>NC_138195.1:89519708-90119708 GCF_964194105.1 Spermophilus citellus
ATGCCTGGCAAGGATTCCTGGTGCTGGGCTAGGCTGCCACCAGCCTGAATTTGGGACTTGAACTTTGTCCATGTTCCCAAGGCCCCTCTGGCTGGAATGGTCAGGAGACATCTCTCCGGGCATGGTCCCAATTGCTAAGTAATGTTTGGCAAGAAACAGGCCCTACTTCAAATCTGCAGAGTCAGGATCCAGAGGTTGATCAGGATCTCTGGACCCAACAGGCAGGCCCACATCTTTGTACAACTCTGTAACTGTTCCACATTACAACAGAGAGTGATGGTCCAGGGGGCCCTATGTGCAGTATGCCAGCAGCCCAAAGGTACATTCTAATGCTGGTTAATGTTTCCAAGAAACTCCAACCATGAGAATCTTCCCAAATAAGCATAATTTTAGTGTTAAGGCTGGACCAGACTCCGGACGTCATTTAATGTCAACCCAGCCCCACTGTACAAATATAGAAACAGAAGCTCAGAAAAGTCAGTTGACTTTCTCAGGATCACACAAGTGCTATAGCTTGGATCTTAGATGTCCCCCAAAGACTCAGGTGTTAAAAGCTTGGTCCCCAGGGTGGCACTATTAGGAACTAAGGAAACCATTAAGAGATGGGGCCTACTGTGAGGCTCCATGGTCACCAGGGGTGTGCCTGAAAAGGAGACTGGGAGCCTCAGCCCCTTCCTCTCTTCTTTTGCTTCCTGGTCATAGGTGAGGGGTTTGCTCTCCCACCACAGGCCCAAACAATGGGGCCAATTGATGACGGAATGGAACCTCTAAAAACTGAACCCAAACTAACCTCTTTTTTATAAGCTGTGTTTCAGGCATTTCATTATATGATAGAAGCTGCATGCGCTTCTCTCTCTCTCTCTCTCTCTCTCTCTCTCTCTCTCTCTCTCACACACACACACACACACACACACACACACACACACACCATGGAAGAGCCATAGCATGAAGTCAGGACTTACCCTAAGAATTCCCCAACTATCATGAGGAAACCATATTATAACCCTGTAACCAAATTACAAAGAAGCCCTAGGAGAAAGGGGTTGCTGATGATTTAAGCAAAGAGAATTACAGATGGTAATTCTCTCTTAGGCCCAACTAAGGGACCCTAAAGGTCCATTGGAGTAGAAATGTGACAACTGGTGGCTGCTAAGTCAGCAGGGACATCCTAAGTGGAGGAGGAAGGCCAGTTGATCCTCTGCAGGCTGACCTGTCTGTTGATACCACCAGGTGGTCAGCTGCTGGTTTTCACTGTCTGTGTCCAGATCTCCGTGGTCCCAGAGCCCCCATTCCCAGCAGTTGCCTGTTCCTGGGAAGAGCGCTCAGGGCTACTCCTGGCTTCTTCCTGGTCCTTCTGTTTGAGGTAGAACACTTGGACATGTAGCCACGATGCTCAGCCTCCCCAACCAAGCAGAGCCCAGGAGAGGAGTGGCCACCCCCACACTCTGTGATAGAGTCTCTGAACTCGTGAGTGACTTTAGTGAGCCGATTACACCCAGAGACCCACTCGTGGTAAAACCCGCCTCGGTCTGCCACAGGAAGGAGCACGCCACCGAGGGTAGAAAGATGGATAGGAAACCCCCATCAGCGAACGTTCACCTGTGCAGTCAGTGTCCCCTCGGGGGACTTGCTTCAAGGAACTAACTAAAAGGCCAGGACTACCTCTCGTGGGCAAAGGTGAGACGGTGGAGCTCTGGTAGGAAAAGACCTGCAGGATTTCATGGGTAGAGCGACTCTAGCTGGCAGAGCTATTCTAAGGCCCTTGTCAAGTCTTTCTAGGGCCCCACGGGTCTCAGGCCCCTGCGGGAGTGTACAACACCTTCACAGGGGGAGACCCTGCAGCCACATTTGCATATATTCACACAATTAACAATGGTCACTGATGATTGGATATCAGGGCAATGCTTGACCCAGAGGGCAGCTCTCCATTGGCTGGACTGAACCAATCAGAATCTCCGTCCCAGGCCTGTGGAGTTGGGAGACAATGTCCTCCTCTTCTTCGAGGCCTTTGTTGGCTTTGCCTCAGATCCACAGAAAACAGAAATGCAGCTAGACCCAGAGCAGGGAGGGCCCAGCGGGGCCTGGGGAAGCAGAACCAGGGGCCAGGGGATCCCAGAAGTGCACAGACTCTCCCTTCCTGGGTCAGGGCCCTCAAAAGGAAGGTCATAGTCTTGCTCTACGAATGTCCCCTGTGTCCTCACGAATCTCCATAACTTAAGTGAGTGGGGAGCGGGCTTTGCTCTTACCAATAAAGCCATCCCCAAGAGGGTTCTGTCTGGCTGCCCACGGGTTTAAGATGTTGGGGTGATGGGCGTGGGAGGTGGCCAAGGGCTCAGGAACAGGGAGGAGGAGGAGAAGCTTTCTATCCACTCTGCTTCCTTGGAGCGTCCTGCACAGGGAGGTGCTGGGCATGTCCTTGAGGTGAAGTGTTCTTGTCTAAAGGACAAGGATATCCCTTGGGGCAGCCGTTTTAAAAGTGGATCTGGAAAGGACTATGAAGTCAGCAGTGTTTGCCGCATCATTCGAACTCCTGCTTCTGTCTTTCAGGACCCTACTTTTGGATCCCTTCCTCCCCCACCAGTGGTGGGTGCTGGGGGTGAAGGGGACCTTCCACGATTCATGTCCATGGGAATTTCAGAACATGACTTTGCTTGATGTATTGATTAACCTCAGATGAGGTCACACTGGAGTAAAATGACCCTAAATCCAGTGACTGCCATCCTTATTAGAAAGGGAGAGGACACCAAGGTCCACATCAGACAGCCCGCCCGTGACGATGAGGTCAGACTCAAGTGACGCAACTGCAGGCCAAGCAACGTCAAGGATTTCCAACAACCTCCAGAACTCAGGAGAGACTCAGGACCACCCAGAGGAGCCCACCCTGGTGGCGCCTTGATCACTGACTTCTGGCCTCTGGAGCTGTGGGGACACGTTTCTGTTGCTCCTGTTATCCTACTTGTGGTCGTCTGTGATAGAAACCCTAGGAGACTAGTACAGTGCGGGAGAGGGCCAAGGGCCTCCCTGATCTTTGGCATTTTTTAGGTGATGGTGGAGAAGGCAGACTTGGTCCCAGTATGACTTGCTAATTTTGACTCTCCACGCTCCACTGGGAAAGCCATTTTGAAGGAAGTATAATAAAAATGCAAACAAGTGCTGCCTCTTCCATTTACTCTTATTCACACTTTGACAGAAGGGGATTTATGTTCACTGGGCACCTACTACATGCCAGGCAAAGTGATCGGTAGGGTCGCCTTTCACATTTCCCCTAATGCTCACGACTGCCCTGTAAGGGAGGAAGGGTTACGCCCATTATGCTGCTCAGGAAACTGAGGCTCAGAGATCATGAACACTTGACCAGAGAACACGGAGCTATCAGAGGCAGACCCCAGGTTCCAGTTCCCCAAAGCTCAAATCATTTCCATAAGTGTTTGTCCTTAGAGAAAAAAACATTATTTTAAATTAGGGAGGAAGTGGCAAGTTTAGAGTGCGACTGCCAGAGTCCCAGGCAGGGAACTTAGAACAGTCTCCCGGGAGGTGCTCAGGCCTTCAGATGGTAACATTTCCTGGGACTAAGCAAGTCTGCCCGGTGAACGACACTAAGGTCACTGCCACTCTGGAGGAGCAGGAAATCTAACTTGCTGTCACATGACAGGGAGGGGGATTAATACAGGTGTGGGTCTTGGGGGGAGGAAGGGTGCATGGGAATAGTTCTCTCCTCCCTGGATGTCCTTCCGGTATGCCATGCCCTTCCACATATGCCTTCTGGTGTGAATCTTTGACTTCTTGGGGGTAATGGGATTAGCCCTACTGAACAAATAGTTGCAAAAACTAAAGATCAGAGAGGTTGAGGGCCTTGTCTAAGATTGCACAGCTAAGAACCTCAATGCAGGCTTCCTCATATGATACTTCAGTGCCAGAGGAAAGGTCAAATGATTCCTGTTTATGAAGCACTTTCTACCTTAACAAAATTTGAAAGGGGAGAATGAGTCACTTACCAAGAGAAAGTAGGAGGAGCAGCCCTTGGCTTGGACTGCTCAGACCCCTTCTCAGCCCTGTGGTCATAGGTAAGAGGATGATCAATCAGAGGGCGGAGTCTTCTTGGCCACTATGATTGGGCCAAGAGTGGTCACATGATCCAAGTTGGGCCAATCACAGTCTTTAATTTTCTGTTGGAGGTGAGGGTGGATGGGGATTAGCTCTTGACAGCCTAGACAGAAAAAAACAGATCCCAGACCAAAAACCCAGGAGGGGTAGGGATGGATGACATCTTCATCCTGGATCCACCTGTGCCTAAAGCCTACCTATTATCTGAGCAGCAAATTCCTTTTTCCTGAGCTGAGTTGAGCTGGGTTTCTGAAAGACTGGCACAGAATGCAGGCAATCTCCACAGAACTGAACCGGGTACTTTTGGTCATTACTTGAGATCAACTAGTAGCCCCAGTGGTGAGTCAGGGACCCCATGAGCAAGTTGATTTCACATTCATGTAAAGAGCTGAAAGCAATTCAGGTGGGTGGTGGGACAGAGCTGAAGGAAGGCTTTATTTCCCAGGCATCACTGGGGACAGAGGGTAGAGACCCTTCCAACTTCAACATGTAACTTCTGGTCACCCTGGGCCTGCACACCATCAATGAGAAGGAAGAGATTACAGATGGAGCGATCTTTATGGGCCAGGCCTGGGGTTCGAGGATATCAAGGGGTGACATTGCCCAGCAAGGAAGGCTGGGAAATGCAGTTTGGCTAGTGCCCAGCATGAGAGGAAACAGGTTTTGGTGACCAGCCCCCAGCTTCTCCAGAGGTGGCATACTCTACAAATCTCACTCTCTGCCCCCGTCCCCACAGTCCACTCCTAATCAACTCCTGCTCTCTTGGGGCCAGGCTTAGGAGCTCTTGAGGAGAGAGAGCCCTGCAGTGTGCCCTTGAACGCCCCAGAAAGAGGACACCTCAGGAGGGGTTCCAAGCGGAGCCCTCTTGTTAGGAGCACCATCTGGCGCAGCAGGAGGGAGGACCCAGCCTTATGCCTCTCTGGAAAGACTTGACCACACAGCCGTGGTCTGCAGGCGCTCCTTGCTGGCCCTCCTGAGAGTGGATCTGTTAGAGCCTTTGGGGAGAATTGGCACAGGCACGGGGGGCGGGCGGGGTCTCAGCCTGGCCAGCTCCAGGCCTCCTCACTGCAGAGCTTCACATGAGGAGTTCAGCTGAATGATCTGAGAAATGACAGGCACGGAGTCCCCATGTCACCGGCACACAGTCTTGCTCTCCATGGTCAGTATACTGAGTGCCAAGACTGAGCCTCTAAGTCCCAGGATGCCTGTCACCTACTGCAGTCTCCCTGAGCCTCTGGGAGAGTGTCCAGTCACCAGTCACCCCATTTGGGGTTGTTTTGGAAGCCCTGACTTTGCAGACTCAGGACCACCAGCTGATGGGCAGAGCCTGCTGTCCTTTCTTTACCCTTGGGGACTCTTCCACTTCCCACCAAGCCAGGCAGGTTCTACCAGCCCCTTGTACGACAGGGAAAACCCATCCTGATGAGGCCTGTCCTTGCCTCCTTGCCCTAGCATGAGCCCTGGACCCCCACCCTACCCAAGCCACAGAAAGCAGGTGGCTACAGTTAGGGGCTGAAGGCAGCGGGACCCTACCCTGCAGGAGGCTGGATGCTGGACTCTCACGGCTTCCTCCCAGCCTGGCAGCCCTCTGCTTTCTTGGCGTCCTCCTGCTGGGTTAAATATCTGCAGCATTAATTATTATAACTTATTAAATCTGGAGAAATAAAATCTTCCTGCATTCCCCTCACTGCCGCCCGACTCCCCCACCAAAATGGAGTATCTTATTTTGCTAACTGCTTAAACATAAAACTCTCACAGAAAAAAAATTGTCCCCACAGCTCATATTTTTCATCATTTGGTCATTAAATAGTGATGGATATAAACCTATAAAGAACCTAAACTGAACCTTTTAACAATCCATGAGCAATGCCATCATTTCTTTAATAGAACCTGCTGACCGCGCCTTGCACGGACACCATTTGTCATTTTCAGCACGCAATAATCAATAAGTTGGCTTGAAAATAAATAATATAACAGTCACAATATATTATCTTCCAGACTGGCCTTAGACTAACCATAAAATGGGGCCAAAACAAGAGAAACTTTTACATAAATGTTAAAAAGTTAGGAACGTCACAGTTGGGTAATGCCTTAGGCCTGTGCCGGTGCATCTGTCCCTGGCTCTGCAGAGCTCCTGAGCTGCTGCGCTCTGCTTGCACCGGGGAGTCAGAGCACTGCAGTCAGGAGCAGGGTCGTAATCAGCAATGGTGTGCAGGGGCCCAGTGGAACAGTTCTGTCACAGGCCATAGCACATAGGGACAGACATCCCGGGGGTCATTCCAAGTGTCTGATTATAGTTTCAAACAGAAAAGGCTGGTCAGGCACCCAGAGCCAGGGCTGGGAAGCAGTTTGCTTAGATCCAAGAATCAGCCCAGAGTCAGCTGTGGAGACCTGTGGTAGAGAAGCAAAGAGTCTAAGCCACCAGGTGGCATGGATGGAGAGCTGGTTCCAGAGCAGCAGGGTAGTGGCTCCAGAGCACAGAAGCTTGGGCTCATCCTGGCCTGGCCGACCCTCGGCAGCCCCTCAGCCTGAGTTTCTCAGCCATCGGCTGCTATTCAACAACTATGGAGAACCCTCAGCCGAGCCCCTGATTTGTTCATTCACTCATTCAACAAAGTTACTAGGTGCAGGGTCTACAGCTGCGGAACAAACAGACAAAGCCCCCGCCCTGCCTCCTAGAGTCCCTGCCAGCGGTGACTGCACTGTAGACCTGCTGTGCAAGTCTCCAGGGTGTCGGGAGGGTGGTCACTGCAGGGAGAGCTACATGGCAGGGCAAAGGAACAAGTTCAAGTGTGTGCCCTTCACACCGAGTCTCTGCAGGCTCCCAGGTGCCCAGGCCTTTATTTGGGGTGCCCCGTCCGGACTTGGATTCCCTACCTTCCCTGACCACCAGTCCCCATGGGCCCTAGAAACACCCTGTGCCATCCAGGGCCAGTCTGCCAGAGGTGATCCTAGGGGGAGCCTGGAGCCCCTGTGAGGTTGGCAGCACATCCCCTCTTCAGAGCTGGAGCCCAGCACAGAGGCAGCATGTCACTGGTAGGTACAGTGATCAGCTGTCTGCGTCTGCCTGGGACCTTCAGTGCTAACACCAGGACATCAGGGCACACTGGGATGATTGGTGACCCTCAGGCAAATGGAAGAGCAGGACCTCAAGCTCACAGGGGGACTAGGACTTTCCACCAACCCCCCTCTCCAGCTCCCCCTGGGGAAAGCACATCTTCTCACTAAGGACGGCACTGTCCTAAGATGTTCCTGTAGCAATTCAAGGTAGCACCTGTCACTCGAAGTTCAAGTATGATCAGGCTGAAAAAGAGCTTGACTGATTTGGGCTGGTCAGCACAGAGTTCGAAGTCCAACAGACCTAGAATCTGATCTCAGCCTGCTCCTCAGCCGGGTCTCCTTAGTCTCACTACTTGACCTACCAGTGCCTCAGGTTCCTCCTCTGAAAATGGAGGTACAAGCATCATATTTCAGCCGGGTTTTTAGGAGGATTCAATCTTGCATCAGACATAGACCTGGCGTTATTAACACCTCAGTATCTCATCCCAGGAGCCAGGAAGAGCTGCTCCTCCTAGAGGGGTGCGGAGGTAGGACCCAGCGCTGCCACATTTATTATGGATCAGTCGCTGTGTGGAGCCAAAAATACTCTCCATGGACAGCGTCTCTGTGACTGATATTAAAAATGACTGATTTAAGAGAAAGTGCTTCACCCCTGTTGCAAACTAAGAAGGTAGGTCTGGAGTATTCTCAGCCTTAAATGCTGCCAGTATTTCATCTTTGGGTAGTCATAAAGTTAAAGGTTAATAGGCTGTACAAATGACAGAGTTTAAAGGGAAAGATGGGGAGGGGATGAGGGACTTTCGGGCAGCCGCAGGCATATTGGAGACAGGTGGCCGCTCACCTGCAGGGAGGAAATATGGAAGCAGCCCACAGAGCGTCCTCGCCCCTCTCAATCCTTCTCCTGGGTGGGAATTCTTTATTCCAAGAGCCCCGTTAGCATAAGCAGATTTCTTTCCTGGTAGGACCCGAGGACATGTGGCCCTGGAGAGACTGAGGCTGGGCAAGGTCATAAAAATCAGTGCTTGGTGCTATCCTGGGAGAGGGCTGGGGAAGGGGAACAATGGAGGTTCTGGAGGCCAAGGGAGAAGGCAGGAAGGTTCGAGTACAAACGATTGCAGCAAGGCTTATTTTCATGAGCCCACCCTGTGGTCGGGGCTGTGGTGCTCAAAGTTGGGAGCCCATCAAGTCACCTGGGACCTATTGTTCAAATGCAGATTCCTGGGTCCATTATATCGAGAGATGGAGAAAGGGCCCTGGAATCTGTATTTTAACCATCTTTTCAAAGGTGGCTTTTGTACAGGTGATCTGTGGTCACACTTTGAGAAACCCTAGATCAGTGCATTCGTTAGAGTCCAGTTCTAGATCCAGATTTCAGGACCTTTGGTAATGACGACTTTGCGTTTATCAAAACGTGCTCCACAACCAAATGAACCAGATACTCATTGAGGCTAAGTCCCCACTGGCTTTTGTCTGCCAAATGGAAGCTTGAAGATCCTGAGGTGTCCCGCCCTCATTATATTGCCAGCAGGAGAGAGGATGTGATGTCCAGGAATGACCAAGGTCAACCACAGAAATGGCAGAACTGGGCCTTAGACTCCCAGGCCAGAGTCCCAGGCTTCCTGCTACGCCACAGGTCAAGTGCTCACCCCGTCCACCACCACCACGAAGCCCTGGACCCTCCACACCTTCTTTCTACGTGTGGGGCCCAGCTCTGTCCAGCACTCTGGCTGGGGACTGACAGGGGGCATGTGCGAAAATATCCTGGCCCACATAGGGGTGTCTAGAATTCAGTTTGTCCACAGTCTGAGGTTTTAGGCAGAACAGGAGCTAAGCTGCCTGCAGATACAAACTGGCCTGGGGAAGGAGAAACATGCTAAATTCAATTAAGCAGAATTCAGCTGGGCATGACTCTCTCCAGAATGACTGTAGCTGAGTTTAGGGCTGGGAATCAGCGCAGTGGTAGAGCACATGACCAGCCTGTGTGAGGCCCAGGGTTTGATCACACACAAACAGAACTTCTTCAAATTCACCAAAAAGTCTTCTCTTGCTAAGAAATGTAGCAAATTACAAAGCACACTTACTGTTTCTTCTGCTCAAATTTCATAAAAATACTAGGAGGCAGATGACACTAATAGAGAAACTGAGGCCCAAAAAAGCCAGGTGACTTGTGCAAGGTCATTCATTATATAAGCAGAAGGACAACCCCTTGAAGTATCCACATCCTCATGCTCCGCAGTGAATATGGTACCTTACATGAGAAAAGAACTTTGCAGTTGTGATTAAGTCAAGGGTATTTAATTAAGGATTAAATTAAAGATATTGACTGACCTGGATTATCCTAGTGAACACAAGAGTCCTTAAAAGGGGATGAAGGAGGCAGGGTCTGTAACTGGGAGAGGGACTCCACCCTCTGTGCTGGCATTGAAGAAGTGGGAGGGGAACTTGGAGACAAGGACTGCAGCAGCCTAGAAAAGGGAAGGGAACAGATCCCCACCTAAGGTTTCCAGAAGGAATTTGGCCTCACCAATACCTAGATTTTATCCCAGTGAGATGCATTTCTGATTTCTAACCTGCAGAATGTTAAATAAACTCATGTTGTTTTAGGCCCTGATTTTATGGTATTTTGTTACAGCAGCAATAGGTGACTGATACAGTCACAAAGCCAAAAAAAAAAAAAAAAACAGCAGAATCAAACACTGCCGTCTCAGTCCAGCCCCCAACCCAACTCTAGGGGCCAGTTGGGAGCTACACAGAACACCCGAAAGGGAAAATATTTTTCATTCTCAACTCCTCTTCTACTCTGAGAGCTGGTCGTCACTGCCCTGGGATAGTGAATTATTCAAATGCCAGCTAAAGTCCTGAGCAGGGTGAGGTCACATCTTTTCCCTTCCTCCTCCCCGCAGCCCTCTTCCTCCTCTCTGCTTCACAATCCTAGCTTCCACCAGGACCCTGACGATGGGGTGTGGCTTGTCCAAACCCCCAAAACCCAGGTCGAAACGTTGCTCCTTCCCTCTTTCACCAAGGCCAGCCTGATGAGGATCCGTGCAGTGCCAGAGTCCCAAAGAACTGGCCGTCCTCTGTCCCCCTCTGTCCAGGATGGTGCAGTGGGTGCCCCTCCTCCAGCCCTTGCTGGGTCTGGGACGCCCCACCCGGCCTCAGCCTCTTGCCTCTAGGCTCCAGGACTGTCCCAGAAAGGAGCTTCTGGCGATCAATCTTGCCACATCTCCATGAATTTTAAATAATAGCAGCTTTGCTCTTTCTCGCTCGCTCCCTGGGTGCGTCAGACTGCAGCTTTTACAAGATCATATTTCTTCACATTTTCATACAATTATTTTAAATGGACAAGATAATGTTGAAATTCTTATTTAAAATGTATGCAGGTAGAGAATGAACCTTCCTGCTTTTTATATTTAACACCAGACGGAGCAATAGAAGGGAATTTTAACAACAGAGCTGAAGTGGAGGTGTCTCGCTCGCTCATGATGGACTACGGGTTTTAAGCAGCTGGGTTTTTTTGATGAATAAATAATTGCACCCAAAATAGACAGTTTGGCCATTATTAATCTCATTTTAGACTGTGCACATTTTATTGATTCTTAAGTACCAGAATTTTGTAATTTTCACCGAAGGCTGACTTTCTTAATTAAAATGTAAGTTAGAGGAAAAAAGTTTCAGCATTCATGTCAGAGCCAGGGCTAGAGGGCCTGATTTCTTCCAGAATGAATCCCTTCCAGTCTAATAACCCCTGAGGTACTCCATTCAGCCAGTCCGTGTCTAGAGCAGCCAGTAAAACCAGCAGGGGCAAGACCATGGGAGGCAGGGGTCTGGGGGCCCATTGCCCTCCTGTTTGGTTTCTGTGTGACCCAGGAAGACACAGATGCTTGCCCCTCCCCTCTTCCCCAGCTCACCCATTGTTATGAGTGTCCCTTGAAAAAATATGGAGGCAATTTCAGTTTATATTTTACTTATTTAAAAAATCATTGGTGCTATGCATCAAACCCAGGACCTTATGCCCACCAAGCACATACTCTACCACTGAGCTACACCCCCACGCCACCTTTTATTTTTTAAATGCTTAAATTAGGATTTCATAAATAGGGACAAGCATAAAGAAGAAAATTCAATAATTCTATTGCAGAGATAACACACACTGATCTTTCTAAAATAAATGAGGAGCCAGGCACAGTGGTGCATGCCTGTTATTCCAGCGGCTCAGGAGGCTAAGACAGGAGGATCGTGAGTTCAAAGCCAGCCTCACCAAAAGCGATGTGCTAAGCAACTCAGTGAGACCCTGTCTCTAAATAAAATACAAAATTGGGCTGGGGATGTGGCTCAGTGGCCGAGTGCCTCAGAGTTCAATCCCCAGTACCAATAAATGAATAAATAAACAAATAAATAAATAAAGTAGGTTGAATCAGGAAGTTCAAGTACGAAAGTAGCTTGTTTATAGAGCACTCACTACGGTCCTGGGTATTCAAGAATTGCATTAGCCAAACACAGCTATATCCCTGCTTTAGGGACAAGAAGATGGGTGTGCAGAGAACCTGAGGAACATGGTAGAGATCATCTGGCTCAGAAGGGGCAGTGCTGGGATTCACACATGTTCTCTAGTGTAACCGCTACGCTCTTCTGCCTGTGTGTGCGCAGAGAGGGTTCTGGGGGTTGAACCCAGGGTCTGTGCATGCTAAGCAAGCATTCTACTACTGAGCTATGTTTCCTGCCCTTTTTATTTTATTTTGAGACAAAGTCTCACTAAGTCACCCCAGCTGTGCTTGAATTTGCAATCCTCCTGCTTCAGCCTCCCCAATAGGTGGGATTATATATATGCACTACTTAAATAAGTGAGTAAAAAAAAAGAAAAGAAAAGAAAAGAAAAGAAAAAGCCACCCTCTGTCCACCGCTTCTCACAGGGAACCAAATCAACAGCTTCTGATGATTTCTTACTTTTTTATTTATCTATCTATCTGTTTATTTATTTATTTTTACGTGGTGCTGAGGATTGAACCCAGTGCCTCACACATGCTAGGTGAGCATTCTACCGCTGAGCTACAAAGCCAGCACCATTTCTGAGGATTTCTTTCAGAAGAAAAGTTACATGTTTGCAGTTGCACTGAATTCTGCTTGTGGGTGTCAGAAATGCAAAGTTGCAGACCAAGGTTCCCATCAGTAAAATGTGGGTTTGTCTGAATCCCCATTTCCACCCCCAGCTTCCCTTGAGCAGCGCTTCTCTTCCCTGTTGGTGGACTGTGCTTCATTGCATCTGGACTCTCCCTGCTCAGGCAAACAGCAGGTGGTCATCTGTGAGCCCTTCTGCTCCAAGGCTCACTTTCGAAGAACACACCACCCAGGGGCAGAGAAGGCCCCAAGCAACCCCAGGAGGACAAAGGCGATTGCGGGGGGTGCTGTGGTCAGTAGAGAGGGGCCAGTGAGCACTGGATTTGGGTTGGGCCTGTGAGTTAGCAGAGGAGGGGGAACACATCCGCTGTCAAATTAATATGGCACAGAGTGACAAAGTGACTCTGTAAAGTTCTTTGATTCAAACACCAAGTGCTGCATCATTGCCACAGGTACCTGCCACTTGAGAGCCTGATATCTCCCTGCAAGTCCAGCTCAGGTGCCAGGATTTCCTCCACCCGGGGGTACAGCACAGCGTGGATAGTCTGTGGGAACGTAAGGCCGGGCAGCGGGGAACTGGAAAGCCTCAATCACCCGCTCTAAGTGCGAAGGAGCAGAGCCCTTGGTGGAGGAGCAGGGCCGGTCCTGGGTGCCACACTCCTCGTGGGGCACATGTGGGACAGGATCAGAGGCCCTCACGCCTGTCTCGTGTGGAACTTACCTGGGCTGAGCATGTGCACCATACAGTTCCTCTGTGATGGAAAACCACTGCAGGGGACCTGGGGACCAGCTGGGCCTCGGTGGGGCCTTCTACTCACAACAATTGAACTTTAAAAAATTTTAAGAGTCCCCAAATCCACCATTGGTAATAGTGATGGTTCACACCATGATGCGTATCTTTACGAATATCAGGTGTGTTTCTCCTGACTCATTTGCCTTGCTGAAAGCCAGTGAGAGAACAGGGCACGTGCTCAGAGTGTGGCTTGATCTGTCACCCACCTAGAAAGGGGGTCTTCTCTAGCTTCTGTAGCCATTTTTACTTATGGTGCCGTCGCCAGTGTCTGAGATTTACAACTAATTCTGATAAAATTTCAGTGGAATTGGGATGGTTATGGCTGTTTTTCTTTGATGGAGAATCAAACATGTGACTTGAGTGAGTACTTGCCTTTTATTACCCATCCCTGTCTGTAAAATATCTGGTTTATGTGCCAAGAAAAGTATAAACACATGGCACAGTATTGGTTTTTCAGTAACTTGGTTTAAGCCAAAGGGGGGGGAAAGAATTCCATCTTGACGCTATTTATGAAACAATTAATGTTGTCAGCAGCCGTCCCACCTGCTGAGTTACACACCGTCATCCAAGAAGATGACTCCAAGAAGTGTCAACGATTCCAATATGAACTGTTGAAGCAAATCCATTTGAAAGGACTTATTTCTACATCTTATAAAACGTGATGATAGATAGCTCTTCAACTGTAGGGTACAAAAGATGCCTTATTCTCCAGCAAAATCCCCTCATCATGAAGCTAACATCAAGATAACAAGCACCCATGATGTGATGGGCCAGGCATTTCTGCAAATTGTATCTTACTTAATCCTAACAACGGCAGGTCAGGTAGATACCACCACCAGTCAAGGAGCCCTAATCCAAAATGCCGGGGACCCCAAAGCATTTCAGATTTCAAAATCTTTTTGATTTTGGAATGTTTGCATATACTTAGGGAGATAATGTGGGGATGGGACCCAAGTCTAAACATAAAAGCCATTCATGCTTCATGTACACCTGATACACATAGTCCTGAGGGTCATTTTATACAATACATTTAGTGCACCTGCGTTTAGACTGTGCCCCAGTATGTGAGGTCAGGTGTGGAACTTCTCACTTATGATGTCATGTGGTAGCTCAATGATTTTGGAGCATTTCTGATTTTGTATTTCCAGAATGGGAACATTCAACAACCTGTATTTGTCTGTCCCTTACTATGACTGAAGAAGCTGAATCTCGTTGAGGTTCAAATTCATGGCAGCGTTAGATGAGAGGCTGGACAGGATCGTAAGCCCTTTCTTTGGGATCTGAGAGAGTATATGCCCCATGGGCAGGTTCCTCACAAGGCCCAGCTGAACTTTACCTTAAAAAACACATATATCAAAATCCAAATTTTTTAAATCAGATTTTTAAAATCAATTTTTTAAAAGGGCCAAGTACATACTTTCAAAATCTGTCAGGTTCATATGCAATTACACATAACCCTATTTGTGACCCAGACATTTCATTCCTAAGTATTTACTCAGGAAACTAAAGCATATATGTACACAAAGACTTGCACAAAAACAATCTTTGCAGTCCTGACCTGTAAATGAGCTAAATAGGTCTGAACAGGTGCACAGACAAGTAGTGCTACATCCATACAATGGCACACAAGTCAGCAATACAAAGGAATGAACTGCTAATATCTGCGACAACTTGGGTCAATCCGGAAAACATTATGCCGAGCGAAAGAAGCCAGACACAAAAGAGCTGATATTGAATGAGTCCATTTACATGAAATTCTAGAACAGGCGAAACTAATCTATAATGACAGAAAGCAGGTCAGTAGCTGCCGGAGGCTGAGGGACGGCTGATTGCAAAGAAGTAGGCACTCTGTAGGGTAATAGAAATGCTCTTCATCTTGATTATGGTGGGGGCTACGTGGGAATATGCACTGGACAAAACTTGTTGCATTATACAATTAAAATAGGTGCATTTTATGGGATGCAAATTGTACTTCAATCACATTTATTTTTAAAAGGCAAGCTGGTGTGGGGTGGTACACTGGAGAGAGCATGGTTCCCGAGGAAAGAAGACCTGACCTCGTCCATCTGACAATTTCACCACTTCACTGTGATATTCAAAAATGTTGCTTAATGCCCTGAGCCCTCACTCCCTCATGTATTAAATAGAGATGACGGTATGAAGACTGTGCTAGGTAGGATTGATTTTGGCGGCAGAGAACAGAAACCTTAAGAAGATTTCCCCGAAGCGATTGCAGTAAGTACCTCCACTCACACCTGCTTGGCTAAAACCTGACAGCAAGGCCACTTGTAGCTGCAGGGAAAGCTGGAATACAGTGTCCTTTATTCCAGGAAGCAAGGCTCCCTCCTAAAAGTTAAGGACTGTTGCGAGGAAGAGAGGGAAAGACGCAGATGGGGCATCGAAGAGGCCTCTTTTGCCCAGTTGGTCTGAGGATCCAAAGATACCACGCACAGATTTTATGGAGTCCAGTGCTCATGGCTACTGGCTTTGGTTATTGATTAGCTTTGTATTGATTAGACATTATTGATGATTCCTCATTCTGAATGCAAGAATTCCCTTCCACAGCGTCCTCCCCTACTGATTTTGTACAAAACTTGCCTCACTCTCTGGGAGTCAGTGATCCTGACAGCATTTCCCAGTTGGCCAAATCTAGGTCTCCCGTGCAATGATTACTTAAACAATAACAAGGATTTTAATAAGTCATACTAGCCATCAACCAGCCCTCCTTGTGCTCTGGGCTCTGGGCCAAGTCTCTCTCATGCCTTTTCTCACCTCATTCTCTCAACACCATCGTGAGGCTGTGCCGTGGACAGGTTGTGGCCCCTGACACCGGGCAATGCCACCACTGTATGGGTCTTGCTTCTGCTGCTGAAGCTGATGTGGGGCAAATCTGCTGCCTTCCCACTCCTGGCTCTGGGACAAGCATGTGACCTGGACTTGGCCAATCAGATGCTCTCTGAGGACAAGTTGGGTCTTTATTTTTTTCCCCCTTATTGTTGGACACACTGGTTCTTGGCAGAGAGAAGGCCTGCAGAGAACAAGCCTTGCTCCACCCACCTGGGTCCTAAATCAATAGCAGGACAGAGTGGGTCTCGTGTGGGTGTCAGGTCCCTAGGTCTCCCAGAGGTGTGTGACTACGTGCATCTCCATGCCCACCTGTGATGATGCTCTGTTTCTAGCCCCATGGAAGGCAGGCGGACAGGCAGGGCAGGTAGAGCTGTTCCCAGCAGGGACTGCAGGCACTGGTGGCCTGACTGCTGAGGGCCTGGGCTGGTGACTAGGACAGGGGCCATATTCTACCTGGGAAGTCCCTCTGGCGGGCTTTGTGCTTTCCAGTGTCTACACACCTTTGGTTCCTGTTTTTTTCTGAGTGAACCCTCTAGCCTCCTGAGTTACCCTATGTTCTTCCTGCCACAGAATCCCACTACCACCTCTGTCAGGGCCCTCATGGGTACTCTAGGGCCTATGCCAGGGGGCTCCTGATGTCACTCTGTAAAAAGCCACAAGACTGCCTCCTCTCCAGCACCCTGAGCCCCGCTGGGCGTTGCCTGGGCCCACAGCCTCTGACATTTTGAGTAAAAACATCTCCTTCACTTTCTGATCTTACTTTCTTTCCCCGTCTGGGCTCCAGACCAGTCCATGGGGTTGGAGGACTGGGGCAGATCCTGGGCCATTCTGTGTCTTTTCTCCTTTCTGTTTTCTAAGTACAACAAAATAAACTGAAAGTCTTACTCTTCCTTCTACAAAAACAAAAGGCTTCTTCCATACTGATGTCCTGACAAAGAGACTGTCAGGTCTCCAGTTTAACAAAGAACCAAATTCTAAAGGCCATCATGATTTTAGCAAGAAGCAATCACACTGCACCAATCCTAAGAAGCCTTGTGCACACGTATGGACTGTGGGTAGCCTGATGCTAAGCTGGAGCCTGCCGGGGGTAGGCACACCCATTATTTGACTGAATCGGCTGAGCCCATTTTAATTTATTTTCAACCATCAGCTTCACAATTAAGTGACTTTCTAATCTACTGTTATTTGTTCATATAAAGTACAGTCATTTTGCCCTTAAATATCAAAGCAAATTGGTGCTTAATAGAAGTCCAGACCAACTCTTTTGTGTTCATTTTTGTGATTTATTATAAATAGCATTAACAATTTATCCTCAACATCTTTCCTTAGAATGTTTTATTCCAAATGTAATTTGCTCTTTAAAAAAAACAGCATTTTTTCCTGATTATAAAAATATTCGTTTATTGCAGAGAATTTGAAAATTATAAGAGTACAAAGACTAAAATAAAATTACCCATTATCCCGTTATAAAAAATTGTGAAAGTTTTATTATAGGAATTTTCTCCCCTCTCCTCACATTTACACAGTGTGTGTGTGTGTGTTTTAATGTACCTATAGTATAAAAACTTTGCGTGTGTGTGCAGTGCTAGGAGGGACCCAGGACCCTATGCATACAGAGCAAGTGCTCTGCCACTGAGCCACATTCCCAGGCTTTTATTTTGAGACAGGGTTTCACTAAGTTGCACAAACTGGCCTTGAACTTTCGATCCTCCTGTCTCAGCCTCCCAAGTACCTAGGACTAGAGACGTATGCCACCACCTGGCTTCACTTCTTCTATATACTATTAAAACCACTTTTTTTCTTGGATTATTTGATAATGATATTTTTTTTGATGTCTGAGTAATGGAGAATGTGTGAAGCATGCCTCTCTACCTTATTGCCAGGTGCTCCATTACTGTAAATTGTAAAATAACATTTTAGTGAGTAATATTCCTTCTTCAGGTCATACATCAAATATATGTCATCTTCATTGTTTAATTGACGCTTTATTCCCTCCATTAAGATACAAGCAGAAATAAATTTCACTTCCTCCCCTGTAGATGCAATTTCATTTCGATCACACGTGTCAGTGGGAGCAATAAAACATCAATTAAGCAATGAGTTCCTGAGAAATACATGGCATTTGATACATAATTACCCCCCCCAATCTCATTTTCCCCAGGGCCACAGTCTTCTGAGCCATTTATATTCCAAGTTTCAGACCATGAGTTTTATGCCCCTTTCCCCCAGGAGAGGGCTCCTGGATACACCCACGTAGGAGGAGCTGGAATGGCAGAGATCTTTTAATCACAAATTGTGGCCTGGAGATTCAGGAAAGGAAACTAAGTCACAAGGCAAAAACCTTGCATGCTCCCCAACCTCCCTCACAGTGTTCAGGCAGAACTCGTCAGGGTCAAGTTGGCTTTCTGCCCACCACATGGAGAGGACAGAGGTTGAACTTGGTCCACACAGAGAGGAAAGAGGAAAAAGGCCTAGAGGAAGGCAGGACGGGAGTGGACTGTGTTCAGAGAAGGGACGCTCCCTGGGAAGCCCAGGAAGGGTGGGGACCTGCTGAGAAGTTTGTGCACAGAAGCTCCACCCCACACTCACTGAGCCAGGTGCCCTTCTGATGCATTCCACGAACATGGTGGAGGGTCTCTGTGGGCCCGGAGAGACTGGCTGTGTGTTCAGTGCCAGGAGAGATGAATAAGCCCAGTGTGGTGAGAACATGGAGGAGAGAGGGTACTTGGCCTGGGGAGTCCGGTGGGGGTGGGGGGGGCTACCCAATAGCACCAAGTGCACGCTCAGTAAAGAGCATTTGAAGCAGTGATTGCTTCACCCCAGAGGGGCCACCCAATGCCTTGGCTGAAAGCAGCTCTGAATCGAATTTGCTGGCCAGCAGCGAGCTAGGCAGGCAGGCCACGTGCTTGATGGCCAGCTCCACCGATCCCAAGAATGTTAAATGTTTGGGGGCCTTTGCTGCCTCCTGGGACCCAATGGTGGCTCCTTTTTCAGAAAAGGCAGTCACAATTGGACTCTGGTGTCTGGTGGAGGAGGTGGAATGGGCTGGGCTGAAGTGTCATTTAAGGGGATGTTTAACTTCCACTCCCTGTTTCTGAAGAGTAATTTTCTGCAGAGACAGGAAGAATAATAGGAGGAACTTGGCTCATTTTGGCAAATTGCTCCAATTTTCCCACAATCTCAGCCCCCTGTATCACCTGCCCCCACCTGTCTATTCGGGCCACTTAATGCCCTGGATTCAGACCTAATAGAGGCTGTTTGTTTGGCCCTGGCTCAAAGGCTATACTTGTTTTCAGGACAGAAGCTGGAAGAAAAAACAACCTGGACATCTAAATCACAGCCAGGACTCATTACATAAATGATATATTTACACAATTGATCCCTTTCCCACTGGGTAATTAATTCGGCATCGGAACCCTGAACGATTTAATTGTCATATGCTTAAATGGAAACAGTTGCCACAAATTTCCAAAGACAAGGAGCAGATTAAGGAGAGGGCCTTCTTTTGTCCTCACAGTGGGGGCGGCCCCCCTTCTTTCCAATACTGCTGACAAAGGGAGGGAACCCCCCGACCGATAGCCCCAAAGAACAAACACATCAGGACGTGTGTTTTGGTGCGTGCCTGTCTTGCCAGATTAGGCCATTTAAGGGACAAAGGGGCTGAGGGTGGAGAGAACTTAAATCCAGAAGTGGTAGATTTGGGGTCCTGCTCCCAGAACCACTTTGAGAGAAGCTGACAGGATAGCTCCTGCCCAGCTGGGTGACATCGGCAAGCCTCTCCTCCGTGCTTCAGAGCTCTCATTTGCAAAGTAGACAAAACACTATGCTGATCTCACCCACTGACAATGAACAGTCAGTTGGCCTTATGGAGAGTGCCTGGAACCTTCCATGCAGGCACGTCCCACACACCACCTCCTTTAACGCTCTCAGACCTCCAGGAAGTACTTTGTCCATACTCATAAGGCTGGTGCAATGGTCTGAAAGTTTGTGCTCTCCACCCCTAAATTCACTCCAATGTGGTAGCATTAGGGAGTGGGGCTTTTGGCAGACAATGATGTCAGGAGGGTGGAACTCTCATGAACCGGATTAGTGCCCTTATTGATGACAGCTCTCTCACTCTCCTCCTGTGCAAGGATACAATGAGAAGACGGTCACCTGGAACAGCCCTCACCAGACATGGCCCATCACAGAAATGCCAGAAGAAAATGTTTGCTATTTAAGCAGCTCAGTGTATGGCATTTTGGTTACACCAGCCCAAACTGATGAAAAGTCCCTGTCACCACCCTGCTCTCTTGGCCACCCTCAGCCTTTGACCAGCTCCTGTTTACTGAGCATGAGGTAGGAGCCAGACCCCCATGCTGAGCCCTCATACCACCTCACCTGCTGTCGTTCAGATGAGGCCCTGGGCCTTAGACCAGGGAAAGAGCTTGCCAAAGTCCACACAGCTGGTGAGTGGCCCAGCTGGATCCAAAGCAAGATGTGTCTGATCTTGACTCACTTCTGGGCTGTTTCCCATTTCCCAGCCAAATTCCAGTTCCCTGCCAAGTCCATTACAACCTGTAGCAAGAGAAGAGACTTTTCTTTCACGACAGCCCAGCCCTGTGTGAAGACCCCAGCCCCATCTGGCTGACTGTCAGCAGCTAAGGGCCTGGTATCAACATCTAGTAAATGGACTGAAACCAAGATTTCAGAGGGGGGAAATTCTGGCAAATCAGATTAGGAAGAGGAATCCCTGAGGTTTGTTGTTGCTGTTGATGTTTATGAAAAGAAACAAGAAATATCCCTGACCACACAGTCGGGAGGAAGCTGTGGCAGACACATGGGGAATCACTTCTCAAAGTATATGCCTGCACACATGTGGGGCTTGTCAAGATGAGCAGGGCAGCTTTGGGTGCATGAGGATCTCCCAGGGGACCTGTAGCTTAGACCCTACCCACTTCCTATATCAGGAATTTCCACCATCCAGTTTTTTCCCTGTGAGAAAAGAGAACATATGCATATCCTAAGACCCAGAGCTCTATTCCTTGCAAGCCCATGGTTCCCTTCCAATCGAAATGCAAACGTGATCACCAGACAATGCATGGCGGGGGTGTATTCCCTGGTAGAGCACTTGCCAAGAGAGAAAAGAAAACGTACTAACCTCGGTTCTATGTATAATTGCTGCCAATTGAAAAGTACTTGAGTGTCCATCAATAATCAAATGGATAAGTACATTTTTTTATACTCACCCCATGTTATGCTGAACAACCATGAAAATAAATAAACTACAATTGCACAAAACAAAGCAGACAAAGTTCACAAGCATAATGTTGAGCACAAAGAAGCCAGACACAAAAGAGAGAAAACAACCTGATTCCATCCATATAAGATTCAAATACAGGAAAACTAACTATGGTCAGGACAGAGGTGGTGCTTGTTGGAGGTCGGGTAGGGATGACTGGGTGGGAACACAAAGAGACCTTGTGGGACTCTGGAATGCTCTGTTTCCTAATCTGACTGCTGGCTGTCTAGGGTAGTATAGGGGCATGCAGCTTGTGAACAGTTCCTGGTAGTGCAGGTCCTCGGGAAGCTGCTCCTGGCCAGCCTCCCAGCCGCCTGTCCCTTCCTGTTTCAACAGATCTTCCCCTTACCCAAATGATCTCCCAGAACCTAAATCTCATCAGATCTTCTTGCTTTCTATTGAAAATCCCTCCATGGCTCCCCATCACTTCATCCTTCAGACCAGGGTAGGCATAAGAAATGCCCAGAGAGCTCGTGTGTTACTTTTTACTTCTGTATAACAAATTTAGTAACTTTGCTGGGTGTGGTGGTGCACGTCTGTAATCCCAGCATCTTAGGAGGCTAAGGCAAGAAGATTGCAAGTTCAAAGCCAGCCTCAGAAACTCAGCAAGACCGTGTCTCAAAATAAAAAATAAAAAGCAGCTGGGATGTGGCTCAGTGGTTAAGTGCCCCTGTGTTCAATCTTGGTATCAAAAACCAATAACAACAATAACAAAAATAACTAAGTGGCTTAAAGAAACTCACACTTAATTGGGCCCAGTAGCTCATGCCTGTAATCCCAGCAGCTCAGAAGCCTGAGACAGGAGGATTACAAGCCTAAGGCCAGTCTCAGCAACTTAGTGAGAGCCTATGCAACTTAGTGAGAGCCTATCTCAAAATGAAAAAATAAAAAAAGGGCTGGGGATATTGCTCAGTGGTTAAGTGTTTCTGGATTCAATTTTTTTTAAAAAAAGGCAGCTCACACTTAATATCTCGCAGTTTCTGTGTGTCAGGAGCCTGTCATGTCTTCCCTGGGTCCTTGGTTTCAGGGTCTCTTACAGAGCAACAATCAAGGTGTTTGCCTGGGGTCCATATTCTTATCTGAAGGTGGGATTGGTGAAGAAGCCGGTTCTCACAGGCTGTTGGCATGAGACCACCCTGCGTTCACCAAAGCTTGCAAGCGGAGAAGGCAACAGAGTCTGCTAACAAGACAGAAGTCATGATTTTTATAATCCAGCCATGGAAGTGACATCCAACATCTTTGCTTTATTCTACTGCTTAGAATCAAGTTACTAGGTCCAATCTACATTTAAGGGGAGGGGATTACACAAATAGGTAAATACTAGGAGGTGGGGATCATGGTGGGTGGGCGAGTTGAATTATTCCCCCAAAAGATATGTTGAGGTCTTAACTCCCAGAGCCTGTGAATATATCCTTATTTGGAAATAAGACCTTTGAAGATGTCTTCAAGTTAGAACAAGATCATACTGGATTCACATGAACACGAAATCCCCTGAATGGTACTCTTATAAGAAGGTCACATGAAGACCCGGGGACACACACAGAGGGAAGACACCCCGTGAAGAGAGAGGCAGAAACATGGGTGATGGAGCCATGCACCACCAAAAGCCAAGCTTGCCAGATGCCACCAGAGGCTAGGAGAGAGCTGTGCTTCCCTTGAACCGACTCTTCTCCAGAACTCAGTGGGAGTGCACCCTGCTCACTTCTCAGTTGTGGACACCTGGCTTCCAGCAGTGTGAGACAGTGACTTTCTGTTTTGTAGGCCTTCTCTTGCCCCCCCCCCAGTTTGTGCTACTTAGCTACAGGAGTCCTAGGAACCATTCTAGACATCAGTCTGCCACAACTACAAAAACTGCAGATTCCTGAGCCCCTGTCCCTACCACCAGCACCACTGCAATGGGATGGTTTGATGCAGGAAGTCAAGGGCCCACCTGAGAAGCAGTCTCTTTGCCAGACTCCATGTTGTGTCTCCTGCCCTCTGTGCACACTCCCCACAGTCTCTGTGTCCATACCCCAGCTGTCTCTTCTGGGTTTTGTCCTTCCTTCTCTACCTGATAACACTCATCAAGACCCTGGCCCGGCTGATCGCCTCCTCCAGGAAGTCTCCCCCAGTCACACCAAATCTGTCATTCCCTCCTCTTTGATCCCAGATCAATCTGTGCCTACATGTGCTCATTGCATGGCCATCGATCACTCTCTTCTTGGCCCCCTTCCTGAGGTTGTCCTGTCCCAAAGACAGGATCTGTGACTCACTTAGGCTCACCAACCCCCAGAGCCTGGAGAAGTGCCTGCCCGGACATATTGTTAACTTTTGAATGAATGAAAGAGTCCCAAGGGCAGCTCGGCAACGGACATATGGCATGGAGGAAGCTGCACCTGCTTCTTGCCTAGCGTCTCCAGTGATTTGTACCACGTGGCCATCGGTTGTTCTGACTATGCCGCATCCATGGGGCAGAAGGGAATGGATGGTTGGGGGAGAATGGGCAATCCTTCAGCTGCGAAGAAAGGAGTACCCGATGAAGCTGGAAGGGAGACATCCAGGATGACAGCCCTATGTAGGCCATGGGACAGGTTTTGCTATGGAGGGGATGAGCTCCGATGGGGCGAGCATGACCCCGCTGAGGGAGGAGAGGGGTAGGCCTCCCCTACACTGTGGGCAGAGAGTTTCTCACACACAGGAGCTGAGCCAAAAGTCCCTTTGTCCCTCCATCAGCAGAAAGAGGAAGGCTGTAGGAAATGTGGGGAACCCAGCTGGGACAATGGGCAAGGCCTATAGGATTCCCGAGGCAACAGGCATTGGAAAGACTACATCTACTCATGGTGACTGGGAGGTGGATTTTTCAGTAACAACTTTATTAATGCATTCTAGGATCTGTCTATTGAAAGTATAAAATTCAACCGGTTTTAGTATAGCCAGAGCTGGGAACCATCACCACAACCAAGTTTAGAACATCTCATCACCCGCAGAAAGAAGCCCCATATCCATCAGCAGTCACTTCCCACTCCCCTCCTCCCCAGCATCAGGCAACCAAATCTCCTTTCTGTCTCCTGGAAGTTGCCTGTTCTGGACATATCATGCAAAAGGAATCACACGATATGTATGACTGGCTTCTTTCACTTCACATAAAACTTTCAAGGGTTCGTCCATGTTCTAGCAGGTTTTCGTATTTCATGCATTTTTATTGCTGAAGAAGAAGTCATTGTATGGATGCACATTTTCTTTATCCATGCATAGGATATGGTATCTTATTATGTGCTAAGGGATTATAATTCGATAGGAGTGTGATGAATCCAAAATTGATTTTAAAATGTAAGTTGAAGAAACTAGACCTAGAAAGACACATACTGGATATTACTGTTTATGGGAAGTTCTAGAACCAGAAAAACTAAACTTTGATAATAAAATCAAATCAGTGGCCTTTTGGAACAAGAGTTGGAAGGACTGAGGACTAGAGAGAGATTTGGAGGGCGTATACTCAAATACCTGCATTTGCCAGAGTTCATTGAACCATATCCTCAAATTGTGAGAATTCTATTGCACATTAAATGATACTGTTTTAAAAGTTGATTATGGGCTGGGGCTGTAGCTCAGTGGTAATGCACTTGCCTAGCATGCGTGAGGCACTGGGTTCAATCCTCAGCACCACATATAAATAAATAAAAATAAAGGTCCACGGACAAGAACAACAACAACAATAACAACAAAGAGTTGATTATGTGGAAGCTGTTAATGTCAAAGTCATTTATGTCAAACCCTAACAAGATGGAGGCAGGAGGCCATGAATAAGGAGCCGACACGCATGTGTGCCTATAACAAGACTTACCATAAAACACACCTGCACATGTGTCTGTGACAGAAACCGTGCAAGGAACTCTTTAAAAATTCAGTATTCCAGCTGAGCCACTTGAACAAGGATGCTAGCCTGATGCTACCTCCACCAATGAGCTAATGTCAACTCCTGCAACAAGTCCCTGCCACCAATGGTCTTTGTTTCAAAACAGCTTCTGTGGACATCTTTTTGTCTTTAGAAGCTTCCTGTTTACCCCAGTCCCTGTGATGTACCTATAATCCACCAGGTCAACTGCAGATTGCAATCCCCTGCTATCTCTAAATAAATTCTTTCTTTGTAAAACTTCTTGGAAAGCTTGCCTCTTTCTG
Source organism: Spermophilus citellus (assembly GCF_964194105.1). Classification (NCBI taxonomy): domain Eukaryota; kingdom Metazoa; phylum Chordata; class Mammalia; order Rodentia; family Sciuridae; genus Spermophilus; species Spermophilus citellus. The sequence goes on from NC_138195.1 coordinate 89,545,067, forward strand.
TCATTATTTTAGGTTGACAATTAAAACAAAACAAAACAAAAAAAAAACTACTACATTTCACTCAGTGTAAAGACAGACTCCAAGCCCAGGGCTTCCAGGGAACCGTGCCGTGGGTCCCTTTTCCTCCTCTTACCAGGCCCCCCTGTCCACACCTCCCTGTGGTTCCTGCCATCGGTGAAGCCCTTTTTTTTGCTTGGAAGATTCATCCTACCTGCACCTGTAGTCGCTGCTAGATCTCACCTTCTCAACATGGCTTCGCTTGCCTACCAGATTTAATACTGAAATGTTGTCCCTCGCCCAGGATTTAAGGTTTCCCCATAATGTTTATCACCCCTACCACACTGTTTCATTTACGTGCTCCCTCCATTAGAGGGTAAATTCACCAGGATGGGGTTCCTGTGTTCACTGAGGCATTCGAAGAGCCTGGAATAGTGCCTGGTACATTAGGTGCTCAAAACTTTTTGCTTCATACACTGTATTGATGTTCTTGGCATTTAGCAGAGTTAGGCTGTCTTAGCAAGATAAGAGAAACCAAAGAATAATGACTGTGTCCACACAGCTTTGTGGTTAGTAGCCTCCCTCTGAGCTGAGGTTTGGCAAATACAGCAGGTCTCAGGGGTGAGACCTTGGAGGAAGATAAGCACCCAGGATGGAGTCTGGGACCATGAACTTTTCCCAAGGACACAAATCCTGCTTTGCTTGTAGTGGGTTCATTTTCATGCAGCATTATTATCAAGATGAGACTCAGACTCGGGGTCCGGTCAAAACCTCAGTCAATTACCAGCCATTGTTCACAGAATATTCAGATGCTTTTGGACAGCAAGATTGGTTGGAGCAAAATGCAAAAATTTGCAGTTCTTTTCCCCTCAGGAGAACACTAAACATGGAAAGCAACCTAGGACTCTGGTTTGGAGAGAAGGGCTTTAGAAAAAGACAAGAGAAAAGAGAGAGGATGTAGGAGAGACAGAGTAAGGAGTCCTCCCAGGCCCCTGTTAGCTTTCTCAGAGAAGACTTACAAGAACACATTTTTGGCCTGTGGGCTCATCTTGAAGAGTGAATAATGCCAGGCATGGTGGTACATAGTTGTAATCTACTTGGGAAGATGAAACAAGGATTTCAAGTTTGGGGTAAGCTTGGACAATTTAGCAAGATCCTATCTCAAAATTAAAAACAACAACAACAACAACAAAAATTTTAAAGGGGGAAGTAGCTCAGTAGTAGTAGAGAGCTCCTGTATCCAACCCCCTGTATAAATAAGTAAATAAAGGGGGAATGCATGAAGATTAATAGTAGCAGTATCCAGCGTTGACTCTGCAGCTCCCATTTTTATACCACCTGTGCCTCAGTTTCCTCATCTGTCCAGTGGCAGTAATAATTCTACCTACTTCACCAGATATAGTGCCTGGTATATAATGAGGACTGGGTGACTCTTAGCTGAAATCACCTTTACAGCCACTCTAAGGACATTGTATGCTACTCAGGACACATACCTAATCCAGGACAGCACCACTGTGTCTCATCTCCTAGAACTATGTATTTTCTCAGGGTCACATTCACTAGCCAAAGGAAGGGGTTGGGGGCAGCATTCCTGGTGGCCTGTGAAAAGATGGGCAAGAGCTTTCCAAGACTGAGGGTCAGGGACACAGCTTCCCCAGGTTCACAGTTCCAGGCTTTCATCCATTCTGCCTACAAATCAAGGTCACACAAGCAGGAGATGGAGAGGGTAAGTGTGACTATCAGGACCAGGGAAAATTCTGGCTACTTTAATTGTGGGGGCCTACAGTCTGGGTCTCTGTAGCTTTGGTTAAAAGACTAAATAAGATGGGCACCATGGCACACGCCTGTAATCCCAGAGGCTCAGGAGGCTGAGGCAGGAGGATGGAGAGTTCAAAGCCAGCCTCAGCAAAGACAAGGGACTAAGCAACTCAGTGAGACCTGTCTCTTAAAAAAAAAAAAAAAATAGGGCAGAGGATGTGGCTCAGTGGTCCAGTGGTGGAGTCCCCGGTCCCCCCCTCCACCATGGAAAAAAAAGCCTAAATAGTCTCCACTCCTCTTTATGGGTAAGGTAGGCTGTCTCAGGAAGCCTGTTCTGATCCAAAAGGAAAGCAACCTCTCTTAGGGAAGTGATATAAATATGCACGGCTTACTGACTTCTCTGTGTGCCTACGCTTATGTGTGGTTTGTGAATAGTGTGTGTGTGGTGTGGGGGGGGCTATTTTAAGTCTTCCTTTGCCAAGCCTCATGCTTCGTGTAAAAGTGTGTATTGATCACTAGTGTTCTCTAGATCTCCTCTGCCCTCCTGGCCCCACCTCCCAAGGGGTAGTGGCGTGGAGACTGGGCTCTGCCCGCAGCCCTCTTGCCTTGGATCAGCCAGTGAAACACCCTCCTGGTCCTATCCTTGGGGCTCCTTTAGGTTTTGTAAAACATGTCATCAAAAGACTTTAGGTGTTCCTTAAACTTTTCAAAAACTCCTTTTGGGTATTGTCAAGCTATCTGAAGGCCCAAATAAAGTGGGCCTATCCACTGTAATGGGAACTTTGAATTCATCCATGCATCCATCATCCCCCCACCGCACTCAGGCATGCAGGCATTCGCATAGTGGTTACTGAGCATCCACTGGTCGGCGGATAGCACGCCAAATCCTAAAAAGACGAATAAGGCAGTCCACTCCCTTTCCTCTGTGCCTCCTGGAACACAGAGCGGGCCCTAAAAAAGGAAAAGCGAGAGGAGGGCGGGAGGCTGAGGAGACCACTTCCTGTGATGGCCAGGTAAGGATCGGCAGAGACCTGCAGGCTATTTCACCCTTTGCTTCTCCTGGAATCCAGACAAAAATGCTTTTGTTCACTAACCGTGGCAGGGAAGGGTAAGGCCCAGAGGCTTTTAAGGCTTTTAAATGTTGTGCGCTAGGACTGGTTTCTCCAGACGAGCCTGCAGGCTTGGTTTAGAGAATGCCCCATAGAGGGCGCTGTTTGCCAGACTTTGAATGGAGTCGTGGGCGCAGGTAACAAGCAACAACCCTCGCCAGAGGGCAAGTGAACCGCTCTATCGACGCTTGGGGATTTCTTGAAGCCAAAGGATAGATCTTACTCTTTATCCTGCTGTTCAGTTTCAGCCTCCCTAACTCAGAAAACAGGCTGGGGATGCTGACACCCAAACAACCCCCTCCCTAGTGAAAGCGAGGGAGCGCACACAAGCACCAGTGCCCCTGCGCGCCCCTGCGCGCCCCTTGAGAGGGGAAGCACAGTCGGGAACGACGAAAGAGGGGTGAGAACCCGTAAGCCGCATGGCAAGGGTCAAGGACAGCTGCATTGAAATCTTCTCACGCCAAGGCAAGCCCCATTTCCATTGGGGTCTAGTGTTGGAGTTGTGATCAACCAAGAACCCGCCCTAGACAAAAACCCTCCGTCTTTTCTCCTTTTTCTGAGATTTCCCCACCCCCACCCCTGTGCTGGGGATTGAACCCAGGCACTTTCACATTCTAGGCAAGGGCCACACCCGCGACCCTTCTGCGAAGTGATAAGCTTTTCCACTTCTCTCAGTTGAAAGGCGGCTTTCATGCGTCAAAACTTTAAGTTTGCACGCATCTGACTATCTGACTGTGACCGGAGAGCTCCCACAACGCGAGTGCGCACCCGTAGGAGCTTCTCCTCCGCCTCACACACCTGGCCTGCTAGGTGCAGGCAATGCACACGCAACCTGCATAGACCTACGTGCCTAGAGCGATTTCTGCAGTTAGGAAAAGTGACTGTTGGTGTTGACTACTGGTTAGGTAATCTAGGCCCGGTCTCCTCTCTAGATGCTTGTCTCCTCCTATAAAATCAGAGCATGAGACCCACCCTGCTTGAGTCTCAAAAATGTGACTGGTTCCAACTCGGATTTTTGGATGCTGTAGCGTTTTGCATTCCACTAAAGCCCTTCACACACTAAAGTAATAATAATTTTATGTGGGAGAGCCAAAGAAAAAGTAAGGTCTATTTCTGTAGGTAAAGGTTTGCTGAAACACTAAATGCACTTATGGAGATTTTACTGGGGAGGATCTGACACCCTGTGACAGAAAAATAAAACGTACCCAATTCTCACTCGGTGACCCCAAATGGTCGTGTCCGTCGATGCAGGGCCTAACGAAAAAGAAGGCATTGGGGAAGTACAGGGGCCACAAAAAGATTTTGGCTTTACAGGCGTGCCAAAGGCAAAGGGTGGGTGAAGATACTTTACTACCTTTCTTTGACTAGGGACTTGTCATTCTGGAAGGGACCCCACAAACAATTCTAATTTATATGATTGGTTAAATCTAGAGTCTAAAAATGCCTGCTTCTTGGGCTCCTCGTGCGACCCGGGGAGCTGTTTTTGAAGCCGAAGGAGCAGAGAGACTTTCCACCCAGCTGTTCCTCAGAGGCCCGACGAGGTTCTCCAGGGACTTGAAGACCCTTGGGACAAGCTGCTGGTGTGGATGCCACCGCTAAAACCGAGGCAAATACTCCGCTACGCCTTCCTTCGATCACAAAGCTACTTTTAAAGCACTGGGCAGCTTCAAACGCCAGCGGGAAAAACTTCCTGGAAGAAAGTGACTTCGGGACTGTAGGCTCGAAGTTGATCCTTCAGCCTGGAGCGCAGACATCCGGAAAAGAGAAGTGCTCTTTGGAGTGCAGCGGCGGGTGCCAGAATGCTGCTACCCCAACACCCCCAAAGAGTGACGCGCGGGCGTCGGCCAGTCCTGCGCGCACACGCGGGTGCGCAGAGACGCACACCCACTTCACTTCCCAAGGGAAAGCTCACTCTTCGGTAGTCCAGAGCCAAAGGCCAAAGCTACGCGGATTCCTGAGCGCGCGGTTGCAGTGCAAGGACTCACTCCCCAACTCCCTTCCTAACGACTAGCCGGTGGATGGTGAACCCAAATCTCCCTCTTCGTGGCCGCTCTCTTCTTAGCAGGCTTTGGGGGAAATGCTGAAGCCACCGGACCCTAACCGGTAGGAAAGTACTGAGTTCGTTGGGGTCCGAGGTCGTGTCCTGCCTCCTGTGTCGGAGCTGGGAGTTCTTCAGCCGCGCGGGGGCAGCGAGCCCCTGCCAAGCCCCTGGGGGCGGGGAAGCGGCAGCTGCCAGCGTTTATAACCCCGAAGTGACCCGCGAGGGCCTGGCCCGCCCCTCCCCCTCCCGCAGGCCCGGAGGCGAGAAGCGGGTCCGGAGCTGCAGGGGGGAGAGGGAGGCTCCGGCTCCTGACTAGCCCCTGTCAGTGCGCTCTGGCCGGCCGGGGGCGCCGCGGGCTCTGGGTCCCTCGCTCCTCCTGCGCTCCTGGGAGCGCTCCTAGTGCCTCTTTAGCGGGAGCCAATATCCTTTTGTGCTAATAGGTTTGTCCTCATTTGCTGCCTAATTGGACTATATAAAGCCAATAACAGGCGGGCTCTTATAGCCCGAAGCCAAAGCGCCAAAATCCGAGGGAAGGCGAGGAGGGGGCGGTGGCGGAGGCGGCTGCGGGGCCGGGGTTCGGCTGCGCCTTCGTCTGCCTAATCCCATTTGCCATTGTACGCGCCCAATCGCCGTATACTCCCCGCATTTAACTTGGATGACATTTTGATTTCATCATTAGCATCCGGCGCCGGATTGACGCAGCCCCAAGCCGGGGACTGTTCTTGCTGCCTCCTCCCCGGGAGCTGCAGCCGCCGCTGAGCCGCCTCGCTCCCTCGGTGCCGCGGCAGGGCAGCTCCCCGCCCCTCAGGACCCCTCCCCCATGCGAGCCCGCCCCGGCCCGGTCCTCACCCCGCCCTCCCGTGGCTCGATTTGCGCCCGGGGCGGCCCCCGACTTTGCGCCCCGTAGTTGAGTTCCGTTTATGGTCTGATTTCCGGCCGCTTGCCTGTTCGCTCGGCCGCCCGCCCGTCCCGCTCCCTCCCTCCCGAGGACCCGGAGGAGAGGGGACCATGCCGGAGCCCGGGCCGGATGCCTCCGGCACTGCCAGCGCGCAGCCCCCGCCTCCGCCGCCCCCGCCTCCTGCGCCCAAGGAGTCCCCGTTCTCCATCAAAAACCTGCTCAACGGAGACCACCACCGGCCACCCCCTAAGCCGCAGCCGCCCCCACGGACGCTCTTCGCACCGGCCTCGGCCGCCGCCGCCGCTGCCGCCGCCGCAGCCGCCGCAGCCAAGGGGGCCCTGGAGGGTGCCGCGGGCTTCGCGCTCTCGCAGGTGGGCGACCTGGCTTTCCCCCGCTTTGAGATCCCAGCGCAGAGGTTTGCCCTGCCTGCGCACTACCTGGAGCGCTCCCCGGCCTGGTGGTACCCCTACACCCTGACCCCCGCCGGCGGCCACCTCCCGCGACCTGAAGGTACCGACCTCTTTGAATTTTCGTTCTTCTTCCTCCCTCCCCGCGCCTGTCCCATCCCCGCTTGGAGCTGCTTATCACCGCAGTTCTGGGATCCCCCAACCCGCAAACCCGGTGTTTGGCTAACTTCCTCCCGCCCCTGGCCTGCATCTCCAGCCAGAGCGCTTGGTTGCGCTGTCCGGGAATTCAATCCCACTTGGTGAGAAAAGAGGTGGAGTTGGAGCCGGGGGCGCGGCGCTTCCCTGGAAAAGTGGCCTCCGGCTTGACTGGAGTGGCTTCAGATGGCCAGGGCTGGAAATACCGCCTGGAAAGAGGGGTTGTCTCGGGAGGACACAGGCGGATGGTGAATCTTTCCGCGGGCCCCTGGCAAGGGAGCCCCGGGAATGCAAAGGAGCGGCCCGGCTGCTACTATCTGCTCTCCTATCTTCGGGAGGAGGGGGATCCCAGGACACGGCTTCCCTACTCCAGCCCAAACGGGAAGGAGAAGGCCCACGGGGACGGTTAGGCCTCAAGGAAGGCCCGGAACCTGGAGGCCGGTGCGGGTTGATCCTGCTGGCCCCTGGAGCCGGGCCTAGCTCATGGCTGTGTCCGTGTGCGTGTGTGTGTGCGTTCGTCTGTCTGTCTCCCCAGCTTCGGAAAAGGCTCTCCTGCGAGACTCCTCCCCAGCCTCTGGCACGGACCGCGACTCCCCCGAGCCTCTGCTCAAGGCTGACCCCGACCACAAGGAGCTGGACTCCAAGAGCCCGGACGAGATCATTCTGGAGGAGAGCGACTCCGAGGAAGGCAAGAAGGAGGGCGAGGCGGCTCCGGGCGCGGCCGGGGCTAACGTGGGGGCGGCGGCGGCGGCGACGCCGGGCGCTGAGGACTGGAAGAAGGGCGCCGAGAGTCCCGAGAAGAAACCCGCGTGTCGCAAGAAGAAGACGCGCACCGTCTTCTCGCGCAGCCAGGTCTTCCAGCTCGAGTCCACCTTCGACATGAAGCGCTACCTGAGCAGCTCCGAGCGCGCCGGCCTGGCCGCGTCGCTGCACCTCACTGAGACGCAGGTCAAGATCTGGTTCCAGAATCGCCGCAACAAGTGGAAGCGGCAGCTGGCCGCGGAGCTGGAGGCCGCCAATTTGAGCCACGCGGCAGCGCAGCGCATAGTGCGCGTGCCAATTCTCTACCACGAGAACTCGGCGGCCGAGGGCGCAGCGGCTGCGGCCGCAGGGGCCCCCGTGCCGGTCAGCCAGCCGCTGCTCACCTTCCCGCACCCGGTCTACTACTCGCACCCGGTGGTTTCATCCGTGCCACTGCTACGGCCGGTCTGAGGCCCGAGAGGGGAGGGGAAGGGAGTGCCCGGCCACCTTCCCAGACCCCAGAGGAGACTGGGCCGGGCCGAGGGCGGCGAGACGTCTGGCGGCCTTGGGAACGGGGCTTCGGCGCGCTGCCTGGCCTCCCCTCCCCCAATCGGTAGAGTTTTGTAAGTATTTGCAATGTATTTTCGTGCAATTCATCCCTAATGGATTCGAGGCGCTTCTCCTCCTCCTTTTGGTTGTGGTTACTAATTAGGAAAAAGACAAAATTCCCAGGTCAAACATTCCCACTAAAAGCTTTTGTAGCGGGTGCAGCCCTTCCCCTAACTTTGCATTGAGCAGTGACTTTTGGGTTTTATTTTTATAGAAGGAAAATAAGCCCCAAACCCTAATCCCTCTAGTTCATTTTCTTTTGAGCGATTTTCAGAGTCCAGAAAGAGAAAGAATTCATGGTTCTGGAGTTCTAGGTGTGGTTCTTCCTCCAGTCAGTCACTTCTTGCGTTTTCAGAGTCTGAGCAGCCTCTCGCGGGAACCCCTACTCCTAGCTTTTCTCGCCTTGAGAGGTCTGTGGCAATGAATATCTTCATCTATCTCCCTTTGTGACCAAGAATTCTCTACTGGAGTGTTTAAGGAGAAAAAATACAAAACAGCCAAAAATCAGAACTCTGAAAATTGAAATAGCTCCACATCTGGCGTGGTTTGAATAGTCTTATTTATTAGTAGCGTTTATTTGGGGGAATTTCACTTGTCAGTAAATTATTGATATTACTATTATTATTTTATTCCCTATTTTGAGAGAATGGTTTTGATGTTTTTTAAAACTTATCTTTTATCCTCTCCTCCTACCTTTTTGTTCTGCAGTAACTATTGTACTTTGACCTGTGCAATACTATACAAAATTTCCTGAGAGCCCTGCTCCTTCCTCTAAGAGGGAAGCAGATCTTTTTGCAGTATAATTGCAGTCATTCGTCTAGAAAGAGAAAATTAAGCAGAGGGGAAGAGGAAAGGAAGAAAACAAGGATAGGTAGCAATGTTCAAAGGAGTAAGTTAGGCATACTGGAGCGCTTTAAGTGAAGGACAATCAATTTAGGAGAATTTTAACTTATTTGATAAATGTACAGATTTCGTGTAAAATTCACCCTCAAAATCCGCAGGGCTCCTTGCTCTGCCATCCAATCTTGTTTTCTTTCTGTCGGCTACACCTGTTGTTCTGCAGTAGTTTGTTTCCCTTCATCCCCCTCTTTTCCTGGGTTCAGACCCTTTTTAAGAAAATGAAAAAACCCACAAAATATTGTTACACTTAATGTTGTCGTGAAACTGAATTAATTAAAAAGAAAAGAACGAAGTTTTCATGTTGCCAGAGTGTGTAACTTTGGATGATTTTTCCCAGAGCAGGTGTCTCTTTTCTGTCTCCCTCTGGCTGCCTCTGAACTAAGTCGGACCTGGAGGCACACCCCTATAATCCAGCAGGCGGCGGAGACAGAGGCGGCTTTGTTCGCGACCAGGGGCGCTCTCTCCCCAGTATCTTCCGCGGCTTGAAGTGCCTTGGGAGTAGGGAAGAATGGGGCGCGAAAGGGAAAAGACCTAGGTTTATCTAGCTTGCGAAATTGAGCAAAGCGACAGCTTCGAGCTTAAAAACGGTATTTTTAAACGCAGAGCTACAGCCTAGCGTTTTGTTCCCAAACCACTGTTCCTTCAAGAGTCGCGACTTTCTGGGCAGAGGGTCCTTGGGATGTCTGGCTAGGAGTGTAGTGGCTCTGGTTGTTTCAGGGGTGTTGGGGGGGGGGTGAGAGGGTGAATTGAGAATTTAGCTTCGGGCCGGAGGCCAATTGCCAAAACCACCTGGGAGACCCGGGCCTCGGCAAGCCCTCTGGGGAAGCCCACCAACTCTTGGCATGGCAGCTCCCACTTCTAGAGGAGGGAGCTTCAGCAAGGCTTGGGAGAACTGCCGCCGCTGTGGCTGCTTGGAATTGGGCGCTGTCCTCATAGGCCAAGTGCCAGGGACCCGAAGCCACCTAGCTATGATAGCCGCAATGGAGAGAACCGTGTCCCCTCCCGGGCAATCTTTCTCTGTCCACCGGCGCCCAAAGCATCGAGGACAGCCTTTCTGTGTCCCCTGTCCTGGCCGGCGCCAAGCTAGCCGCTCCCGCGGGCTGCTGGGCGCCGGCCCACCACCCGTCGCTGGTGGGCAGCTGGAGAGGGAAGGCGCTGCTGCCGCTTGGAAGATCTGGTCGGCCCAGGGGAAGCCAGGTGCATGGGAGGTCCTCGCCAACCAGCGTGGTTGCCTGCCTTCAAGCTGAGGGTGTCCCTGCATACTCCTGGCAGCGCGCGTTTGAAACTGGGGAGCCGAAAGGGGGAGATGAGGAACCCGAAGCTAAGAAGATTTCTGAGAGCACGCGGCAGGACACCACCGCTGGGGAGCGCCTGCCTGAGCTGCCTCCTTCCAGGGCGTTCCAAGCTCCTCAAACTCAATCGTCACAATTGAGTCTACTGTGGCTGAAACGTGGAGTATCGTTTTCCGTTGATGGAAAACTGCTCCCAAATAAAACGGCATGCGTATTTATGGCAAAATTTTAGCCCGGACCCCAGTGAAGATAGATTTCCCTTTATTTCCCTCTGGTTTGGAATAAAAACGAGGGCATGTGTCGTAAATGAAAAATAAACAGAAATTCGGGGTCAAAATATGTCGTTCCTTGTGTTACCTGCAAACATACTGATGGCTTTTACTGTTGGCAATACTAACTGCCGGACAGGCCAGTAACAGCTCATTAAAAATGATGTTGCAATAGCAAACACGTCCTTTGACTTTACAGCCAGAACACGATGTTATCAAACGCCAAGAAAATACTTCTTTATTTGTTTGGATTCTAGAAAACGGTTCTTGACTGACCCGGTCTTTACAAAGTCAAGAAATAACTGGTTCTCCACAAGCACAGTTTATCCTTTGTCCTGCTCCCAGAAGCCTCCCTTTCCCTTCTGTTGGGGAGCTCTGCTGCCCTAGCCAGAGCTTTCCTCCCTAGAAATATGGTGCCTCCCTGGGGGAGGAAAGTGATGCCTCTGTGGCCTGGGTACTGGCAGCTGTGTGAGCCTAGAAGTGGACCCAGGTAGGAAACCTCCTTCTCTGGGTGGCCTGGCTGCAGTTCAAGTATTTCTCCCAGTGCATGACACATTGAGCCAGGGTGCAGGGATGTGGAACACAGAAGTCACTCTGAGTAAGAAGCATCCTAACCTCAACTGCAGGTTGTTCTGAGGCTTTCCTATTAGGAGAAGCCAAGAAACCGCTTGATGGGACTGTCACATCTGAGGAGCTGACTGGTGTCATCTTATTCCCCTACCCAGAGAGCCTCCCAGCCCAAACTTCTGCAAAGGAACTACTAAAAGGGGTTGGGGTTGGGGCAGAGTGACAGTGCCTTCTGAGATTCCTCCTGCGCATTCCATAGGGGAAGTCAGGGCAGTGCATGTCTAGGACACTGAACAGACACCCCGACTTTACCCTTTGACTTCTCCTTCAGATTTTGGAACCCAGTCTGCCTACCCTAATTTCTGATTCTTCCTGATCTGCACCTCAACTAATCTTCAAGCCTCTGCAATCTTCATTTTGCCTCTAAATCCTTTCTATATGGCCCAAAGAGATACCCATGTAAATAACACAGGATGCTCTCACACTTGACATAAATGCTACACACACACACACACACACAACTTTATACTTCCTAACAGACAACATATCTGTAGGCTTCTAGCACACACACCATGTTAGTTTAGCATCTTCTCTGTGACCAAGGCACATAGTTGGACACTCTGTTTGAGGTGACCCTGACAGCTGGTTTTCTCCAATGGCATCAGGCTGAGGCAAACTGGGAAGAATCCTGGGAAAGGATGGGCGGGGGGGGGGGGCTAGTGGCTCCTAAAAACCCCTGGGAATATTTGTGCAGCCTCCTCATAAGCCAAGCCATCTGGTCAACTAGTGGAGCTGGCAACTACCCACCATGGATTTTCTGCTACTATGGTCCAGGACCTCACTCAGAACCGAGGTCCCCACGATGCTGGGCTCCTCGGTTCTCTGTGGCTTTGAGCAGCGTCTCTAGGCCCTGGGAGACCCGCAGAGCCAGCGCCTGAACTGTTTCTGTTGGCAACACAGATGTATTTCTTTTATTTGGTAGTAAATAGTGCGGGTGTGTGTACATCAAACAACGGCAAGACAGATATAAACTGCCCCCCTGCCACCGGCACTCATTCTGAGCAGGACGCCCCTTCAGTTCCGGGCGGGTCAGAGCCACAGGCCACACCGGAGAACCCCAAAGCGCACTGGTCTCCTCGTCTGAGTCCGGAAGTGGAGCTGGGAGAAATAGGAGAAGGCAAAAAGGTCGGTGGGATTTGCTTTCCTTTCTAGGGCTCCACGCTGAACAAACGAGATGAGGGCGGAGGTCTCAACCGCGGGGTCCCCTAGGGCCGCTAAGCCCGCTACCTTCCAGCGCTTTGCTGAGGCCTAGCAATGTTGTTTTCCTGGGCCAGGTCCATTGGTCCAGCTTTCACCCCTTTCGCCATCTAGGCTGTCCAGGACAGCTTCCGTGCCCGCCCCCTCACCCCCACCCCAGCCGGGCGGAGCCGTCCTGCCTCTGCAGGTCGTCCACGATCAGTGACCCAGCTGGGGGCCTTTCTCCCTTAATAGTCCAAACTTAGACTCTACAGAGTATCTAGAAGACTCCCCTACGCCCCGCCCCACTGGTCCGCGTGAGACGGGGCCAAAGCTCAAGAACCACGACTCCCCGATAAATCCCTCCAGCGGCCAGGCAGGCTCAGTGCGCCAGGCAGGCACTGGCGAGTACACCTGACCCGGCAGGAGCTATCCTGGAGGCTCCTCCTCTCAGCTTCCCGCCCACTGGCCGGCCGCCTCTAGGGCTTGTGCGGGTCCTTCTGACTTTAGGGCATAAGCCATCCCCAACTCTTGGGTGTATGCTTCTGGAAAAGTGAACGCCTGTGTGTGTGCAGGTGCCTGCGGGTTTCCGTGTGCAGAGAGGATGGCGTTGACCTTTTGATCTGCAAACAAGGAGGGGGTGGTAGTGGAAGAGGGGAAAGATCTGTGAAAATAACTGTGCTGAGTATACGTTGGAGCACTGGCTGGTACCTCCGACAGGGATCCTAGGTTAAGATTGGGGATGCACTTTTCCCCCAGCTTGTTTCTCCTGCGGAAGTACTTTGAATGGGGGGATAAGGTGGGCAGCAGGGTTTGAGGCGGCAAAAAACCTTAATTCTCAGTGGCACTAACACACACTCCCTCCCTCGGCATCCCCCTCCCCGCTTGGGAATCCTCCCACACACTTCCAACTCCCAGACTCCACAGTGTATCTTAAGAGCGTCTGGGCATTTTCAGAGACCCCGGCAAGGGATAGCTGGAAGCCGCAGACTCCCTCCTTGGAGAGTTGCGGGGAGGTGCATACTGGTAGTACTCGCCCAGATCCTTTCCTTGGCTGCTGCTTCAGGCTGCTCCAGGAGTTGCCTCTCGCGGGGGAAATTGTCCAAAGTCTGGGTGGCAGGTATTCCAAAAAGATCCCTTCCGGTTTCGATGAATGGAGAGGAAAAGGAGATGGGGGAGAGGTGTAGAGCCAGAGCGAAGGAGAGAGTGAAGGAGAGAGCTGTGTTGCGCCCATCACCCAGGCAGGAGCCGAGAGGTGGAGTCACCTGGTGTGTCTCACCCCAGCGATAATGTCTTAAAGAAATATAAAGAATCTCCATCTCTGGTGAGCTCCTTTGCTGCCCTCGCCCCCCTTGGTGATGGAGTACACGCATCAGATTTTCATCAAAGTTCTATTAAGTGAAACATAGGTTGCAGGGCACCCTTTGATTGAAACAGTTTAAATTTTAATTGTGTTTTTAATTTGACATATAGTTGCAGAAAGGAATGACACTGCGTCGCCAAGGGGCGGTCGATTTTCTTAATTTCTCCCAGAGGAATTGATGAGTCTATCAGGCCACTAGATTGGAAACCCATTAAAGCTCTCTGGTTAGGCTGTTAATTGGAACTTGATGGATGTGGGAGGGGGGGTGTCAGGACTCAGCTATGCTGATCCAATCTTCATGACTTTCTGTTTTCCAATAAATTACACAATTCATTTTCCAGCCGCAGATTACATAAATTGTACACCTCTGGGGCTCTCTTTTTCAAATAGGGAGCCCTTTTCCCCAAAAGCCTATTGCGAGATGTCATTTGCACCAAAGAACGAACAGCAGAGGCCCTTGAATGAAAATCGAAACATAATCAACGTTTATACTTAGAAAATTTATTGAGATCATTTTCTCTGGTATTTCCTTATTTTAAAGTTTGGACGCGCCATATATCATAATCCACTCGCGTAAAGGCGGGGGGGGGGAGGCTGTGTTTAATATTTATCGAAGCTTGATTCCAAGATCAAACTTGTTTATGACTTCATCTGTCATTTCAGAGGGAGCCTTCTTCCACTATTACCGGGCTCAGCCAGCCTATTTCCCGACCGCCGCAGAGCAGAGAGGATCAATTTTTATTAGGCTCCTCGGCAAGTTTGCTCTGGGCCACTTTAATATTGAGCAGTGGCATAATCTCGGGACCTAAACTTTAAGCGTTCTTTCAGTCTTGGAAAGTTTATCATTCCTTGGAACCCAGTTATTCCTTATTCCTAGGAGGGTGTGTGTGTGTGGGGGGGGCGATCCCAGAGACTCGGAAGGCAATCCTCCAGGGGGTCGGCTCCTGAACCGTGCAGTAGGAAGGGGCGGAGCTACCCGAGACTAGGAGGGTGGGGCAGGGTGTGGGAGTGGTACTGAGCTGAAGGCTTGCAATACTTTGGGATAGAGAGACCCGGTGTCCATGGGTGGTGGTTGGTACCTCCGAGTTCCTGGGAGTGGGTTTTGCCGCTACGCTGGGCCCAGGAGAGGGCGTCTACGGGCCTCTGCGCTCTCGGTGATGAGATCTCCGAAAGGGGTGTCGTCACCCTTTGGACTCCTGCATTGTGACTTCTGTTGATGCTCCAGGAGCACTGGAATCGAGGAGAGCACAGGAGAGCTGCAGCCCATGGGGCGGCAGAGTGGAAAGTCTGCTCTGGCTCCACTGGCCCCGCTTTGGGCCCACCACCATTTTCCTGGCTGGGAGGTGGGGAGCGGGGACGGAACGTTTGTTGAATGAATGCGTGTGAGTAAGCATTTGTGCTCCAGGCTTAAAACGTGCCGGATGTGGGGGCGAAGGAAGTGCCCCTGTGAGGACCAGACCCTCAATGCAAACAGGAGACAGGGCTGGAGGAATACTACCCCAGATGGCTCCTGTTGACTCCCCCAAACCAACCCAGAGCGGGGAAATTGGGTCACAAGACCTCCTGGTTTTTCAGTTTGAGTCCTCCAGCCCGGCTACCCTAGTGGGCTTTCCATTTTCTTGCAGGTCTGGGAGCTGCTTATTTGAAGCCCACCTCAGAGGCCAGGACGCTGCCTCCCTTCCCAGAAAGATGTCAACTCCTTGGCTCTTGACCCCATGCATAAACCAGCCCTGCTGGTGTCCTCCGTCTTGCCTTTCTACCAGCTCAATGTCAATGCCCGCTCTTCTCTCCCAGGGGGCGTGGCATCTGAAGTGGAACAACTTTGAGCATGGAGCTTGCTTTCCCTGCTTGACCTATTCACTTTCTCTTCTGAGCCTCAGTTTCCTCCTCTGTACGATGTGTGTGTGTGGGGGGGGATGTGCATCACGTTTGCTCTGAGGATTAAAGTGAACAATGTCAGGCGCTCCCAGCATGTTCCTGGCACCAACTACTAGCTAGCGAAGAAACGTTCAAACCAACTCTACCTCCCCCAACCCTGAGCTTTGCTTCCCCAGCGGAGTAGCTGGCTCTGCTGCCAAGTGGACTGGCCAATTCCTTCCAGGGATTGTCTTGGCTCAGGGTGCGAGTGAGAGGCAGGAGATTAGAGAGTCGGACTTTTCTTTTCCTTCCATTTCCCCTCTACCCCACAAATGAGCGGGAGCGCGCCGGAGGGGCTGTGGGAAGACCCCGGAGCCTGCGCTGTGGTCGCGTATAGGAGGACTCACAAATTGTATTTCAGCATTGGGTCCTTCCGGGTTAATGAGCTGACACCATGATTAAAGCTGACCATTTGTAATGTGTCTCGACCCTGCCGCCGAGCCCTGAAGAGGTTAATGCGGTGACGGAGGCCGGCACCTGCCCCTCGCCAGCCTCCCGGGCCGCGGCGCACAGACCCTGGCCCCCTCCTCCCGCCTCCCCCTGTCCCGGCTGCGCTGCTGACTCCTAATCAATTAGCCCATTAACGAGCCCTTCGAGGAGTTAAGTAGGGAGTTCTGCCACTGGCAGGGCCGCAGTCGGTTACTCACCGCGGCTAATGATATTATAAGCGCTTTACTCAGCCCGGGAGCAGTGAGGGAGAGGAAGGAACTGCATCGTCATGGTGTGGCGTCTGGACATTCGTGGGGACTGATTCCACAGTATCCTCTCACTCCTGGCTGTTTTGGGGTGCACCTTAGAGACAGCTTCAACCTCTTGGCTGAGCAGTTGGAAGCTGCAGCCTGAGCGTAGGGTTAGCCTGGGCGCTTGGGCCTTGCCTTACCCCAATTTCGGTAAAAACTAGTGTAGAGGACTGTGGCCCCAAGCCTTTTTGCAGGTGCCCGAGTGATTATAGATCAGATAATAGCTGTTCTAGGAACTATGGAGCAAGAGCCATAACTCCAAAGGGGACTGTGAGAAGGAGGGAGGGAACAGGTTTATTTACCACCACGTGCCAGCTTTGGTGTTGGACATCTGAATCTCATCACATCCTCTGCGAAGTAGGCGATTACTTCCCTCGATTTTAGGAAACGGAGTCTCGGAAAGTTATAAGTATCTCGTCCAGCCTAGTTGAATGGACCCTGCAAAAGTCCAAAACTGTGTCATCATAACTACCTCCCTCCGTTCCTTTCCCAGGAAAAAGTGTTTCTATTTCTCTAGCAATTACAAGACCTCCAATAGACAACGAAAAAGAGATTCATCTCTGGCATGGGAAGGTGGGTGGGCCGCTGTTCAGTAAAGGTTTAGGAAGTAACTACTATGTGCTACTAGCGCTCCTACTGTCGGCTTTCTGGCGCTATTCCATCCATACCTGGGTGATCTTCAAAACAGAAGAAGGAAGAGATACTAATGAGTTCATTTCACCTGAGGTCAGAGACGCTTTGACTGAGACCAGACTTGTTCAAGCCAGCTCGCTGGATGTAATCGATGTTGCTGGGACTTGAACCGGCATCTCTTGACGCGCGATCTAGGGCTTCTCCATCTCCCGCCCCCAAAATCATCTAGCCCGGTTGGCCCGGGTAGGGATGGGATTTGCAGGCGAGGAAGGGCAGAAGTCTGATCCTGGGGCTCCCTGCTACGCCCAAGCGAACAGCGTCAATCAGACCCAAGCACTTAACCCTCTCCACCCCCAGGAGGGTCGCCAAGTGACAGCTCTGCCAGTCCCTCTGGGGTTGGAAGGAGTGGAGGACTGGGGAGTGTGGTGGCAGTCTCTCGGAGGCCCTCGGAGGCGCGAAGATCTGTTGCCTGCGGCAGTGGCAGGCCATTCCAGCTCGGAGCCCCGCGCTGTCCCTGTCCCTGAAGAGGCAGGGATCCCAAGTAGATACCAGGACCTAGGCTGGAATTTACGCGGCTTTCGGCCCTTAGACGCCCCAGGCTGGACAGATTCGATGCCGGCCGGGTTCTTGCCGTACTCCAGGGGCTCTCCCGCACTGAGTGCGGGGCCGGAGCTTTTTGAAAATTTCCGGGGCAGCTCTGCGGCGCTGCGATTGGCCGCGTTCCGGTAACCTCTATGCAAATGAGGCCGCAACGCCCCCGCGCAGCCGGAGACCCCGCTAACTGGTGGGCGAGGAAGGGGCATTTGCACTGGGTCTGGGTGGGCGTACCTAGAGCCGGGCGGGCAGGGATCTCCGCGCAGCCGTCCCGTACCCGCGTGTCCCCTGCGCGGAAGGGACACCCCACCAACCTCCCCGCCCCCTCTCCCTAGCGCCCCTCTCCGCCCCTCCCCCCTGCCTGCCTGTCTGCACCACCTTCCGCCCAGATCGTCTCTAAAGGGAGTTCTTGGTTTCCTCCGATTTCTTATGAACCCAGGATGGGCAGCAAGGAAGATGTGGGCAAAGGGTGTCCGGCTGCCGGTGGCGTCTCCAGCTTCACCATCCAGTCCATCCTGGGCGGGGGCCCCTCCGAAGCACCGCGGGAGCCCGCCGGCTGGCCAGCCAGGAAGCGCAGCCTGTCTGTGTCCTCGGAGGAGGAGGAGCCGGACGACGGCTGGAAGGCGCCCGCTTGCTTCTGCCCAGACCCGCACGGCCCCAAGGAGCCAGGCCCCAAGCACCACCCCCACATCCCTTTTCCTTGCCTGGGTAAGGATCGCACTCTGCAGTCTGGCAGCGAGTGAGCGCTAGGGGAGCGAGGCTGCGTGCCCCGTCGTGACTCCCCCTCGGGTCAGATCTTTGGCCGCTGGGGGTCTGGGGCCGAGGGGAGGGCACAGCAGCGCGGCGGTGGCTTCTCGGCCCGGGAAAGCTCGGGAGGAGAAGGATAGCACACCCACCGCGCGGCTTGGGCTTCTTGGGGAAGGTCGGGTTGGAGAGAGTGTGGACCACAGCGGTCTGGGCTGGTTGTACACAGGACTGTGTGCTCAATCCCGCTGCACACAGGATACTTTCTTTCCAGACAGGTGGTCTGCAAGTCGGGTCTATATGTTCTGTCTCTACTGCATTCTCTGCTCTGCTCCCCCCCCCCCCTTCTGTCTGTGTCTCCTTCTCCTCCTCGGAATGATTAGCACTCTAAGATGATTGACAATGGTGCGTTTCAGAAACGGTTCCTCTTTACATTTGAGGAAGGAGATCCCGAGTTGGTCCTTAGCGTGATTTCTAAACAAATGGCCTGTGAAATGAGGCTGACCTATTTAGCTGGAGGAAGTCTTCCAGCTCAGTTATAACAAGACAAACTCACCTTTATAATGGTAACGTTCCCCCTCCAGGCCTCCTCTCCCTGCTGCCACCTATCCTTTCATAAAGGTGGGAGCACAGAGACCCCAGACTCCCAGACTCCAATAGCTGGGTCCTTCTTCTGTAGCTTTTAAAGACGGAGGTGCTGGGTTTGGGGTGCTTGTTAGAAGGAGAAGAGGAGGGAGTTGGTAACATGGGACCAAGATTGCAGACTTCTGCCAACACTCCAGTCCCGGGAAGAGTTGTGGATCTCCAAAGCTCTTCAACTCCAAGGCCTTCCTGTCTGTTCTTATTTCTCAGGTACTCCTAAGGGCAGCGGAGGCGCAGGGCCGGCGAGCTCCGAGCGTTCGCCTTTTCTCTCTCCTTCGCATCCGGACTTTAAAGAAGAGAAAGAGAGGCTCTTGCCGGGGGGCTCTCCCTCCCCGGGACCGGAGCGGCCGCGGGACGGCGGCGCCGAGCGGCAGGCGGGCGCGGCCAAGAAGAAGACGCGCACCGTCTTCTCGCGCAGCCAGGTGTACCAGCTCGAGTCCACCTTCGATATGAAGCGCTACCTGAGCAGCTCGGAGCGTGCGTGTCTCGCCTCCAGCTTGCAGCTCACCGAAACCCAGGTCAAGACTTGGTTCCAGAACCGCCGCAACAAGTGGAAGCGGCAGCTCTCGGCCGAGCTGGAGGCGGCCAACATGGCGCACGCGTCCGCGCAGACTCTGGTGGGCATGCCGCTGGTGTTCCGGGACAGCTCGCTGCTGCGCGTGCCGGTGCCACGCTCTCTCGCCTTCCCCGCGCCGCTCTATTACCCCAGCAGCAACCTCTCGGCCTTACCGCTCTACAACCTCTACAACAAGCTCGACTACTGACCCACCTGTCCGCGCGCGCCCACTCTCCGGCTCGCCCGGGACCTCTTCGACTGCCCCGGAGCCCGGCGCGGGCTGCACCCTTCACAGACCTCCGGAGTAAAGCGACGTGATTCCAGAAATATTAAGAAATACACCATGTGTATTCAGTATCTCTTATTTATGGCCTCCGCCCTGCTTTTTGTTTTGTTTCGGGTATTTATCGGTATTCCTCAAACCAGATTGCCTGCTTTCTACCCAAATGAAACCAATACGCTTAGAAAACCACTTTGGAGAGGGATATTCTCGGGTGGTGATGGGAAAAGGAGTTTTGGCCAGATTGGCTTTGAATGGTAGAAAAAAATCAGAAAAATACCAACGAAACCAGGTATACTCCCCCCCCCCCCGCCCACGTATACACCTGTACATATGTACATGCACACACAGCTCGGCGAAGCCAGGCCCTCAGGGGCTGTGGACAATGATCTAATAATCTCTTTTCATTTCCTTCATCCCGAGGATGGGTAGGGGCGAAATGGGGAGAGTTCCGATCTGTAAATATTTTTAAAGCGGAGAAAAAAAATAAAACATTTTAAACATCGTTGCTAACTTTGGAGGGGTTAATTACCCAGCACGACAATGCGCGGAAGGTCTCCTTCATTTTCCGTGGTAGAGTTTACAGGCGTCTGCAAAGATCCGACTCGCACCACGTGGAGGGTGGGGTCGGGATCGGGGGTTAAAGGTCTGGGTATAGCCACTGCCCAGGCCGAACGTGGCTGGAACTGCACATTCCCTCCCACCCCCATCCAATTGCGCAGAATCCCAGTGCGGGCTGGGGCTCACTTCGGATGGAATCCAGCTCCAGAGCCCGCGGGGAGAAAGACAAAGGCCGGGAACCGGTCTTGCTGCTGAAGTAGTAGCCTTCCGGGATTGGGCCAGGCCAGGGCGCGAGGAGCATCCTGCACCGTGATCTTCTTGGACTTGGCTGAAGCAGGGCGCGCAACGACGTGGTTCAAGCTGTGCAGAGTGCCTCCTCTCCTCGGGTGTGTAGGGCAGGGGGCAGCGTTAATCTGGTGAAGGGTCTGCTTGTCGCCCTTAGCCCAGCGCCACCAGCTTGCAGTCACGCACAGTTCCCGGGTCCGTGAACATATTGTGACCCGCGCGGAGCGGGAACTGAATGCGGAAAGGCCGCTTTTCGGCCAAGGAGGGCTCCGAGGCCCGAAAGAAGGCGCAGGAGACAAATGCTCTTCCCACACTCTTTTGTTGTTAATAGTTTGCACAGTGCGTGGCTAAATGGCTGGGTCACCAGCCAGCATGCTGCTGTTTCTGAATTGAAAAGTGATGCGCATAAGAGGCGCCCACGGGCTTCCGTGTCCAGACACCTGCCACCACGTTGAGACTGGGACGATGCTGCCTGGAGAGTATAGACGCCGGAAGAATAGCCGCCAGAGAGGTGCAAATCGCAAACCCTCTCTCTCCGGTTAAATTGCTGCCACCTGTTCCTTATAAAGCGTCGGAAAGCAAAGCATTAGCTTGGCTCAGCAATAAGTAGGGCGAGCTCCTGCCTCCAGCCAGCTCCATCTTAAGCTGGTACTAAAGAGCTGGGAGCTCACAGCTCCAAGCTCCATCTCACCCTCTAGAAGGGAAACATTTCGGTGAGAAACTTGTCTTTTAGAACCAAGAAACATAGAAATTATCTGCATTTTGTGAAAATACACAGAATATCTGTAAATGTTTATGTGACCCACAGTATTCTGTGTAAAATATCTGACCAAAAAGATCTGCTGTTACATTGACCTTTTTTACTTTTCACTTTCATTTTCATAGAAATCACAACTATTTCAAGGTGAAGTCAGGAAGAATATTACCCAAGGATGAATCTGCCAATACTAGGTTGGTTCAATTGCATTTACTGCATTTCAACTGAGTTCAGGTCAATACATATTTCCTGGGCCCTGAAACATACCGAGAACCCATTCTAAATTTTGGGTGGTCAGAGAAAGAAAACAAGTTTCACAGAGGATCCATATTCTGACTTTTTGTGTACACATATTTATTTCACTGAAGTTCTCTTGCTCCAGATAATCCTCTTTAAATTGTTTTCCTCTAACCGTTGCTATTTGAATATTCCATGCAGAAACAACCAAATGACATCCAAGGAACTTCTTGTATAGAGATATTCCATCCATAGCATTTTGTTTGCATTTCAGTAAGTTAGTTACAGTTTGAAGATGGTTTTAATAATATTGATGGGTTTTAATAACATTTTCCTTAGGCTTGCTTCTTTAATAGGAAGTGGTTTCCCCTAGTCACCAAAGGCATTTAAGGAGAAACTTTGCCTTGGTGATTTTGGGGAATGACCCTTTTACAGTTTATCTTATATAATGTATATTTCACCCATTTTCTAATCCAGGATTTAGCTGTCATAGATGATCTAACAGTGTAATTACGTTCTAGGAATTTCACAGTTAACTCTAACACACATGCACACATAGAACTTTGCATTTGGATTTAAAATGTTCAAGACTCCATTGTTGCCAGATTTCCTATCTCAAGCCTATCAATTCATTTGAATAATAAGCCAAATCATCAGTCTCCTTTCAGGATCTAAACTGGATTTAAAAGATTGACGTTTCTTAAAACTCAAATTGAGTCGGGCTGCAACTGCATGCCCAGAGGGACCTGAATCATACACTGGATAATGAAATACACTTAGATTTTGTTAGTGGATAATTTATGCTCAGAATCTCGAAACACTAATAGAATTAAACAACTGGGAGAGGGAACCAAATAAGTCAGGAGATAAAATTATTTAGCTTAACTTAGAATGGAAGTAAGACACTACATTTGAAATTATTCAACTTGCCTATTAACTTGTTGAAAGAGAAGAAATAGAGAAACAAGAACTAGGCCTGGTAAGGAAGAAGGGCAAGAATCTTTTAGCAGTAATATCAATGTAATAAGTAGAAGGGTTGTCATTGTACATGTTTATTGTCAGAAATCTTAAGAAGTGCATTCATTCAGAGTGTGAACGCATAAAGATCAACAGCTCTCTCTCATTAATGTACCTTAAAAGTTAAACATTTTAACCCCAACAATTGACTCCTGCTTCACACAAAATTATATAATAAGACTTTTTTTCTTAAAAAGGTTGTGAAAAAGAGATTATAGAATATAGATTAAATTGAAAAATTGAGGCTCAAGAGTAACTCAGTTACTGAATTCTATTGATTAGGCATTAATTTTCTTTAGTTGAGATGAAATAATTTCTCATTACTGAAAAGCTTCTTGGTGCTCTGTATTTCTGGAGGACTCCAGAAAAAAATGGGAGCAAACAGCCTGAAACCTTGTGGAGTAGCAGGGTATGGTGGAAGGGAAGAGGCTTGTCATTGCCCTTTGAAGATTCCATGACAAACCTATCTCTAGAAGCTGTTTGAGCTGTAACACATTGCAGAGTATTTGTTTACTAGTCTGTCCATCCTTCTGGATACTGGGAGTTCCTTCAGGACAAAGACTAGTCTGATTAAATACATCTTCCCAGAGCCTTTCACCAGGGCTGGCATGCAGTGGATGCTCAATAAGTTTATAACGATGGGGTGAAGAGGTAAAACAATAAGGACGAGATTCTATGGGGTGGGCAGAATTTTAAGACAACGGGAAATCTGAGAGCTGGTTGATAGTACAAACGCCAGGAAAATGAGAAAGAATCAAGGCAAAATAGGGCAGTTGATCAGAGCAAGCATTTCCTCTCTATTTCAATTTCTGGTTCATTTTACAGACGTATACACGCCAAGAAGAGAATGATTTAGCTCTATAGGAGTATTGACCAATAAGGGATTCTTAAGTCTGAGTGATTACGGGGGAGGAGGGCGCCACTGGCGGACCTTAAGACCTACTTTCCCGCCTACTGTTCAGAGCACAAACAGGGCATCCGCCCCGCGGAAACTACACCACCCGGGATGACACGCACAGGCGTGGGCGGATAAGAGCGCGTCCTTGGCGCGATGCTACTTGGGAGTTGTAGTTTCTGCTCCTACGGCACGAGTTCGGGGGTCTCAGCGTGCTGGTAAGATGAGACCACGTGATCGGAAAAACCGCGGTTTCCCTTTGAGCCGGAACTGGAAGACTGCTTTGACCGTCACCGAGCAGCCGAACGGACCAATAGGCTGCTTAGAGCGAGCCGTTGGCGTTTTAAAGCAGCCAATGGCAGAGCTACGCTGGAGCTTCCTCTCCGCCTCCTACGCCCGGCCGGAGAGTGCTCCGAGGGAAGCTGCGAGGCGGCGGCAAGCCGTTGAGACGCTACTTCAGGGGCAAGCTCAAGGTAGCGGGACAAGGCGGTGGGGCACAGGAGCATGCTCTCCGCGGACCTCGCGGGCCCGCGCTGGCGGGGCCGTCTGCAGGGCACCTCGTTTCGCGTTCTTCGCTTTTAAGACCGTCTGGGGCCCCGGGGGAGGGGAGGCGGCAGGGCGGGTGTGAGCGCCCGCGGTGTGCGGCCCTGGGCTGGGGTGGGGGTGCGGCGGCGGCCCGTCAGGCCAGGGGCGAGACGTGCGTGGCGGACCCCGACTCCGCGCAGGCGCAGACGCCGCCCTCGTCGGGCCCTCGGGCGGCCCGCGGGCTCCGCCCTCCCACATGGGACCCTTGGGGACTCGGACTGCGCATCTGTTCCGCAGATGACCGGTTCTAACGAGTTCAAGCTGAACCAGCCGCCCGAGGACGGCATCTCCTCGGTGAAGTTCAGCCCCAACACCTCCCAGTTCCTGCTGGTCTCGTCCTGGGACACGTCCGTGCGCCTCTACGATGTGCCGGCCAACTCGATGCGGCTCAAGTACCAGCACACCGGCGCCGTCCTGGACTGCGCCTTCTACGTAGGTGGCGTCCCCTCCCCCTGCCCTCTGCCGCGCCGGGAAGTGCCCGGTCAGCAGCGCCCCTTTTCCGGTGTCGGGTAGATCTCTGTGGGAGTTCTTTGGACCGCTCGTTGGTGTTCGGCAACATCTGCTCTTGCCGGACACTCTGTTTCTTGTTGGGAACCCAGTGCAGATGTCCTAAACCCTGTGAACTTCGTGGACTTAACGATGATTCGTGTTTGAAATTTGCAGCTGGACCAATGTGGCTGCCCCATTAAAAGGGACATGTAGAAGGAATGCCTGTTGTACCCTCAGCCACTGGGATGAACTGAGCCTTCCCTCAGTTTGTTGACGGTGGTTTTGGTGACCACTTCCGCCCTTTTTGTTTACAGTGAATAGTTGTGCTCAGTGTGTGCTGTTCCCAGCATGACCTGAACAACTAGTTGGCCATAGAGGTAGGCATTCTGAAATGCTTTTTAAAAGCTCTGTAAGTTTTAAGTGCCTTGAAACTGTATTTTGTAGGATCCAACGCATGCCTGGAGTGGGGGATTAGATCATCAGTTGAAAATGCATGATTTGAACACCGATCAAGGTAATGTAACCACATTTTTAACCATTTTTCTTCACTAGTTACTAGAGTGTAGAAGTTTAGGAAGAATGGTTGCTGAATTGCTTAGTTATGGAGATAGAGGTAAAAGTGGTATGAATTTAGGCATTTTTGTCTGAATAACCATTAAGTTACTGGCCACAAAACATTATGCATATATTTTTGCACTTTGATCTCCATCCTAAGGGTTTACATGAATTGATACTTAATTGACTTTTACCTCATCCTTAGAAGTGAATTAGAACATATAGTGGTCCATGTTTTAATAGAATGTTCCAGGATAATGCTTATGTTTTAGGGTTCTTCTTTCAGAAGGTAATTAAAACTGAAGGAAGGTATTTTCATAAAAACAAAACATTGTAGAAAAGCCAATAATGTTTATTAATTCTGCTTATTTACTTAGTAGAATATGTTTCTGTTGCATTTGTTAAGAAAATAATTTCTTAGAGACCCAGATATGAAATGACCAAATTTTTATGATCATACTAAGGCAGAGCACACACTGGAGTAGAACCCAAACATCAGAGCTCTCTAGCTGAGCATTTGTCCTTACTTTAGACAGATAAATTTGAAGGAGATGGCAGGGATCCTAGAGGCTGAGTTGATCAACAGGATGATGGATGGAGGACAGGCACATTTTGTCAAAAAAAAAAAAAAAAGTTAAAGAGACTTGCAAAAGAGTCACATTGTATGGAACTTAAAATTAATGTTATTGGTTTTGTTTGTCTGTAGCTTGCCCTGTGTAGTAAATTGCCCTTTAGGTTAATTTACAAACTTGGGGAAAACAAACTTGATTTTCAGTGTTTAGGCTGTAACTTAAAGAGAATTAGTTGTTTATTCTGACCATCATTGCCAGGCTTCATGAGATTCTTGCAGCTTGTTTTAATATGCTTTTAGAAAGGTAACATTCCTGTTGAAGAGTCAAGACCGTGTGCTATTCTTGTATGCCTAGGTTGCATGAATTTGGGCTCATATCTAGATGGAAGTTGAATGAAGAAATGAGATATTGTGAAGGTTGAAATTGAGAAAAGAAATTATGTGTTAGAAATTTGACCTACCATGAAAACCAAGTGGAATAAATTATAAGACTTCATCTCCAGCGCTCATAATCCCATAACTACATGAATAACTTTCTTAAAGTATTGGCTTAATGTGTAAGATAAACAATTGAGTTCCAGAACTAGGGTTCTTCACCCATTTGTTCATTCAACAGGTATTTCTTGAACACCTAGTGTGCACTAGACCTTTTATTAGATACAGAGTTTAAAAACAAGCTTCCTGATAAGAAATCTAGAATTCAGTAAGGAAAGTAGTAAACATGCCACCTGTTTAAATGTAATCTGAAACTCAAGGAAGCCTTTGATATGCAATATGCTAGTGGTTCAAACTGTGCACCGTAAGATGACCAGAGATGAATGGATAACTTTTGTAGTAATGAAGATATTTTTGTGTATGTAGACATTTCCATGGATATTGAATGAGGCAGATTCATTGCATTTGTTCATTTGAGTACTCTTGTTTAGTTAAGGTAGTAAAGCTAGTTGTTGGGTTTTTCTTCTAGAAAATCTTGTTGGAACCCATGATGCCCCTATCAGATGTGTTGAATACTGTCCAGAAGTGAATGTGATGGTTACTGGAAGTTGGGATCAAACAGTTAAACTGTGGGATCCCAGAACTCCTTGCAATGCTGGGACCTTCTCGCAACCTGAAAAGGTAGGATTTTTGTATTTATCAGGAATTATAGTTCTTGGGGTGACTATGCTGTTGAATTTAATGATTAATATGCTATTGAATTTAATGGTTAAGAATTGTGACAGAGTCTCTTTTTATAAACACAACAACATAGAAATGCTTTAGTGCAAAGGAAATTAACTTTGGAATGAATTTTAGTCTCTTTTTTCTGTCAGTTGTTAACACTTGTACTGGCGAGTGAGAGCTTAAATGAACCTGCTTCATGTATTAATACTTTAAATCTCAGGACTAAGAAGCAACTCATGGTCTTTGTAAAGAGGTCATTTAGCAAAAAACTGTTCGATTGTCTTAAATTGGATTTGACATGCCCAAAACAGAAAATGGGATGGAGCATCACTCATTTTCAGTTGTGACCTGAGGATTCATTTGAGTTAACTATTACAAGGGTGAAATGGGTTGTCATTTCAAGTTTAGCAAGAAAGGTATCCTACTTCTTGACTGTTTATATATACACATTTTTTTTTTTTTTAATGCTGGTGTAGTTTGAAGGTTCTTTTTGAATGGAGCTTTTAAAAACTGAACCTTTGTTATTCTAACCTTTTGATCTGCATGATAAAATAGTGCATTCTTGCTGTATCCTCATCAGACTTTATCAGGGGTAGTTAATTTTAAAGATTGATTGTTTTACCAGTTTAAAGGTATCCTTCACTTGAGTCTATTTCCTCAGTGTAAATATGCTATTCAGCTGCTGTTAGCTATCATTACATATAGTGGTGCATCCAAAGAGCCATTATTTTTGTCACATCACATTCGAATCTACTCCTGGCAAGACCTTTGTTCAGAATAAAATAATTGCATTGTTTCTAGTTTTGATTTATGGTTGTATGTAACATGTTAAGAACTGTGATAAATTGCTGACAGAATATCATATAATGGACAGCCATACTGAATCAAGCTGCTTATTGGTTCAGCAAGGTTCATTATGTCACTTTTTTTTTAATACTTTCTTTGATAAATGTATATACCTAGTCAGTAGCATGACAGTGGTTTCACTTGATTTATGATCAGTGAGGATAGAAAGAACCCTTAGAAGCTTGTGTGTCACCTGTTCAGTGAAGATTTAAGGTAAAGTTCCTAATATGATTGTACCATTACAAATTGATCTCTCTGGATTTGGTATTTTCTGCAAATATTTTGTTTGTGAATAAGCTATGGTGAATCTTAGGGTATTATTCTTCATATTTAAGTCTCCTAGAATTACATCTGTTAATTTCATTCTTTTCAGTTCTTATTTTTCCCTTGGTCATATTAGTTATTGAAAAAAATTTTAAATATTCTTTTTAGTTGTTGATAGACCTTTATTTAGTTAATTTGTTTATATGTGGTGCTGAGAATCAAACATAGTACCTCACACAGGCTAGGCAAGCGCTCTACCACTGAGCCACAATCCCAGCCCCTAGTTGTTGAATTTTAAGTCCAGATTTTAGAAACTGCCATGGGGGCATTGGGTTGTAACCTAACTTGGTTGTTTGTTGTGGACTGTAGTTAACACACTAGAGATTAAAAACTATATGGTTTAATTACTGAGCATTAAAGAGATGTTTTACCGTCTTGTGGGGCCTCTCTGCTTTTTTACTTTGTTTAGGTGCTGGGGATTTAAAAGCCCAGGGCTCTGGGCATGCTCGGTGATCACACTCTCAGCACCAAGCTATATTTCCTGCCCTCTATTTTTTATAGCAATTCTTCAGGGTGAAAAATATTAGGTCAGGTTAGAGTTTCATATTAATTGAAAATTATAACCTCAATTTTGGATATCTAGTCTAGATTTGAAAATAGTGACTTAACATGACCAGGAAATATGTTTTTTGTCTCCTTTTTCATGAATTTAATGCCTCTGTCTCTGAGTAACATGTTTGTAAATGAACCACTAAATATTTTGCTTGCAGGAAATTTGGTGACTTATAAAGAAGTTTTTGTGGCTATTTTGGTTTTGAAGATTAAGCATTAGGGTAAAAAACTAGACACTTAAAGGGCATAAAATAGTTTTAAAAATCTTTCCTTACTATAAACTTCTGCCTCGAATGTTATTGAAGATGTTAGCCATAAGAATTAGCTTTGACACATGCAGATTACTGTCCTTGTCATCTTTTTTTTTTTATTTAAATCTGAGGACTGAACCCAAGGTCTTGTATATGGTAGGCAAGGTACCACTGAGCTACAACCCTCCCTCCACTCACCCTTTTTTTTTTTTTTTTTTAAATTTTGAGACAAGGTCTTGTTGCCTAGGCTAGCCTTGAAACTTGTGATCCTTCTGCCTCAGAGTCCTGAGTAGCTGGGATTATAAATTTGTGCCACCACTCTCAGCAACTTGCCTGTAAGTTTTGAGTTTGTGTGTCACCAAAAGCAACCAAAGTTAATAATGAGTCCCTCACTCTACTTGGAAAGGCCTTTTTTTCGTTATAATAGTTGGGAAAAGTCAAGATTTTGAGTCACCAAATGAGATCAAAAGGTGGTTTGGAAAAGTAACTAGGAAAATGTTTTATGAAAGGTTAGAAGCTCATTGAAAGGTATCTTGAATTATTTTATGTTTTATTGTCTCATTTTTGAGTGCCTTTTTTTTTTTGCATTTTTGTCTAAATGAAAGAAGGTTGGGAAAAATTGTTTTGATAATGAGTTTCTCTACAGGATTAGAATGTACCTTATATGATACTGATGAAGAATTAATATCCAGGATTTGCTATTTTGTGTGCATTATTTGACTTGAATAACTGTAGCATCTAAAATTGTTGCTTGTGTTTGAAATTTAATGGATTAATTTTTTTTAATACTTAGATGGATTTCATTTGGAGGTAAAATGCCATTTTCAAGATGTAGATGAATTTTAGCAATTTCTCATCTGTCTTAAAAGGTGTATACCCTCTCAGTGTCTGGAGACCGGCTGATTGTAGGTACAGCCGGCCGCAGAGTGTTGGTGTGGGATTTACGGAACATGGGCTATGTGCAGCAGCGCAGGGAGTCCAGCCTGAAATACCAGACTCGCTGCATAAGAGCATTTCCTAACAAGCAGGTACTGATCTACTCTTTCTCCAGTTCTGGTATTTGAGAATAATATCTTATATGATGATAATTTGGCTAATACTTTCAAGGTGTTTTTCTTTTTTGAGTAGTGACTTAGAATTTGCTGTTAGGTATATTATTACTTAACACTTTAAACAATCTCATGTTAAAAGGTAATGTGTTAATAACCTGCATTTTAGAGAAGACCTTAATGTTCAGAGAGGTTAAATAATCTGAATGGGATCACTCAATAGTTAGAATAGAGGTCTTTGGATTTTTCTGTTGATTCTAATCATTCATGTACAATAATTTAAGAGTTTTGCAGATATTTCAGTTTACAGACCAGTGAATTAAAACAAGTCTGAAAATCTGTTTATAGGATTCGTTATTTTCTTTTTGCCTTTTTCTAATTGTAATAATAATTGTTCTTTCTTCCATCTGACAATAGAATTTTGATTTTCTGAACTCCACTGAGGTTAGAGAGGTAGTGTCCCTTACGTAAAGACTAATTCTATTTTGTATGTGTACGCGTGTGCATGTTGTTCTGGGGATGGAATCTAGGGCCTCATGTATGCTAGGCAAACACTATCACTGCATTATATTCCCAGCCCTACAGACTAACTTTTGATATATAGGGTGAATTGCTTTCCATCTTCATTAAGGAGACTAGCTTGTTTATTAGTGAGCTCTTTCCCACCCCCACCCAATTCATAAAGTTATAAGGGGAGCTGGTAATGCTGTAAGTTACAATAGGAATTTTGCAGGAGAAAAAGTCATTAGAAATCAGCAGGTATGTTTGAAATCATGGCAGCTGTCATTTAGTGTTGTGGAATTTGAAGCAGTTAAGTCAGTTATTCTCTTGGTTTTTTATCTCAAAAGGCCAGTATCTTATATGGTCATCACAGTTCTTTTCCAGGAAAGTATAAATTTTTCATCCCTGACAAGGAATTGCAGTTAGGTGAAACTTTGGGATTTAAGTATGTGATTAAAGGACTATTGTATTATAGAAATTATTTTTATTTCTTCCCTTTTTTCTTTAAAGTCAATTTATTTATATAATTTTCTTGTGCTGGGGATTGAACTCGGCCTTGTGCATGCAAGGCAAGCACTGGAACAACTGAACTATATCCCAGCCCCTGTTTTTATTTATTTATATTTAAAATTTTCTGTCAGACTGTCTCTACTTCATAATGGAAATTTAACATAGATTTTTACTGAATTTTTCTCATAAGCAGTTTTTAGGAATAACTCTTTTCTGTCTCGAAAGGATTGAAAAAAATGAAGATTGAAAACAGATTTTATATTCAGCATATTATCTTAAGTTTTATAGCATGTTGTCATATCATGGAAAGGTGAGAAAAGGTTTGAAATTGTAAACCATTTTTGACCATTCCTGAAGTGTCTGCAGTGTAAACCTGACTAGCCGTGGTAAATTCAAGAGGTGGAACAACTGAAATGCAGGACTGGTATTCCAGTCGATTTGGGTTATTGATGCTCCCAGTGACAGAAACACAGTTCTTAACAGTTGTTAGAGATGAAAAGACATAGAACGATAAAATAATATATTTAACTGAGGGAACAAATTTGAGTCCCTTCTGGACAGGAAACATAAATGGTACTAAAATACTTTAAAAATTCTTGTTTAGGTTTGATAAAATAGTTGGATCTTTTTGATTATCATGTGCAAGACACAGTGAAGAAAGCAAGTGATGACAGCCTTTTTTTTTTTTTTTGTTTTAAGATAAAACAAATAAATGTTCTAGCTTTTTAGAGTTGTCATAATTGTCAGTACAGCTTAAACATTTTGTTAAAACCTGGCCGTACTTTTTTCATTTCTGAAAGAGTCATCTTTCTTTGGTATGGATTGAATTTGGGAACTAGTGCCTTGTTTATGGAAGCTGGTTTACCATTTTTGTCCTCTGGTTTGCTCTTGACAGGGCTATGTATTAAGCTCTATTGAAGGCCGGGTGGCAGTTGAGTACTTGGACCCAAGCCCTGAGGTACAGAAGAAGAAGTATGCTTTCAAATGTCACAGACTAAAAGAAAATAATATTGAGCAGATTTACCCAGTCAATGCCATTTCATTTCACAATATCCACAATACATTTGCCACAGGTAAAGTATGGCAAGCTAACTTATATTTAATTATTATGATTATATGGTTTTTAAAATTGAAAATTATTTGGGCTTAGAGTTATTTTTAAAATTTGTGCTTTTTTTTTTTTTTAGCTATTTAAGGAAAAAATCTAGCACTTCTTGGGGGAAATGTAACTTAAATGATCTTAAAAATTAGATGTTTAAGATAATGGTGTTAACCAGTTTAACTATTTTGAAATTACTTGCAGGTGGTTCTGATGGATTTGTAAATATTTGGGATCCATTTAATAAAAAACGACTGTGCCAGTTCCATCGGTACCCTACCAGCATCGCATCACTTGCCTTCAGCAATGATGGGACTACACTTGCAATAGCATCATCATATATGTATGAAATGGATGACACGGAACATCCTGAAGATGGTATCTTCATTCGCCAAGTGACAGATGCAGAAACAAAACCCAAGTGAGTATGCTTCACCTGTATTTGAGCCTTTTCTTGCATTCAACCCAGGATTTATTAATTTTTCTAAATTCATGAATAGCATTGTTGATGCCTGCTCGATATTACAGCTGACTGTAGGGTTGGAGTTGATTTTATCTTGTTCTCCCAAGCTTTCAATATCCGTAGGTTGATAGACGTCTGATGGATAAAATTGTGCCTAGTTGTTTTGTAGAGAAGAATGTCAAACTCTCATTCTTCTTGAATAGACTCTATTATTTGAATCTCTGCAGTTATTACTAGCTCATTGCTTCAAAATTAAGTTGAGGAATTCAAGAATAATTTATTTTAGTAAATTCTATTTAAGATATTTAAGAATTTGAACTGTCAAAAACTTCCCTCTCCACAGAGGTCATTTCTATAATATTTACACAAAGCAAATGACCTTCAGGTCTTATTAAAAACCCAGAATAAGATGCCCTTGCCTAGAAAAGCAAATTTTCTTAGTTTTGAAATTTTCATAGATGTCTTTGGCTCTTGGTTGTAATTGTTGACTGAGAGGAATCATTTGCATTTTTCCATATCAGTAAGGCAAAGCTTTTTACTTTAGTAGCCTCTACCATGCTTATGGAAAAACTGGTACTTAGGCCTGTGTTACTATAAAATGCCCATAGTGTCTTTGTACGATTTTGTGTCCCTGTGTCCAGGCCCTTGAAGGAAGTCCTCAGTAAATATTTGTGGAATAACTGAATGTTTTCAGGATTCTTATGGTTTTCTCAATTAACATGGGTATGGTACCCTTGCTAAATCAGTTGAGCCCCTGAGAGGGGACAGAATGTTGAATATTCAATATTAGAATATTTGACTTTAGAAAAGTCTTAGTATGTGAAGCCTGTTGGATAAAGGGCTGTGTTTACATTTGATCTGTCACTTTTGTATCTCTTGTCCTGGCCGGCCATTTTGATCTCATGCTCTTCTTTTTTTCTTTTGAACTTGTAGGTCACCATGTACTTGACAAGATTTCATTTACTTAAGTGCCATGTTGATGATAATAAAACAATTCCTACTCCCCAATGGTGGATTTATTACTATTAACAAAGAAACCAGGGAAAATATTAATTTTAATATTATAAGAACCTGAAAATAATGGAAAAGAGGTTTTCTTTTTTTCTTTTTCTTTTTTTTTTTAAATGAATAATTTCCTAAATGCATGAGATGGTTTGATGGTTTGCTGCATTAAAGGTATTTGGGCAAACAAAATTGGAGGGCAGTGACTGCACTTTTAAGAATTAGTTTTGACCTTGATGATTTTTGTTTCCGCTGTGGAAATAAATGTTTGTAAATAAATAGAGTTAATAAAAATCCCTTTGCATTCTTTCTGGACCTTAAATGGTAGGGGAAAATGCTCTTGAGCTATTTCTTTTTCTGGTTGTAGCTGCTAATTCTAAAGCTGCTTCAGACTGCCTCATGAGGAGGTTAATCTACAATTAAACAATATTTCCTCTTGGCTGTCCATTATTTTCTGAAGCAGATGGTTCATCATTTCCTGGGCTGTTAAACAAAGCGAGGTTAAGGTTAGACTCTTGGGAATCAGCTAGTTTTCAATCTTATTAGGGTGCAGAAGGAAAACTAATAAGAAAACCTCCTAACATCATTTTGTGACTGTAAACAATTATTTATTAGCAAACAATTGATCCCAGAAGGGCAAATTGTTTGAGTCAGTAATGAGCTGAGAAAAGACAGAGCATATCTGTGTATTTGGAAAAATAATTGTAACGTAATTGCAGTACATTTAGACAGGCATCTATTTGGACCTGTTTCTATCTCTAAATGAATTTTTGGAAACATTAATGAGGTTTACATATTTCTCTGACATTTATATAGTTCTTATGTCCATTTTAGTTGTCCAGCCACTGGTGATTAAGGTTAAAATGAAAAAAATTATAGTGCGAATGAGACTCATTTCAAAGTAATTCCTTAAATCAGAACACGAACTCAGCTTGGCCTATTCTGAGTAGTTCCAAATAGTATTATACAGTCACGCTTTTTATTTTTAATTTATATTATTTGCAAATGTATATCTTTGATTAGGACTTAGACTGTTACTAAAATTTTATTTTATCCATGATGTATTTTTTTTAATTCTTTGATATAGAGAAGGGTCTTATTTTTTAAGTATTTCAGTGAAAAATGAGTTCATTGTGAACGCATCTTTTGAAATGTATTTTCTTCATTGCAGGTCCACCTAATCATCTCGTGAAAATGGTTTCTCTATGGAAAGCTTTGTTTGCTTCCTACAAATACATGCTTATCCCCTAAGGGGTGTGTTATAGTCATTGTGGACATGTTATTTAGTATGTGGATTTGTTTTTTGTTTTACAAGAAATTTGCCTGTTTATTTTTTAATAGATTGTTTAGGATGAGGAGTCTGCGTCCTTACGCAGTAGTGTGAAGAATTCCTCCCATCATCCCCCAAGTAAGCCCAGTTGCTGTTTATGAGCAGTTCCAGTTTTTTTGTAGTATAATCTAAACCTGTTATTTCCCTGCTGTATAATAAATCAGATTCGGAACACTTAAATGTTGGATGTTTTTAAATATTGGTAATGAATGTAATTTACTACATAAAAAGGCTTCTGTAAAGCAAAACTCTTCATCAAGGGCATGTTGAGGATGACATTTTACCTTTAAGTCCATTCTGCCTCATTTAATTATGTCTATTCTGATGTATATTGGGGCTTCAGTCCTGGATAAAGTGATGTGTTGGAGTTCAGCCATTTTCCTGGTGCCCCTTTGGAGGCTCCGCAGGGCCCTGAGCCATCCCCTGGCCTCCCTCAGGATGGGCCCTCACTACAGCAGCCTCTGGTCTCCTCCTGGCATGGTGTTTTCTTAGTGGTGCCAGTGCTGTGGAGCTCATGCAGCTCATACATCCCTGTGCTGATGAAATCATCGTCCACATGCAGAGAGCCAAATGACAGGCCCTTCTGGACTTATCCATCAAATGCTAAATCAAAGTGAAGCCCTTGGGATGGTAAATAATGTAATAGCCAGAGACTAACTGATGGTATTGGTTCTTTAGTGTGATTATGTGCTTTTAAAAGTCATAACCACTTGGTTGAGGACAGAGCATAAATTTAAAACATTGTATAACTGAAAGAGAATTAATACAGTGTTGTTAAAGGTGACCAAATTAAAGCCATGTGTGGACCTGTTTCTGAAGTTGTGTAGGAGAGTTTTTTTTGGTGGTTCCATCTGAGTGTCCTCTTATCTCTTAAAATCCATGTGCCTCCCTGTTTCCCCTGCATACCACTTAACCAGCTCCTTTTCATAATTGCCTGTTCATGATTATAGCCACCTTTCCCCCCAATTACCCAGTTGTGGTTAACTTGGCTTTTTAATATCAGTTTCTTATATATATGTTAAATGTCTCAGGTTTATCTTTCTTCCTATTGTTTCTGTTATGTGTCCTTCTTGTTGAATGCTGAAGTCCTTAGTCTCTGCCCCAAGTCCTCTGTCTTCAAGAACAAATATTTAGCTGTGATCCAAGTGAGAAAGAAATTTTGAACTACAGTCTGGAACATATGTGAAGACAAAAGGTTCATAAACGTTACTTGCCCTTCCTTCATGTGATGTACCTGGTGTATGTTTTTTTTTTTTCCTTTCATTTAAATGCTGGTTATGGTGCTCTGAACTGATTTTTATAACAGAACACATTTCCACCTGTAATTTGCAGAAATTGCTCAGTACCTTCCAAGATTTTAAAAAACTTTTATATCATGCCATACTTGGAATCCTCTAGTGCTTCTTATTTTCACTGTGGCTCTTCAGTATCTACATAAGAAGGCTAGCTCCTTCCAAAACCTTTGTTGAGTATTCTCAGAAAGTTGGGAGACTAACCTTTATTGGGAATTCTAAGTAGAAGAAATGGTTCTGAGTCCACTGTGTACAGATTTAAAGATGTATTAGCTAGTGATTCTTTGTTCTATGGGAAACCCAGGCTTTGTTGTAAGAACTGAGGTCACATTGTCCGTTTTAGCTTTGGCATTCAAGCTCCTCAGTATTGTACCTTTGTAATCTGTTTAATTCTAATGTTTCCTAAGGCTTTTTTGGTTTGTTTTTCTCCGTTCTTTTGGTACCAGAGATTGAACCCAGGGACACTTAACCACTGAGCTATCCCAGTACTCCTTATTTTCATTTTGAGCTAGGGTCTTGCTAAGTTGCTGAGGCTGACCTTTAACTTAGGATCCTCCTGCCTCATCCTCCTGAGTCACTGTGATTACAGGCATGCACCACCATGCTTAGTGGCGTTTTTATTTTTAGTGAAAATAAGATTCTTTGGTTAGGTAAAGCTAGTTCCCCTCTCTAGATGGGGATTCAGCATGCATTAGGCTACTGAGAGCTTGGAGAAATCCAGCAGTAAAGAAGTCTTTCTAAATTTGTTTGATTTGTCATCCCCCACATTCCTTCTTTGTCAAGTCTACTTCTTGCTCCTGTTGCACTGTACCCTCCAATCATTTTATATTTCACCACTCCTAGAAAGCACTGGGGTTCTGAAAATGCTGAGAGTCTGACTAGTTGCTTCATTGTAATTCAGGGGCTTGTGTTGATTCCCAAATCACAGTTTTTGCTCCTGGATTGCTCTTTCAAGTTTTTTTTTTTTTTTAATATTTATTTTGTAGTTGTTGTTGGATACAGTATTTTATCTTTAGGTCGTGCTGAGGATCGAACCCAGGACCTTCCACGTGCTAGGCGAGTGCTCTACGGCTGAGCCACTATCCCAGCCCCATCTTTCAGGTTTTAATTTGAATCATGCAAGGTCCTGTTCAAGGTCCTTTTTTCCATGTAGTCCTCCATCCTTGTTGTAGCTCACAAATATGTATGCGTACATGAAATGAAGTACCTTCTACTTCCGTACCTTTGGAGGTACTTGCTTATACTGTATGGCGCTTAGGAGCAGGGACTACATCTTTTTGTCTACTCTGGCACGTGAATATTGGAATACTTTAATATTGTTGAAGTGATTTATTTATTTATTTAGAAACTTAAAGGGGCTGGGGATGTCGTTCAGTTGGTAGAGTGCTTGCCTAGCATGCACAGGGCCCTGGGTTTAATCCCAGCACCACAAAACAAACGAAAACTTGAAATATAGTTTTGGAATGTAGATAATTTGGTACCCTAGATATGACCTGAGCCCATTAAGTTCATAAAGTAATTATAGAATTAACTCTTAAAAAATTGAGATAACACAGATGCAGAAATTATGATATAATCCTATGATGGAGGATAAGCTTTTTTTGTTTTTCTTGGCAGGGCAGGGGCTTACTGGGGATTGAACTCGGGGGGCACTCAACCACTGAGCCAGATCCCCAGTCCTATTTTGCATTTCGTTTAGAGTCGGTCTCACTGAGTTGTTTAGTGTTTCTCTTGCTGATGCTGGCTTTCCTCTGGTAATCCTCCTGCCTCAGCCTCCCAAACTGCTGGGATTACAGGTGTGTGCCACTGCGCATGGTGAGGATAAGATTTTTTAGCTTCATTTGGTTATAATTGGGTAAAATACACCTATTTACATATGTGCTTTTTATGGATGTATGTATTATGGTGTGATGTTTTGGTGTGCGTATATTGAATGGATCTGTCACTTCACATTCTTTGTGGGTGTGGTGAATTAAATTTCAAGTGTACAGTACTTATTAACTATTGTCACCTTGTATATTAGATCTCCAGAACTTATTCATCTAATAGGAGATGTCTACTTTTAGCATTTTGATTTCTCTCTATTCCTAAGGATTTTCTGGGCTATTTCTCCATGAATAAAATTGTTAACCAAATATGAAAAATACCTGGGTGGATGAATTTGAAGATTTTGAGATGTTATGACTTATGGTATAGGCCACATGGCTTGTATGACATTTTGCTTTGGGGAGCTATCCTAGGTACCTGGTTACCCCCTGGCGCCTCAGAAGTCTGGATGCAAGAAATCTATGACCATGACCATGACCATGGGAATTCCCCCATGTGGACAGGAAACAGCAACTTCACATTTGCATCCTTGGTGTCATATGGACAGCCTGAAGCTGCTCCAAATGGCTGATGCCAGTTCTACAATTAGCTGCTTCTCACATAGGCTTTTGTTCTTTTTGCTGTTCTAGGGTAAAGGGCTGCTGGTATTTACATATTTACCTATGGCTGAAATGCTCCTATGCAACAATGGGGGCCAGTTAGTGCTTCATATGATTTTTGGCTTATATACCTATGCTGCTTGATGCATTTAATATATTATGAAAATTCTCTCAAATTTTTCTTATTTTTAATGGTCAACTAATTAACACTTGAGTCTTTTGAACAAACCTTTAGTGCCTGCTGTGTGCCAATCACTGCTAGGTGTTGGGACACCAGTGACAATAGATAAGGTTCCTGCTCTCATTGAGTATGCTTGATAGATCAGTATGTGGGCAGAACACAGACTGATGCTATGATACCATTGTGTGGCCACATTTTGTTTTTAAAGAACTTGGCTAACTGGTCCTTAAAACTATTACCCTGTTACCAAAGGAGTCAGCTAAGTTTGGTGATTGCTCAGCCAGAAATGTGGCTCAGTTGTAGAGTGCTTGGTGGCATGTGTAAAGCCCTGGGTCTGACCCCAGCACCACCTCCCAAAAACAGTTGGTTTTTGTACTTTTTAAAAATATATTTATTTTTTAGTTATAGGTGGACATAATATCTTTTTTTTTTAAGAGAGAGAGAGAGAGAGAGAATTTTAATATTTCTTTTTTTTTTTTTTTAGTTTTTGGCAGACACAACATCTTTGTTTGTATGTGGTGCTGAGGATCGAACCCGGGCTGCACGCATGCCAGGCGAGTGTGCTACCGCTTGAGCCACATCCGCAGCCCTATAATATCTTTATTTTGTTTTTATGTGGTGCTGAGGATCCAACCCAGTGCTCATGCTTGCTAGGCGAATGCTGTACCTCTGAACTACAACCCAGCCCTGGTTTTTGCTTTTAAATCTAAGATCACCTAACCGGTTTACTCAGGCACTGTGACAACCAATACACCAGAAAACAATTTGGGTAGAG
Organism: Spermophilus citellus; assembly: GCF_964194105.1. NCBI lineage: Eukaryota > Metazoa > Chordata > Mammalia > Rodentia > Sciuridae > Spermophilus > Spermophilus citellus. The sequence continues at coordinate 89,584,269 of NC_138195.1, forward strand.
AGTTATTCAAGAATCTGGCTAGTTCATCTCTCATCCTGCCCCCACCCCCCTTTGTGGTACTAGAGATTGAGCCCAGGATGCTCTACCACTGATCTACACCCCAACCCTTTTTTATTTTTTACTTTGAGATCAGGTCTCACTAAGTTGTTCAGGCTGACCTTAAACTTGTGTCCTTCTGCCTTGGCCTCCCACATAACTGCCATTACAGGTAGGTACCACCTGATTGATTTGGCTAGTACTTCAGAGAATTAGAAGCGTAGCATCTTGTCAAATCTTTAAGCCTCCTGAACCTCTCAGAGCCTGTCACTCTTCCAGAATTGAATCTCTTAGGCAGCGTGACATGGCAGTGTGAATCTTGGAGTTGAGCCTTTGAATCCTGACTTTACCGCTATATTCCTTGCATCATTAGCCAAATTAATTTAAATAATAATGTCTTCATCTGTAAAATGAAGGTAATAACCTAGCTTATAGAATTTGAACAAATACTTAAAAATATTTATCAGGGTGCCCCAGACACAACCAATGAATAGCAAATCTCTGCTCTTGGAATGAAAAATAATCTATCACTCAAATATAATTGGTCAACTGACAGATTTTTTTTTATCTTTTATAAATTTATAGTTCTCATATAACTATTGGATCTTATTAAATATGCCAGCAAATGCTTTTAAAAATATTTTAAACATTTAGGAAGACTCAAGATCAGATCCATAAAATACCATCTTGATTTTAAAATGTACAATATTTTGCCATTTTCATCTTTTTTTTTTTTTTTTTTAAGAGAGAGTGAGAGAGGGGGGAGAGAGAGAGAGAGAGAGAGAGAGAGAGAGAGAATTTTTAATATTTATTTTTTAGTTCTCGGCGGACACAACATCTTTGTTGGTATGTGGTGCTGAGGATCGAACCCGGGCCGCACGCATGCCAGGCGAGCGCGCTACCGCTTGAGCCACATCCCCAGCCCAACCCATTTTCATCTTTTAAAATGAAATTTTGCACATACTTGAAATGTCATTGTACCCCTCCTCACCCAATTCCCATTTTTAATTTTTCTTAAGTATTTTTGTTTATTTGTACTTATCTTTTGTAGTATCCATGTGCAAGATGTATTTTGGAGTTTTGAAAATATCCATGAATGATAGTTCCTATCCTGGAATGAGCCCATCCTCCTTCAACATCACACATGGTTAAGAGATGTGATAGAGGGGCTGGGGTTGTGGCCTAGTGGTAGAGTGCTTGCCTAGCACATGTGAGGCACTGGGTTCAAACCTTAGCACCACATAAAAATAAAAAATATTTAAAAAATGTGATAGAAGAAAAGGGTAGAAAGAAGAAAGCTACAAATGACTCAGCAGCAGCAAAGTTGTCCAGGGGAGTGGGTAAGCTACGTACCTCTTTCTAATAGATCAACCTTCATGACAAAAGGAATGGCAGCTGTCTCTACCACTGACCTCAACCCCCAGGCCTTTTTATTTTTGTGTTTTAAGGATGGAAACTGTATAACAACCAAAAGTTGTTTATTTCCTCCAGGAGACTACTAGTGTGTTAATAGTATCCAGTAGTTTGGTTATAAAAAATTATCACATCTCTGTTGTCAATCTGGAGAGCAAACACAACTGAAGTTTCGTGGTGGTTCTCCTTTGACTTCTCCACCTCGGTTTTTGATATGTCTCTGGGTGGCCCATCTTTCACTTGGGAAAGTACTGATTTAAGCCATTAGGACTAGTTATAGCAGTTTCCTTTCAAAATGGCACCTGGCTAACATTGCTTTGGAACTAGTGCTGGGAGAAATGGAAGCTGCTGCTCTGGTGGCTACAAATACCAATTGGACCATTGAGTTCAAAGGCACTTTCCCCTGGATCAGTTGTGTGTTGTAACAGTGCTTTCATTTTTGAAGGATACCCTCAGAACTTGTCCTGGGTTGTTGTAGGGCACTGGTTTTTTAGTTAGCAAGGGTTTTGTGTCCTGATTGGGGGAGAGGAAAAAAAAAGTGAAGGTAAAAACGAAACTGATTTATAGAGGACTATAATTCAGACAACATGACTTGTTAGCCTGCTTATTAATATACCTCAGGATTTGGCAACTGGTCTTCAGACTTTAAATGAAAAGCAATTGATTTTATTTTGTTGTTTTATTTTCCTTGAATACACTTCTGGTGGTATGACTTTCCAGATTACCCGAGTTGAATAGAGAAATAGAAAAAGAAATGCGTTACTGACCTTTAATGTAGCAGGGTGTCATTAAGTAATTGAAGGTTCATTTCCCATGGCTTTTTTCATTAACTAATTTCCCAAGAAATATTCTTTCACCTCTGACCATATTAGCCAACTATGTGCAGTTAACACAAACCTGAAGAAGCCATACAAATTAGACCCACTGGTCTCCAAAGCACCTAAGTTTGCTTTTCCAATGTTGTAATGAAGTACCTTTCATCCCCTTTTATAGGACTCTGTTATAGGCTATTGCAGTAATTTAAAACCTATGTACCTAGACTCCTGACCTTGTTATAACATCACTTTATAATTCTCAAAATACTTGGCTCTTGAAGATTTTCTTAGCACCAGCCATGTATTCTTAAAGAGCCCAGACAATTTGTCTTCAGTGTTATATTATCCATATCTCCTCAGCTGTTAAGGTCTAGCATTACTATTGAGTTGCCTGTGGGGGGGCGGGGGGCGCTCCAGCTTTAATTATTTCACTGCTCAACATGGCATTCAGTTATTAGCGTTCTCCACTTAAAAACCTTTTCTTGGAAGAATGGCAATATACAGCTTCATCAAGCTTCAGATATAGAAGTGGCTCTCTTGCTGGGTTCATTGTTAGTTCATTAAGATTGCTGGTGATGCTGTGGACAATAATGGCTTTCCACATGTAACTCTAGCATAGAGATTATCATGGAAGAAGACAAGCATATGGACAATTAGCCTCTCAACATGTTGCCCTTTGTTGCTGTTCATCAGGTGAATGCTGACCTTCCAGTTAACAGCAGAAGTCTAGAATGGGCATTAGTGTTGAGAACTTGGTACTTGGTGGCTTGGCAGTCTGCTTATTTTACTTATACTGATAGAATGTACCATTAAGTGTTAGACTTCTTCACCTTTACTTTGGCTAACATACCACTTCAAAACATCCTGTACTGGCCAGGTGCAGTGCACATGCCTATAATCCCAGCCACTTGGGAGGCTAAGTCAGGAGGGACACAAGTTCCAGGTCAACTTTGGCAACTTAGTAAGACCCTCTCTAAAATTAGAAGGGCTGGAGGCTGGACATGGTGGCACATGCCTGTAACCCCATCGGCTCAGGAGGCTGAGGCAGGAGGAAAAAAAACACTTTTTTTTTCTTTTTAAGTTATAGGTGGACACAGTACTCTTTATTTTTATGTAGTGCTGAGGATCGAGCCCAGTGCCTCACGTGTGTTTGGTGAGCGCTCTACCTCTGAGCCACAACCCCAGTGCAAAAAACCATTCTTTACTTGTTCTGCCAGTCATTACCCAAGCTTTTGCTTTTGACTTACCTGAAACTATCAAAGTTAGAGAAATCTCATTTATTTTACCCCTAACAAAATTTATGGTAAATTGGGAGAAAAAGTGAGATCAGAGAGGATATATTTAATTCCTGAATAGTGAATTCTTTGCAGATATTAACACATTATTAAAGTGATATTTGAGTCTGTACAGTGAACAAGGCTTCTACCTGAGCATGCTTGACTAGTTACCTCTATTACTGAGACTGAAAATTTAATATTTCTAAATATACTTTTTGGTTGAAAACAGATTTACCCAAAACCTCTAATCTGGTGATTTAGAACAACTCTCCATGGACATATGTAGAGTAAATTAGCATTGTTGAATGAATTAAGAAATCAGACTAACTCAAAAATTTAAATTTGAAATTTTAATTGAGTCAAGGCAAAATTTTACTTTGGCCACCAAAATTTCAGAAAATGTTTTCTAATTAGGGAATAATCCCTGAAATAATTAGAACCCAGCGGAGAGGATTATTTTTTCTTTTAGATAGGCAATATTCCTGAACAATTTCAGCTTGTTAATTTACATTGGTTTCTCCCTAACTAGAACTCAGTGGAGTGAATGAGAAGAAAAAATATTAGGGAAAGTTATTTCTTTGTCTTTCTTTCGGTACTGGGGATTGAACCCAGGGCTGTTTTGCCACTGGGCTAATCCTAGCCCCTCATTATTTTTTATTTTGAGACAAGGTCTCACTGAAATCTTGAGGGCCTTCCTAAGTCACTGATGCTGATCTTGAACATATCCTCCCTCCTCAGCCTCCTGAATTGTGGGGATTACCAAGTGTGTGCTACTGTGCCTGGCAGGAAAGTTATTTGTTAATACTTGTTACTGCAAGCATCTAATTGTAGATTTGTAATTAAGGGCACACATGGTTGTAAAAGGTCCTGCTTTTTTGATAAAAGAACCTAGCAAGACAGAAAAGATGATGTGTAGGATGGGGTGACAGCTCTGCCAAAATGTAAGCCTATATAGTATTTGTGGGTAGCATTGGCATTATTTTTGTGAGAAAGGGATTAATCTTGTTTTTGTTAGCTCTTCAGAAATGTAAAGATGGGGAATTAGAAACTGAAGAAATTAGTTTGAAATAAGCCTCCTCTGACCTACATTAAAAGCCACTGAATGGTGGTGGGTTGTGTCAAGTCCTTGGGCATCTAAAGAATGGAGATCTAAAAGGGTTCTTAGGGCCTAACCTTTTCCTGAATGCTGAGGGCCCCATAGAAATATGGAGTCATGGCCATTCTTATGATGGAATCATCCATCACTGTCGATTATTTGCTGGAAAAAAATATCTTTCCTTCATGAGAACCTTATGATCCTCAGAGATTAAGAAGTCTGGCCAGGCTGAGTGACAATGGCCATACCATTCAAGGTATTCTCTTGGCCACTGCTCACAGATCTGTAATTTGGGGTTTGTCTTTTTTTCCTCTTTGTTTCTCTCAGTTCTTTTCTTTCTCCCTCCTTTTTTTTTCCCTTCAATCCACAACCAGATAATAGAAGGCATTTGTGCCAAAGTTGATTTAGGAAAATGTGGCCATTAGTTGGTAGGTTTTGAAACATGCTTGAGACTCCTTTGTGCCATCTGGTCCCAGTGGTGGTGGATGCTATGAGTATATCAGCCCATTGCGTGCCCATAAACCAGGGACTGGGTCTGATCTAGCATATGTATGCCATGAAGTAGCTGGGCCTCTTGAAAATGCTATGACACAGCCTGTTTTCCTTCCTGTATGTTAAAACCCTAAAATGTGGAGTGTGCAGGGATTCTGTCAGGCAGCAGCTTAGGAGATGCTCTTATTCCCATTTCTGGGCTCAGCTCTGGTTACCTGAACATAGGATTTCAAAAGACTGTCTGGGGGTACCCCTGGATGTTAAATATGCATAGTAATAAGATGGCTATTTGAATGGTATCTAGATTTTCCAATTTTTGAAGAGAGGATGACAGGGAAATATTCTGGGCTTGTTTTCTTTCTTTTTTTTTTTTGGTGCCAGCGATAGAACCACCCTGGCCCTTACGCATGCTTGGCCGGTGCTCTATTACTGAACTATATGCCCACCTTTGAGCTTGTTCTTGAAGCAATTTTTTTTTAAACCCTGAAATAAGACTTTATTAAAAAAAAATTGAGCAGTGATGACAGATTTGGGCTGGTTTTCAGCAGGCGTGTTGCTTGGGGGATCATGTTTGAAGACCTTGGGTTACCTTCTGACCACATTTCAGTCATGGCTCTAATCACATCCTCAGCCATTTGAATTATTTAGCATCTTTTTGAAATTACATTTTTTATTCTAATTATATGACAAAGATATATACCATGAAATATTTATCAGGTAATTATGATTAAAATGTGCAGTCTCCCCAAAGATGTGAATAATCACTTTTGAGTATTCTATATTTAATTAAAGAGTGTGGTGAGCTGCTAGGTCAACTTGAGTAAGCCATGAACTATGTTTCCCAGCATCCTCTTCCCTCTCTGGTTCCAGGTTAGAGTTTCCAAAGAGAGAACTGGGAAGGCCAAAGAAAAGTAGTGGCTTTTACTCTTGGATTTCTTTGCGGTCAGGTGCAGTGATGGTTGCAGAGGTACCTTCTGGATTCCCATATGTCCTTACTCTCTTCTCCACCCTGATGCCCAATGGGAGCCCATCACAACCAGATGCTTGTGGAGACCACAGGATGTTGGCTACACAGAGGTGTCTCACCAGCTCTCCTTTGCAGTTCTTTTGGTGGTTGGCCATTACTGCTGATTCTCCTTGCAGACCTTCACTTCCCTTCCTGCGTCCCCCATGGCTGTATAAGTTCAGATTCTTGAAATAAAGCCCTGATCTGTGACCATGGTATCACTCCCCTCTGAGCCCTGACACAAGAGTAGGAGAATTAAGAGTCAACCTGAGTCTTTTTTTCAAAAGGACTTCCATTCTTTCAGAGCCTTTTGCTTTCAAATTTATGAAAAGCAAGTGCTTATTTAGAGATGGATGAAGGTGTTAAACCTTTCTGGTTTTGGTCTCTAGGACATAATGAAGTATTTTTTTTCCTGTGAAGATGGCCTTTTTGACTTCTAAAGCTAGTTTTGTTCTAATCCAGACACATTTAGATTTGTGAAGCTTCCAAGTCAATACTGACCACATGTCTATTTCTGTTGTTTATTTCTTTCACCCTTTAATATGAATGATCTTTAGGCTTTTAGGGCCAGTGGTGGGGATTTTTTTTATTAGAGGTCTAAGTTTTATCTAGATCAATACAGCAGATCCAATTTGTTGACCCCTCACTCAAGAAAAATGCCTTAATGTGCCAAGCTTAGTGGCCAAGAAACTGGTCCTTTTGTGGGTCACTTTTCTTTTTTCTTTTCTTTTCTTTCTTTCTTTTTTTTTTTTTTAAAGAGAGAGTGAGAGAGAAAGAGAGAATTTTTAATATTTATTTTTTAGTTCTTGGCAGACACAACATCTTTGTTGGTATGTGGTGCTGAGGATCGAACCCGGGCCGCACACATGCCAGGCAAGCGCGCTACCGCTTGAGCCACATCCCCAGCCCCTCACTTTTGTTTTTCTTTTTCTTTTCTTTCTTTTTTTTTATTGGTTGTTCACCACATTACAAAGCTCTTGACATATCATATTTCATACATTAGATCGAAGTGGGTTATGAACCCCCAATTTTGCCCCAAATGCAGATTGCAGAATCACGTCGGTTACACATCCACAATTTTACATAATGCCCTATTAGTAACTGTTGTATTCTGCTACCTTTCCTATCCCCTACTATCCCCCCTCCCCTCCCCTCCCATCTTCTCTCTCTACCCCATCTACTGTAATTCATTTCTCTCCTTGTTTATTTTCCCATTCCCCTCACAACCTCTTATATGTAATTTTGTATAGCAATGAGGGTCTCCCTTCATTTCCATGCAATTTCCCTTTTCTCTCCCTTTCCCTCCCATCTCATGTCTCTGTTTAATGTTACTCTTTTCTTCCTACTCTTCCTCCCTGCTCTGTTCATAGTTGCTCTCATTATATCAAAGAAGACATTTGGTATTTGTTTTTTAGGGATTGGCTAGCTTCACTAAGCATAATCTGCTCTAGTGCCATCCATTTCCCTGCAAATTCTATGATTTTGTCATTTTTTATTGCTGCATAGTACTCCATTGTGTATAGATGCCACATTTTTTTAATCCATTCATCTATTGAAGGGCATCTGGGTTGGTTCCACAGTCTAGCTATTGTGAATTGTGCTGCTATGAACATCGATGTGGCAGTATCCCTGTAGCATGCTCTTTTAAGGTCTTCAGGGAATAGTCTGAGAAGGGCAATAGCAGGGTCAAATGGTGGTTCCATTCCCATCTTTCCCAGGAATCTCCAAACTGCTTTCCAAATTGGCCGCACCAATTTGCAGTCCCACCAGCAATGTACAAGTGTACCCTTTTCTCCACATCCTCGCCAGCACTTGTTGTTGTTTGACTTCATAGTGGCTGCCAGTCTTACTGGAGTGAGATGGTATCTTAGGGTGGTTTTGATTTGCATTTCTCTGACTGCTAGAGATGGTGAGCATTTTTTCATGTACTTGTTGATTGATTGTATATCCTCCTCTGAGAAGTGTCTGTTCAGGTCCTTGGCCCATTTGTTGATTGGGTTATTTGTTATCTTATTGTCTAATTTTTTGAGTTCTTTGTATACTCTGGATATTAGGGCTCTATCTGAAGTGTGAGGAGTAAAAATTTGTTCCCAGGATGTAGGCTCCCTATTTACCTCTCTTATTGTTTCTCTTGCTGAGAAAAAACTTTTAAGTTTAATTAAGTCCCATTTGTTGATTCTAGTTGTTAACTCTTATGCTATGGGTGTCCTATTAAGGAATTTGGAGCCCGACCCCACAATCTGTAGATCGGAGCCAACTTTTTCTTCTATCAGACGCAGAGTCTCTGATTTGATATCAAGCTCCTTGATCCATTTTGAGTTAACTTTTGTGCATGGCGAGAGAAAGGGATTCAGTTTCATTTTGTTGCATATGGATTTCCAGTTTTCCCAGCACCATCTGTTGAAGATGCTATCCTTCCTCCATTGCATGCTTTTAGCCTCTTTATCAAATATAAGATAGTTGTAACTTTGTGGATTAGTCTCTGTGTCCTCTATTCTATACCATTGGTCCACCCGCCTGTTTTGGTACCAGTACCATGCTGTTTTTGTCACTATTGCTCTGTAATATAGTTTGAAATCTGGTATCGCTATACCGCCTAATTCACACTTCCTGCTTAGAATTGCTTTTGCTATTCTGGGTCTTTTATTTTTCCATATGAATTTCATGATTGCTTTCTCTATTTCTACAAGAAATGCCGTTGGGATTTTGATTGGCATTGCATTAAACCTATAGAGAACTTTTGGTAATATCGCCATTTTGATGATGTTAGTTCTGCCTATCCATGAACAGGGTATATTTTTCCATCTTCTAAGATCTTCTTCTACTTCTCCCTTTAGGGTTCTGTAGTTTTCATTGTATAAATCTTTCACCTCTTTTGTTAGGTTGATTCCCAAGTATTTTATTTTTTTTGAGGAAATTGTGAATGGAGTGTTTTTCCTCATTTCCGTTTCAGAAGTTTTGTCGCTGATATACAGAAATGCCTTTGATTTATGCGTGTTGATTTTATATCCTGCCACTTTGCTGAATTCATTTATTAGTTCTAGTAGTTTCTTTGTAGACCCTTTTGGGTCTTCTAGGTATAGAATCATGTCATCTGCAAATAGTGATAATTTAAGTTCTTCTTTTCCAATTTTTATGCCTTTAATTTCTTTCGTCTAATTGCTCTGGCCAGTGTTTCGAGAACTATATTGAATAGAAGTGGAGAGAGAGGGCATCCCTGTCTTGTTCCGGATTTTAGAGGGAATGCCTTCAACTTTTCTCCATTCAGAATGATGCTAGCCTGAGGCTTAGCATAGATAGCTTTTACAATGTCAAGGTAAGTTCCTGTTATCCCTAGTTTTTCTAATGTTTTGAACATAAAGGGATGCTGTACTTTGTCAAATGCTTTCTCTGCATCTATCGAGATGATCATATGGTTCTTATCTTTAAGTCTATTGATGTGGTGAATAACATTTATTGATTTCCGTATGTTGAACCATCCTTGCATCCCAGGGATGAATCCTACTTGATCATGGTGCACAATTTTTTTGATGTGTTTTTGTATTCGATTCGCCAGAATTTTATTGAGGATTCACTTTTGTTTTTCAACAGATTCATTCATTCATTAATTTGTCCATTCATCTGTCTTCTGAGCCTAACCTTCAACATAGCATTAAGTTTGGGAGGGTGGACTGTATAGTAGACCTGCCAATTTGAATGTAGTTACTATAAGTCACTAAGTATGGGATTTGGGGTTATTACTTTTGAGTCTCAGTCTTTAAGTGCTGATACAAACAAGGCCTATTTTGTTGTATTATAAAGATTAGATAACAGTCATAAAGTGATTAGCACAGTGTGTGTATATTATCACTGCACAACTGCTATTATTATTCAAAGACAGGTCACATGTAATCTTTGTCTTAAAGTTTATTGGGATGGGACAGGCATTTAAGTCAGCAAAGTGACTTGAGGCTGTAGGAATGAGAGACATTAATTTGTCATTTAGAAATAAGCCTGCTTTCCCTGACCTAAAGAGGATATGAATGAGCAAACACACACATTAGAGCAAGTCCCAAAGTTACCCAAAGTAATGAAGCCAGAATTAGAAGGCAGATAGGCAAGGGCCAATCCAGAGGATGGAGGAATTGAAATGTTAATTCCTTTACAACCCATTCTTCACCCTTATCAAGATAACCTGTCCCTGCTCCAACCTGTAGCTAAGGTAACCTGTCTACAGAAAGTTTAAATTATGTCCCCTTCCTGCCCAGATCACTCCACCTTGGCCCCTCCAGCCCATCTTCTCACCTTTGGGCCATCCCATCGTAGCAGCTCCTAGTCCTAATCACCATATGCAGGAAGGAGAAAGATAGGGGCAAGAGGAGAACAAAGGAAGCCTAGGACATATAAAAAGGTAGAACACCCTCACTTATGGGGATACCAGGATACCAGATATGGCCCCCTTCTGCCTCCTGGGAGAAGTCTATGTTACCCCTTTTTAAATAAACCCTGCTTTATATGCCTGCCTCGGTGTGCTTCTCTACTGTAATACCATAACATATGGGGAGTAGAACTGGTGGTGTCAGTAATTTCCACTTACCCCATATATTATTTCTTTTTGAGTCATCACATTTTTGTAATTCCTTCTTCCCCTTTATATATGTAGTCATTTTTCTCTTAAACCTTAAAAGATATTAGAGGTATAGTGGGTGAACATTATGTGGATACATATAAAGTTTAAACATACTACATAATCATTGTTGTTATCTCCCAACATATCTCATAGCATATCGTTTGCATAGGGGCTTTTTCAGTCCTGTGCCAAAACCTTTCCTTGAGAAGATACCCATAGCCACAGAAGTACACCCATGACACTTTCCCACCCTCAACACCTCTCCATATTTAAGTGAGATGGATACTTGACTCAAGGATATCTGATTTCCTGGGCTGAGGATGTGGCTCAAGTGGTAGCGCGCTCGTCTGGCATGCGTGTGGCCCGGGTTCGATCCTCAGCACCACATACCAACAAAGATGTTGTGCCCGCTGAGAACTAAAAAATAAATATTGAAATTCTCCCTCTCTCTACCTCTCTCTCTTTTTCCCGGTTGAATTGAAGATAGTGAACTTGGGCTTTGGGTTTCAAGAAAGATGAGCTGGATCAATTGGAATTCACTTCTGGGGTACTAATTGAGACTGAGTCCATTGGGTGTGGTCTCTATAGCTAGATGGAGGGTTCTGTAGAGTTGGGAGCAAGAGGTGTCAGTACTGATGCACATGCAATCAAATGAGTAAGTAGAGAGGGGATAGAGGTGTGCATCGAGGAGCAGAGACCATGGGACGTCTGAGAAATGGGGATCTTCTGTTGAATTTGGCTTCGGGATATGATTTGCAATGACATCTAAGCTGTGTCTTCTATTGCATTTCCTACATACCCCAACTTTGTTGGGGTCTCTGGGGTGCAGTTCTGTAGGCTGGAAATTACTGATACCATTGGCATTTTTTTTTTCTGTAGGCATTTTTTTTTCTGTTCTGAATTGTATTTAGTAATTGTTCACCAGATATATGCTATCTCATTAAAAACTAGCAGCTTTATTTTTGGTGTTAAAAACCCCACTCGATTATCTTTTTAGTGTGTAAGGATGTTCAGTCTTGTGCCTTCAGCACTTGATGTGTGCAATAGTCCCAAGGGGACCCAACTGGGGGAGGTATGCTTTCCATGATCTGCGTTAGGAGAAGAGTTTTGTCAGAAACTGGGAATCAACAAGTTCATTTGAGAACTGCAGTGTAGCTGATGAAGATTTCCCCTTTGAGCATGAATTGAAGTTCAAGGAAGAAAATTGGCATAGCAGAAAAACATCTTGAAATCAGATGACCTTTGGAATGGAAAATTCTAAACCAGACAAACTGTGGCTCAGTTCCTGGCTTTGCCAGTGTCTACCTGTATGATCCTGGGCAAGTTTTCTGTGTCCTAGGCTACAGCTGCCTCATGAGTTAAACAAAATTAAAAAGGATTAAGTGAAAATGTATGTAACATGTCTCATCTAGTTAGAGCTAAATACATGCTAAATAGTTATATATCTATAATAAAAATATATGTGTGTGTGTATGTGTATATATATAAACATATATAAAATATTGGCTATTATATATTCATTTGAAGGTAGTTTTTGATAAAGCCAAAAACAAATGTAAGTTTCTATTTTTCCTCTTGGGCTATAGGACACTCTCAGGACAATCATTAAATCTAATATTCTCTTCCTAATTTCCTAATCTGAAAGGAGTTTTATTTCAGGTAGTACATTGTATGACTGTATTCCCCCTAACTCCTATCCTAATCCCAGGATCTTTCTCTCTCTCTCTCTCTCTCTGTTTTTGTTTTGTGTGCTGGGGATTGAATCCAGGGCCTTGTGCATCCAAGGTAAGCACTCTACCAACTGAGTTATAGCCCCAGCGCCCATCCTAGTCTCTTCAGTAAAGTCTGAACTGCTAAATTGGGAATGGACAACCTACCTCTGAGGATGCCTGCTGTGCTGTTTGGTGGAACAGAGTCCCTCTGGCCACAGTGAGATGACACCTTACACCCATTAGCATGGCTATTATTAAAAATCCAAAAAGTAACAAGTGCTAGTGAGGATATGGAGAATGCAGTCCTGTACATTGTTGGTAGAAATTAAAATGGTGCAGGGCTGGGGATGTGGCTCAAGCGGTAGTGCACTCGCCTGGCATGCGTGCGGCCCAGGTTCGATCCTCAGCACCACATACAAACAAAAGATGTTGTGTCCGCCGAAAACTAAAAAATAAATATTAAAAATTCTCCCTCTCTCTCTCAAAAAAAAAAATGGTGGAGTCTCTATGGAAAACAGTATGGTGGTTCCTCAAAAAATTAAGAATTACCATGTGATTCAGAATTTCCACCCCTAGGCATACACTTAAAATAATTGAAAACAGGGATTTAAAGAAATACTTGTTATGGTTTGGACATGAGGTGTCCCCTGAAAGCTCATGTGCTAGACATGCATGAATGTTCAGAAGTGAATGGTTAAATTATGAGAGCTATAACAATCAGTGGATTAGTCCATTTGGTAGATTAATTGAAAGGACTGTCTACAGGGTGGGTCAGGAGTGGCTGAAGGAAGTAACAGGTCACTGGTGGCACGCCTTTAGGTCTTCTATCTTGTCCCTGGTGCCTCGCTCTTTCTCTGTCTTCTGGCTGCCATGAGCTGAGCGGCTTTCCTCTGCATGCCCTTCTGCCGTGATGCTCTGCCTTGCCTCAGGCCAGAGCTATGGAGCCAGCCAACCATGGACTCGGTCTCTGAAACTGAACCCAAACTAGACTCTTCCTTCTCTTCTTTTTTCTTGTCAGATATTGGTCACAGTGATGAAAAGCTGACTCACATTGTTGTTTTTTTTTGGTGTGGGTACCAGGGATTGAATTCAGGGACATTCAACCACAGAGCCACATCCCCAGTCCTATTTTGTATTTTATTTAGAGACAGGGTCTCACGGAGTTGCTTAGTGCCTCACTATTGCTGCGGCTGGCTTTGAACTCATGGTCCTCCTATCTCAGCTTCCTGAGCCTCTGGGATTAGAGGCCTGCGCTACCGTGCCTGGCTCTGACTGACATTCTTGCACAGCTATAGTCATAGTAGCATTATTCTTAATACTCAAAAGGAAACAGCCCAAGTGTCCAACAACAGAAGAATGAACAAACAAAATGTGGTATACACATGTAGTGAAATATTCAGCCTTACAAGGAAATTCTGACACATGATACAACATAGATGAACCTTGAGGATATTATGCTAATAGAATAAGGCAGATGCAGAAAGACAGTACTGCATTCCACTATGTGAGGTATCTAGAGTAATCAGATTCCTAGAAACAAGGTAGAATGGTGGATGCCAGATGATAAAGAGGGGTAATTGTATGTAATAGGTCCAGGGTTTCAGTTTGGGAAGATGGAAAAGTTCTAGGGATGGACAATAGTAATGGTTGTACAGCTATATGAATTTACTTAATGCCTCTAAGCTGGCATTAAAAATAGTTAAAGTAGTAAATTTTATGTTTTTTAACACACCTGACTTAGCATAGTGTTCAGTATCCTTTCTGAATAATCACTGGCTGCTAAAAAGTGAAAGTCCCTTTGGGATGTATATTATTTAATCTGGAGATGGTGTCTTCGTAACTAGGGATTGTCTGATTTCACTGAATCCATCTGAATTTGCCCAGTATGACTTCTAGAAATACAGAGGAGACTGGCACAATGGTGCATACTCAAATGATACTGAGACGGGATCATTTGAACCCTGGGAGTTTGAGAAGACATGGAATTAAAAAAAAAATGGAAGAGAAAATGAAAACATTCTTTCTAATCCTTGATGGATTTGCATTTGAAATTTTCTTGAGGCTGGCAGGAGTGTAACTACTTAAACTGGAGCTTGGGGTAGGGAGAAAAATGGGTCCTGGGGAGTAAAGTGTGTCCTGCCCTTCCAGGTCTGTGATAAAGCTCCTCATCTCAGTGCCGTTACTGCACATGCTGTAATTTTTGTGTCTTGAATGGACCTTGTCCACTTTTAATATCAAGTTAATGTTCACCTTGCAAAAATTATATCGTTTTTTCTTTTTCTCTAGTCTGAAACAATTTAAAACAAGCATTATGTTCCTTGAACATGTGGTAACGCATGCATGTGAATCATGTTACATTTTAAGTGTTAGGGATAGTAGGAAGACTGGGTGAGCAATTCAGTTTTTTCAGAGTTCTTTCTTGAATCTTTTTGGTAATTGAAATATATTTTGACAAACTACTCATTGCATGTAGATTTTCACATTTTTTATTTATAAGAAAAATGTATTTATTTTATTGTCCCTAATATTGATTGTTTGATTTTTTTATTGTTCAGTCTTGCTGCATGCAGGATTGTCTCTTTTATTAATCACCTTGCCAAAGAACATTTTTTTTTGTTTGTTTTGGTTTGGTTTTGGTGATCTTCTCTGCTGATGTTTTTCTGTTTCATTGGTTTCTGCTTTTCACCTTCTTTAGGTTTATCCTTTAGTTTTTATGGCTTTTTTTTTTTTTTTTTTTTTTGGCAGTACTAGGGATTGAACCCATGGTTGCTTGCTCTACCCCTGAGCTACACATCCCCAGCCTTTTTTTTTTTTTTTTTTTTTTTTTTTTTTTAAGATGATCTCATTAAGATGCCCAGGCTGATGCTGAACTTGCAATCTTCCTGCCTTAGCCTCCCTAGTCTCTGGTATTACTGGCGTGTACCACCACACCCAGACTTTTATACCTTTTTTAAAAAAATATTTATTATTTAGTTGTAGTTGGATATAATACCTTTATTGTATTTATTTATTGTTATGTGGTGCTGAGGATCCAACCCAGGGCCTCGCACGTGCTGGGCGAGCATTCTACCGCTGAGCCACAACCCCAGCCCCTTATACGTCCTTGAGTTGAGCACAAAGCTCATTAATTTTCAAATTGTATCATTTTAAAGTAAATTTATATAAAACTAACATTCCTTGAGACATCTCATAAGTTTGATGTGAAGTATTTCTTAATTGGTTCCACAAGCTTTATAATTTCTTTTGAGATTTTGTCTTCTACCCATGAATTAGTGAAAAGGATATTCTTAAGTTTCTAAACGTGGGTTTTAAAAAACATTGTTCATTTGTAACTTAATGGCAGTGTAGTCAGAATGGTCTGAATGATACCAGTTTCTTTGTGTGTGTGATTTAAGTTTTTCATTAACTTATATGCATCAGCAAAGTTTTATTTATGTTAGGTATAAAGCTCAAGTTTTATATTCATTAGATTTGTTATTTATTTTTGTTCTAATTAAATTTCCAACTATACTATCAATTTTCTGATATTAAGCTCTCATTATGTTGATTTGTCAGTTTCTACTTGTAATTCTTTTTTTTTAAGTTGTAGATGGACACATCACATCAATTTATTTATTTGTTTATTTGTCTGTCTGTTTGCTTATTTATTTATTTTGGTGGTGCTGAGGATGGAACCCAGTTCCTCACATGTGTAAGACAAGTACTCTACCACTGAGCTACAACCCCAGTTCCTCTGCTTGCAATTCTGTTTTTGACTTATATATTCTTTTTGCTTTTACACTTTTATGTATTTTTATGAATTAATTGTTTTGAGACTATATTAGGTGTGTTTAAGGGCTCCCCCAACATTGGGAATTGAACCCAGGGGTCTTTAACCACCAAGCTATATCCTCAACCCTTTTATTTTCAATTTTTTTTTTAAAGAGAGAGAGAGAATTTTTTTTTAATATTTGTTTTTTAGTTTTCGGCAGACACAACATCTTTCTTTGTATGTGGTGCTGAGGATCGAACCCGGGCCGCACGCATGCCAGGCGAGCGCTCTACCGCTTGAGCCACATCCCCAGCCCTTATTTTCAATTTTGAGACAGGGTTGTTTAGGGCCTCACAAAGTTGCTGAGGCTGGATTTGAACCTGCGATCCTCCTACCTCAGCCTCCTGAGTTGTTGGGACTGCAGACTAGGCTAAGTGTCCAGTTTTGATTATTGTGTCTTCTAGATGGATACAATAATTTTTCCTTTGATTATTACAAAGTATGCCTCTTTATCTCCATTAATATATTTTGCTTTTAAGTATTCTTATCTGATATAATATTCTGTTTTTGTTAGTCTTTAAGTATTCTTATCTGATATAATGTTATTCTAGTTTTGTTAGCATTTGCATATGATATATAGTTCTATCCAATTATTTTCAGCCTTTCTTTTGGGTTTTAGGTATGTCCACTTTAAGTATCATATCTAGATTAAAAAATGTAAGGGCAGTCTAATACTTTGTCTTTAAATAGATGACTTTAATTAATTAATTTACATTTTTTGTGAATAGTGATGCATATAGATTTTACTTATTCAGTTCTTGTATTTTATTTATTTTTATTTACAATGTGTTATTTTCTGTTTTCTCCTCTGCTTTCTATTGGATTGGTAGTTTTCACATACCTTTCCTTTTCCCCTCTTCACTTCGGGTTTGAAAGCTATAGATTCATAGTGAAACTGGAGTTTATTCATTAGTGTTGGGGTCTAAATTATCTTCAGGCCTCTGCAGCTGAGAAAGTCTGTTTTAGTATTAGCAGCTAATCAAGGCAGGAGATGCCTGTCAGCATCAATCCAAGAGTTACAGCCGGAAAAGCCGATTCTTTTTCCACTACTGCTGAGTGATAAGTTTCTGCTCTTAATGGTGAGTTGTGCCCTCCAGTGTTAGAGCATACCCAGCAACTCACTGTCAACTTCTTTCCAGATTCTTGTCTTGCAAATTTGAAGAATGAAATTCATGAACAATGGAAGCCAGTAGTGAATGGAGGATTTTTTTCAAGTGGAAAGAAAATAGACAGAACTTTCTTGCAAGTTGGGGAGGGGACCCGATAGCAAGTTGCTGCTTGAATGTGCTACTCTAGGGGTTTATATAGCTCTTGGGTCTGTGCTACTGGTTCAAATTTATGCTAACTGGCTCTGCAGTCTTCATTCAGGTCTGATCCCACTTCTGTTTTCTCCATGCTCATTGGGTCTGTACTGGCCTGCAGAGGGGTGACAGGTTAACATGCCCTGGTTTGTCTGCACCCTGGGTTGCCATGTCTTGGTTGTGTGCCAGGGCAGCAGGCTCAGCAGGACTTCAGCCTGTGCTTGCCACCATTGCTCCAGCCTGCACAGGCTTGGATTCACTCTTTATCCTTAATGTGTTGTTCTTTATGATTAAATACTTTTGTATCAAACCTTATAGTTACTCAGTATTTCTAGCTTCCTCCCAACAACAATCATTTCTCACATGTTACCTGCTTATTGAATACTCCTCCTGCTATCTTATAGCTGTTATTTATTGTTTTAGTTTTCTCCAATTTTCAAATATTAGAGTTAATTATTTTTATGGTTTAGCAGTAATTACATGGGTGAGCAGTATTTGGGTTCATTTTTTTCTTGTTGAAATATATCTTTTATTAGTTTTTTTTTTAAGTAAGAACCACAAAATGTCTTTGTATTCCATATAATGTCTGTTTCACTTATACTTTTTTTGGTATGTGTGTGTGGTGCTGGGAATTGAACCAAGAGCCTCATGCATGCCAAGAAAGCTCTCTACCACTGAGCCACATTCCCATCCCCTCACTTGTACTTTTGCAGGATAGTTTAGCTGGATATAAAATGTTAGATTGGTAGTGCTCTGTACACCTTTTTATTTGTTTTTCCATTTTTTGTTGGTTCATTATAATTATGCATAATAGTGTGATTCATGGTTACATATTTGTACATACACATAATAAAGAATATAAGTCAATATTAGTCCCCAGTATTTCCCCTTTCCCTTTCATGCTCCTTCTCCCTGGTTCTTTACTCCACTGGTCTCCCTTTTATTTTCATGAGATCCGCCACCACCCACACCTTTTTTTTTTCTTCACTTTTTTATTTTCCTCTGTAGTTTCTATGTATGACTCTTGACTTTCTGAGTTTGACTTATTTTGCTTAACACAAATGCTTCCAAGTTCCATCTATTTTTTTTGAACATGACATAATTTCATTCTTTATGGCTGAATAAAATTCTTTTGTGTGTATGTGCCCATATTTTCCTTATCCATTCATACATTGATAAGACACCTAGGCTGGTTCCATAAATTTGTGTATTGTGAATTGTGCAGCTATAAACATGGGTATTTGCATACATTTTTAGCTGTGCTTCCTGATGAGAAGTCTTCTGTGAGCCTAATTATTGTTTCTTTAGAGACAAATTCTTTTCCCTCTGTGTGTTAGTCAGGGCTCTCCAGGGAAACAGAACCACTAAGGGGTGTGTGTTTGTGTGTGTAGCGGGGTGGGGGGGTAGAGGGAGGGAGAAAGAATTTTGTTTTATGAAACTAGCTCATACAACATGAAGGCTTGATGACTCTAAAATTAGATAGGAAGGCTGGCAGGCTGGAGACTCAGCAGAGTTGCATTTAAGACCAAGCAAAGGTGGTCTGCTGGTGAAGCAGGTAGAGCCAGTGTTATGGGGGAAGTCTGTTGGCAGAATTTCTTCTTGCTTGGAAGCTGTCAGGCCTTTGTTCTGGTCTGTTCTTTAACTGATGGGATGAAACCTACCCACTTTATGGAAAGCAGTCTCCTTTACTCAGAGGCCACCAATTGAAATGGAAATCTTATTTTAAAACACATTCATGGGAAGATCAGAATAATCTTGACCTAATGTCTGGATACCCTAGCCACATTGATAAAATTAATCATTACACTCTGGGAGCTATTGAACTTAGGGCTAGGGAGGTCTTTTATATTCTGCAGTGTCACTGTGATTTGTCTAGTTGTGGATTTATTTTTATGTATCCCTGCTTGGTTCTCGAAATGTAGTACAGTTCTTTATTTAGCTCTTGAAGATTTTCATTATATATATTTCTGAGTATTGTTTCTTCCCCACCAGTTGTTCTGGTTCTCCTGCTTGATGAATGTTGGAACCTTATATATCTCCTCTGTTAATTACTCTTTCGTATTTTAATTTTGTTTTCTCTTCATGCTGTGTTCTGGGTGAGTTCCTTAGAACTGTCTTATAATTACTGATTCTCTATTTGTGACTAGACCACAATTTATTTCACTTACTAATTTTATTTCATTTCTAGGATTTCTGTTTTATTTCTTATCTACTTTTTTATGTTTTCTTTTGAAACATCATTTTGGCAATTTTTTTAAATGAATTGAATTGTGCCTCCTTAACCTCTTTAAACATTTTAAACATAAAGTCTTTGGTAGGTGTATCTATAAATTTATTTTTTAAATTTTGTTTATTTTTAATTTTAACTGACACTTAGTGATTGTACATATAAGGTACAGTGTGATGCTTTGATAGAGGTATGTGTGAATAGTGATCAGATCAGATGCCACAGTCTGGCTGGGCACATTTCAGGAGCTACTTGTCAGAAGAAACGAACTTTATTTTTAGAACCACACAGGCCAAACAAAACAGCTCCTCAGGAAAAACCCTCAGAGCTCAACTGCCACCACTGGCTTCCCACAAGCCTCTCTCCCCAACCCCAGCCTCTCCACTGGGTCGCATGGGCGGAGCCAAAGAAGCCCCCCAATGAGCATCACCGCAGAGGAGCCAATCAGCTAGATGTTGCTGGGGCCGCTGTGAGCCAATCATCAGCTGGCAGTCTGAAAGGTTGCTGGCAGCTGGAAGTTTGCTGGGGCCCCTTCGGCTGTGGCTCCCAACAATCAGAGTATATAATGTATTTATCACCTCATTCATGCATCTGTCATTTCTTTGCCATGAGAATGTTCAAAATTCTTCCTTCTAGTTATTGGGAACTATAAATTTAATATGGAATAAATACATGTTTCAGTTTTTTGGGAGGAATACTGGGGATTGAACTAAGGGGCACTCAACCACTGAGCCACCTCCCTAGCCCTATTTTTTATTTTATTAGAGACAGGGTCTCACTGAGTTGCTTAGCTCCTTGCTAAATTGCAGAGGCTGGCTTTGAACTTGAGATCCTCCTGCTTCCACTTCCCGAGCCGCTGGGATTACAGGCATGCACCACTGTGTGGGTTTACATGTTTCAAATTTGGTTTTGATGCTTGACCTGTGATTTTGATCTTCGGGCTTTTTTTGAGTTGGAGGTTTTAAATTTTAGTCACTGTTGCTGTTGGGTTTTTTCTCTCTACTCTTTTCTTCCTGTCTTACAATTGCTGCTGCTTCCTGCTTCCTGCCCCCAGAGATCAGCTGCTCAACTCTACAGAATTGTTTATTTTTTGTTTTAGAGTCTGACTGTTATTTTTGTTTTCTTTCATAACTTAGCTGTCATTGCTATGGTGTTTGGAGCAGAGAATGATCAAAATGTGATCTTATTGTGTCAGCTTGATTAGCTAACTCATGTGATTGAAACTATTTTTTCTTTACTAATGGTACCAAATAGATGTTCTGACTGTAAATAATTGGGAAAATGTAAGGTGTGGTTCAAGCATTTATAGTCTTCTATTTACCTACATTGAGAATATAAACTTCAGATGGCAAAATGAACAAAGGGTTCAAAGTGTGTTTTTTTTTTTTTAATACAAATTTTAGGGCAGATAACTCTTCTCTCAGAGTTGTTCTATCATTATTGCCATTATGATCACCAGGTCAGGGTGAAAAGTCATTGGTCTTGACAGCTGTTGGCAGGATGACCTTGACTGGATCATTTCAAGTTTTGGTGTGAAATGGAGAAAACTAGTGTGAAAACACTTTGGAGCATTAGCAGTGCTATGCCACCCCGAGAGGCATTCCTGGTAATACTCTTGTTAATGCTCAGCGGAGAAGGCAATGTTGTGAGACCCACGGAAAGCATTCTGAAAAAACAAAGCAATTTTTATGGTTCTGGGAATGAAACCCAGGGCTTCAGGAGGTGATTACCATGCTGGAATCCCAGCTCCAGGAGAGCCTTTCTGAAGCAGAAAGGCTCTGGGTTCCTCTTGTCAGTTGTATGATCTTCATGGGCAAATCAGTTAAGCTGACTCATTTGAGATGAACTCTAAACTATGCAGTAGCTATCCTACTGTGTGTCCTTTTTACTTTGTTTCATTTACCTGAGATAGGAGGTTGACTTCCCTTTTCCCCCTCATCTGGAAATTTCAGAAGTGCCAAGTTCTGGCTCAGACTTAATGAGTAGACCTTAAAAGTCCAGGCACTTTGCCTATCATCAACCCCAGAAGTGATTCCCATTCCAGAGCTTTCTCTCTATGAAGTTGTTTTTATTGCCTAGAAAAACTAACTGATTGCCTTTCATTACTTTTTTGATTTCTTGGGTATAGGACCCTAGATCTTGCAAGTGGTTCCCAGAGATATGATAAGGGCTCAGGGGGGCAGAGGAATAGATCTGGAATAGATCAGATTCAGCTACTTCTGTCTTCCCACACCCCCATCTCCGAGCATCTCAAGGGCAGGACTC
Source organism: Spermophilus citellus (assembly GCF_964194105.1). NCBI lineage: Eukaryota > Metazoa > Chordata > Mammalia > Rodentia > Sciuridae > Spermophilus > Spermophilus citellus. The sequence continues at coordinate 89,606,329 of NC_138195.1, forward strand.
TGTCATTTCCTCCTCTTACCATCCTTCATGTGTGCTGGACCAGGAAGGAGTATGTGGAGCATTTGAGGGTGTGGTAAGTAAGAATATCATCAGTACCTTGCTGGGAGCTCTGTTGCCTTTGACTGGTCTGAGCTTCCTCATTGCTAAAATGAGGGTTTGCAGTCGATAATGACTAACAGTCTGCAGCTGAGGAAATGGCACTTTTGTTGCTCCAGCTAGCTGTACCTGACCCAGGGAAGGTCCTGGTCCTTGTGTGAGATCGTGGGTGGGCAACTCCTTGGATCTCAGGGCAGGATACTCAGAATGATACTGTGGTTTCTTCCCTGTCTCTTGTTTCTTCTTTTTAAGATTTTTGTTTTTTAAATTAAATTTAAATTATAACTACACATAATAGTGGGACTCATTATGCCATATTTGTACATGAATATAATATAATTTGATCAGTCTCTCTGGTTTCTTCTTTAAAGTAACCTCTTTAGAACTTTCTTGGGTCATCTGTTAAGAAACTGACCAATTCCAATTCCTTTCTAAATTTCACTTGCTCTAAAGTCAAGAAATGAAGCCATGGGCATTTGTGTCCTTTCCTCTTCTAGTTCCCTGGGTGAAAGAATTAGTATTCTGGAAGATGAGATGCTTATATTAAATTCACTGCTTTTATGCTAATCTTGACAAATATTAAGAGCAAAAAGAAAAGAGGGAGGGGATCCCAAGCCTGGAAGCTTTTGAGTGGTTAGAAAATCACTGCATTAAGCCACAATAAACATCAATCTGCAGGTATGTTATAATTTTATTTTTTTAAGAGAACATCGAATGGCTGTAACTGCTTTTGTATTGGAGCAGGGAAGCTGTACCAGAACTTGAAAATCTTTCATCTTTTATCCTTAATACATACTCATAAGTACATCACAGGCTTGAGGAAGTACAATTAAGAAGGGGGCAATCCTTTTTTCAAGTCCTCAGGTTTAATTTTCCTGATTATGGTAGATTATGAGTCATTCTGAGTCTTGGTCTCCAAGAGAGACAGCGCCTTCTCTCCAGTCCCTTTCAACAGTTGTTTATGGCAGTTTCAGCCTCTTTCTGACTCTCGGAGGCTCTTTATTTTTAAAGCAAGGCAGACAAGGCCTAAAATTATTCCATTAAAGAGGGGCAATTTTTGTAATGGGACTTAGAGTGCTTTGCAGAAGTGCAGGCAAGTTTCTTCAATATCCTGAGCATTATTCGCTCATTTAGTTAAATGATGTTTCTAATTCTCTGGTAATTACATGTAATGAGGCACTTTTTCTCTTCTTGATGAGACTTTAGCTTAATATGAGATGGCGTATTTTTTTCTTTTTTTTTTTTCCCATGGGGATAATTACCCCTTCCCAGGAAAAGCAGGGTTTGTTGTGCAGAATATAGCAAATTATTTTATTTCCTGCCATCTTGACTGCCAGTAAATTATAAAATTAAGTTTCACTGGCGCATTAGCACCATTTTGGAAAAGGCTTGAGACTTTATTTTTTTCTTTTTCTTTCTTTTCTTCTTCTTCTTCTTCTTCTTTTTTTTTTTTTTTTTTAATTCATGTACTGCTGTCCTCTGGGACTATAGAGGCTATTATTCATAGAATAGACTTTTTCTGCCAATTCCCAGTATTCAGATGTATTGAAGCAGCAACATAGGTTTAATTTTTCTAGATGATTTCCAACATAGAATGTTCTTATAAGTGCTTTTGTGCTCAGGTAATTATCATCATAAAGTTAAGTATTATGTCCCTTCTTTGCTCTGGTCTTCTCTTACTCCTTCTTTGGATGTCAAATTACCTTTTATTTTTTTAATTTTTTTGTGCAATGCTTTAATTAGATGCAAAGCAACTAAATTTGAATCATATGAGGTGGTGACTCCAACTATTAAAAAGCAAGTTAATAACATCACTCTACTTAACTCTTCCTGTTGTTGAAAAGCAAATTTGAAGAGAGAAAAATATGGGAGAGTATCATTAATTAAATGTCACATTGACTTTTGGTCTCTTGGATTCAATTATTTTTACTGATTTTGAGGATGTGTGTGTGTGTGTGTTTGTGTGTGTACATGTATGTGCACATGTGTTTGCTTTTTTGCTTTTGTTTCTGCAGGAGAAACATTTCTGTGGAAGAAGTGACAGAGTGAGAGTGGAAGAGGGAAAGAGGACCTTGGACTGGGAGCTGAGGCTGGGGCTGAAGGTGGGCTCTGTTTGTCCTGCCTGGCTGTGTAGTTTGGATAAGAACGCCTCTCTGAGTCTCAGTTCCATCCTGTATAAAATGCATGAATTTGGGCATATGGTCTCCAGGATTTAGAAACCCCAAAGGTCTTCAAGTAGTGGAAGGAATTTATAGAGTCTTTTCAGAATGGCCTAGATTTGAAATTTGTGTGGATCCCACCAGCTCCACCATCCCTTGTAATGGTGCTATTTCCTGTGGGTTCAAGTATCTCCTTCCCTGGGTCGCCAATTGTTTCTGTCTGGTGTCTACTAAACTTTTTGGGACCCGTTTCAGGCATGAGTGACACTGCTGTTTCCCTTTGTGGAAATGTGTTCACATGGCTTCTGATGGATGTCCTAGTATTTTCCTCCCCTTGAGGGTGACCAAAGACTCTCCTTTTGTTGAGTTGCATGTTCAAAGTCACAGAAACAGTACTGGAAACGATACTGTCCCTTTCAGAAAAATAGAAAGAGCCTGTTTGATGTGGGCTAATTTCTCCATATCTGGGGAATTAGAATGTCTACCAAAATGATGAGTCTTCTCACTTGTGTAATTAGCTTGCAATAAAACCTCCCATCTGGAGTTTTTATTTTAAGAAACTATAGTTGGGGTGATTGTTGTAGAATAGTTATGTTGGCTACTTCACTCTTCCCCTGGATCATCATGGAGGCTCCTGACTGCTCCCTCCCCAGGCATAGCTTCAGGCACTGTCCCATGAAAATGGCAGCCCTTAAACATAGCTTCCTGGTATCCACCCTGACCTCCTGAGTTAGAACTGCAAGTCTGGGAGTGTGTTCCTTGCAGGCTCTTTGGATAACTCTGGTGTTCAGCCTGGGAACCTGTGAGGCACATGCTCCTGGACAGGCCAGTGCCTGTGTTTAACATGGCAAAATATCCCCCAATTGAATCAAGATGTGTGCTCTGTACTGGACTGAATAGTGCCCCTTCCCTGAAATTTCTGTCCACGCAGAATGTGACCTGATTTGTAAATAGGGCCTTTGCAGATACAAAATTAAGATGAGGTGGTACTGGATTAGGGTGAGCCCCAAATCTAGTTATCCATGTAACTGGTATTTTGATAATAGGAGGGAAATTGGGCACAGAGAGAGTCATAGTCAGAAGTTGGCCACATGAAGATAGAGGTAGGGATTATAGTGATGCTGCCACAGCCAAGGAAGGCCTGGGGCTGGGAGAAGCTGAGAGGCAAGAATGGATGGTTCTCTAGAGGCTGGGGGAGGTGGGGAGCATGGTCCTGCTGACGCCTTCATTCTGTTCATGGCCTCCAGAGCCATGTGAATATAAATTCTTGTTTGAAGCCCCTGGTTGTGCTGATGTGCTATAGCAGTGCTAGGAAACAAATCTAGGCTCTTAGCCATCTTCTATAATCCTGCATCCAGGCAGAAACTCTGGTGATGAGGCCTATTTTGTGAATAGTTTTTGATATACTTCTGGCATTTGTAAACATCTGTACAAATCTGAGAAAATAATTTTCTCCTCTGGGCAAAGTAGGTGTTGATCCAACTGTTGATGAAATACTGAGGCCTGTGTGGAAGTGGCTGAATCCCAGGCATTGTGTCTGCAGGGCCAAACACGAGCATCCCCAGGGAGGAAGCCAAGCACCCAGGTGTCTGTGGCTACCTAGAGGGATCCTCAGGACATCCAATGGACACATCTTGGGAAGTGAGGTCAGCAGAACAGGTTCTAGCTTTGGCTGCCTTCTTCCCTCCTGAATGCCCGCTCTTGCACAGGTCATAAGCTAGTGTGGCCCCCGTTTCTGCTACACCATAAAGTGGAACTTCTAACCATCCAGCTTATGAGTGAGCACCAAATGAAATCAAGAACGGTGGTTTAACTGCAGCAGGCTCTGTAGATCATTTTTGTTGCTATTCTTTCGATTTCAGTTTGGTGAGTTGATTACACCTGGCTTTGAAATGGACAGGAGAGGTAAAATCAGTGTTGCATCCCAGGTTACGACTCCAGAACCTTTATTGAAGGAGAAGGGATTTTTTATTTGTTAGGATGAAAAAATGGTAGAGGAGTCTATGTGACACTGAATTCAAGAAATGGAGCCACTGGCACTGTTGTGGGGACACCACTGTCAGATTCTGCAGTTTTCTCAGTTCTTGCTCCATTTAGTTCCTGTTCACTGCAGCAAGCCCCTGGTGCTGTCCTTGCTGGGCTTCACCAGTCTTCAGGTGGCTGAGGATGCAGACTGAGGGAGTAGGAAAAAGGAGAGGGTTGGAAAATTCCTCTTCACAGAGTAATAAACACTGATTTGAATATTCAGTCCTCAGGGTTATAAATAACTGTGAGTTTTCATTGACGTGTAAGCAGTGATACATTTTGTACAATAATTAGTTATTTGATTACTTTTGTTTTAGCCTGAAGTAGAGGACAATTGACAAATGTGAATACCTCTGAGACTGATGGGGCGCAGTAAACTAACTTTATTTATTACAAAATGCAATTTTATTAATATAAATTGACAGTAATTAATTTGCTAGTGTTGATGTTGTTAATAATTGCATGTAATTTATGAAATATTCATGCTAGAGTGGAATAAAGTAATGCATAGGTCCTCTGGCTTGTTAAAAAGTCATTTCAACAAATCCTTTCCAATTCAATGCATTCATATAACAGTGGTTTGAAATCCCACAAAATAACAAAAAATATTTTACTTATTTAGTGTTTCTTGATGACTTACAGGCATTTCTAGATATTCTGTACTTGGATTTCAGGGGACCATGAAACTCCTTGAAATTAACAGAAATATATATTTTTTGAGAGTCTCCCTTGAAAGATTAAGTTTCACTGCATTGTTTAATTTTATTTTCATTAAAGTACCAAAAGTAGTTATTTTATTCCCATTTCTCAGAAAAGAAAACCAAGGCTCAAAGAGGAGATTCTTTGTCTTAGTCATGGGTAAGTTAAACGTCAGGCAAGACTCTATCAGGCCTTCTGTAAATTCAGGACCCATAGTCAAATCTGATTTTGCTTTTATTTCTTTTTCCCCCCCTCTGAATGAAAGTATGGGCTGTTTCCCCCTGCTAATTCAGTTTGGCCCTCTTGTTCCTAGAAAAGAACTGTAATTAGAGGGAATCACAATTGAATTCACCTAATGCAATCAGTGATTGGGGGCCCTTGCTGGAGCCCTCTGTCCAGGCGCCTCTGCCTGGAGTCTTGTTCCAGAGGACCCCTCCCCATCATAGGGGCTGCAGGCTGAGGGCCAGAAGGGGTGTCAGAGGCAGCTGTAGTGTGCTGGAGCATGCTCTAAACCCCTTCCCAAGTCTTGACTCATTTTCTAACTCTCAGGGCTGACTTCAGGGTCAAGCAACCTGTTCCTGTGTTGAGAAGGGCTGCTTTTGGGTTGGAGCTCTATTGCTGCCATCTTGAAATTCTTAAAAAAGATTTGAGGGCTGGGGTTGTATCTCAGTGGTAGAGTGCTTGCGTAGCGTGTGTGAGGCACTGAGTTTGATTTTCAGCACTACATATAAATAAATAAAAATAAAGGTCCATTGACAACTAAAAATATATTTAAAAAAGGATGATTTGAACAAGGAACCCTGCACTTCATTTTGAACAGGCCCCACAAATTATGTAGCTGACTGTGTGCTCCCTCTAGAACTTTGAGACAGAATAGCTTGCCTCTTTGAGCCTCATTTCATCTGTGAAGTGGAGATAAGATATTTTCCTCTATCAGGTTCTGGAGGGGTTAAATGAAAGCTATGAATGGCGTGTTAATTTTGAAGCCCAGGGCCAAGGCCAGGGACTAAGATTCTTCCCAGAAAGAGGTCCACAGGGAGAGAGTTCAATCCAGGGTTCTTTCTCAGTTCTCTACTGAGCCCCTGTTCTAGTTTAGAGGCATCAAATGGAGCCTTACATCCACAGACAATTCAGGGTGACAAGTGTGCCACACATTCTTGGCTGGGGCCTCGGAGGTCAGCTCTGGGGTCAGATAGATGTGGGAAGGTTTGGGTTCAAGACACCATCATTATTACCTATGTGTGTTTAGTCCTCAGGCTACCCCTATTAGTTTTGAGAAGACAAATAAGATAAAAATGGTTTCTGCACAAAGTTTCCACCTCACGAGCATTATTCCAGCAGTGAGACCTTGGACATGTTTTCTCTCTGAACTCAGTTTTCTCATTTGTAAAATGGCATGATATAATTGCAGTTACCTTGTTGGGCTATGGCAGGTCTCAGACAAGAAAATGCAAGTTGAATTCATGTCCCAGTGCTGAACCTGTAGGAAACCTTAGGGAGAGTTAGCTTTGTCTTCTGATTATTATGAGTTTATAAAACCCATGCTCCTTACACAACTCTTCATTATCTTAAAAAAATTTTTTTATTCTAATTTGTTATATATGACAGCAGAATGCATTACTGTTCATATTATACATATAGAGCACAATTTTTCATATCTCTGGATGTATATAAAGTATATTCACACCATTTGTGTCTCCATACATGTACTTAGGGTAATGATATTCACCTCATTCCACCATCTTTTTTACCCCCTTGCACCCTCACTTCCCCTCCCTCCCCTTTGCCCTATCTAGAGTTCATCTAATCTTCACATGCTCCCCCTCCCAACCCCACTATGAATCAGCCTCCTTATATCAGAGAAAACATTTGACATTTGTTTTTTTTGGGGTTGGCTAACTTCACCTAGCATTATATTCTCCAACTTTATCCATTTACCTGCAAATGCCATGATTTTATTCTCTTTCATTGCAGAGTAATATTCCACACACACACACACACACACACACACACACACACACACACACGTATATGCCACATTTTCTTTATCCATTCATCTACTGAAGGATATCTAGGTTGGTTCCACAGTTTAGCTATTGTGCATTGCGCTGCAATAAACAATGCAGAAAAAGCATTCAACAAAATACAGCAGCCTTCATGTTCAAAACACTAGAAAAATTAGGGATAACAGGAACATATCTTAACACTGTGAAAACTATCTGTTAAGCCCCAGGCCAACATCATTCTAAATGGAGAAAAATTGAAAGCATTCCCTCTAAAAACTGGAAGAAGTCAGGGATGCTCTCTTTCACCACTTCTATTTAACATAGTTCTTGAAACACTGGCCAGAGCAATTAGACAGAAGGAAGAAATTAAAGGGATACAGATAGGAAAAGAAGAACTCAAATTAGCACTATTTGCCGACAATATGATTCTATACCTAGAGGACCCAAAAAATTCTACCAGAAAACTTCTAGAATTAGTAAATGAATTCAGCAAAGTAGCAGCATACAAAATCAACACCCATAAATCAAAGGCATTTCTGTATACCAGTGACAAATCCTCTGAAAGGGAAACAAGGAAAACTACCCCATTTACAATAGCTTCAAACAAAACAAAACAAAACAACAACAACAACAACAAAAAACCCAAATACTTGGAAATCAACAAGAAAGGTAAAAGACCTCTACAATGAAAAACCATGGAATGCTAAAAAAAGAAATTAAAGAAGACCTTAGAAGAAGGAAAGATCTCCCTTGTTCATAGGTAGGTAGAATTAATATTGTCAAAATGACCATACTATCAAAAGCATTATGCAGATTTAATGCAATTCCAATCAAAATCCCAATGACATTCCTCATAGGAATAGGAAAAGCAGTCATGAAGTTTATCTGGAAAAATTAAGAGACCCAGAATAGCTAAAGCAATCCTCAGCAAGAAAAGTGAAGCAGGTGACATCACTATACTAGACCTTAAACTATACTACAAAGCAATAGTAACAAAAACAGCATGGTATTAGCACCAAAATAGACTGGTAGACCAATGGTACAGAATACAGGACACAGAGACTAACCCACATAATTAGTTATCTTATATTAGACAAAGGCGTGAGAAACATACATTGGAGAAAAGATAGCCTCTTCAAGAAATGGTGCTGGGAAAACTGGAAATCCATATGTAACAAAATGAAATTAAACCCCTATCTCTCATGTTTATTATTTTTGTCAGGGTAGGTACAGATGGAGTGATTGTCACTCTGGGCCTGCCCAATCCTTCTTGACACCATTGCCCCCACTTTCTCACTGTTTATCCTCCCTGAACAGGCTGGGGAGACATGTGACCTCTATTCCAACACCTGGAGAGAGACTGTGGGTAGAACAGTGCTCAGTGCTGCAGGTGCCTTCTTCTCTGAACCTGGAGTTTTCCTCCTGATAGTGATGTGCTTGTACTCAGTTATGGTTGGGAGACAAAGCACTCCAAGCCAGCTGGGCACAGAGCCTTCTCTCTGGTGGTTCTCAGTGAACATCTGTTGAACAGACAAGGAAACCTAGTTTTGAAAAGAAGGGAACTTTAGGATCAGGGCAGCACCTAGTTTTTTTCCTTCTGCTTCCCTCCACCACTCCTTTTCTTCCTTCTGTTTTAACAGTTTTAAGTGTAAAACCTAGTATACTCCAGCATGCATCTCTCTATAGCAGAGGAAACCTGAGAGTGGGTAGGGTGGGTGGAGGGGGCATTTGTTTAAACTGTTCCCTCCCCAGATCATGCACATGCTCCCACCTCCCCTGGACTTCTGCAATACTGTTTCTTATGCTCACTGCATCAGAATGTGAGGTGGGCCAGATGAGGGGGTGTAAGACAAATCCTAGGCCATCCCAGAAGCAGTCTGGGAAAAGACATGGCAGGACAGAGACAGGGTGATGCTGCTCAGAGACCAGGTGTTTGTTGGGAGCAGTCAGGCCTGGGCTGTGAGACACACCCTTCCTTGCTGCTTGGCAGCAGCCTCTACCTTTCCCAATCAACCATCAAACATGGGTCTCTGATCAGGACTCCTGGAGGCCCTGGAGAGAATGCATGCATCATGGAGAATTCAGCACTAAGGTCTGAGGGAAGAAGTAGCAACTAGAGCTGAGAAGCAGGGAGGGATTATGTGACCTTGGGCTGCTTGACTAGGGTCCTTGGAATAGGCCCAGGTTGGAGCTGGGTTTGCTCAGCTGCATGCTCCTGAGGTGTGTCAGCTTGGGCCAGTGTCCTTACCTGCCTGGTAATTATCAATTGTCACATAATGAACACCCCAAACCTCACTGTCTTCAAACAAAAATCCTGATTTTAAGCAGTTTCCATGGGGACAAACCCAGGAGAGGTTTGGTTGGTTGGCTGTGACTCAGAGGACTCAAAAAGCTGCTCTTTGTGGTGCTTCACTCATCTCCAAACTCAACTGGGGCAAGCCATAGTGGCACCAATCTATAATCTCTGCAACTCAGGAGGCTGAGGCAGGAGAAACAAAAGTAGGCAGCCAGGCTTAGCAACTTAATGAGGCCCTGTGCAAAATAAGAAATAAAAACGGCTAGCAATGTGTTTCAGTGGTAGAGCACTCCTGGGTTTAATCCCCAGTACCAAACAGACAAACTGACCAAAACAAAACAAAAACCACCTCAACTTGGGCTGAAGGTTCACTTCCAAGGGTGCTCAAAGTTCTTGGTAAGTGAGTGTGTCAGCTGTGGGCAGGAGGCCTGAGTGTGTGTAGTTCTAACTACTTGAAGGCTGAGGTATGAGGATCACTTGAGCCCAGTGGTTTGAAGTCAGTCTGAGGCAACATGATGAGATCTCATCTCTTAAAAACAAACAAACAAACAAAAAAAATACTTGTGTGTGTGTGTGTGTGTAGCTATGACATCTGAATTAAGGTATACTGTGAATGTAAAATATAGTTCAGAGTCCTAAGACTTAATACAAAAAAGAGAATGGAAATTAGCTCATTAGCACGTTGAGATGGTATTTTAGGTAGTGTGTTTAAAGAGATTTTTATTCAAATTTATTTCAGCTATTTCTTTGTTAATGTGGCAACTAGAAAACGTAAAATAAGGTATGCAGCTGGCATTCTGTTCTGTCACCGTTGCTGCCTGGACAATGAGCTCAGGATGGTGTTCTCATCCGTATCTTCCTAGACTTTCCAGAGGGCTCAGTGTACAGTAAGTGCTCAATACATGTCCAAATGAGTGTTCAGGATGTAGTGTCTAGGGAATGTGGAATAGGCACTCTAGGCAGAGGGAATCCATAGTCTTTGGAGTCAAAGATGGATTCAAATCCTGAATCAGCTCCTGCTTGGGGGGTCTCTAACTTCTTTGAATGAGCCAGAGAATGCACATCTACAGAATGAGTCTGCTGTTTTCTGCTCAGCACAGTCTGCTCAATTCAAAGATGTGCCCATGGGAGGGCTTGTGGTGCCAGCTCTTAGTGTAAGTGCATGCTGGCTTCAGGCTGAGAGCAACTCAGGCTGAGTGGTGGGACGAGGCCGAAGCGGGGCAGCTTGAGTGCATTTGTGCACATACCTGGGGCAGGCTGCATGCAGGCTGTTGGCAGAAGCTCCTGTGGACTGTATGATATTCCTGCTCTGTTTCTGTGTCCCACTGTGGCCTGGACTTGATCCTTGGTGGAAGTAGAGACTGTCTACTAGAGGCTGAGAGCAGAGCAGCCTGCCCAGCACTGTCCTGCCTCCTTAGCCCAGCATGGGCAGCTTGGAGAGGTCCACCTGACAGTGGAGACTGTCCCAGGACAGTGCACAGGAGCATGTCAGAGGGGCAGTTCTCCCCACTTCCCCAGGGGCCTGCCTATCCCTACCTCCCTGCTAAGAACTAGCTCCAAGCTCCATATCCTATGTCTGTTCCTAAAAGAACTGGACACAGACCAAAGGGAGCTGCATTTTCTGTTATCAAGACACAAAATCCTTACACTTAATTAAAACATGCCATGGCAACCAGTGAGGTATGTGTAGCTGGGTGCAGAGTGGCCGCTGCAGGCAAGGGTGATGCCCACGAGCCATGCCTTTGTTCTAGGCTGTGGGAGAGGTGATGATGCTGTCCCTTGAGTAAGCATGGCTTTGTCTGCAGTGTGGGTCGGAAATTCAGGGTCTCAGTGGGGCTGGTGCCTGCAGCCTTTTTTGGTCCAGTACCTTTGCCAGGTTAGGAATCTGGATAATCCCACACAGGTTTGGCCTTGCCCACATCAGCTGAAGGCTCTGCTGGGGACACAGGTGTGATAAGATATAGGTCCTGTATTCCAGAAACTGCTGTAGGAGACAGACCCACAGATTGCTATAAGACAGGGAAGGACTCTGGTAGGGTATGGGAGAAGGGTACTGTGGAGCTTAGGCAAGGGGCTGGATTAGAGGTGACATGGGGTGGGGGGAGGATTCATCTGAGTCAGTTTGTAGTTGTATGCAGAGGGAGAAGAGTGAGAGTGAGGCTGCAGGCGAGGAGGGCAACACTGTTTCCTATACAAGGAGCAGCCCAAGGCAAGGTGTAGAGGGGAGAGAGCTTGGTGTACAAGGTTGTGCCCTGTCAGAGCTTCCACACCATAAGGCAGCAGGAGACTTGGGGCAAGATCTTGGAGGGCTGGTGGGCCAGGCTGATAGGGAGCCACAGAAGATTGCTCCATGGAGCAGAGTCAGATCAGCGAGCCTGGCAGCCGGCTTGTGTTAGAGAAACCCAGATGGTTTTTCTTTCCCTCTGCTTGTCCTGAGAGAGGCGGTGGTTTCAGTGAACACCCACTCCCAGTATGGAAGGAAAAAGCCTGTGCATGCCCAATGAGTGGCAAATCATCAGGACCCTCGGAAGGAGGCTGTTTAGCATCAAGGGACCAGAGCTAGTCTTGGAGTCAGGTATCTGACTGTGTGACCTCAGACAAGTTACCTAACTCCTTGGGGCCTGTTTCTCGTTTTAAGCCTGAGGAGGAAGTGATATCACTTGCATGGAAAATGGAGCAAGTGATTGTACAAAGTCACACACAAGAAATGGAGCCCAGTGAAGTTCAGCTGGAGACTTGTCAACTTAAGGTTCCTCCAGGGAGGTCTTTCAGGGCTGGCTGCCAAGGAAGAGGGACCACTGTAGGGATGTGTCCCTTTTCTTTGGCAGTAGTAGAGAACCCAGGAACTCAGCAACAAGATTAGCCTCTCCATGCCTGAAACCAGCAAAGTGCCTGTCCCCTAAGATGTGAATCTCAGCAGTTCTAAGGGCAGGGCTTTGGTCTGCATTGATGCATGCAGTGGCCACCAAATGGTGTCAGAATGAATGAAGGGTAACATTGTACCTGCAGCTCCAGCCACTTTCCAGGCTAAGTGGCCTGAGCAGGTATCAGAAGATGTCAGGCTGGAGGTGACAGCATTGGCTACAGCAAGAGTCACTGGATTTACGAGCCAGAAATGTGAAGTCACTTCAACTGCCTTAACATCCTGAATCAAAGTCATATTACTGTTTCTTAAGTGTTCCAGAAGCTTCTTGGTTGCCTTTGATCTGCTGCATTGGAGAACAAGAGGCTTTTGGCTTGAGTGTCTCATGATTTCTGGCATATACCAGGAATAGACACAGCCAGTCAGGGGACACAGGGCCTAGATGGGAGCCCAGGAACCTTGGGTATGTACTTCTTGGTGCAGAGACAGAATATACCTTGGTACATTGACTATTACTTGGGTGGGGTGGCTTCGAGGGTTTTTTGAAGTCTTTAATATAAAGGCTGTAGAGCCCCTTGGGCAGTGATTTTTGGTCATTTATTCAGCATGAGACTCCCCCTGACCTCATCCAGTTTTATCCCCTGTCTTCTAGGCCAGCCTAGAGAGGAGGAACTGATTTAAATCAATATGGGCTGCTGCACCCAATTCAAAGGGTCTAAGGTCTCTTGTGGCTTCTCAGTCCCCTTGTAAAGTTTAGGACTTTGGAACAGGATTAAAACCCTAAAGGCAAGAAGCCTGGAAGGGAGAAATGATGATTTCTGCCCTTGCCTCTAGGCCCCTGCAGTGCTTGTGGTAATCTACCCCACGGGGAGCCCATACCGCTGCTAGGGAAATGGGCAGTTCAGGGCTGGATAGAAATCCGGCTCCTATGCCAGCCATCAGGGAACTTTACTCAATGAGAAAATGAGCACTTTTTGTGGTTGCGAAAGAGAGCACCATTCTTAATTTGACCTGTTCTCGGCTGTGGGTGATGGGCACTTTATCTGAAACTCAAGCACCCAGACTAAGAAGAAGAAGACAGCTGCTGGTGCGAGAAGGGAAGGCCAGCAGCGTCTGTTCCCCTGCAGCTGCGTGTCCATGCTGTGTTCTTGGTGTGTGGTCCCTGGAGCAAGTACAAGTGCAAGGGATAAGACAGGGTCATCAGTGACTGTGTCCACCAGATGGGTGATGATGCTTCTCCCTTTGTGACACCTACAATGATAGGACAATGTGGAGTAGCATGAGGGCCTTCTGATTGACAAGCAGCATATAAAAACTGTTTGCTGTGTGGTAGCAGGGAAATCCGTGTTGGCATTTGGCATTACATTCAGGTACTTGATGATCTGAATGAAGTTTCACTTACCTTTTTGGTTGCCCAAAGTTTATAAATCGGTGCTGTTCTACTAGACAGATACAGCTTTCAGTATCTGTGGGTTCTGCATCCTTGGATTTAGCCAACTGTGGATTGAACATATTAAAAAAAAATCATGTCTGTACCAAATACTGTTTTACTTGTCATTATTCTCTAAAAGAATAACATTAAAACAACTATTTATATAGCATGTATACTGTGTTACAATTTTTTTTTCCCTCTACTCCACACCATGTGGTTAACTCCCAGAAATTTGGTCATTTTATCATCTCAGCAAGACATTGTTTTCAGAAAATAACAAGTCCTTTAAGAAAAATGCATTATTATTTTTTTTTAAAGAGAGAGTGAGAGAGGAGAGAGAGAGAATTTTTAATATTTATTTTTTAGTTCTTGGCGGACACAACATCTTTGTTGGTATGTGGTGCTGAGGATCGAACCTGGGCCGCACGCATGCCAGGCGAGCGCGCTACCGCTTGAGCCACATCCCCAGCCCCAAAAAATGCATTATTAATATTAACTTTTCTTCAGATTTCTCTTTTACCTGCTCAGGATGCTGGGGATTGAACCCAGGGCCTTGTGTATGTGAGGCAAGCACTCTACCAACTGAGCTATATTCCCAGTCCCCCTATATACTATATTTACATAGTATATATGCTATATTGTAATCTGGAGATGATTTATGGTATATAGGAGGACATGCACAAGTTATGTGCAAATACTGCATCATTTTATATCTGGGATTTGAGTACCTGTGAATCTTGGTATCTGAGAGGGTCCAGGAACCTATGTCCCTTGGATCCCAAGGATTGAACAGACTAAAAAGAAGTGGAATGAGGCTAGGAAGTGGGGTCTAGGGAGATTTGAGTTCTGGAACCTGCTCCACCTTGAGCTGTTTGACCTTGAACTTTCTATTGTATCTTCCAGACTTCACGTTCCTGAAAGATGAAAGAGACAGCCAAGATTGTATTTAGGTCCAGGTTTTGTCAGTCTGTGACAACTTCTACTGCTCCAGACTCACCAAGGCGCAGTTGGCTTCTAGGAAACTATTTCTTTTGATAAGATTACCCCCTCTTTACAGTCAAGAAATAGTTAACCATGGGTTAATAATAGGGTCCATCTGAGGGTCTACTGAGGGCTCCAGCAGAGCTTGTTATGAGAAATTTTGACGCTGGCAATATGCCTTAAGACACTGTGTACATTGGACCAAACCACAAAGTGGTTTAGTATTTGTCACAAATGACCTTCACAATCAAGGCTTAAAAGATGTGTTTTTTGCAGTAGTCTGGGAGAAGGCCAGACTCCAGCAGAGAAGGAGAGGGGCCGGTGGGAGTGCATTTGGGATCTGTTCTGTTTCCACCATGACTGGCTTACTACATTCACCCACCTGCCAGAGTCTGATATACAAGCAAACTCAGGGCTGGCCACAGGCTTTTGCCTTTTCCCCCTCTACTCTACACCATGTGTTTAAATTCCATAAATTTGGTGATTTTATTGTCTCATCAAGACAGTGTTTTCAGAAAATAACAAGGCTTCAAGTCCTTAGTCCTTTAAGAAAAATGCATTATTAATATTAACTTTTCTTCAGATTTCTCTTTTACCTGCTCAGGATTCTTTGTCTTTCCAGGGGGAAATCCCTTTGTAGTTTTTCTATAACAAATAAATGGAAATCACAGCGCCCCCTAGGCACAGGGTGGTGTCACTGTTCCACTGTTTTAATGGTTCATCCTCCTGAATGTTCAGGAAGTGGATCTTAATTCTTAGATTTTTTAGCTGTTAATGTGGATAGGAAACATCTTAAAAGAAAGAAAAACAGCTAATGGGGCTGGGGATGTGGCTCAAGCGGTAGCGCGCTCGCCTGGCATGCGTGCGGCCCGGGTTCAATCCTCAGCACCACATACAAACAAAGATGTTGTGTCTGCCGAAAACTAAAAAATAAATATTAAAAATTCAAAAAAAGAAAAAAGAAAAGCAGCTAATTTAAAGAGTTTTTGTTTGTAAGGATTAGATTTCTGCTTATTTAATTCTTTTAGTCTCTCTGTTGCTAATTTCTGTAGTTACAATGGTAGCCCAGTGCCTACTGCATAAAGTATGCCATACATGATTGTTGAATGAATACCATCTTTTAAAAATCTTTTGTATTGTGGGGCTTGGTGGCACACACCTGTAATTCCAGCTACCTGGGTGGTCAAGACAGGAGGATTTAAGTTCAAGACCAGCCTCAGCAATGTAGTAAGACCCTGTCTCAAAATAAAAATGACTTGGGGCATAGCTCAGTGGTAGAGTAACCCTGGGGTCCCCAATACTGCAAAACAAACAAACTTTTATTTCCTTTATTTATAAAAGTAACATATTCTTTGTGGAAACTTCTAATAATATACAAATGTCTGAAATAAAGTCTAAATAATCTCCTTGCCCCTGCTTTCATCTTACTCCCTAGGGCAACTGGGTAGTAACAGTTTGATGAATATTATTCTACACCTTAAAAATGTAACTATAAGCTTCGTGTATATTTACATATGAACAGATACACACTCAGAAACCCTTGCACAGACACACAGTCATGCACACACACTGCAAATACTGAGATTTCTTCTTCTCTGAAAATGGAATCATTTCATCAGTGATGTTTTTTAGTTCACTTTTTCAACATCCCCATATATCATGGTATCTTTCCATTTCAGTTGATATTCATTGATTTAATTCTTAGTGGTTGTATGATAATTTATTTAGTCAACCCTACTCTACTGTTTTCCCCATAGCAAATGATGCTGCAGCCAGTGCTTGTACAGCTGCCCTTGCACAGCTGTGTGAGAGTCTCTGCATAGATCCCTACAATAAGATAGGACCTTTTAATTAAAGCCCCCAGCACAGGCCCCAAACCTTACAGGCTGCTCCATAAATATTGGTTGGTGGAAATACTGTGTTGTCATATTAATTAGAACAGGAAAAGACCCATTAGGGCAACAAATACACTTTCATAGGGCAAACTGATTCTAAGGAAGGAAGATATGACACTTAATATTCTCATCTGCAAAAAGACAAACCGCATTAAATGTATTAAGTAGCAAGCTGCCTGTGTACCAGCATGTAAAATATTCCCCAAGGAGTGTTAGCTTGACAGAATGCATAAAGGTACTGCATTAAAAATAAAACAGAGGGACTATTTACCCAGCATAGTTGCCTAGAAAATATACAATTTGATCTAGATAGAGGCCTTTACTGTATAAATTATTGTGGCCTCTACTTCAATCACAAACAGCCTTCAAGTTGGGCAATTGCCTTATAAAAAAAAGGAGAAGAGAACAGTTTTCAATTGTCTACAATGAGCTTCAAAAACAGGCAACTCGGTTCTGATAGAACAATTTAAACTGCCCGTCTCCTTATCTGATGTGGACATCGTTTTTCAGAAGGGGCATCCAGCTCAAATTAAATAGTTTTGCTGCAGACAGTCTGTCTGTCCCTGCCCCCCACTTCCCTTCTCCGTGCAGGGTGCTGCAGGCCTCTGCTAATTTAGGAAGATTGGTCTGGGCAATGGTAAAGTGAGATGAATAGAAACAACTTTCACAGAGGAAAAAATGAGATATTAAAAAAAAAGAATAATAATGGATAGTCAGAGGCTGATTTGACATGGGAGACTATATTCCTGCCTGGTTGATTGTCTCATAAACCCCTCTAAAACCCTGGGTTTTATTTGCAAATGATCTTCACTGTGGACCAAGAGTTCAACAGGAAAAATAATGAGCAAAATCTGTGGGTTGGCTTGAGCCAAATAGGGCTATCCTGCCATTGTGAGAAGAGGTGAGAGAGAGCATCTCCTGGACCATTTTGATCAAATTGCCATGGTTCAGGCAGGGGCTGGTTATCTTATTGTCTCAGAGGCTTCACGGGCCTCCTGCACTTGCCTGGTCCTCCTCCAGCCATTTTCACTTGGGCCTAAGCACAGCTGCTGGGAGAGGAGGGGCCTCTCCTGTCCCCCGCCGAGCAGTTGAGCAGCATGCTGGGGACTGAAAAGAGCTGGTGTGCATTTAAGAACTCAAGAAAGAGGAAATCCAAGGAAGATTTCCTCCCTCTCCCTGTTTCTCTTTTTCTTCCTCCCTTCCTCCCTCCCTTCCTTTTTGATTGACAGTTCAGAATTTTGCCTTTCCTCTCAGTGGAAATCTGTCCATGTGGAGTTTATTAATTTTGAAATAATTTTAAATCTATGGAAAAGAACTCCCATGTTACCAGTCACCTAAATTCACCATTTGCCACATATTTCTACAGGTTTTCTTTTACTCATAACTGCTTCGTTGTGCATCTCCTGAGAATAAGAACATCCTGTAAAACACTGTACTAAGGTTATCAACACTGGAAGATGTCACATCGATCCATGCATGCCACTCTCTGATCCAGAGGCCACATTCAAATTGCTACAGTTTTCAAAAATGTCTTTTATAGTAAGTGTCCACCTTCATTCCCTCCCCTCTTGTGGCTCCAGGATCAAATCAAGGATCCCACATGACTCATGCAGTTCTAATCTAGATGGTTCTTCAGCCTTTCTTTGCCTTTGTGACCTTGACACAGATGCTTCTCAATTTTCAATGGAATTGTACCCCCTCACATAAATTAAGAAATCATTAAGTAAAAAATGCATTTAATTTCTTAACCTATTGAACATCATAGCTTAGCGACACAATTGTTTCCCCTGCTGATGACATTACTGACGGCTGCCTAGCATCACCAGACTATCACATAGCGTATCACTAGCCACAGAAAAGATCAAAATTCAGAATTCAAGGTACAGTTTTTATTGAATATGTATGACTTTTGCCCCATTGTAAAGCAAAAAAAAAAAAAAAAAAGTTGAATCACTGTAAGTCAAACCATGGCAATTTGGGCAGCAGCTGTATTTTCGAATAATACAGAGCAGTTTTGTTTTGTATGGTGTCAGTCAATCTGTGTGTGCCTGATGTTTTTTTCATGATTGGATTCAGGTTATGTGTTTGGGCAGGAAACCACAGATGTTGTCTTTCTAGTATTTCTATCAGGGGGCACATGATGTTGATTTGTTTCATTGCAAGTGACAAATTTGGATTAACATTAAGTAAAGTAGTATCTGCCTTTATTAAATTATTATTTTCTTCTCTGTAAATAATAATCAAACCTTGTAAATATTCTTTTTCCCATTAAACTTCTATCCAGTACTTTTAGCCTCCATTGGCAGTTCTCACTTTTTTATTTTTTTAAATCATTAACAGGATACAGCAGCCAGATTCCTGGAGATGCAGGTATTGGGTGAAAGAATACGTTTCTGGGCAGCCAGAAGGATCCAGTCAGACCAGAAAGAAGCCAGCTTCTCTGTGGTCACTTAGAATTTACCTTATTTTCTCTTGATTTAGTCAGTTGTTAGTGATTTTCTTCTTCCATTGCATCTAGGTTATTCTTTGATTGAATTGAGAGTAAGTCATACCCTCTTGTAGTCATTAGTAAATATTAGTTTGCTTTAAGCCAGGAACTTGAGGAAAGAGGAACTCCAAGGAAAATTTCCTTCCCTTTTACCTCCTTTTCTCTGTTTGAGAAAATACAAAAAAGAAAAAGAGGGCTTAGCCCCTGTTCTAAGACTGGTGGGAAACCAGATGGAGACAGGGCTATGGATCAAAGGGAAGCTTTTTGGGGTGATGGGGATAATGTCACAGAGGAAGTAACTTATTATAAAACTCTTTATTTTGAAATGATTTTAAATTCACAGAAGTTGCGAAGGTGATATGGGGGCGTTGCACATACTCTTCACCAGTTTATCCCAGTGGTTACATAACTGTGGTACAGCATCAAAACCAGGAAATTGACATCATTGGTCAAATATGTTCAGATAGTTCTATGCTGTTTTATCATTTGTGTGGGTATAGAACTATTCCATCACCCAAAATATGTTCCCCTTTAGAGTCACATGTATTTTACCATTCCTTCCTGCCATTTTTAACCAGTGACAACCACTGACCTTTTAAATCTTGCTTCAAGAATGCTCTATAGGAGCTGGATTTGTGGCTCAGTAGTAGAGTATTTTTC
This sequence comes from Spermophilus citellus, assembly GCF_964194105.1. Classification (NCBI taxonomy): domain Eukaryota; kingdom Metazoa; phylum Chordata; class Mammalia; order Rodentia; family Sciuridae; genus Spermophilus; species Spermophilus citellus. The sequence goes on from NC_138195.1 coordinate 89,625,929, forward strand.
TGGCATGTGTGAGGCCCATCCCCAGCACGGGGAGCGGGGAAGAATATGGTGTATACAATTTTTTTGAGGTTGGTGTTTTTTACTCAACATAATGCCCTTGAGATCCATCCACGTTGTTGCCTAAATCAGTAGTTCATTCCTTTTCCTTACAGAAAGTATTCCATGGTATGAATGCACTACAGTTTGTTTAACCATTACCCTTTGAGTTGTTTCTAGTTTTTTTTTGTTTTGTTTTGTTTTGTTCTTTTGTAAAACTGCAATGCAAAAATTTGTACAGGATTTTCTGAGGACATAAGCCTTCATTTCTAGGACAAATATTCAAAATTGATATGGTATGTGAGGCTGCCATTTCCTAGTTGAGTGGGCAAGTGGTTTCTCTTCTGGGCCTAAATTTACTCCTCTGTGCAGTAGGATGATCACATCCCTACCTCATATGGCTGCTGTAAGGCTGCAATGCCCTGGAGTACGCGACGCAGTTAGTGGGGTGTCTGCTAAATAAATATTAACTATCATCATCAGTATCCAAAGCAATCACGTGTAGCAGTTTTGCTTGGCAAACTGTGGGGCTCTATATACATGATCATTGTAGAAAAGAGGTGTTCCTTTGAAAGCTTCAGGATTGCATTAATGCTGCTTATGTGATTGAATAACCAATCAAATGCCTGTTTTCAGCCTTGGAAAAACTACATAGTGAGATTTCTCTTCTAGGACTAGCACCTATAGGCCAGGCAGGGGAGGGGGTGCCAATAGCACTTGCTTTTCTACCCACACACATCCTTGGAGGAGAACTAGTTGAGTGGAGAAGAAAGCTTATAGTTAAATATATGTTCTTCGTTTACTCATTTCTTTTGAAGGGAAGGCCCTATTTCTCACATAGATATGTCCTCGCATGACACTTCCCCTGAATGGATCTGGCCTTGAGTCTCTCCAGGTTCATCACCCCTGAGGACATACTTCTTAACGTCCAAGCAAGAAATGGTGTCAGTTTAGCCTAATTCCCCAGACCTGTGGCATAGCTTGACTGCCTGAGAACAGATTAGGAGATGAAGCTGCCAACAGAAAGTTATGGGTTGCTTCCTCTGCAAAGGATTGCACTTGATACAGAAGAATTGGTCTCCACCTCCCATCTCTGATGATAGATTGGATCAGTTCAATTTGCCTGAAGTTACATTTGGTGGGAATTTTATGATCACATCTGTCAGGACAGGTTTCTGCTCCATCTGCTTGCATGTTCCTGGAGAAACTTTGAATTGCAGGGCAAGTCTCAGCATTCTTGGAAGTGACCAAAACAAACAAACAAACAAACAAACAAATAAATAAATAAAGGCTACTCTCATCCTGGGGTGGTTTTTTCTGGTATCAACTGGAAAACCATTCAGTGTGGTATAGGCAGGATGGTGTCTCAGCTTGTGGCTTGTGGATTCAACCTTCCTTTCAAGTTGGTATTCTAAGGCCGTATCTACCCTTACAGCCCAGTTTATTTTTAGCTTGACTGGGGGTTCATTCAATTCAAAAGAAACATTTGCTTTTGTGTGTGTGTGTGTGGGGAAGGCAAAAATGGAAGCCTTCTTAACCATACACACACATATACACACACAGACATATGTGGTTGCTAGTAAGAGAAACCCACTATATACTAAGTAAGGAAAAATGGGAATTGGAAGTTATTGAAGATTATTTGTATTACTGCAAGTCCTAATGATGGAGGGTAGCAGGAACTGTACTGAGGCAGCTGTCTGTTATACTTGTCTTAACCTGGAGTTTATGTGCCTTCATCCTAGCTAGGATTTCAGGGACCAAGGCGACTTTATTCCAGCTTCAATTCTGATCTTCTTCCTAAGGCCACTCACTTGGCCTTAGGAATGACTGCTGGGCCCTTCCTCCTTGGGTTGGGGGAAGTAGTTCTCACCAAAATAAGTTTTTAGTGGGTTTGGGAGATACCTGTTTCCCTTATCTAGTATTGTGTAGGAAACTGTCCCAAAACTTAGTAGCTTAAAATTACAATCAACTTTGTTATTTTCCATGATTCTGTGGTCTGAGAATTTGAACAGAGCATGGTGGGATTGGTTTGCCCCTCTTCCGCTTAATGTCTACAGTGGCTGGAACAGCCAGAATGTTTTTTTCACTTTTTTTTTTGTGTGTGTGGCTCAGCTAGAAGGCTGTGGTGCCTGGGGCTGCACAACCCTAAGGGGTCATGTGTGTGTGGCTCATTGTCTCAGGTATCTCTCTCAGCCAAGTCTCTCCCTCTGGAGTCTCCAGTAGGGACATTTTACCTGGCTGGACATTTTACATGGCAGTACTGGGCCACCAAGAAGTTAAAAGCACAAGCTTCAAAACCTTCCGGAGGCCTAGGTGCAGCACTGGCATGATGTTACTTTGTTGTACTCTATTGGTTAAGGTAGGTTGCAGCTTAGCCCAGATTTAAGGGAGGGAACTACGGAAAGGCATGGATACCAGGGGGTGTGGTTCACTGGGGACCACCAAGAAGAGCCCAGGGTTGTCTACTACAGGAAACAACCTGGCCAACACATTCATCCATTTATTTATTTAATGAGCTGCTCCAAGAAAGTGTACATATGCTAAATACAGCAAAGTTAGCTAAGCCACATTGATCATGGAGATCAGCACTAATCTGCAGCCTTGTCCTTAGCCCAGAATGCAGATCCCTACGTTGAAGTATATCTATGAAATGATGGTTCCTTAATGCTGATTCCTCTCGTATCTTCTTAGGCTCCCTCACCTCATGGGCAGACTGCTCTGTTTTGTTTTGTCCCCCCCCCCCCCCCAAATGGCCTGCCCTTCTTTCAGCGTGTCTGTTGAAATCTATTCTTGACCCTGCTGCCAGGCTAATCTTTCTAACCTGGTTCTTTTATTGTGTTACTCTCCTGCCCTAAAACTTTTCAATGATTTCTTTTTATCTACCAATGAACTCTAAAATCTTATCCTGATATTTGGTGCTTTCTGTAGTTGGCCCCTGTCAACCATTCTAAAGTTATGGTCTCAAAATTGATCTTCTAGCCACTGCAGTTTTCTCGCTGGTCCTATTCCTGCTCTGCTCTTTGCTCTCCCTGATCTCTGGCCTAGCATGTCCCTCCTTTCTCACCTGCATCAACATTTGCCTTTTCTAGCAGACTCTGTGGGCCTCTCCTTTCCTGGTCAACCACGTCTCACCTTTCTGACCTTCTAGGAGATCCTTGGCTTTTAGCACGATTGTATTTAATTTGGGTGTTAGACGGAATGTTGAGTCTAATCTTCCAGCAAAAGAAGGCATCCCTTCTGTGGCAGAGGAGATGGATGGACAATTCAGTGGTTAAACATGGAAGTTCCAGAGTTGGGCTAGCAGGGCTGCATCTTGGCTCTTCTTTACCAGCATTTGCCTGGGTTTTCCTCTTCTGAATTGGCAATGCTATCTGTTTATCACCAGAAGATGAAATGAGGTGATGCCTATCAAGCAGCTGGCAAGGAGGTTGGAAAGGGAGCGGGTTGGTCTCCATCCTGCTGTCATCTGCTTCCAGCCTCCAGGAGGCTGCCTCAGTTTTTATGGAAGCTCAGTGTTTAGTCTGGTGACCCAAAATCTCAGAATGTGCTTCCTTTGCAGAGCTGCAATTTTTATCTCAAAGACATGGCCCTTGTTGTGCCCTCTGATATGATATGAAAATTGGGACAATCTCTTTTCTGTAAGACAGTTTCTCCAGTGTTGACAGCTGGCTGTGGTCTGAGTGTTTCAGTGTTGAAACCTAATCCCAGTGTGATGGTATGAAGATGTGGGCCTTTGGGACCTGACATGTGGGGCCTAGGTCATGAATGGGATTGCCACCCTTAGAAAAGAGGCCTAAGGGAACTTGTTCACTCCTTTCACATGGGGGACATGGTGAAAAGGTGCCATCTATAAAGAACAGGCTCTCACCTGACGTGAAATCTATCAGCACCTGGGGCTTCCTAGCACCCAGAACTGTGAGAAGTAAGTGGTTATTTACAAGTCACCCAGTTTATGGTATCTTTGTTATAGCAGCCTGAATGGACTGAGGCAGACAGGTTTATGTCCCCATGAAATCTCTGGAGGTACAAAGCTCTGTTTCCCCTCTGTCTTTGCTTAGATGGGTAGTTGGAGATCCTTGGTCTTTGGTCTGGCCTGTCACTCACTCTTTGGGGTTCAGGGCTTATACAGATCTATCTCAGCCATTAACAGAGCATACTGCTCCTCCTAAATGACCAGCCTGCATACCCCCATCAAAAAAAAAAGGGAAAGTGTCAATTTTAGAATACAGTGTAAAGGACTCCCCTCCCGCCCTATCAACTCCTCTGGGGATTCTAAGTTCTACTTTGGGTATCATGTTAGATAATCAGAAAGTGGCCTGCCCTAATTACATTAGCATATGCTTTTGTAGCATGTCCTCTCTGAATTAGATTGAAAGTCCATTTCTTATTTTTTTTTCATATGAAAGCAGTGTGATCAAATCTTGTTTGTACTTTTTGAAAACCCATTTGTATCAACTCTCTTCTCTCTGTCACTGCAGTTCCTCTGGGAATCTGTCGGTGACCACAAGGACCTCACATTGTGAAGAGGGACTAAACCTTCAATTCCCCTTAGCTCAGCACCAATTAGGCCTCCCACCTGCAGAGCACAGCCTGGCAGAGACCTGGGAGGGGCCTGGCTCCCCTCTACTCAAATCTGATGATCAAAGTGAAGTTCTCTAGTTTTTTTGTTTGTTTGTTTCAAACACTTCAAAGTTTTTTAAGGGTAGCTTTGGGCAAAGGGAAAGGAAGTGTTTTCATGACCTGCTGGACATGTGGGGATTTGGAATTTCTTTGGAATTCACAGAGAGTTCACATTTTGTGGTGTCCGTCCCCTCTGGCCCTTCATGTTTGTGCTGGTTCCTGTTCTCTTTGCTCTGTGTAGCTGAGGAGGCCTGTCCTGGGTTGACTGCACGGAGGCTAAACACATTGCCCTGGATGATGTCCCGTTATGGCATCCTCTAGTCTATGTACTGCTGCCTGTGGACAAGGTGACCTGCTGGTTTTGCAGAGACCAAACAACCCTATTTTGAGAAAATTCAAATGATGTGAGGACGCTTTTGCACACAGTAGGGAAAAAGTGGGTAACACTGGGAATCCATAACTGGGACTCATGGCTCAAAAGACTTTGGGAAGAATTTGACATTTCTTCCTAAGGAACAGATGGACTGTGGTCCCTTATGAATTTTAAATGCCGTACCTGAAGTAAACATTTGCTGATATATTAGAAGAGAAATCCCAATTATTTGGATTAAGAAAAGCTCTTTGATGCAGTGATAAAAAAGGAGGCCCTTGTGGGCGCCCTCCACCAGCTCCCTTATAACCCCCCTGTGAGGCCCACCCAGCTCAGCCTCCCCCTCCTTGAAAACCCATTTGTAACCCTTATTTGAGTGTCATGTTTGGTGATGAAGTGCATTCTCGCCTTTTGCCTTGGCGGCTGCATGTAAGAACAGATCTGGCCACAGAGGTGAGAGGGAGGCTGGGCCTCTCACTGCCCAAGGCCCATGAATCATGTCAGACTGGTAACCTGAGCCTGCCTCACCTCTCACCAGCCTCCATGACACTCCTTCCAACTTAATTTCAGCCTAAGGGATGCTTTTAAGAAGATTTTAGAGTGCAAAAACATCTCCTCAAAAGAATTGTAGTTACATTAAAAACTAATTATCGGAGCTTAGGGGTATAGATCCACTGCCATATCCTACACAGAGAGCAATTTATCTCCTAGACCCTGAAATATCATTACATAATAGGTTAAGGACACTAACCCAGGGGATACTGGGAAAAAGGTAGTAAAATCACCAAATGCCAGAAAATGATGAGCAATATGATTATGACAAAATAGCTCTGCCCTCCTGCTATGGCAGTTTCTAACATGACACATTCTGAAAATATATCCTAAATGAGCCTGTGATTAAAATTGTGGGCAATGTGGTTTGTCTGGGGCCCTCAGGTTAAATGTGATATTCATCTTTGAGATATCTGCCTTTTTTTGGCACAAAGAACTAGATGTGACAATGGGGAAAAAGACGATGGGATCATTCCAACTGTACGTAGAGGTCTTGCCATACCCAGGACCTGCCATCCATTCTCGTGGGTTGTCTGTGTCTCTAAATACACCCATGAAGGAGAAAATCATTACTGCTGTTTTACATCTGAGGAAACACTCTGATGTTTTTGCTTATAGTTAGCAGGAAACCCATGGCAGAACTGGTTTAAACAGCAATTGATTATTTCAAGTAACTGAAAGAAAGGAGATTAATGGCAGGTTTCCATCAGAGATTCACCAGGTTGTCATGGACCCCGTTTCTTTTCTGGTCTCTGCCTTCTAGAGTGTCCACTTCTCTTCAGGCCGACTCCCGTCCTGGTTCCAAGATGGCTGCCAGCAGCTCCCAGGACATCTCACTTTGCTTCCCTTTTGACATCCTGTGGGATGACTTTGTCCCAGCATTCCCTTCAAGAGTCCTGGGGCTCTTTCTGATTGTCCTAGTTTTGTTCACATGGCCATGGACGAGTCAATAAATGGACAGATGGGCTTCACCTAGATCAACATGCTATACCTGATGCTGGTGTTAATGTCATTGTTTTGGGATCCATGAGGACCCCCAGATGGGAGCCCTGGGAATAGTTGCTGGAGAAACCTCAGGTGTTTACCAGAGACCAGTGATACCACGATCCATGGCTCATGAAAGTAATAAGTGACACAGCCTGAGTTTGAACCCTGGCAGCTTTATTTGAGGGGTGTTTCTCAGAGCCAGGGTCCTTCTGTAATTTCCTAACTCTTAACTCTATGGTTTTTCCTCTAGGACTGCCACTCTGTACCTGATTGATGCTAACTTTTGGCAAACAATAGTTGCAGAAAACCTGATGGGTGTGTTATTGCCTTATGGCATGAGGCAGCAGGAAGGGTACTTATTAAGAACTGAGACTTGGTCACCCCATTAACCTTGGATAGGTCACCTCACCTTCCAGGGCCTCTGTTTTGCTCATTGGCAAATAAGGGGTGATGTCTCCCTTACATACCTGATTGAGTGTTTCAAGGGTGGGGCAAAATAGTACTGTTTGAAAGAGGCTGAAAAGCACTGATCATTTATATGCACCTAAATTGTCATCTCTCCGCATAAGATGGTGATATATTTTGTTCCAAACATGAGAAACTGATACCAAAAAGGTCTCTATTATGCTTCAGACACATTTTAATTTAACAAACTTTCTTAATGATATAGCCAAAACATATCACCCAAAGTGAAAATCAGAAAATCTTCAGGAATGTTTCATGAAATTTGAGCCAAGGCAGGACATGCATTCATAAGCTCTTAGTTGCCTCTTGTTGCGATGTGATGATTATGTATGTAAATGTTATTCTACTTTTAATTAAACTACAACCTCATTGAAATGGAAGGTGGAAAGATCCTGACCAATTTCATTTCAAAATACAACATACCTTTAAATAGAAATAGGCATGGGGAAATAGGGAATCAGAGGGAACCTAGAGATGGAGCCAGGGCCTCTCCTGCCCCTGGTATCTGCCTTCTCAGCTTTCATTATAAATAGAAACAGGCAGACGAAGCCCATACTTTCAACAAAATGAAGGAGTCACCCAGAGATTTGACATCAATCCTCAAAGAGATGGTTTCAAGGGTAACCTGTGAACTTTAATCCTGTGTAGCCAGGTTTGGCACATGCATGGGTAACCGCATAGGGTGACCACAAAAGTGAAGCACACAGGGAGGTCAGTGGTATCCTTGCTTGCTTGCTCCTTCTCTTCATTCTACAGTTATTTATTGAGAGCTGGTTATGTGCCAGGCACTCTACTTGGTGCCAGGGATATATATGGCAGTGAACAAACAGATAACCCTTGTGTTGTGGTAGGTTAAGGTCAAGTGGAAGAACTTAGCATCACATATCAGGCCTCCCTAAAGTCCCAGCATGGGATAGAGACACCACATATTGCTTGATGACCGTACCTGGAGAGACATGGTTCATGGACTGAGTGGGTGAGGCCTCTGGAGCTGGCTTTGACCTGTTCCATGCGGGGCATTGGTTGAGGGAAAGTTGAAATATCCTCTGTGCTCAAGCCACACCTCGGTTCATAAAGTCACTTGAAGATACCAAGCCTTCTTCATCTCTGAGCTCCATACATGGTCTCCCCCTGCCTGCACTGTGACTCACATTCTATCCCTTTGCCTGTTCAACTCCTATTGTCTTCAAAATTCAGGTGCTAAAACTTCTCCTTAGCCTTCAAGTATGGGTTGGGGTGCCCCTGCAGAATCTTCCCAGTTTTCCATTACTGTTCCTAAATAAGTGCTTATGTAGCTGTCCATTGCCCCACTAGTCTTGTAGCCTGACTTAGATGGTCTTTCTTGTTCAACTCTGCATCCTAGAGTCTAGCACAGCCTGGTATGGTTGGGGGTCTGGATAAATATTTTCTGATCTTGTAAGCAGGTTCCTGCTCTCTTGGTCATAAGACTAAGGTGCAATCAATCAATCCCCATTTCTTATTTGACCTTTTGGTGGTATTCAAAACTTCCATCTTAAAACCCCTGCCTGTTTTTCCTTCTGGGTCTGCTGATGCAGCCTCCTGCCTGGAGGACCCTGACAATGAGCATTTGTGGGTGGCCTCCTGAACATCTAATATCTCCTCTTTCCCAACCAGCTCTAATTTCCTTGGATGATTCTGTGGTTCAGGAGAAGTTGATGGCACCTCAGGTTCTTGAGGCAGAACCCACAACTTGGATTAAGCCTGTCAGCACATTCTGTAGTCCTGGTCAGGAGAACTGGCTCATGCTGGGCATAGATCTGAGCCAGTACAATACCAGGAAGCTCAGACCTAGTACTGGCCAGAGATCCTCTTTCTTTGAAGAAAGTTGTAGTTCTCGGAATCAGCCTTAAGGTAAACTCTACACTGAGGAAGCTGAAAAAATAATGGAAGGAAGATGCGTCCCTGAAGCATGCATGGCTGCCTTGAAGCCAGAGATTACTTCTGGACTTTCCAGTTTCGTCTATTGCCTGAGTTGGCTAATGTGTTACTTGGAACCAGGAGCATTTGGACCTGCCCACTTCTCTTCCCCATTGGTGCTTTCAGGATATTATTTTCAGCAATTTTCTTTTCACTTCTACACTTGCCCTGGGCACCATGGTTTTCTTAAATACATTTGTATGTGTCTTAGCCTGTTTGTACTAGAAAAACAGAATAACACAAATGGGGCAATTTATAATTTATTTTTCACAATTCTGGAGGCTGGGATGTCCAAGATCAAGGTCCTGACATCTGGTCAGGGCCTTCTTGCTGTATCCTCACATGGTGGAAGGCAGAAGGGCAAGAGAGAACCAACTTCTCTAATTAAACCCCTTTATAAGGGTACATTATCCCATTAACAATGGGAGAGCCCTCAGGGCTTCAACTCCTCTTAAGCCCCATCTCCCAAGACTGTTACCTGGGCAACCTCTCAATTTTGTAGGGAAAACACTTAAGCCAGAGTGGTATGTCTGAGCTCTTTCCTCTTCCTCGGGTTCTCTACCTGTAGAGCTGGATGCCTGCTGGACATTTCCATTTGGAAGTCTGGGTGCATCACAATCCTAACAACAGTCCAAGAGGAGAGGAACTCATCTTCACCTTGCAAGCTGGTTTCTTTTTTCTCTCTTTGTTGATTGGCATTGCCATCCACTTTGGGGCCCAAGCTGAAACCTGGGTAAGTCCTTATCTCCTGCTTTCACTTCCCCACCCTGTCAATCAAATTGTGTACTATTTCTGGCCCATACCCTACCCTGGTTAGCTCCCAAGAGCATCTGTCTTTCCTGCTATGACTCTAGTCAGGCACCACCATACAAATCTGGATCTACCCTGTAGATCTACCCTTCATCTTGCCCTTATTCCTGAGAGCCAGAGGGATCCTTCCATGTGAAGGTGCAAAGTTCCTCCTCTGCTTAAAATCTTTAGTGACTCTTTGCCAACCAGAGTATCAGCAAAGTCCCCAGGATGGGGCACAGACCATACTCGGGGCTCCTTTCCTACTTCTCCCTCCACACCTTGCCTCCGTACTCACCACACTGTCCCCAGCAGGTCCTGCTCCCATTGCCTCTGCACAGGGTCATTGCACACACTGCTCCTTTTGCTTGCAATGTCCTTTCCCACCTCTTCCTTTCCTTCTCTTTTCTTGTTTGCCTCTTGCCTCACCTTCAGGACTCGGCTCAGGGGTCACTCCTTTTGGAGGCCTCTCCAGATCTCTGCTTTAAACTCATACCAGCTCAGATTGGCTTGAGAGCCACTGCTGGGCATCTCTTCCCAGCTCAGGTTTAGTGATCTCCCTCTGATAGCTTGAAATCAGCATGGTGGAGGTAGTCACACCGCGGAAAGCTGTGAACACTACAAGTCAGAGCAATTTTGTATAGTTTGGTTTTTCCTAGAGGGCCTGTTTATCAGCATATTCCCTCTCTAACAGGAGGGATCTGTGGGGGGCCGCCCAGTCACCTTACGTAAGTCACCTTACGCCCTCGGCCTTGGCTGCATGCTGGGCCCACAGCATGGTGTAGGTGGTGGGGTGGGGTGGGCAGGTCTCCCTTCTCTTCCTTGTCGTTGACCACATAGAAACTGCACATCTACCCTCTCCTCCACTGGCTTCTGAAGGCCTGCCAGGTGTCCAGCACCACCTGCTGTCCCGATGGTCTGGAGTCCTTTGGTGCGTCCCTGGGTGGGGTTTCATCTGTCTGGGTCTCCATTCTAGTCACCATGGCCTGGGCCAGTTTTCTAAAGGAGATGTCTCTACTCATTTAAGTTTAGAGTAGATGCTCTTCTGTTTCTCAGGGATGTGAGAAGAAACAAAGGGAGTTCACAGAAAATGAATGCGACAGCCTGCCTGGGGTTCATGTTTTCTCAAGAGGCAGCATAATCCAACGGGTAAGACACCCGGTAAAACACAGCCTTGGAAAGTGAGGTGTTTCTTTGGTTGGGCTCCACCTGACTTGTTGAGTAACCAACAGAGAAGCTGGTATTTTCTTGTTTCCTGGGATCAACTCCCTTCTTTTGGTGACTCTAAGGACACTTTAAGGAATAAACTTGCCAGCTAAAAGGGTGCTTCAATACCATTTCATTTTCTAATAATTTGTAGTCTTGGTTGAAAGACTCTCACTACTCTGAACTTGCAGAGAGCTAACTTTTTCTTGAGCATGTACTCTCTGGCAGATGCAGTCAGAGGGGCATGGATATACTCTGATAAGACAGAGCCTTTCTCTAGGCAGCTAGTCTAGTCCAAGAGGCGGCCCCAGGAAGCATCTGTGGAAGAAGAGAGTGTAAGTGTGCACAGGGAAGCTGAGGAGGTGAATTCACTCACAGCACATCTTTGTCAAGGAGAGCTCCCATGGGCCAGGCCCAGTCCTGATCTGTTAAGATTAGTAACCTGGGGCTGAGGTCTGGCTCAGTGGTAGAATGCTTGCCTAGCATGCGTGAGGCACTGGATTTGATCCTCAGAACCACATAAACGAATTAAATGAACAAAATAAAGGTATTGTGTCCATCTACAACTAAAAAAAAATATTAAAAAAAGATTAGTAACCTTATAGAAAAAGATACCAGAGAGCTCTCTCTCTCTCTCTCTGGAGCATGTCCCAGAGAGGGGCTGTGTGGGCACACAGCAAGAAGGCACACTGCAATCTAGGGTGAGAGCCCTTCCCCAAGAGTCACCCTGCTGGCACCTTGATTTTCCATGAAAAAATAAATTTGTGTTGTTTAAGACACCTAGCCTCTGGTATTTTGTTACAGCAGCCTAAATAGACTAATACACTAAACAGTCTCTTTCTGAAAGAAGAGGTTGGCAAACTTTTTATGCCAAGGGCTAGATAGTAAATATTCTGGATTTTGCAGGCCACTCATCTCAGCTTCTTGACTTTGCACTGACTCATGAAAGCATCTGTAGATAACTTATAAATAACTGAATGGGCAGGGGCTGTATTTCAATAAAACTTTATTGATGGACACAAATTTTAATTTCATATTATTTTTCACATGTCCTGAAATATTCTCTTGATTTTTTTCAAAAAACTTTAAAAAATATAAAACAAGCCGAGCTGAAAGTTAATACAAAAACAGGTGGGAGGCTGGGTTTGGCCAGCGGCTGTAGTTTGTTGACTGCAGTCATAAAGAAAAACCCTTTTTGCTCAATTGTACCTAGATATGTTAAACCATGTCTGAGTAATAATAAGCCCTTGAAGGGAGAAAAGGGAGCTTTAAGATAGGGCTCTTTAATTGTGCTCAACCACTGACTTTTCTGGGGAGAGTGGGGATTGAACTCAGAGACACTTAAACACTGAGCCATATCCCTAGCCCTTTAAAAAATTTTATGAGACAGGAGCCCTCAAGTTGCTTAGGGCCTCATTAAATTGCTGAGGCTTGGGGCTGGGGATGTGGCTCAAGCGGTAGCGCACTCGCCTGGCATGCGTGCGGCCCGGGTTCGATCCTCAGCACCACATACCAACAAAGATGTTGTGTCTGCCGAAAACTAAAAATAAATATTAAAAAATATTCTCTCTCTCTCTCTCTCTCTCTCTCTCTTAAAAAAAAAATTGCTGAGGTTGGTTTTCAACTTGTGATACTCTTGCCTCAGCCTTGCAAGCTGCTGGGATTATAGGGATTATAGGCGTATGCCTCTGTACCCGGCCAATCTGCTGCCTCTTGAGAAATGTTTGTCATTTCTATTTGTGTATAGAATATCTGTGTACAATTTGCTTGGTGACTGACCTGTTTTCAGATTATTGAAAAGATCAGATGGTGGTTAAGTAGCTTGTTTTCCAAATCCTAATTCAGGAATATGTGCAAATGGGAACTTGAATGTATTTAGGACTTTGATGAGCTAGTTGAAGTTAATCTGCTGGGCTGCTGGGATGCACCTCTGTATTACTTAGATCCTTCCTTCTGCCTGCTTTTGCGGTAGATGCTAATAGTAAGAGTCTGTGGTATGTGTGAGAGCTCATAATAAATTTTTTAATTGCTACATGTACTTTATGCAAGTCAACTTGGTAGGCACAGAGATATCCAACCTGTTACATTGGGTGGGAAGGACTACTTGGAATAGGGTCTCGTTATCGTTATCAGCATCTCTTTGCCATTTAGGGAGCTCCTGCCATCTCAATATCCTGGAAGCCAGCAGATCTGAAGAGGTTGCAGACTGCACTATGTCAGAAACCATTATTAAAAGATAGACTTAGCCGAGAGGTATGGTGGGGGAAGGGAGGAGAGGAGAGACAAGCTGTCTGGTGGAGTTTCAGCTTTTGTTGGAAGAAAAAATCGAAAATTAAAAGCATTTTGATTTTTCTCAGAAAACTGAATTGACTGGAGCCCAGGTAAAGTGTGAAGTGCAAGCTCAGACTTTGGGATCAGTTAGGATCACCTGTTAGGACAAATGTTCCTATCTCCCACCAGCCAGCCCATCTTTCTTTGATGAACAGAGCTTTCTCTTAAGTCTACAGTTAAGGCCTAATTGGATCATTGGTGTGGTGTCACAGTAATTAACGCACAGCCTGGGAGTAGTTCCATAAATGTCAGTCTGAGCAGTTGCAAGCACTGCCCAGAAAGCGGAGGGGGCTGTGGGACCCTGCCAGCAAGACCCATGCTCCATTGTTCTTGCCCTGAGGAAGAAATAGCAAGAATATCTCCAGGATACACCATGCTACACAGACACTAAAAAAATTTCAACAATGGCTGACTAGTGATTAGGGCTTTATTATTATGCTTAGCTAAGAATAGATTAAAATGACCTGAAGAAAGAGCACTGTGTTCTCATTGATTTTGTGTCTTGTTCATTGGCTGAGCCGGGAACCAACTTGAGCTAGTTTAAACCTAACAAAGGACTTCAATGGAAGGATGTGGGAGGTGGGTCTTGCTCCAAAGGCAAGAACAGAAAGGAGACTTCTGGAGAGGGCTGGCCTGGGGCAGGAAAGCTCCAGGACTCTCCACCTCTGCTCTCTTCGAGCCAAGCCACTGGAAGTTTGCTCACTGGAATTCTGGAATTCTGGTAAACAGCTGAGACTCGGTTCTTTGGAGTGTTTGCCAACCCATGGTGTCAGTGCTTCCACGTGGAGGCTGGCAAACACGGGATCAAAGCTGCCAGCACAAGGGCAGAGCTGGGAAGAAACGTCAGGGGCACCGAAGGGTTTTCCTGGTGTGGATTATGGATGCAAATACTCTCAAGAGCACTCATAATAATAAAATGTAATAACATGATTAGGAGGTGATGAGTTCGAGTAGTTGCTACCCTTATTTTTATATATATTATATATATATTTTAAATTGCCAATGGACCTTTACTTTATTTATTTATATGTAATGCTGAGAATTGAACCCTGGCTTCCCACATGCTAGGCAAGCTCTCTACCACTGAGCCACAACCCCAGCCCTACCCTTATTTTCAACGTAATTTAGATTTATATGTTATTTGTGTATGTGTGTGAGTGTGTGTGTGTGTGTGTGTGTGTGTGTGTGTGTGTGTGTTGCTAGGGATTGAATCTAGGGCTTCACATATGACTGGAAAGTAGTAGACCACAGAGCTACACCCCGAACAAGTTAATTTTTAATAATGTCTGGGGTAACAATTTGACTTGCAAAATTTCTGATAATTTAATGATCAGCTCTTGGGAGCTGGTATATATGAGATGATTCTAGTATACCACTGTCCCCGCCCCCTGCCTCCCCCATAACACAGGGCTAGCTCTCTCTCCCAAAGGGATCCCTTAATGGCCTCATTTTATTTCCAGAATTGTCCCCATTTTGCAGATGAAGAAACAGGCCCAGAAAGGTTTAGTGATTCAGTTAAGGTCACACAGCTAGTAAGTTGCAAAGCAGAAATTCACATCCAAGCTGATCCTTACGCCCAACTAGGTTCTCTCTTTCCCAGACATGATGTGCAGAATTGGATGCTTAATCAATTTGATAAATTTTCTGACACTCCGGAGGAATGGCAATAACTGGGATAAGGTAAAAAGAGAATAAAAGAAGAGAATCTGAATAAGGGAAGGGAGAGCAAAAGCAGGTATTATTTTTATCCCCCCAAACCCAACCTCACTACAACTAACCCCTCTTTCTTCTAATCTCTGGGGATGAGAGGTAGATACTGACCTCATTGTAATTTGGGGTTTTGTTGCAGATCATGTTGAGCTGAATAGGGGTGTGGATGCTCATTTTTTACCTTCTTCATTGTTGGCTTCCCTGGTCACTTTTGTGTGCTTCTGCCCCCAGGTATTGAGCATAGTTGATTCTTCCTGCAATTAGAATTCATGGTCAGCTGAGCGGAACTAATGCAACAAACCGTTTTTACTTTGAAGGTTATATTACAGGTTTCCAAGCTCCTGCGGAAAAGGCTCTTTATGAATAAGATATTCTTGACTATCTCTAGGAATTTAATTTTCCTTTTTCTGAATTTTCAAACCTGCCTTTGAATTCTTTAATATGATTCCCCAGGAAGTACCCAGAGCCAGTGAGACAACAGGACAGAGTCAAATTGTGAGTTTTTAAAAATGTTTCCTTCTCTGAGGGCACAGAGCAAGAGTACACGCCACTGCTTGTCTTAGAGTGGCTGTCTCTTCATTCGACCAGTTCCTTTGATGTATAAATATCATTACTTAATTGCTTAAAAAAAAAAATTCCCACTCATGTAAAATAGATACAAGAAGGGGGCTGAGAATTCTGATTTCTAATAATTTCCAAAACCAGACGCAGTGGATGTCAGTAATTTCCAAGGAGAAGTAAGAAATATCCATTAAAAAAAATCTTCTTTAAAAATTTTTTTGGAATTGCCAAGTGTGACCTCATACTGGATGCATGATACCAATTAATATTTTAAATGGCCTCAAATGGTCAGAAAATTTATTTAGCTGCTTTGGAGAGATTCTAATGACTCCAAAATGATGACACAAATCAGCCAGTTCAGAGTCCTATAATGTGTTTTGGCATCATGAGCAATCCCATCTCCCAGCTGTTCAGCCTGGAAGAAGCCCTGACAACGCTACTTTGTCCTATTTTTTTTTTTTTTTTTTTTTTTTTACAATTCTTCTTAGAGTTAAAAATAGCATTCAAGGGCTGGGGATGTGGCTCAAGCGGTAGCACGCTCGCCTGGCATGCGCGGGGCGCTGGGTTCGATCCTCAGCATCACATAAAAATAAAATAAAGATGTTGTTGTATCCACTGAAAACTGAAAAATAAATATTTTTTAAAAATAGCATTTGAATTTCAACTAATGGCTTTAAGAGATTTATATTATTTGAAAAAAAGAGCAAGAATTAGGAAAGAAGTAATATTTGACTTTTTAAAAAGATGCTTTAATTCTTAGTTTCTGAGTGTTAACAAGTCAGTTTCCATTTTCCTTTTCTAGCCCCAAGTTTTTTTTTTTCTTATTTTAGAATCTATACTTGATCTTTCTGAACCGTGAGTCTTATGCTTACAGGATTATTTGCCATTTTGCTTAGGCTACAGGAAGCTCTGTACCAAACTTGTAGATGGCTTCTGGTGATTTATAGGACCCCATGGTGCTGAACCAGGTATATAAACCGTATCTCTGAGTTCCACTCCATGCCACCCCTACTTACCTGTTCTTTCTTATTTGTTAAAAATGTTGTTTATGGATATCTATAATCCACCTGCCCTTTTCCACCTTAAAAAAAAAAAAAAAGGTGAATTATATAGTGTAAGAAAATGGTAAAGGATTCACCAGTTCCCAAGGCCAAATTTTTCTGCTGGGATTGGGGTCTCTTCCTCAGGTAACTCTGCTTCATTTACATCCCACCTGGGACCCCACCCGAGCTGGGCCCCCAGTGCCCAGTGGGGAGGGCACTAAGGAGATAAAGCTGGGACGCTGAGATGGCTGATGAGCTGCTAACAAGGAGGCGCAGGAAGCTCACTTTCCAAAGGGCTCT
The DNA here is from genome assembly GCF_964194105.1 of Spermophilus citellus. Taxonomy (NCBI): domain Eukaryota; kingdom Metazoa; phylum Chordata; class Mammalia; order Rodentia; family Sciuridae; genus Spermophilus; species Spermophilus citellus. The sequence goes on from NC_138195.1 coordinate 89,642,840, forward strand.
GCAGCCTAGTTGGAGGAAGCAATTCTGCTCTTTGTGAGTGAGGTCTTCCTGGTCTCTAATTCTGGAATGCAGCCAGGGCACATGAGCAGGGCCTCTTTGGCCAATGATTGGGAGTTTTGTGCCCAGCTTATGAACCTGAGTCTGCAAACCCTCTTGTGGTGAAATGTGCACATACAGATTTTAAAATATGGCTTCCTTTTCCCTTCCTCCTCCCCACCCCTTTCTTCTGCACCAGGTTTCTCTTGAGGCCAATCTTCAGTTCCCTGTGGGATCCCCCTGAGACCACATTTACTTGGAGGGATATTGCCAAGTTACTTCTACGACCCTTGCATGGGCCATACAGTGCCCTCACCCCAGGGGAGAAGGGAGGTCTCCTTAGAAAATATCTATTTTCCCTAGAGGATTCACTAAAAGAACAATATAAACCCAGCTGCTTCTGGAAGGAAAAAGTAAAAAGGAAAATTCTTTTCTAAAATCTGTTTGGTTAATAAGAATCCTAAACAAACACACATAAAATGCAAGGTCATGATTTGCTCAGATTAAAGCATAGAATTTGTTCTCTTGCAATACACTGTATGATCATGGTTGTCTCCACCCAGAGAATGCTGCAGATGTGTACGCCAGTCTACTGACTGCTCATTTCTGGGGAGGTGGGGAAAGACATCTGTTGGTAGATTTCTTCTCAGAATGTGTGGTTAGGACAACGGAAATTTCTGACAAGTCAAGTAGAAGTGATTAAAGCTTGCAATGTGAATCAGTTAACATCTGTAATTTTCCTTGTTCTCCAATGCTATTAGTTATTTCAAGGGTAAAAAAGGATATTTTACTTAATTTTTTTGAATCTTACTAGGTACCCGTAGCTTAACTTAATGATTTGTATAAGTGATAGTAATTGCTGGGACTACAGTTGAGTATTATTAGCTATAAAATGAACATGGTTATATGTCCAACAGAACTAGCAAGGGACAGAAATGCAGTTGTATCCAAGAGAAAATAATTACAGCAATAATCAGTGTAATTCATGATAATGGCTGAATTGAATTTCACACCATAGCTCCAAGCACTTACATTTAATGAATGTAGTTTGTGCTTGTTTACTAAAAAGGTTTTTAGCAGAAAATCGATAATGTAACTTCAGTGTTTCTAATTGCAAATGCAATTATTTTTTTTAAAGCAGTGGTTCAATAAGGATTTTGTAGAGAAAATTGAGGTATGTGAGTGCTGCAAATGCCAGCGCTTTAATTAGTCTACCTGTACATTAGTGCCATGGCGCCTTAATATCTATTTATTACAACATATTGATTAAAATGGATTTGTATTCAATTTTAAGGCTAGCTAATGTAATGGACATTGAAACTTTCCTGGGAGCATTGGCTGGGATTACAACATGTCACTGGGTAATGAGGCTTTCTTCAAGAGGTGATTTCAGAACTCGCCTGACAAACCTGGTGGTGGGTTCAAGGAGGAGTGGGCTGGGACTTGCACCAGTTTCCATAGAGCCAGCTATGGGTCACGTTCCCAAACACAGAAATGGTGGCATTGATGAAGTCTTACAGATTCCTGCCTACTTGGGATAACTTGTTTGTGTCTTTTCTGAGCCTGCAATGCCCATGATCTTCTCCACAGGAAGCCCTCTGACAGATCTCAGAGTGTGGATCCCCAGCTAGTCCAACCCGCCCCCCATTCAGAAGAAGCTGAGGGAAGGCACAGTGCCTCTGTCTCAGGCCTCGATGTTTGGGATTCCCGCTGATGGAAGGTGGATTAGCGTTCTTCACTGCGCTCTATTTCTTTCTCAAAACTAACCCTGGGATTAACTTTCTTTACTCCTGGCTTCTGTGGTCATTGCCACCATCACCATCACCACCACCATCCTCTTCCCTTTTGTCCCCAAGGACATGGTCTTGCTGGGCATTATGGGAACGTTATCTCACCAGAGGATGAAGATTTGCTCTAGAGAAGTTGAAAATCCAGTAGCTAACGTCCTACATACATGGGATTGTTGGGGGTTCTAACCTGGCTTTGATGGTATATTGGTTTCACTATTTCAAACCAACTTTGAACTTGAATCAGAGGAAGGGGTAGAATTTTGTATTACAAGTTTATAAATAGCTTTGATATACTGTTGAAATCCAAAATGTTTTAAAATCCCAACTCAAACCATATTGCCAGGGGTCTTGGTGAGAAGCATGTTCTTCCCCTACAAACCCGAGCTCCATAGCCTCTTCTCTCCTTGTTTTATTAACATGAGCCTCTGGCAGGAGACCTGTTGAGCTTCTGGGTCACCATGACCAGGCCCAGGGTGCAAGTTTTTTAAAATTACCCCTTGCCCTTCTAAGGGCCAGCTGGGCTCCTATCATCTCCAGGGAACCTTTCCTAAGAATGCAGGGTCTATGGGCCACATTTCTTCCTCTGGCTTCCTATGACACTTGAGACAAGAGGCCACTCAGTGAGTATTTCCTGCTTGTGACATATAGTGCTAGGCCCATCACATGAATAATCTATTTTACAACAACTCTTTGAGCTGGGCAGTATTGTTACTCCCTCTACTAGGTGAGGAAACTGAGGATCAATGAGGTTAAATCAGTGGCCAGGTAGCAGTGGAAGAGCTGGAGTTCCAAGTGTTCGCTTCTGCCACTGGCTCCCTGGTGTTTGTCCTGTGTTCAATACCAGCACCACCTTCTGTTGTTGGGGGTGCCATCAAATGTTTGTTTTTCTCATGCTGGGCTAGAAATTTGATTTTGGTGTATTCCTCCCCCCACCTCCCTTGACTCATGGTGCCCTGTTCCTGAGTCAGTAGCTGTTAGGTGAGTGAGTGAATGATGGTGTGGTGCAGGCAGATCAGACTTGGCAGACAGCACACCCTGTTGACGGAGACTCTACCTGGAGGCTGGGGCTGAGGCACCTGCCTCTTGCAATGTGTTGAGATCCTGCTGGCACCTGCATGGTAGCCCACACATATACCTTCATCTTCACAGGTGCTTCCCAGAGAACAAGTGAGACGGAGATCGGCTGCACTGCAAACATTTTGACAGGGCAGGATCGCGGGGCGCAGTGGGAAGGAGGACTCAGGTCCCATGTGTACACTGACTGTGTACCCTCCAGGAGTCCCTTCACTTCCTGAACCTGGATTTGTACTTCTGCAAAATGAGCTCAGATCCCTGTCCTGACTCCCTTCTGGGCTTGTTGACAAGGCTCAGATGAGACCTTTTATTCTTCCTGCATTTTGGAAACTCTGAAATGTTTGACTCAGGTAGGGAATCTGTGCAAATAAGGAGGAGGATAAAACAAAAGCCAGCAGAGGACTGGGCTTTCTGGTATCTGATTCAGTCCAGCTCCCAGGAAAACAGCCCTGGAATAGCCCATTCTTCACCACCTCAGTGAGGAGACACCCAATCCTTTGATAGCTAGAGCCATTAATTGGTGGATTAAAAAGCTCGTATCCAGCCAACCTCTCCTCTTCCTCTTGGCACATATGTCTATACAATATGGCTCCATGGAGCCACCCAGGAGCCCTGCCTGGCGGAATGGTCTCTCTGCCGGGCTGGAAAAGGCAGACACCCTAACTGTTTGACCAACAAATGTATAGAAAATAGTGGCTGGTAAGTAGCAATTACGTCATGATCTTGTGCAAAGAAAATGTGGGCTCAAATTAAGATGATTTCACCAGGAAAACATTAAGGTATACAAAGAGTTCTTAATAAATAGAAATAAATAGTGCAGGGTTTGCGCCATGGTTATTTTCGATGGTTATCTGCCCTCGCCGCGGCTGCTCGGGCTCCATTTTCCGAGGGGCTCAGCGCGGTATTTTGCTCTACAAAAACAACTAGCTCCTTTCCAGCCAATGATTACTTGTAATTATGCTTTCCCCTGCTATTATTCTAATAGACCTGTCATGTTGCTCGGAGGACTCGGGCGTTTGGAATATACAACGGCTTTTATGGATGGACTGCTGGAACACTTAATATAGCTCTATTTTTGAATTATCAAGTTCTATCCTTTTGAAGTCTGTGTTAGTGGAACTCCTATTTATGAGATGTGCTGTGCTTAAAGGTTTGCTATTGATGAAGAGGTCCAACAGAGCCTTTATCGTAAGTACGGCAGCATTCTCTCTGAGAGATAAATAGCCGTGCTAAAAGGTATGGTGTGTACCTAGGCTGCAAATTACTAGCCAAGTACCTCATAACAGTATACTTCAAAAATACCTTTATGCTTCTTGTTTGTTCTCTTTTCCATAGAGATGAATGACACTTCTTAAAACACAGAGGGGTGGAGCATGCTGGTCATCACCGGTCATCACCATTAATTGGGTTGGAGGGACACGTTTGTTCTGGTGCATAGTGTCCATTTGAGGACATCTGCACAAACGCAGCTCACATCTGCTGTGCTTGTTGTTTGGGGAATTCAGTTTGCTTTAGGTTCCTTTAACCCAAGGGCAGATGTGACTGGATTTAAGCACTTTTTGGAGGGGAAAGGGGGTTTATGAAAATGGGTCAGCCAGGCAGTGGCTCCTGGGCTGGGGAATCTGATCGAACTGCTGGGGGGTGGAACCAGGGCCCACAACCTCAGGCAGAGTGTGCATGTGCAGAGTGGGCTGGCCATTGTGGTGCTCTGCCACCCTTGGACTGGGCAGGCAACACTGGAGATCTTAGAAGCGGGTGGCCTGGTGCAGAAGTTGCCATCAGAAGAGGTTCTCAAAGGTCTGATTATCTGGGAGTTTGATGATCATCAGCTTGGGTTGAAGTTTCACTTAGCAATTCCACCAAATAGTTCATTGGTGGGCCCAAAGGTGGAGGCACTTGAGGTGAGAGTAGTTGGACAATGCAGGCACTTATTTTGGCCCCTGCAGCTATCATGTGGAAAGATACATTGTGGTTGACACGTACAAGAATTTGGGGGAATGTGTGCTCTGGCTCCCTGTGTTGTGCAGAAATGCACTTGAGACCCTTCAGACTCCTAGCAGGCATCCTTGAAGCAGACATAACTCGGTTGGTAGCAGACGTGGAAAACTCAGAGGCAGGCCCATGGAGCAGCTGTTGACCATGCAGCAAGAATTCACATCAATTCCCCAAAGAAGGCAGGCTGTTGCTCCAGAGGGTCTGCCTGGTGTTTTTCATTTGGAACCTTCATGCATCAGAACCTTGACTACACTCTCCCTGTCTAATTCATCTTCACTCATATATTTTACCATTACGGATAGCCTTCCCCTTAAGCTTGTCTATTTACTAGCTGGTGTGACAGATGACAGCGACTCTGAGCCATGTTAGATGGCATTTGTATGACTCCGGTGCCAGAAGCATTCTAAGCGCCGGTGTTGCATATTTATTGATCTCCATATTCCCAATAATCTGATGCCCGTCACATTTGACAACATTATGTGGGGAGGTCAGCTAGATGGGGCTAATGAAACTGTTTCCAAGATGGATGTTGTTTTCCACAACATTACCCTTGCAAATAGCTGTCAGTGGGGTATTTCACTGTGGGCCAGGCATTTGAGAACCTTCTTTCTTTTTTTTCTCTTTTAAATAGTTGACGTTAACATTAAACAAAACCTGCAGCTATTAAATCTTAGTATTTATATGTGAGAGAAAACATGGACGCCCTGGCATCTTTCCAAATGAAAATCTTATTAACAGACATGGTGCTTGTGGCAAAGTCCTCAGCAATTGGAGATTGGCTGCGCTGTCTAAAATGCTTGACGGATTAGCCCAAGATGATGTGAAGGACCAAATGGGAAACCGGGAAGTCTGGAGGATTAAACCGGCAAATAGAAAGGCTTGCTGCAGTCCAGAAGCACGCAGTGCTTTCTGACTCTGAGCTTCTACGCTGCTGGGAGTAGCCGGCACTCAGGCACTGAGGTTTAGATAAAGCTTTGCAGGGAAAAGAAGGATTTGCAAAGTGGATCCAATTTAAAGAAAATTCTGCATATGAATTAAGAATGCTGGAAATGTATTGAGGGCACAAATGAAAATATTAAAGGTGGACTTCCTATAGAGAGTCCCTCAGGAGTTGTGCAGAGTGGCATTTTGGAGACTCTCAGCTGTCTGTACAGAGGGTTTCCATGGTGGACAGTGACCCCGAAGGCTTTCTTATGAGTGCATCCTGATTCCATTCCAGGTGGATATTTAATCAGTCAAAACTCATTAGGTAGTTGTAACCACCTACATGCTGATGCAGCTTTTGAGAACCACGTTGCATATCTTGGAGAATTTTGAGTTCTTTTAGAAAAGCATAGTAAATCTTTAGTTTGAAATGCAATATTTAATAAAAGCAGACATGTTTAGTGGGCTCCTTCATAGCAATATTTCTCTTCCAATTCTACCCTAGAATAGACACAAACAGGCATCTTCAATGGAGTTATTAAATCCTTGGCTACTGACTCATCCAGAACTTTCTCAATAATGAATTCATTTATCCAGTGCTAGCAGTTAGGAACCTTAATTCACCACATTTCGTATGGTCACAAAAATTGAAGAACTCCTTGATTTATTTATATTGTATGGTTGAGGGAAGGATGCCAGAGAAGAGCTGATTAACTATTGAGCCTTTTCTTTAGTGGATTTCAGTACCTTTTTCTGTCCTGTTCTCATTCAGGTTATGTCTTTTGCATTGTGTGGAATGAAGAGGCAGAAAAGAATTGCTGAGGTCAAGAGCAGTGAAGTTCAGAGCAAAGGAGTTGCTTATGTTCTTTTCACACGGAAAACTTGCTTCTTCTTTCCTTTCTCCTCTCCCATGAAACATACATTCCATCAAGAAAGTATGTTCTTTCTTTGATGAACGCCTAAGAGTAATAAGGGAAACAAAGTCAGGTGAAGAAAAGTCAGCTTCAAGTAAGGCAGATTGCTACAGCATCCTGCCTACAATTTAAGAGACACAATTCTCATTAAAGAAAAACACCATCAAAAGGTAATATGTGAGAGATGCAAGTTAAAGCTACCCTAGGTAGCTTTAATTTAGGCATGAGCAAATTACATGGATAGTAGTTGCTATAGTAACTAGTAGACAATATGGCGTTTATGTTGCTATTGAGATATCTTGTACTTTACCAAAACAAGGGGGAAAAAAGCTTCTGGGAACATCCAAAGACTACACAGAGGGAACGATTCTCATAAACATTTTACTTCTTCCATTTTAGTGTTTATTTATAATAGAATGAATATCTACAGTTATATATAGCCCGTGGGTTGGTTTGTTGTTCTTATTAATATTTTTTCCTGTCTGAGGTATCCCTTTCAAAGCCTGGTCCCTGTGGCATAGCTGAGGGCACCCTGGCTGCCAACTTGGCTGGTTTCCAGGAGAATTCTGTGGTTTCATGTGGTGGGTAATGCAATGCAAACCAAGGTGGGTCTGCTGAAATCAGGCCCAAAGGACACGAAGGCTAGAGATTTCAGGGAAGGAGAGATGCTGTGAGAGGTTAGGATTCAATGCATTTGTGGAGTATTTGGTAATGAGCATTGTTTTGAAAATTTTGTTTCTGGAACCAATTAGGATGTTTCACACAGGCCTGTGCTGAAATGCACTCGTCTTACATGCAAGGCTGCAGTTGGTGGGGAAGCAGGGGAGAGCCCAGTGAAGGGGGGCAGTTGCCATTTTGACTTGAGAGTTTGGCAGCCAGGCCCAGGTGACTCGGGTCTCACTTTAGGTTTTGGAACCTGGCAGCTAATTTTATCACAAGACACCCAATGGTTGTTCTGCCTTTTCACTGCTACAGATCACCAATTCCAAATATGGTTTGGTCCAACTAGGAGTGCTTCCAGTCTTTTAAAATTCCTAAAACAAAACAGATTTATATTAATTCAGTTTAAAAATTCATGTTAATAGGAATTTCTCACATTTAGAATGGAAAGGGAGATTCTTAAGAAGGGGAAATGCAGAGGTACTGTCCCAGTGATTCTAAACGTTGGGAGTCATGGATACCAAGTCTGGATGAACTGAGATGTCTCGCTCCTGCACGTGCTCCTGGCTTCTCTCTCTTCTTAGGGTGGCTTCATGCGCAGTGTTCTCTCCAAAAGGCAGCGTGGAATAGAGGAGCAGATCGTCTGTGTCAGGAAACTGGAGTCTTAGACCCAGCTCTGCTGTTTCCTTGATTGTGGCCTAATATTGTGTCTAGTAATATTTCTCATTTGTAAAATGTCTCTAATTATGCCAACCTGGTCATTTGGACCTTATCACCTTTCTGGCGCTGCGTCAAATCCCTGAGATGATCAACTTATAAAGATACAATGGTATCACTGCTCCTGCCAGCCTCAGAGGCCCTATTATTCTTCATATTCTTGCAATTTATATGGCATACACTTTTCCAGATCCCTGAGTAATGCATTGTTCCTTTAAGAAAAGTGTGCAAAGACCTCTCCCATCTTCGTAGCCAAATATAAATCTATCTTCTTTTCCTGAATTTGAAGAGCTGCTCAAATGAAATGAAGCCATGTGTCTTGCAGGCACGGCTTCTGGAGCTGGAAGGAACAGAAGACATCATCAACTTGAGCCCTTTGCCTTCAGGCTGGAAGTGGATTTTAATTCCCATTTTTAAAACGAAGCAATTGAATTTCCCCCCAGAGTTCAAGTGATCAGTGCCATCTCATGACCCTCAGGAACTTGGGAGACTCTTCTTGCTATGTGTTTATTCTCTCAGAAGGTTCACAAGAAGGGGGCTGTTCCAGTGAAAAATATTCAAAGGGTGAGCCATTGAATCTATACTCAGTTACTGTCCAAGTAAACACTGTGTCCCCCAGAAACGGAGGCAGGCTGAGAACCTACAGGAGCTGGGGAGGGAGCAGGAGAGACCCGCACTGCTGAAGGCTGGGTTTTGGTCACCTGTCTCAATTCCAATCCATCCCAAAGCCCTCAAGCCCTCAGCGCTTGGGCCACCCAGCATCTCACCTGTGCAGAGCTCATTCGACTGTGAAGTAAATGAGTAGGAATCAATTTTTTTGTCTAGCCCCAGAAATGCTTTGGAATAATACGTCAAAATGGTTATCTCGTCTGTTGAAATTGGCTGGGAAGTATCCGAATTTCTCTGGATATTTATGAGATCTCAGTGTGCCGCCTGCTCTCTACATGTGAATACACAGGTGCCTGAGAATGTATGGGCAGCCAAGCACATTTATTTCTACAGAGGGTAATTATTACAGTCTCTCCTCTCAGAAATGAGCCCTTTGTTTTATGTTTTCTGTGAGAACTTGTGAAATATTAAGATATTTTACTGCCTTAATGTTCTGAATTGTTTGCCTCTCCATATTGCAATCTAAAACTCATTAACAGTTGAACAATTTAATCAGAATGAATCAAGTTGTGAAATGGATACAGGGCAGCTCACATAGCCATAAAGCATGGCTAAAACTTTTCTGAACAGCTTAATAAAACTTAGAAGGAAGCAAGAAATAAATGATGATCCTGGACAGTCTCAGGGTAAACAGAAGCTGGAGCTGTAAACTTGGTAATTGTTCTTCCTCACTCAGCACATTTGCCAAGCTTGGTCTTAATTCATGGGATGGACCCATGATTATAGGGATTTAAGTTGGCAGTCCTTCTGTAAAATTTTTCTCTTAATAATTGGCATGACCAGGGAAGCAAAGTGAAAGTAGGTAGGTATATTAGTTCTGACCTCGATTCCAGGGCTGACCCTCCATTAAAAACAGACCCCAGGGATGTTGGAGGCTCCTACCCACCGTTTAGTGGGGGGAAGATCTCAGTTTCAAGATTGATCTTTTAATTGTACTTCCAAAATATTACTTATTCCAGAATTCCCTTTGCAGAAGCAGCTAAGTGAGTTTTAGTTCCATTTGGGCTGCACCCACTGCAGATACTTCCAGGTATTTGGTGGAATCACTTGTGTCATGCATTTGGCTTCAAGGCCACCAGTGGGTGACTAGCTCAATTCAGATAACCCACAATGTGTCTTTGTTAATGAATGAACTGGGAGGCCACTGACTCTCAGGCAAATGGGGATGGTTGCCTGAGGTGCATCTCATGCCCCAGATACTTCCTGGCCTCAGTGCTTCAAATTATTTTCCCTTCCAATGCAAGAATTTTGCTTAAAACTCTTAGCAGATGGTTGTGTACAATTATTATACACTTTTTGTTGGTAATTTTTATCTCCTGAGAATGAATTGAAGTGTCTACTTAGGTTTCCAGGATATGCTTAGGTATTCAAGATTCACCCATCTGCTAGGAGCCACAAGCAAATAATATGATGCGTGGCACTTTCGGTTGTAAGGTGACGCCAGCTAGCCATTGATATGATATGGTTATGTTAAGATTTACATTCATATGGAAATTGGACTCCTGCCGTTCACCTTGGCCTGCTAGGGACTCATGTTACGGGACTCCTGGAGAGTTCCCATTGGTTGGGGAAGGATAGTAGGAGGGAATTCCGGGGGAGGTCGGGGCGCGGTTTCGTTTCGGTAGACACATGGGTGGACCGGTTTTGGCTTGCCTGCGCGTACGAAGTATTGGCGGCTTTTTAAAAAATAAAGTTTTGTTCCTGCTTGAGTGGCTCGTGATTCTGTGCCCAGCCAGACTGAGGCACCCATCTCTGTGTGGTCAGTGAGAACTTATAAAACAACAATATACTGTACATTCTTAATATCGTAAATTCAAATTGCACCCCTGAGGCCACCCATCTCTGATATTTTTGTAATTTTCACCAGCAATGCACCGTTCCTGACCTGCACAGGCTTAGGTGTCACTTTCTGTTCTTTCTCATTATTGAGCTTTGCCTTCAGGAATGGGTTTCTTCAGATAGACCTGGGTTCTCAGTATCTGTTCCTACTCCTTGAATGCTTAGTGAGACTCACCCTACCCAGCACTTCCTGGGTGTGCTACACCAGCAAGCACCATCTCGTGAGAAGCTTCACTTTTCTCTATGAAGTAGAGGTGGTAAGGTGGGTGCTGCGGTGTCACCACAGTTTCAGCTCATGAGGGGTAAGTGCTTTGGTGCTTGAGAACATGCAGGACAGAGACCTGGCCCCGTCTGACTGGTGGTATGGGCTGTGCCAACTGGGAGGGGCCATTGGCCATTCCCTGGGACATGCCGATTCCAGACTTAGTGCAAACTCTTGGTCCGTGGTTTCAGTGTTACCATGTGGCCTCTGGCCCAAGAGGAACCACCAGAGCAAGTGCCAGCCCAATTCTTCACTAATTTCTGCTGGGCTTGTTGCATGTTTTAAGCTCAAAGTCAAGTTGATTATTGGGTAACAGTTTGTATATAGAATAATTCCTTCCTAGTTCCTCTACTTGAGATTCTGATGCTTTTCCTAGCAGTCCTGTGTTGGGTTAACCTAGATTTGGAAGTTATATGTGTTATTTTTTTGTCCATTTAGTGGCTATACTTAACATTTTAACATACATACTTATGCTAACAGAATGCCTCAGTTTCTTTTTTTTAAAGAGAGAGAGAGAGAGAGAGAGAATTTCAATATTTATTTTTCAGTTTTTGGCAGACACAACATCTTTGTTTGTATGTGGTGCTGAGAATTGAACCCAGGCCACACGCATGCCAGGCGAGCGCGCTACCGCTTGAGCCACATCCCCAGCCCTGCCTCAGTTTCTTTATCCTGGTTCTAAACGATATGAGATCATTGGAACATTACGTATCAACCAGAGGTAGCACTAACATTTTAGCAATGTTAATCATCTACCCCTCTCATTTTTATTATTATTACTGTTGCGTTTATTATTATTATTATTATTTGGTACTGGTGATTAAACCCAGGAATGCTTTGCCACTGAGCTACATCTCCACTCCTTTTAAAAATTTTGAGACAGAGTCTAAGTTACTTAGGTCCTCACTAAGTTACTGAGGCTGGCCTTCAACTTGTGATCCTCTTGCTTCAGACTCCCAAGTTGCTGGGGTTACAGGTGTGAGCCACCACACCTGGCACTGTCGGCATTTGTTATAATGAGGAAATATTTTTTAATCAATTCCAGATATGTCGTTCCATGTAGAAATAATTGCAGCTAATAAGAATTTCCCCCTTTAAAATAAAAACTAAGCCATTATAATTAAATTAATAATTTAATGTATTCAAATTAAATTTTGTTTAATTTAAACAAAATTAAATAGAAATAGCAATACTACTATCCTCCATATATACATTTTTCCAGTTGTCATTTTAAAAACTGGTTTATTCGAGTGAGTGGTCAGATCAGATTCACATACCACATTGTATATCTTCTTAAGTGTACATGCCCCCATGTCCTCATCTTAAAAAGCTTTTTATATTTTGAAGAAAATATGCAGTGCCCCATGGTCTGAATTTTTCAGGTTTCTTCCACCTGGTGTTCTACAGTTTATCCTTCTTTTTCCTAAGATAAACGAGTTTGAATTCCACAACTATTTCAAATTCAGAGCTTTTAAGGTCATAAGGCTTTGGAGATATGGCCTGATTGGATCACATTAATCGGCATAGAAATGTCTGTGTTCCATTTTTTATTTATCAGGGTTCAGGTGATACCAGCTTCATTATAAAACAAGAACTTTTATTTAAAAAACATATGGTCAAGTAAGAAAGAAAAAAAAAAGAAAAAATTGGGGTCAAATATATATAAATATAGGTAAATATACATAACAAAATTTATCATTTTAAACATTTGTTTTTTTTTAGTAGTTGGACACAACACCTTTATTTTATTTATTTGTTTTTATGTGGTGCTGACGATCAAACCCAGGGCCTCACACGAGCTAGATGAGTGCTCTACCGCTGAGCCACAACCCAGCCCCCATTTTAAATATTCTAAAAGTGAAATATAGTTCAGTGGCATTCAGCATGTCTGCATCACGGTGCAGCCATCGCTGCAATCCACCTCCAGAAGTTTCCCTTCATCCCTGCTACAGTTTGAATGTGTCCCCTCTGAAATCCAAGTGTTGCCAATGGGATGGTGTTAAGAGTTGGTGGGGCTTTTAAGGGTGGTGAGATCATGAGGGCTCCTTCTTGTAAATGGGATTAAATCCCTTATAAAGGAGAATTTGCACAGTGTGAAGCTCACTTGTCCTTCTACAGGATACAGCAGCTACAAGGTGCCATTTTGGAAGCAGAAAGCATCCTCCAGACAACCTGGTGGTTCCTAGATCTTAGACTTCACAGCCTTCAGAACTGTGAAACCTCTGGCAACCGCCATTCTACTTTCTGTTGCTATAAATCTGATTATTCCAGTACCACATGTAAGTGGGATCATGTAGAATTTGTCTTATTGTGACTGGCTTATTTCTTTTAGCATATGTCTTCAAGGTTCGTCCACATTGTTGCTTATGACAGGACTTAATTTGTGAATACTGAATATTTTGTTATATGTATATGCCATTTTTTGTTGATCTATTGATGAATGCTGGGGTTGCTTCTATCTTTTGGCTGTTGTGGATAGTGTTGCTATCAACATGGGTCTATTCAGTGCTTTTATCATTCATTATTCCATTAAGAATTGTAAAATGGTGATTTTTCTAATATTTTCCTCTTTATTTACTAATTTTCAGAATAATGAATTGAAGTACCTATCTTCTATAAAGGTGACCCAAGAAGTTTTTTTTTTTTTTTTTTTTTTTTAAGCCAACTGGTTTCCTAGCTCTTCACATTGGTTCCTGTCTTATTGGTCCAACTCCAGCAGCTCTTTATCACAACTTTTTTTTTTTTTTTGGCATAAAAAGATACCCAGATTAATCTTGTACATTTTATACCCATCCCTGAGATCACTCATTTCCCCATTCAGACCTGGTGCCTCTGGGACACGGTGGAGGGTGGGCATGTGGTGTGCTCGTTACTAGTGGACTGTCATGTTTCTAGGCTTTTCAGTAAAGAAAGCTAAAATGTGTAATTTTTTTGAAAAAGATGAATAAAGTTATACTAACATTTAAGTTCAAATTTAGAGTCGGTGTTTTGAATTTGAGATCCTTCTGTGTCAGCTTCTCCAGTAGCTGGCCTGGCCATATGGTCTCTTTTTTATGATGAAAACCTTGATTCTGTTAGACTAATATCATCCTTGATTTTATTGTAGATTGTATCATTAATGGCTTCAAAATAACAAGAGCCATGTTTATATGATAAATAAACTACTGAACACAGCTTAAGATTTCTTTTCAGTTATTTTTGTCCTTAGATTATGTTCCACTAGGGATATACAGTCATAACACTGTGTGTTATAGTCAGTTGAAACAACTGTCTAGAAATTGCTCTGTTTGTCTGTACCACCCACTTGATATATAGTTACATGCATTTGCTTCAGCATGTTTTCAAGTTTTTAAGATTCTTGCTTTTTTGTCTTTTTAACCATGCAAACCTCGGTTCTAAACTAAAAAACAATTACAGTATATAATAGGGGTTAGATACAGAAGTTTTGTTTCCATCTTTTCCCCTCTATTTTGTTTCTTCCTTCCTTCTATGTGTAACCATTTTCATGAGTTTTTGGTTTATCTTTCTGTCATTTCTTTTTGGAAATATAAGCAAAAAAACACACAAACACTTGTTGTTTTTTTTTTTTTTTCAGAGAAAGAGAGCATACTTTTTGGTTTGCACAGTATGGCATTGTGATATTATTCTAAGTGTTGGAAATTTTGTACCATGTAGGTATTATAATCCACATTGAAACAAATAGCTTTGTGATTACATGGCTTTGCATTTTTTCCAGGATATCCTGGTGATAAATTCTTAGAAATAGGATTGCTGGTTAAGGGCAAATTTGTTAGATGGGGCTGGTTCCCATCCCAGGGCTGGCCCCCATCTTGCAACGACCCCTACAGTGTGTGGGCCTGTTTCCCTGCAGCAATGGCTGCTTTTTCTGCTGGGACAGTCACACATTGTTTTGGATTCCTGTATCATGTGGATTGAGCAAAGTTGGAACCCTCACCTCCCTGTGCTTGGGGTATTGACTGCTTGGAGGATGGGAGACATTTCCCTCTTCCCCTGCTGAACCTCATCAGAAGATATTACTTTTTTGCTTCTTCCCGAGATAGGAATTTTCCAGTTACATTCTGATGGAGGGGCAGGCTTCAGGGTTCCCTCTGTTATGCTGTGATTCTCTTTCAGTGTGGGCCAGAGCCCTGACTCCTTTCCAGGGTGGTCTGCCTTTAGTCCTGAGCTGGGGAGGCTGTGTGGGTATGGTACTCTCTTGGACCTTGAGCTGTTCCCTTCTGTGTTCGCCATTCTGGTTTCAAATGCCCTCTTAAATACTGGCCCCTGGAGATTTCCTCTCTTTCTTTACAGTTGTCTGTGTATTTCATTTTACCCAGCATTTCTGGGCGTAACAACTGGGAGGGGGTTCTTTAGAACTTTACATTGTCTCATTGCTGGGAGAAGCTTGATCCAGATTTAAAATAATTTTACCAAAAGGGCGAAGCAGTAAATGGGGATTTATTTGTTATGCAAAAGTTTCCTTTAAGGAAGGACTTCTGAAGTGTTGAAACTAAAATTTAATTTTTACCCAGATGGAGTTTCTAAGTGTTGCCCAAACTGGGGTATCCCTGCTTTGCAAAAGGCTACTCTGTCCTGATGTAGAGAGTCTGGGACTGTGGGCTTACACAGTTCTGTGTTGTAGGCGCGAGGAGAGAAAAGGTGATCACTAAATTATCCTTTTGGCCTCATTCCAAAGTTCAAACACCAAACATGCCACAAAACAAACTATGAGATGGGCCTCTGGGAGGAATAGATCAAGCTGAGAAAAGAAACCTGGATTATCCCTAATGGGATAATTAGGAAAATCCTTTTGTCAATACTGTTTAATTTCCTTTCATATTCCTCATTGCCCTATTAACAATGTAATCAGTGCTTTCTGATAATTTCTAATATGACCTAGGGTTGACCTTTTCCTTTTTAAAAGGGTGGGCTTTTGGTTGCTTCTTCTAAAACCTCACATATTTCTAATAGTTGGGCTCTGTTGGCTGTGGTTTTGTGCCAGAAACTCTTTAAATTGATATTAACTCAAATGGTGGAGGATGGAATTTAACGCTGGGGCTTAGCTGGACTGAGCTTTGTATGCTAATGAGATAGGCAACTCACTGATGATTTATTTTATAGACAGAGAATAGGCTTTGGTGTTACCTGTTGCTGCTGTGTCTCCCTTGACACCTGTGTGTGCCCTGTTAGGTGTGGAATTTTTTTTTTTAGTTGTTAATGGACCTTTATTTTATTTATTTTTATACAGTGCTGAGGATTGAACCTAGTACCTCACATGTGCTAAGCAAGTGCTTTACCATTGAGCTACAACCCCAGCCCCCAGGTGTGAAACTTTTAAACCTGGCTTTTGAAAATTATTTTTGTAAATCTCCTACAGTCCCCAGAACTCCTAATTGGCCTTTCATTTCCTGATCTATTCCATATTCGATGGTACCCCACATGAACAGGCCAAAATGGAAATTCATAAATTTTTCTAAACAGAGTCCTGTCACATCACTCCCTGGTTCAGACCCTTTGGTGAGCCCCCTGAATAGCCACATCTAATCCCGTAGCCTGGTGCTCAAGCTCTCGGCACAGGGCCTGTTGGCCATCTCTTTTCCCATTCCCACCACCCCCAGCTGGCAGTACAGATGGCCCCTGCTCTTCCATTCTTCATAGCCTTGGTCTCTAGCTCCTCTCGGGGCCTGTGACCCCCTTCCTGTCAGAAGCCAGGCAGTTAACTTTTTTTTTAATATTTATTTTTTAGCTGTAGTTGGACCCAATATCTTCATTTTATTTATTTTTATGTGGTGCTGAGGATTGAACCCAGGGCTGCACATGTGCGAGTGCTCTACCGCTGAGCCACAACCCCAGCCCCCAGGCAGTTAACTCTTGACATCTGGGAACACATGGGGACCAAGGCAAGCCAGGACTCCTGGTTCACTGAGTTTGAACTTTATCCTGTGATGACTGTGGCTCTCCCTCCTATTGGTGGATTTGCTTAGATTTTCCAGCTTGACCTGACCCTCTGCTGCGATTAAACCTTTCTTTCCTTTACTGTTATGGTTAAGTTTATGTGCCAACTTGACTGGGTACTGGGTGCCCAGATATTTGGCCAAACATTATTTCTGAGTGTGTCTGTGAGGATGTATCTGGGTAAGATTAGCATAGAGTTGGGCTTAGTGAAGCAGATGGCCCTCCACAATGTGGATTAGAATCTTTCAATCCATTGAGAGTCTGAATAGAATAAAAGTTGGAGGAGGGAACAGTTCACCCCTCCTGCCTAAATGGGATGTTGTCTTTTCTTGTCCTCAAATTGGGATTGAGAGCATCAACTCTCCTGGCTCCCAGACCTTTGGGATCACTCTGACTACATCATCTACTTTCCTGAGTCTTCGACTTGCAAATGGCAATTGTAGAACTTCTTGGCCATTATGAGCCAATCCTCATAGTGAATCCCTTTCTATCTGTCCTATTGGCTCTTTTACTTTGGAAAAACAATACGTCTCTCTAGCAAATGCTTACCTACCTTTCAAGATGCACTGCTCTGGTCCCCAGAGCATGTTCTCCATATCTCTCACCATGTTGAATTACAAACATTCTCCAATTTCTGCCTGGTGCATATGCCTGAGGCCATATCTTTCCTGGCAAGAGGAGGTTGATGGCAACAAGAATGAATAAAAGAACAAATTCAGGCAGGGTGATTGCATTAGGTACCCTCTTGCCTGGAAGAAGTTGGACCAGAGCATCTGGCTGTGGGAGCAAAGCAGGCCATTTTCTCCTGATGTCAGCCACTTCATTGCCTTACTTGCCTACTCTTCCATGAAAGCTATTGGTTTCTTAGACTTGCAGATATCAGAGGGCAGAGACTGCAGCTTCTCAGTGCTCCACCAGGGGCACCATTCCTATCAGGGAAGAGGTTGAGTGAGTTCTATGAATGAATCCATGTGAGACTGTGAAGGGTGAGGGAAAATTCTTTACCATGATGACAACATGACGTGTGGGAAACTGGGAGAAGGATACGAGGACTGTAGAACAGGATTGGCAAGGTAAGACACTCCAGCCTAAGGGAAGAGCTGAGCTGAGCTAAGTGTGTCAGAGGTAACTGTGGGCTGAGAGAAGAGAGGAATGAAGAGTCTGGGCTTTGCTACATTGTGAACGGCCCATCTGTTCATCCTTGTGTCTGTTTAATCATTTATCTGTCTACCCTGTAATCCATCTATCCTTCCACTATCTCATCAGTCCATCCATCCGTCCATCCACCTATCTCCTGTTTATCCATCCATCCATCCCTCTACCCATCCATCCATCCTTACCAAACATCCACAGTATACTGGGGAATAGAAATCCAAATATCTCCATGGGACTTTGTGTATAATGGGAAGAATATCACACAATTATTGTGTAATAAGCTAATGATTTCAGAGAGGTATTATCCTCCATGCTGTGAAGGAGAGCATTGAAATTTTCCTAGAACAGGAAAGGTTTTCCAGAGGAGGTGGTATTTGGCCCAGACCTGAAAAAGAGGATGTGTTCATTGCCTGGGTCCTTTAAGTTCTTCCTTACCTGTGCAAAGAAGGTATGGGGCCAAATGACATACACCTAAATTTCTATCATTTCAGGAATGGCAGATAAAGATTTCATACTGGGCTCCAACAAGAAGTTAAACACTAGACTGGGCTTAGGGCACCCCATTTCTGAGATCCCCTAGACCCTGAGCAAGAACTGTTCATTGTTCAAGGGTGGTTGGAGGAAAAGCTCCACTGCCCAGTTGTTACTTGTTTTCTGGGACAAGCATTTAAGTGGGCTTTCCAGTCTTGTTCAGGGCCCAGGGCCCATTGTCTGTAGTGTGATAGGAACCCCATGAATTTTAATAGCCTCCATTCATAGTGATTAAAACCTTAATGAAATTTAATTATCTTGATGTTAAGCGTTTTGTGTTAAGTTATTGCATTCCGACCACTCATTGTTCTCTGCAAGCTTGGGGCAGCTAACCCTACCTCCACCTTAATGGAAAGGAAAGTTGAATATATTTAAATGAAATTTCCCCCAAAGTAATTGCCTTCAATGAAACACCAAGTAGGCGTCAGGATTGAATTTATAAATTGGGCCTGCTGCAGATGAGAGCTACCGTATTTGGCACGGTTCTCATTAATCCAGGGGCTCCAGAAGGAGCGATGTGAAAAGTTCAGACTGTAAGTGACAGGTGTTTATGGCCCGCAATTGCATTAAACAGGCTCTTAAATGCAGGTTAAAGGCCTCCGTGAAATATAGAATATACCTTAAAATGTGGCCGAAATTTTTGCCATTTTGGACTTTGCATTACTTACCTACAGAATTAGTAGAGCTTTCGGTTAATCAACTGTCAGTGTAAATTGCAGGCCAGAGAATGCTTATAAACACCGGTAAGCATGCTTTGCTTTGGCCTGTTGCTTTTTTTTTTTTTTTTTCCCTTCCCCTCCTTTTTTCTTCCCCTGGGCCTTGCGAAGGCCTTCAGCTGATGGAGAGCTTTTAATTTCACATTTTGGCCCCCACCGCAGGTGATAAACAAAGGTTTCCCCGCTGCTCCGGCTGGGGTCAGTTATCTGGCCTCCCGTCAATCCCACTCCCGTAATTACACACAAAAGGTGCCTGAGATCCGCAGCTAATTTGCGGCCTCTGTTTAGCAGAATTTAATAGCAGGTATTACTGCTGCCGTGGTAATTAAGGACCTTTGTCAATAAGACGGAATGGATGGCCACACTTGGTTGTAATCAGTGGGCTCTCGAGAGCCAGAGGAGTGAAAAAGGAGAGAAGCAATCCATTTTGTGAATAACACCGCCCTCCTCGGCCTCCCTCCCTCCCAGATCGGGCGATGGAATAATAATTCCCCAGGCAATGAAAGTACAGGAATAAAAGTACTTACCCTCCAGCCGGTGATTTTTTTTTGACTTTTTATTTACTCTACTGAGCTTTCTTATTTGCTCCAGGCTGCATTTGATGAAGTATTGTTTAAACAGCACCGAGCAAAATGGATGTAGGGAGGTGGGGAGAGGAGGAGGAATTTTAACCAGGTGGTGAGGGAGGCGCCCTCCTTTAAGGTGCTCTGCTGCTCGTTCGGTTTATCAATTATTTCTCCTGGATTAAAAAAAAAAAAAGACAAAACCAAGTGGCTTCATGAAGAGGTGGAGGGTGTCATTTTGTGCCGCCTCTGAACATAGTCATTCAGCTCTAAATGGGTCGCCTGTAACAAGCGAGGAGTGAACTTGGGGGAGCGCTGTCACCCGCCTCCTCCCTAATGTGCCGGATGAATGGCCCGGGGAGGGGGCAGCCGCGGAGGGGAGGGGGCAGGGGCTGGCGGCCACAATTCAAAGACACCGTCAAGGTGTGTGCCCCTCGCGGTAATTGGAGAGGAAGCTGCCTCCCCTCGCCGATTCCCGGCCTTTTTACTGGTTTTAACAAGCATGATGCTTTTAATAGTGCTTTGAGTACCATCTCTTTATACGCCTCTCCCTTTTTAAAGCAGCTTTAACTATACTCTTTCTGTGGCTAATGTCTGAAAAACTTCTACCTTTAATCATTCCCGGATGAGGCAGCAAACAAGCGGCTCTTTTCCTTTTGCAATTATGTGCTGGGTAGTCGCTGCTGGCAGGGAAGGAGGGGGGCTGCGAGATCCTCGGGAAGGAGCAGGGCTGTGTGTGCATCCCTGTAGCTCTGCTGCCAGGCCCCAGCCAGGGACCTCTGCGGGGCCTCTTGTTAGGGCAGAGCAGAGGGTCAAATTTAAATGCCCAACCCTGGTGGGCAGCAGACAGAACCCCGGTTGACCAGTATTAGCAATACACCTGCACTTGATTAATAGGAAAAAGGTAGAAATTAGGTTTGTGGTTATTCCAAGACCTGAGCCCCAGGCCCAACATGAATTGCTTCATTCCCACGGAGAGGTCACCCCCAAAGCAGAGCTGTTGGGTAGGGTCTTCCCACTCAACAGCTCTGAGGATTTCACAGGCCCCTCTGGGCTGGAGAGGCGGGAGTCCGGCTGCTGCCTTCAAGTGCAGGTTCAGAAACAAAGCTGCACTGCCTGAGGAACAGTGTGCTCACAGCTTCTGGGTCCTTGAAACGTTGGCTAGGCAAGGCTGGGAGTTTCGGGTTATGAGGAGGGCTCTTGCTTGCAGAGACCCAAGACCCCAAGAAGGGTGGGACTGGGGCAGAGAGGGCCTGAAGTCGCCACCTAGCCCTATTTCCTCATCCATCATGTTCTTGGCTTCTGAAAATGGGCTTCTTTCTGCAAGTATCTGTCACACCAAAGTTTGGCAGGTGTTCCAGAGGTGCAGTCCTTCCTAGAGGGCAGCTGGGGGGAGAGGAGAGAGGAGTGTCCCTGGCACTTCTGAGCATCCCTTCTTGAAACTGTCACTCAGAAAAGCATCATTTCCACCCTCTTCTCCCCATCCTGGGGCGATCCAGCTCACTGTTACCTGCTGACCATCCCAGCAGGGCTCCCTAGGGCCCCTGGGGCAGCCCTTTGCTTTTTGACATCCTTTTTCCTCTGGGATCTAAAGATCCTCTTAACTATCTGGAGGATGGGGCTGCGGTTGCAGCTGGATTCTGGGACTCAGAATGTCAGACCACATCGGAGGTTTCCAGATTTTGCTTGGGAGATCAGTGCCGGCATACTGACAGCACCAAACCCATCACCTGGGAAAGCTTTGCTTTGCATAAACCACAGGAAAGAACTGAGCGCGGGTGGGGGGGGCAGTGGCAGAGTAGGAGGAAAGGCCTCCCAGCTCATCCTGGAGGAGGGATGCTGCAGCCTGTCAATGATCAGGTCATAGTCCCTGGATCCTGTGAAGATTGTCACCTTATAGATAAAAAGAGTCTTCCCAAATGTGATTTAAGTTAAGGATCCTGAGATGAGGGGATTATCCTAGCTATCTAGCAGGCCCTAAATGCAGCTACAGATGTCATTCTTCATGAGAGGCAGGCAGAGGGAGACTTGACAGACAGGGAGAGTTGTTCATGGAAGATGAAGCAGAAATTGGGGTGATATGGCCACCGGAATCCAGAAGAGGCAAGGAATGTCTTCTCTGAGGCCTCAAGGGGGAGCACCTTGGCTTTGGCCCAGTGATAATGATTTTAGTCATCCTGCCTCCGGGACGGCAGGAGGATAAATCTCTCTTGTTTGAAGTCACCTGTTTGGAGTAATTCATTACAGTCGTCACAGAACATCAACATGGATGCCCTGGGGAAGGTCCTACTCCAAAAGGGGCAGGTGAGAAGTGGAGGAGAGGGAGAGGGTTCTGCAGTTGGGCCTCCTGGCCAGGAAGGACATGGTGGGCAGGGCTCCTGTGTGCCAAGGCTGTTGTGATACCTGTGGGGTTTTGCAGTGGTGCCACTCCAAGTCTTGACTCTGGCTTGACTCTGGGGTGCCCTGTTCTCAGCCTTTGAGGAAGTAGGTGTCAGTCAGGAGCAGTGTGTTGGGAGGGGGGATACTGTGGTGACTGGAGCTGTGAAGCAGGGGTCTGATGTGGGCACAGCTCAGGGGAGGACTGAAGCCGTGTTCTGCAGGTCTCAGCAGCTGGCACACCTGGACAGGAAGGGACTCCCCTTTACCTCACTGAATGCAAAGAACATATTAACAGAACACGACAAAAATGTCCAACTTGCGTGGTTTTTTAGTGCAGAAACAAGTATATTTCCCAATTTGATGAAAGAAATTTTCTGGAAGTTCTATTTTTATATAGCTTACTCTTTTACACAATAGCCTTGACACTGGGAATTATTTTTTTGAATAAGGGGTAGACTACTGTGTCCATTGCAAGCTCCATTTTTTTTCATCTTTACATTGTGATTCTAGTTCCTAGCACAACAGAGCTCGGGGTTCAGAAACAGGATGTATTTCTTCATTGATTTTTTTTTGTTAATATTTATTGGGTGCTCCAATTGTGTTATGAGGGTGCCTTCGCCTTGGGAAACTTGCCTGTCATTCCATGTGGGGATACTGGAATGTGGGAGCAGTTGTCTAACTTCAAAGTCTTGCTCTCGACTCACACTTTTGACAGCCAAGGGTGAAACTGCATCTGGAAGCACAGTGTTTTTTAGGGAGACCTAGTTGTACCCCTGCAGATGGGCCTCTCCCCCCAGGGCCTCATCCCAGTAGCCTTGTCCCTGGTGGAGTCTGTGCAGAGTGCCTGGCACGTGGGCTCTGGGGCAGTGCTGAAGCACAGCAGTGTGAGAATCAGAGGCCTGGAGCATTCCCGATGAGTGGGATCTTTTCCGAGGCATCCGGATATACCAGCAGAAACTAAGTTGGGCAGACACGATTTGTGGACAGCACAGGCAGGAAGCACATCCTTTTAGTGCCTTTTGTTCAGTTGTTCTAGAAATAGTTAAAATTCAATGTCCATCAAATGGAATTTTAGTTTGTATGCAGTTATGGCAAAATCCAGAGCAAGCCTGAGTCTGCGTTTCAGAGTGGAGAGCTTCTGTGTTGTAGCCGGGCTATCTATCCCAACACAGTGCCCCTCTCTCAGGGTGCCCCTGCTCCACAGCTGGCTGTTCCTCCAGCAGAGTGGCTGCTTTCCCGCACAGGCATGTAGAGAGCGGGTCTGGTATGGAGACCAGCGCAGTCCTCCTTGAGAGCATGTTTTTGTTTTCCTTTCTGCTGAGAACATCAGATGGGGCCTGGCTGTGTCTAAACTGCACATGGGTGGGTATCGTGGAGGAGACAGGTGGCGTGATGGGAGCTGCACAGTAGGGAGCTGCCCTGTCAGACAGCTGGAAGAGTAGTCCTGGCTCTGAGACCAGGGCAAGTATCTTAACTGCTCGTGATGCAGTTTCCACAGAATAAGGTGAGGAAAATAATCTATCCATGTCATTGAGAAGATGAACTAGGATAAAATTGAAATAATGCCCGGCACATATTGTAATATGCCAGGGGTTTGCCGTTCTTAGCACCTTTGTGGAAGGAGCCATGATCTAGGGGTGGACACTAGGAAAATCCCTTTTCTTGCTACTCATCAGGGTCTTCTCTGAATCTCAGTTTCCTCACCTGCAACCTGGGAAGTAATGAGGCTGGGAAGTAATGAGTTACTGGGAAGTAACTGGTGGATTATTTGGAAGGTTACTTTAAAGAAAAGACTTGGCTCGTATAACTTCTAAACAGAATAGCTTCCTTTCTACTGTATCCACCTTTTAGTACTGAGAATTGCCATTTTAGCAGGCTCTTCTATGTCTCCAGCTTAAACCCTTAGGTAACCACTATGCCTGTTGGTATCATCTTCCAGGTTGGTTCAGATATTCATCCCCTGGGGCCTGCCACTATTTTGGTTGCTTATAGATAAGGGAAGAGAGACACATCAGATTCTGTCCTTGTCTTCAAGAAATGCCCCTTATAGTCCAGTGCAGTGGTGCATTCCTGTAATCCCAGTGACTCAGGAGGCTGAGGCAGAAGGATCTCAAGTCCGAGGCCAGCCTCAACTACTCTCTAAGTTGGCCATAAGCAACTTAGTGAGATCCTGTCTCAAAATAAAAAATTTTAGGTCTGGGGTTGTGGCTCAGTGGTAGAGCACTCGTCTGACATGTGTTAGACACTGAGTTCGATTCTCAGCACCACATAAAAATAAATAAGGGTATTGTATCCATCTACAATTAAAAAAAATAAAAAAAATTTAAAAAGTATTGGGGATGTGGCTCAGGGGTAAGGTGTCTCTGGGTTCAATCCCTAGCAAACCCTCCCCACATACACAAAATAAATGTCCCTTAAAGTATTGCCACATAAAATAGGGGCAGCCCAGTTAGATTTGAATGTAGATACTCAACATGTAATTTTTTAAGTATATGTATAGTCCAAACACTGTATGGGGTTTACTTATACTAAAAATCACTCAATGTTTATTTGAATTAAAAATTAACTGCTTGTCCTGAGGTTTTTTTTAATATTTAAAGATTTTTTTTTTAATTTACTAAATCTGACCATCCAATGGCTCTTCCTCCTCCACGAAAATGCCATACTTAGGGTCACTGCCCATTGGTATAGAGAATCCCTCTGAGATTGCTGATACCCAAGATCTGATCCTGCTTTATCCCTTCCTTGGTCCTGGGTCCCTGAGAAAGTCCACCCCTGTCCTGTGCCTTGGTCTCCTCTTCTGTTCTGGCTCATCTCTCAGCACACCTTTCTGGTTCCCTCTCTGTGACTCAGGCTTGGTAGAAGATGTCTGACCAACCTGGCATTTGGTACTGTGTGACAAAATACAACCCCTCCACCCCTGGCTCGATTGCATCTTTCACTTTTCAAACACTTGTTTTGGCTTCATGTGGACACAATCCAAGTGCCTCTGACCTGCCCTTTCAGTCCCAATTCTCAGCACTTGTAAGGAAAAGTCTCCTTGTAACACAGCCCAATTCCCCCAGCTGGGTCTCTGAAGGGCATTTTGAAGCCCTTTTAATTTCCAATCCATTAAAAAAATAAATCTTCAGAGGGCTTACTTCCTACACTGCAGCATGCTTTTTGGCTCGACAGCTGTCAAACTGAAAAACATTCCACGAATTCTCTAAGTAATTTAAAAGTTGCTCCGACTGAAATACGGGTGATGCCTGCTCAGCCGAAAGGGTGCCATTTGTACCTGGGTAATTCAATTCACTTGATTTTTTTTTTTTTTTTTTTGTCCCAGAGAATTACTTTCATAAGGAAAAGGAGAAAGAGTGCATTTTACTCAATTATGAAATGGGAGTTCCGGTCTGCCTTTCACCACACCTCATGGGAAGGGCCATCTCTTAAACCTTTTTGCTCATTCTTCGGCAATAGTTACTTTTGGATGTGAACAAAAAGTCCCTTTGGGGGGCTGTGTTCGGTGACTTATGCATATAGACATCTCCTTTCAGGATCAAAGCCCCCCCACTCACATATGAGTTTCTTTCTCTTCAGGGATTAAAACACTCCAGCCACCACTTGTTTTGAGCAAACACCCTGCTGTGAAGTGCCGCAGTAACTCCTTGGGAATCTGGATTTGGAGCTGTGGGTTTTTCTGGTAATTCTGCTAACACCTTGTAGGTGCAGCGGTTCCCAACTCATGGCTCTGTGCTCCTTCTTCTGATTCCCCAGCCGTCCATCCTGTCACCCGCCCTCAGTCATGGTTCTGCCAGCCTATTTGTCTCTTCTCCGCCCTCCTTTCCTATCTCTCTTTTCTCCCTTCCTCCTTTTCCCCTCCTTTCCCCCCTTTGTGGCTTTGCACTTTTTAGTCTCAATAAAAGGGCTTGATGTCTGCCATTGGGAAACCTCACTTCCATTTTTTCCCCTAGAAAAATGGAGCAGGTTTCTTTTAACTAGTGCAAGGCTCTCCTCTCTAAAAGGTTTTTATTATTGAGTGCCCGGGGTCCTTAGTTTCCGACATTTATCTTTCAGCTAAGCAGGAACAAAAGAGGGAGGCAGCCTTCTGCACCCCGAGTTTCTGAGTAATCACCCAGTGGTTAAATTGAAGCGGCCACAACATCTTCTTCATTGTGTCACTTTGGACTTGCTCGTTAATTTATGAGCCTCAACTGTCAAAATAGTTTGTGCAACGGACCCTAAAAATGGTGATGGGTCATATCAATCAATCGGATTTTATAGCCTTGGTTTTCCTCGCAGCAGGCCTGCCTGCTGTATACAGCACGTTAAAAGGAAAACCACTTACACAATAGATGTGCCCAGAATGAATACGCAGGGCGTTCCTTCCCGCGGGCTCCACGATGCTTCATGTGCCGGTGGTGCTCCACCTCCAAAGTCCTCGTGATGGCAACTGGAAGCTCTTGGTCCTGGTGGGAGGGACAGTCTCATCCTGGAGCACCCCATTCTTTCCAGTGATCTCCTCCCATGACCATGACAAGGTGGTGTCAAGATGGCGCCTTCAGAGGTTCACCACACAGAGCAGCAGTGGTGCTGAGGCATGAAAGGCAGGGAGGGCAGGCAGAGTTAGCCCCCGTGACCAGTGATCGTAGACTCTCAGTAGGTGCTCAGTCACACAGAAGGCCTGAGTGCAGATTTAGAGTTTGCTCTCAGACATCAGGCCTGCTTTTCTGAGTGAATTTGGTAACATTGGGCTTTGTGTACGTTTTCTGTGTGCCTCTGGATTCTAGGCCCTGGCTAGGGTTTGTTTATTTTGCAGACATTTTTATTCACTCTTTGTTCTTCTGATCAGAAATGTAAGTTCATTCCTGAAAGCTTGGAAATTACAGAGAAGTTCAGAGAGGAAAAACCTGCCCCCTACATCAGGGGCCAATTTCTGCTGGAATTTGGTATATTTCCTGCCTTCTTCACATTATGATTTTTACATAGCTGAGATAATCTGTCTGTACAATTTTTTCTTGCTTTTAAACTAATTTCCTAAGCATTTAAATTCCGTATGGTTAGATTGCATTGCTGATGTGAGCCATAGTTTATTTAGGCATACTGACAGGCTTTCTGAAATAGCACCAAATTTAATGACCTACTGAAATGGACACAGCCTAGTCTCCAAAATATCTCCTCTCTTTCCAAGAACATCATGAAGCCCCGATGTCCTCTACAAATGTATTAAGTCTTGCTGGGATATCCTTTCTTGATCTGCAGCTCTAGGCAACCAACCAACTCCTGTTCATCTTCAAGACCCAGTTGAAGTAGCCGTCCTTTGTGAATTCTTTTTCTGTAGAGTTGCTCCCACCATCTCTACAGAGAAAGGTCAAAAGACCTTTCTTTTTGTTGACCTTTATGTTAGCTGGTCAGTGGGATCTCTGACTGGTATTTAGTAATCTCTCTGGTTTGCCTTGACTGGCCCTTAGATCACCTGTATGTCTACAACTGAGCTGCAGTCATCTCTCTTGGTGACTAGCCACCCTGGATGTCCTGGACCACTCGGTGTGCGTGGAACCTCCAGTTTTCTGGACTGGGCCCGACCTGCTCACAGAGAAGCCATTTTGAAGTATAACTCAGGTATTTGGGGCACTGAGATTCAACAATACTGGAAACCTTTCCAAGCTCCCAGGTCTCTGCCTTGATTTCTGAGTTGGGCATGAGGACATTTCCCTCAAACGTCGCTGTTGTTGATAACTGCTGTCAGAGTTCATGGTGGCATTTGTACTGAAAAGTCTTAATTTGATATTTCTCTGGTGAATTTAATGAGTACGAAAAAGTGTCATTTAGAGCTAGTTTTCTCTTTGTGCTTTGAAAAATGAAATGCACGTAGTTATCTGTAAATGAGATAATTACCTCCTTACTTTGCTAAAGGCACCTACTAGTGATTTTTTTTTTAGCTTGTTTCACTTAATGAAAGCTTTACAAAATGGGAGCCCAGAGCTGTTAATAGACTTGTTGTAATAGTCTCTGAGCGAGCGAAATAAAACCAGTTGTTCCCAACCAGTCACAGAATAGCTGTGAGATGGCTGCAGCTCAGGCAGAAATTTAAGTCTTGGTTGCATTTAGAGCAAATGTAATAATAGCTGCAACCAATATTTTTAATATTACTGATCTTTCAACAATAATTACCCAGAACTTTTAATGTCTGCAATTAGAGCGCTAGCAATTCAGAGACACAGCCCAGTGGTGAACTGCACGGAATTGGATACTTGCTGTAATTGGTAATTAATCACTTTTCATTACCAGGAAGGGATGTTGTAGTTATTCTGAATAGATACATCACGCTAATTACAGGCAAACACAAACCTACATCTTTGAATTTAGGGCTTTTAGGAAAATAAGCACCCCTGCCAATATTCTGTGGCAGAGAGGAGATTAGCCCACCCAATTAAACGATGAAGAAGAGGCCGTGTATATTTTGACAAGAACCCATCAGGGCAAGAGTTCCTTTTTCCTAAGGGACTTGATCACATTTCCATTCACGTCTGTGGGTAATTTAAATTCTTGTCCTTTATGCACATTTAGAAATGGTTCCAAATAAATATTTGCATGTGTGTCTCCCTTGGTATGCTCACGTGATCACAGGGCATGGTCACTGTCTCTTTGCCTTTAATTGGTGTGTTCATATCTCCTTCGGGACCTTGCTCTCAAGCCCAGGTCTCTCTGGGGATGCCCGCTGGCATCATGTCCCTTTCTGTGGTCTTCATCTCCTCCACGGGTGCCAGTTCTGCAAATGGGGCCAGGTGTCCCCAGACTTGAGTCTTCCATTATTTCTCTCATCTGCCCACCACCTTCTCCCTGTCATTAGGCTTTGCCATTTCTCTGGTCACCATCTCTGCTGCTTCTCTGCTCACTGCTGTTGCTCAATTCTGGGGCTCCCTGTCGCCTCAAGGTTGCATCCCTAGGTTGCACCTATGAAGAGAGGGCGTACACAGGAAGTATGCCCATGAGAATCCATGTGAAAGTCTCACTCCCTGCTGGGACCCTGGCCTCACCACCACTCGGTAACGTTCAGTAGCCTTCCATAGACAATGAAAGAAGACCCACAGGGACCAGCCAGGTGGCTCACCAAAGTCATGGCCATAACATCTATCCTTGAGGGGGAGTGACAGGGAGAGGGTGGGATTATTCCCTAACACTTGCATCTGGAAGCCCAGGTCCACATGGAGGCCAAGAATAGAGAGTTAGATGAGGGCCTC
The DNA here is from genome assembly GCF_964194105.1 of Spermophilus citellus. Taxonomy (NCBI): domain Eukaryota; kingdom Metazoa; phylum Chordata; class Mammalia; order Rodentia; family Sciuridae; genus Spermophilus; species Spermophilus citellus. The sequence goes on from NC_138195.1 coordinate 89,672,242, forward strand.
AGAGTCCTGTGTCTCTGTTCTTCCTGAGACAGAGCAGGAAGGAGGACCCACTGTGTCTTCTGGGAATATTAGCATCTTGATACACCACTCTCTCCTGGCCAGAGTTGCCCAGCTGTGACCAGGAGTTGTTTCAAAATTGGGTCACAATGGAGAGATGCTTTTACTGGAGGTGAGCTACTTACTAGCAAAATGGTGGGTGAGAAGCCAACAAAACCCTCTGCCTGCTGCACCCTCACGCTCTCTTTGGGCCTTAGGGGTCTCTTATCTGCTTTTCCAGCACAGGTTTCCACAGGAGCCTCGGAGCCCCCGCAGTCCTAACTCTGCCCTGGAGGACTGGCTGTAATGTCCATTGAGGGGCCCCTTCCCCTTCTCTTGGCAGTAGACACGTCCTGCCCTGAGGGTGTGGGCACAGCACAGCAGAGCGGAGGCTTGATGTTTAAAGTTGCAGGTGACGGTAATCTGCTCTTTGGCTACCTCACTGTATCTGCCCTGGTGTCCAGCTGCCTTCATCCACAGGCTGGCAATGGCACACTATAACCAAATTCACAGAATTTAAAAAATCACCTGTGAAACAAATGGCCATTCTGATAAAGCCTCAACTTCTCATTGCACTTCCTCCTCAGTGGGATCCATTACCAGAGCTTCTTTAGCCAAATTTCATTTTGTTCCTTGTTCCGTCGGAGACTCGAATTGGTTCTTTGCCCAATAACACCTTTTCAGCCAAGGTCTCTTTCCTCTGCCTTTGTGTCAGAGCCGAGTAATGGTGTGACAACATGTGATTGGGCGATTGATGTCAAATGTTAGCAGCAACATTCATTTTCCCCTGGAACGGACAAAGAAGAGTAAGAGTCATTTAGAAATTTCGTCTAGAAGCTGTACCTCAAGAGCAATATTCCAAAATTGAATTGGTCTGAAATTTAAAGTGGCTTTTTTTAAGTTCTTCTCCCCGGATTGTTCCTCAGGTCTTGTGGAGTTGTGAAAGGCCAAGGGAGCAAGTTAGTGACAGGAGTGGCAAGTGTCATTTGCTCGCTCCCTGACTCCTCGGCAGGCAGATGCCGGTGCCTCCAGTGGCAAGAGGTTCCTGAGACCTCATGTCACACAGAGAAGGACCCAGGGGCTTTGGAGAGGCCCAGAACTGAGCTGCAGCTTGGTTTCTCTCTGTGGCCTATTCTGTGAGCCTCCGTCTCCCCATGTATGCAGTGGAGTTGGAAAGGCTCAAGCCACACAGCAGCTGAGCACTGTGTGCAGGGGCGTGGTGGTGTGGAGCCCGGCTCCTGAGGGCTGCTTGGTGCCTGTGTGTTTTTTCCTCTTTTTAACTTCTTAAGGATTATCCAGTTAACTCCCATACAGTCCAGATGTGTGACCTCTTCAAGAAAATGAAGGTTTAGGGAGGTGAATGAGGATGCCGAATTCCAGAGAGCACGGAAGGCAGAGTGGACCTGCCCCTTGGGCCGTTGATTCCTCAGCTCCTGCTCTGATTCAGGAAGGCCTGGTCCTGCCCTGCAGCATCATCAGGAGGGCCCTGGGCTTTCACATCATCCCATGTGGATCACTGTGGTCCCACCAGTCTCCCTTCACACCCTTTCCAGAAATAGCCAGTCCATGTGTCTGTCAGGACTCAGGGTCAGAGACAGGATGCTCCCAGGATCCCCCAAAGACCATCTCCACAGAAACCAAAATGGCCCAGGCATGAGAGAGCTTGAAATTCCTGCTCTCTGTGATCAGCATCTTTTAGAGACAGAGATGCTGCAGAATATGCTAGGGCTTTGGCATCTGGCTCTCGCTCCTGCTCAGCCCTCTGAGCACTCGAGTTACTGATACCATAGAAAGGGTTTCTGCCCATGGCCTTACTCATGGTCTGCTTATGATTTTGGTTCCTGGCCCATGAGGACCGGGACATGGTGTGTTGCCCAAATCTCCCTGCCTGGCAGGTATGCGGTGCTAGTCCTAGGCCCATGATATGCACTCAGATATGCTGGTGAGATCACGGCAATGTTCTATTAAAAGCCAACCTCATCTGCAAGTGAATGAGTAAGGAGAAAAAGCTGGGCTGAGGCTGCACCAGAATCAATGACGTGACTAGTTCTCCCTCAGTTAAGTAACGTAATTTGTTCAATTTGTTTTATGTCAGTAAGTGAAGAACCTTTTACTCACTTTGATTCATGGAAGGAGGTTAGAAAATGGTACAGTAGAAAGGAAATTAACATTTAACCTGCCTGCCTGGATTTCCTAACGGATGTCTCGCTATGACTGTGGCTGTGTGCGTAAATTCTCCTGATAAACCAGAAAGAAGCAGCAGCTACTTAAATCCCCAAGAAAAGCTGGATGGCTGATATAGTACCCCCAAGCGAGACCGTGGGTGTTGGATCAGGCACTTGAAGGCCAGCATCCTCGTCCCCTCAACTACTTAACATATCAACCTTGAGTCACAAACTCTGGACCTCAGGTGTTACATCTGTAAAATGGTTTAATGCTGCTGACCGTAAGGGGAAGTTGTGAATTGTAAACCCAGCATGCCAGCTAATCCCGCAGCTTGTCAATTGGTTACTCTTAACAACCGTTTTCAGAGCACCCACCACAGGGCAGGCCGCTGCTGGAGGTTCAGGAGCTGCCTGGGCCCCAACCTAAAGGAAATTACAGTCTGATGAGCCAGGCTTTACAATTTTGTATTATGAAAAATTTTAGATCTCCACAATATTCCAATGACTCTCATGTAACCATCACTCAGATTTAAGCATAAATGAAAATTTGCCACTTTGCTTTGTCTATCCCCTACACTATTTTGCTAAACTATTTTAAAGCAAATGGTAGAGATTGTATTAGTTTCTTATTGCAGCAAGTTGCCATGAATTTAGCTACATAAAAAGCACACATTTGTTATCCAACAGTTTCTCGGTGCCCTGGGTACGACTTAGCTGAATCCTCTGCTGAGGGTCACAAAGCTGTAACCAGGCATTGACCTGGCTGGGGTCTCATTGGTGACTCGGAGTCCTCTTCTGAGCTCATGTAAGTTTGTTGACAGAATTCAGTTCCTTAGGGCTGTAGGACTGAGACCCTCAGCGTGGAAAGGCTGCTGTTCTGCAGAAGCAGTTCACAGCCTGGCTCTTGGTCTCCCCTTGGAGGCTCTCAGGAGACTGACATCCTCTCAGCTTGCCTGATTAGGTCAGGCCTGCCTCGGATGGTCCCCCTTTTGATTGACTGAAAATCAACTGATTAGTAACCTGTCATGGAAGTGACATCCCATCATATTCACACTCCCATAGAGGGCAGATGATTATGTAGGGTAGTACATTGAGGGTGGGAATCCTGAGGACAGCTTGAAAATTCGCCTCTCACAGACACTTCACCTCTACAGCCTTAAATATTCACTTATAGATACTTTCTTTCTTTTTTTTTTTTTTGACACTTTCTTGTATAATGTCATTTTGACATTTAGTACCAGCTGTCATATTAGCTTAGGCTATGTTGTGCTGGCCTAACAACCTTCAAACCTCACGTGCCACATTCCCATTTGCTTCTTTGTAGAGTCATTTCCTATGTGCTAAGATTATCTCTAATAAACTTCACGGGATGTCCAGTACTTCATATTTCACCACCTCAAAAAAGCATGTGAAATAGAAAGAAACACAAACACCTCATACCTCATGTTCTCACTCATTTGTGGAAACTAAACAAATCGATCTCATAGAAGTAGGGACTAAAATGGTAGCCACTAGGCTAGGAAGGGTAGTGGGTGGGGAGGACAGAGAAACTCTGGACAGTGGGCACCAAAATACAGTTAGGTGGGGAAGAAGTTCAGATGCTCCATAGCACAGTAGTCTGCCGAAATTTATTGTAGCTTTCAAAATAATTAGAAGGCTGTGAAGTTTCTAACACATAGAAATGAATGTTTGAGGAGATCCAAATGCTGATTATCCTGATTTGATCATATACATTGTATACCTATTTCAGATTACTGTACAATACACCATAAATATGTACAAATATTATGTGTCAATTAAAATTTTTAAAAAGCACATGATGTTTGGCAAGGCAATTTTTTGGGGGCGGGTACTGGGATTGAACTTTTGGGTCCTTTGCAACTGAACTTTACCCCCAGCCCTTTTTATTTTTTGAGATGGGATCTCACAAAGTTGCAATCCTCCTGCCTCAGCCCCCCAAGTAGCTGGGATCATAGGTGTGTGCCACTTTGCCCTACTGGTGGAGGGTCTTCTTAAAAATTTATATATTTTAAAGTAAAATTCTTAGTCTTAAGTCCTTATATCCACTGATCCAACATTTATTGCTCATCAGGCCCAGAATGAGGCCTGGGGAAATGAGGAGGTAAACAAGATGAGATCCCTATTTTGAGAATCTCATTACTCAGTTGGAGGGGACAAATTTTAATGCAACAAGAACAATTAGGTAAGAAAGAAAAACAAATGACATCCAAATAGAAAAATCAGAGGTAAAACTCTTATTTGCAATAAACATGACCTAGTAGAAAATCACATTACTTCTCTCCACACAAACCACTGGAGCAAAGTTGTAGGATGCAGGATGGACAGATGCAAGTCCATTGTCTTTCTGCATACTAAAAGTGAAACCAAGAGCACAATTTCACTTGCAATAACTTCAAAAAGAGTAAAATATTGAAGATTACATTTAACAAAAGTTTTATAAGGTTTGTACATTGAAAACTACAAAATATCCTTGAGAGAAATGGAAGAAGACCTAAGGAAATGAGGGACAGCTGTGTTCATGAGTTAGAAGATGAAATCCTGTTAAGATGGTAGTCCTTACCAAAGCCATCTGTACAGTCAACACAAGCCCTGCCCTATGGAAATGCTGGCTTTTTTGTACAAATTGACAAGCTAATTTGTCTTCATACAGAATTTTAGAGGCCCAGAACAACCTTGGAAAAGAGCAAAGTTGGAAGGATTATGTTCCCCACCTCCAAAACTTATGACAACACAATGGTAATCAAGACAGCGAGCGGATACTGGTATAAGATGGGCACTTAGATCAATGGAACAGAATTGAGAGTTCAGAAATAAATGTACATGTTTACAGTTAGCTGACTTGTGACAAGAGTGCCAAGACTACTTGGTGGGGGAAAACACAATCTGTTCAACAAATGTTTTTTTGGAATATGTGCAAAAGAAATAGAGTCGGGCTCCTACCTCTCACCATATACAAAATGGACTTAAAATGGATGAAAAATCTAAATGTAAGAGGTAAAATCATGCAATCCTTCAAATAAAACATAGCTGTAAATCTCTGTGACCTTGGAATAAGCAATGATTTCCTAGATATAAACTAAACCCACAAGTAACCAAATACAAAATAACATGGACTCCATCAAAATCAGAAACTTTTCTGCTTCAAGTGACACTATTAAAAATGTGAGATACAATCCAAAGAATGGGAGAAAATATCTGCAAATTACATGAGGTTCTGATATCCGGAATAAATAAAGAACTTCTACAACTCAACAATAAAAAACAAATAACCGGGGCAGAAGACTTGAACAGATGTTTCTCCAAAGAAGATATCTAAATGGCCAGCAAGCACAAGACAAAAGGCTCCGCCTCACTAATCATTAGGGAAATGGAAACTGAGTTTGACAGCTTGGATTTTCTCATCTGGTTTGCTCAGCTAAATATACTCAAGTACCCTCCACCGCCATCCCCAGTACCTTGAGGAATCCGCACCATCCTCAGCATGCCTGTTGAACTGCTGCCCTTTCTCAACTCTCAAGACCACATGTAGGGCCGAGGGCAAGATATTTCATAGAGAACACAGTGATTCAGCTCTGGTTTATGTAAACAGGTTAGCTATGACAAATGTGGGTTCTATAACAGTTGGTGACCTTTTCAACTGAGGGCGATATGCTAGTTATTCACTCAGCAAGCATTCAGACAGTGCCTGCTCACCCCCTTAACTGATGATACTGTGGTTGGGAACCGTGGTCCAGGTGAACATAAACGTGGCAGCAGTCAGGGATGTCACAGCAGAGCTGGCATGATCAGGACAGGAGCAGGGTGAAGCTCCCCTCTCTGCCTCCTCCCTGGGTCTCCCACGTCCTCCCGATTCCCCGTCTGGTTCAGTGGGTGGACAGGAGTGCCAGCCTGGCCTCTCCCTAACAAGCTCCAGCACCTTCCCTGGCTTTAGTTGGTGTGTTTATCCCCCTCTGGCCTCCGCAGGTGCCACACCCTGCCATAGGCCTCACTGGACCGTGGGTTTGCTCTTCTTTAGACCTTCCCACCTCTGTTCCCTTCACCCTATCCTGGAACCATCCCTGCCTGGTAACTAGATAGATGGGGACCCTGCACTGCTCATCCTGGCCATCCAGAGCCTCCATGATTGGCCAAGTTCACAGCTGTGGCCCTCTCCCTGGAGTGGGCCCAACCATCTGCCCACTTTCTTTTCTTTCCAACTTCTTGTTGTCCTTGCATCATAGTCCAGCTTGGAATTTGGTGTGTTGCCCTGATGTCCTTGGTGGCTGCCAGCCACAGAGGGGCTCACCAGAGCCTGGAGACTCAGGCGGTGCTCTGGCCACTCCTCCGCGGCCATCCTTCTCAGTATACATGAGATGCTCCAATTATGGTGTTTTATTCTAATGACAAAGAGTATAACAAGCACAGGAAATGGCCTGGCATTAATCTCCACTCCATCTTGTGGCAGTGACTGCAATGAAAATGAGAAATAGTTTAAGCTTAACCCATTCTCATTACAATCATAATTACATTTTGTGGTCATTCTTAGTTTCTAGCAGAACCCAACTGCTCTCCATGTCAATTTGAAAGATACAGACAGCCCCTAATTTTTCTCCAGCATTCATTTGCCCAGCCATCTGCCGAGGGCTGATCCTTGGGAAGCTGAAAATTAGGCTTAAGGAACTTATCTGTTTTATGTTTAAATGGTTTGGCACGGACCTGCTAAACATCTGGATAAAAGTAATTTGTATCCATGTGCCTCAAAACACATTGAATTGGGCCACCGATTTATCTTTCTAATAATACGTCTAATAGAGTACTTGAATTTGGACCCTGAGAACTAGCCAAGATGCATGCTGGGTGGCAAGGGTGAGGGGAGAAGGAACCAAACCTTGCTAAGGACAATCCCTTCAATTCATAAGCCATCACTAGAGCAATGAGTAGCTATATCCCTACATGCATTGTGCAAATGGTATTCTCCAGAATAATTGCAGAGTTTGCAGCTATGCAAGATTCTTTTACAGCTGTTATTTAAGCGATCCACTTGCCAATAAGTATTTTTTTTAACCAAGGGTTCATTCCCTCTCTTTGCATATATGAATTGAGCACCTCAACATGCTAGGTGTTATCTAGGAGGTGGAAATGCAAAAACAAATGAAGCTGAGCCCTTGCTTTTAGGGAGTCTCCTTCTGGTGGTCAGCCAGAGAGAATAGCACAGCATAGGAGGCTGGAGGGGGTGCAGAGGAAAACACCACCCTAGGGGTGGGTAGGAATAACACTGAAGCATCCTGGCATCCTGGCATGTCTCAACTAGTTGTGGGCAGAGGATGAATCACCCAACATCTGTGTGGGCCTTTAAATGCACCTGCCTGGGGCTATTGAGAAAGAAAGTGGACAGGCAAGAAAGTGCTTAGTAGAGATCCTGGTGTCTACTGAGTGCCCAGTGGACATAATGGCTTCCTGGAGGGGCCTGATGGGTACAGTTGGCAGGGCATTACTGGAACAGCTGCAGGTGTGAGTCCCTAGGGTAAGATCAGGGCTTAGAAAGAAAACAGGAGTGTGGCTGGGCCTGGGGGCAGGGGCATGGAGATGGTGGTGGTAGAGCAGCAGCAGAGGCTGATCCTGGAGGGTCCTGTATGCCCAGCTGAGAACCTGGCCTTGGTCCCTGTGCCATGGGAGCCTTTCAGCTGGGGGTGGGGTGGAGTAGAGGCAAAATGATCAAGTCCACATTTTAGCAACTCATCTAGCTGCAAGGTGGAGAATACACGAACTCCCCCAGAGGTAGAGGTTGTGGCAATAATTCCAAAGCGAACTCCTAGTAGTATGTTTTAATGGGTTTGTTTTTATCATGTATGATATTTTGCATTGTGTCATTCAAGTGAGACTTCTGAGAATTTGGATTCTTTAACCAATTTCAAAACGTCCATTATAATTGGGCCCAGCTGGGTTGTTCGTGTGAGCAGCTGCTTTAGGTGAGCAGAGAGTGGTGTCACAACATGGGCAGTGACAGCTGTGGCCTGGCTGCATTCAGAGCCTGGAGCTCAGGGCTCTACTCATGTCCTCTGCAGACCTCGCCCTGCCCATGGGCAGAGCTCCAGAGAAGCAAGGAGGTATTGGGGTAGGGTCCTTGTTGGCCATGTGGCTGGGCACCTGGTGGGTTTCTCCGGCCTCCCTTTCCTTATCTCTAGGTGAGACAGAGAGCGAAGAGCCACTGTAGTGCTTGCTGGCAGGCATGTCCCAGGTGCAGGCCCTGCCATCTCGTTCCTTCTCCTGGACGCTGTCCTGTTGCTCAGCGCAGGGTGTCAGCATGTGAGCGTGGTGATCCACCTTGGTGCTGTCAACAGCATCCTGTTTCCTGGTGGGCTTAGGCCAAGTGTCCTGGACATTCCAGAGGTGGCTTTTGTATTTTCAGTTGAAGTTTTGAAATGCAATGTTAGGTCTCAACATTGTTTAAAAATGAGGTCACAGATACAAACAGGGAAGTTGGCAAAGGAAATGAGAAAAGTAGATGCCCATGGAGAGGGGAAAACACCATGACTAAGCTGGAAAAATAAGTGAACATGTATTTGCCCCTAGAGCTGGCCAGGAAACCAGCAGCACTAATTGATACCCAGGTCCTTGCACCAACCCACAGCCCTGCCAGAGGGCCTGACCCTTCCTTGTCCAGCTGTCTTCCCCAGGCGCTGCGTCATCCTCAGCCAGCTCTGAGCTGCAGCCTTGGATTTGGCAGCCCTTAATAAGCAGTGGAATTAGATCTGACCTTTGTAATTTTGGCTTTTTTAAAAATTATTAAATTTAAAAATGGTTAAAACTCAAATGAGCTGAAATCTTTTGTATGAAAACCCCGTCTATCATTGCTTTTGTTCATAAAATAAATTTAACCTCAGCCATGTAATGAAAGCCAGCCAGTCCACCAGTGTGCAGAGGGCCTGGGCAGCTCTCATTGGAAAAGGAGGTGCAGCTTCCCTCTTGGGCATTTTCTTGAGTTGCTCAGCAGAAGCTTGGGGCAGGAAGTAGAATCTTGTCTGTAGTAGCTTCCCCTTTACTTCTTCCCCACCCACAATCCACAGTTAGGGAGAAATGTGTGATTGAGTATAGTCAGCTAGGATGCCGGTGCATTCTGGGGAGAATGTGTAATGGGCCAGAATTCAGAGGACCAGGTCAGCATCATCAAACCCCCGTGCTAAGGACTCAAGCTCCCAGGTGCAGTTTGCAAGCAGGCAGAGGGGTGCCTGTACAAGTCCACTGGCATGTATAACGGTGATTCTGAACTTGACTCTGGGAGTCTCAGCTTTCCCAATGAACTTGGAAGACCACTGGCTTGAGAGTCTGCTAGACTTGAATTAGGGTTTTATTTCTGCTGCTTATTTGATATGTGAATTTGGCAAGTCATTAAACTATTCTGGACCCCAGTTTTCGTATTTATAAAATAAAGGTAGGGAAAAGAAAAGGTCTCCACCTTGCAAAGTTATTGTATTTTAAATGAGATGTGTCACATTCTTAGCCCAGTGCCTGGGCACGTAGAAATCAGCTACCATTCTTCTATTGTTTCCTATTCCTCCTCCTCTTTCTTTTTCCTCTTGGAAAATAAACTGTGAAAATAGACAAATGAGTTCATGCCTGGAGGGGGATACCTGCTCTATCATATGTCAGGACAGGTTATAAAACCACATATAAAGTCTTTGTGATAGTTTAATACTGACCCAATAGACAAAAATTTAATAGAAACAAATAGAGAGCCCAGAAGCAGAAGAGGCATGAATTGCACTTGTAGCTCACTGGGATAAATTATGGACCATTCAACAAAAAAAATGTTGGAAACATTGGTTAACTATTTGGAGAAATGAAATGGGATCCCTACCTCACACCACACACAAAAACTATTCCTAAACGGATTAAATGTGAAAGGCAAAACTCAAAACATTAAAGAAGAAAATAGAGGAGACTACTTCATAATCTCAGGTTTCTTAAGTAAACATAAACAGATTGATAAGTTAGACTACATTGAAATTCAGAACTTCATTCCACAAAAACTAGGATGAGACATTTGCACTACTTACAATAAAAGATTAGTATCCAGAATATAGACAAATGGGAAATAATAAAGGAAAAAAATCACAAGAGAAACAGTCAAAAGACATGAATATACATTTCATGGCAGAGTAAACTGAAATTGTTAATTAACATATGAAAAGATGTTCAGCCTCATCTGTAATCAGGAAAATGCACATTAAACCATAATGGCATGCCATTTTACATTTGCGTGGTTGACCAAAATTAAGAAGTCCAACCATGCCATGCATAGGTGAGGATGCAAAGAATAGAATCCTATGTCTGTTCTTGGTGAGGAAGAACAATGGAAAAATCACTGAGGGAAACAAATTGTTTAGCTTTGTAAGGCTGTACACCTACAACCCAGCAGCCCCACTCCAAGGTCTCTCCCTGAGATCAGCTCTTGTTCCTGTGCAGCAGGAGAATGTGATAAGTATGCTTCTACCAGCTTTGTGGGTAAAAGCTAAACATTGGAACAACCCTACAGTTCACTGAGAAGGGAAGGGATAAACACACTATGAATATTATACATATGGGAAATCAGTGAGTTACAGCTACCCACAAACATCTGCATGCATCTTTGAAACACAATGCTGAATGAAAAGAAAAAAAAATCAGCTCACAGAAGACCATATATAGCAGAAGGCCATTTCTGCAAAACTCAAAACCCAACAACATTGAAGGTTATTGCTTAGATAATGGGACCACAAGCACCCAATCTACCCCTGTACAAGATGCAAGAGAGGGAGTTAGGGTGGAGCAAATAGGTAGTGTGGAGTGCCTGTTTCTGGAGCTGAGTGGTGGTTTCACCATGTATATAATCAAAAATAAAAATATCTCAGAGGGTGGAGAGGAAAGAAAGACCTGTCAATGTAACCCAAGAGGCAGAGCCCATGAAGGTGAGAAGACAGGAGGTGCCCAGGAGAGCAGAACCAGCAAGGGATTACAGGCCCCTTCCAGGGTCCAGTGCCTCTAGCCATATCTTAGGCTAGCGGTGGACTAGATGTGGGAACAGTTGTTTTTCAAGCATGGACACGACATGTATGAAGAAGAACAGAGCCAGCAGAGTCTGCTGAGGGGAACCATTTGTGCCTTTGAGATGTCTGATGTTAGTGTCCCACAGTGTGTGCTGTTCTTCAGCTCTTACAAGCCTGCTGTGCAGGGGCATGTCTGTGAGCTTCCGCCTCCAGGCAGTTTATCTGTCTATAAGGACATGGAGCTGCGGCAAGTAACTAGTGGACTGTTCTGTTTCCTAAGATATGGAGACAGTGGAAGGGAGCTAGTCTTTTAGAATGCTCATAAGTCAAGAGCATTTTTAGTAAAGTAAAATGAAAATATTAAAATGTAGAATGCTCTTTCAATTTTAGGTCATGCATGAAGGTTCTTCACTCTGTAGCGTTAGGCCCAGGCCCCGGTGGGAAAATGTGGGTGACTCTTTCTCCTGCTCCCACCCTGTCTGTGCCTTTTTCTTTTGGTCACATTAAAAATGCCCTGCCCTCCGTGTAATGAGCCTGAAGGAATGTGGCTCTTCCATTGTTCCATACAACATGGATTAACAGTCCCACACTATGTACTGACCAGCTGACAGTAATGCCATTTATGGGCTCAGTATGACATTGCGGTGACCTGGAAATAATGGGTCAATGAAAACCTTTGCAGGTCAGTGTGTTGTTTTCTTATTTGTTTATACAGAAAATCTCAGTTTGGGTCCTGTACCTGGTCATTTAGCAAAAGTTCCCAGTTTAATGGGTTGTCACTTATGACAAAGAGGTGGGAGGGACCTCCTAGGCAGCAGAAGGAGCCTTGTCCTTCTGCTTCTGCAGCCCTGTTGGAAGCACTTTAAAAAATGCCACCCTATGGAAATCATCATCAGGGCTGAGTGGGGAACTTATTGCCCAAACCCTTAGTTTGATCAGGATGGGGGATCACATATTGTGAAGTTAAAACATGATTCTGCTCCCTCCTTCTGTCATTTTCCCAACATCTTCCCTATTTAAGAGTGGTTAAAAATCTGCTCCAAGGGGCTGGGGAATATAGCTCAGTTGGTAGAATGTTTGTCTTGCATGCACAAGGCCCTGGGTTCAATCCCCAGCACCTCCCCTCCAAAAAAAAAAAAAAAAAAAATCTCTTTCGAATTGATCTGAGCAGGGCTCAAGGGATGAAGATGATCTCTAGTGACGAGCAGGTGCATTTTAATTGCAAAACCTAATTGGATCATACATGGCTTCCCTGTGCTTCACAAAGACATGTAATTGTTAGAATGTGGAAAGTACCCCACCCCAACCCTTCGAGAAAACTTACATTTTCTGAATGCTTGAAATATAGAACAGGTAATAATTAACATCACACTGCCAGCACGTGTGCTGACCCTGAATAGCTTATGGCCACTGTGTACATTTAGAAGCAATAAAGTCATGTTTGTTATTATTACATGAAATAAAAGAAGCACCTTGGATCATTAAATATGAAGATCTCTTTTCCAGTGGCCAGCAGAACCATGGGGCAGACCTGCTTTTCTTTCCCTTCACAGTCGGCTTGAGGCTTGAGAGGACAGGCAGAGGAGCCTGGAAAGCCAGTAGGCTTCTAATTGTGTCTTTACAGCCAACTAGGCTACCAAAATGATTGTCTTTTTCTCTCCGAGCCTTACTGACCTGTGGCTAATGAGATTTGTGCTTCGATTAGTTGTAGAACATAAATTAGCTAATCAATGGCAACGGATTCACATTATTTCTCATACATGAGTTCCGCTGCAGTGATCTGTATGTAATATTCAAATCAATTTTGAATACTCAGGACGATTCTGCTCATGTGGCATGCAGGAAGCTGGCGGCATCTGTAGCCTCCTGGCCAAGGAGGATGAGGCCAGGCCTGGCTGATACACCTGCCTCTCATGGGCTTCTGGAGCTGTGCCTTCAGTTACACCCAGTGAGGGGCAAACAGAGTTCTGCAGAACAAGAGAAAGATCAAGAGAAAATCTGGGAGAGCGCACAGCCTGAGGTGGCCTATTTCCTGAAAAGGAAATAAAAAAAGCAAACTCATTTCAGGTTTTTGATGTGAAAACTTTGCAAAGAGCGAAGTCCTCGGTCAGTGTCTTCACTTTTTAGCACCTGGAATCCTATCTCTGTGCTTTGCTGTAATTGTCTCATCTGTACAATTAACCAGCATCTTGGCATAAAATGTGGAAATTTGTACAGTCTTCTAGGCATCTGTGGGCTTTATGGTGCAAGTTCTGTTAGTACTGAAGCCACAGAAAATTAAATGTTCCCCAAAGAACTTCCAGATGTGCTCTATTCTAATAGGGTCATTATACAGTAAATTAAAAAGCAGGGTAAATGGAACTGTAAAATTTAAATTACTCTAAAACCACATCTCTTTGCTTTGAGCATTCATTTGTGGGGTTGCATTTGCAATAAATGTGAATTAGGCAGCTGTAATAACTGTTAATCATATATTTATAAAATAGTAATGAGGAAATGAATAGCAGAGTAAGACAGCTGCACATTTCTCTAATAGTGTGTCAACTGCGCACATAATAAGATGTGGAACATTGTTTGGTACTGGGCCGATAATACAGCTGAATGTAAGAGATCGCTTCAGCCTCTTAACTTTACATGAAATTATACATAAAATCCATAAAAGCCCATAATAATGCATTATGCCTCTGAATTGTATTCAATATTTTTCTTTGCTTTGATTTTCTGAAATGAGCTCTACTTTCACCAAAGTCATCTTCCGGGGACCAGCGAGGCTTTTGTTTCAGGCGCTGTCAGCCTGCTAAGATTGCACTTGGATTGAAAGGACCCAGCCAGGACGCAGGCAAGGAGTGAGGGGTGCTCCGTTTTGTTTTCTCTGAGTTGCTCTAAGTGGCCAGAGGCGTGCTTTGTCCTGGGCGGAGAACATGGTGAGCACAGACCATCCTGGCTTCCTCCTGACATCAGGATTGTGAGGAGAGGCCACTCACTGTCCACCTGTCCACCAGGCTCCCTGGCTGCAGGTTTGACCTGATGGGAACAGGTCATGGGATCATGTCAGCCACTTCCACATACATATATTTTGGGGGAGGTGGAGGCTGGGTCTCGGGTGGGTCCAGGAAAGGTGATGGGAGGAAGAAGTCTGTGGCCCTGTGTTGGGAAGGATGGTTTCCTTGTCGAGTTCCTGATTGCCAACCCACCCCACTGGTGCTCCCTCCAGGCTTGGTGGAGGCTGGGGGGTTGGTTGATGGCGTTGGAGAGGAGAGGAAGCCAGATTCAGGCTGTGCGCGGAAGGCATGGGGCAGCTCTTCAGTGGAGCGCTAGAGGCGCGAAGCCTCTGAGGCCTACCCTGGCCGGGTTTTCAGGCAAACCCCTCTGCATTGAAGCTGGGCTTCGGGCTATATTTCTCCCCAAGCAGTCCAGAGGTTGGGGAGGGGACACAGAAGGAGTGTTCATGTGGAGGGCTCATCCTGGCCAGTCACATCACTCCACGGCACTGCTGGGGCAGAGTGGCAGTCAGGGCTGCCGTGCTATGGTCTTGAGGGCATTGGCTTTGGGTATGCTATTCCCTTGTTCTGGAATGTTCTTCCGTTCTTGCAAACTCCAGTTGCTCTTGCACTTCCCTGTTGGAGAGGCTTCCCAGATGCCTGGATGCCTCTCCTTGTTGCCTGGCACTCCCTGTACGGCACGTGCCTCCACATCACGGAGTTCTGTAATTTAGTGTCATTCACCACCTCAGACTGAGGGCTCCATGCGCATATCAGAATTTCGTGCTTGCTACATGTTTAGAAGAATGAATGGGTGAATGCAGTCACTGGATGCTGGTAGACATTTAGAAGAAATGGCCTGGGGTGTGTGTGGGGGGTCTGACTTGAACTCTGTTGTTTCTCAAACTAAAATAGACCTGTCTTTCCCGAAGGCAGTCTTTAGCTCTTGGGATGAAAGGGGCCTGTCTGGAGGGGCTGGAGAAGGAGCAGTTCTGACGTCCCTGTGGTCCTGAGTTGCTCAATGTGGGTGTTTCCAAGAGTCCACAGCCACCCTGGCCATCACATGGGACCCTCACGGAAAGCAGTGTACTGCGGGGTGGAGCTAGAGCCCATCACTCCGCCTGGGGATAAGGGAGGAAGGGAGCCTCTGGGGATGGAGGGGAGGCAAGAGAGAGGGTAAGGAAAGGAGAGAGGGGGAGAGAAGAGGAAGGAAAAGGAGGAGGGGAGGAGATGGAGGAGGAGGAGCAGGATTGTGGTGGGGGAGGACATGGTTACACACACCGAACATTCTCCAGTTTCCTCCTAAACCATGTGCACTTCCAGTATCTCAGTATTGAATTTTTTTAAACAACAGTTTTATTATTATTATTATTATTATTATTATTACTATTACAAAAGTGCTATCTGGTTGTTATAGAGAATATGGGAAATAGATAAAAGCATAAGAAGAAAATAAATATCCTCATAACCTCTCTCTACCCAGAGATAACTCCTGTTAATAATTGATGCGCTTTCTTCCAGGCTTTGTTCTATTTGCAGCCATATCCATGGGTCCAAATACGATGGGCTGTACACAATGCATAGGCTTCTTCCCATCATCAGCTGTTCTTCTCTAGCATAATACATCTCCTAATGGAACTTCTGACCAGCATAAAGTATTTCATGATTCATTTAACCATTCTCCTATTCCCTTAAAAATTCCCTAGATTAGTTAACCATTCTTTATATGTTTAATATTCTCCTGTTGTCCCTTTAATCATTCTTTGTTTGCTGACTATTTATGAATGTATTTGAAGTTTTAAATGATATTGTTTTCAAAGTTCTTAAAAACCTTTGCCATATTTTAGTGGTCAAGTATGATGTCTCACTGCAATTTTCATTTCAATTTATTATGTTTTACTCTAAAGTGGATTTTTTTCCCTTTGTGTTTTACTCACTTGTATATATTTTTCTTTTGAGATTAAGCATGCCATCATGAGTTGAAGGGACAGTGTCAGCGCTGTGGTTTATGGTTTCATTGAGTCCTCTCATTTACTCCACCAGTAGACACTAGATGCTGCATTTAGTAAAGGAGCTGAGGCTTGGCGAGGTGGGGGATCCGACCGAGACACAGCTGAGAAGCGGCGGCAGGTGCTACATTTCAATGCACGTGCCACCGTTCTCTCACTGGATGTGGATAGCTTTCTCTTTAATTTATTGGAGTTATTTGCAATGCTAAGTATTTAATTTATTGTCCATATATGTCCATTGGAGTGTTGTAAGTAGTAGCTGTAGTGTCTCAATATTCCCCCAAAAGAAGCAAAGTCCCCCAAGAATCTCATCACTCTCTCCATCTGGGCTCATGTTCCACTTCCTGTCATCTCCGTTGTCTCTGCCCTGGGCAAGTTGGGCAAGATCTGTAACTATTACTCGTCTCTCTCACATGAGGAGAATGAGGACTTCCGGTGTTGAGATGTGCGGGTCAGCCAATTAAACACCAAGCAAAACACGCCCCGAAAAATGCTCACAGTGAGAACCCCAGTCCAACCAAACTGACAAAAGAATAGCCCCAGCGGTGCCGGTCGGTTCTGATTGGGTAGCGCTGCCTTACCGATAAAATAGAGAATATCCATTTAGATTTGAATTTCAGATAGACAACAAATACTAAAGTTACTATATGATAATAAAACATGCTATGAAAAAGTCCTATGCAGTGCAGATGCTGTCCCCAACGTCTCCCCTCCCTTCCTCCCTCTTTTCTCCTCTAGGAGAAGATGGAAATACTTGTTGAGGAGTGACTGAGTGGGGTCAAACATGGGCCGACTAGGGCACCCTGCCTGGGTCCAGCCCTGAGAGTGCAGCAGAACTGTAGTTGAAGATGGCTGATGGCAGAGGCCACCCCTTGCTACCTGTGCAGCAGTGAGCGAGGTACACAAGCTTTCTGGAGCTCATCTTTCTCTTCTAGAGAACAGGCAGACTCTAGTTGTAATGGCAGCAGCCAACAGCCACAGGGGTACAGCCCTCTACTATACGCCAAATGCTGTTCTAAAAATGTTACCTGCAGGGTTGGGGTTGGGGCTCAGTGGTAGAGTGCTCGCTCGCCTAGCACTTTTGAAGCATTGGGTTTGATCCTCAGCACCACATGAAAATAAATAAATAAAATAAAGGTATTGTGTCCATCTACAACTAAAAAAAAAAAAATTAAAATGTCACCTGCATTAAGTCATTTAATTTTCCTTGTGACATAGGTACTTTTGCCATCCCAATCTGAAGATAAGGAAACAGAGGTTTGTACAAGGTCAAGAGGCATCTGACATCTGAATCTGTGTCTTAACTTTTATACTCCCCTCTCCTGGGTAAAAGGTACATTTGGGGTGTCTCCCAGACTCATCCTCTCCTTTTCTGCATATTGTCCCTCTTCTCCTGAGTGTCCTTGCAGCTACGTTTATGCCATATGATCTATATCCCTAATCATGGACCACAGTGGACATTAGACCCAAGCTAGGCCTTAGCATACTCAATAAGAATGGGATTCTGAGTCATTAGTCTCCACTGTTTGCTTAAACTCAAGATGGGTAGAGTCAGGTGACAGGAGATGTCTCTGTTTGGCCATGTGAATGTTCGAAACCAAGAAGAGAGAGAGTCATCATCAGACCATCACAGAGAGCCAGGTTGCAGGTCCCCAGGCTGCTCCCTCCTGGGGTCTACGGGAAGGGAAAGGAGGTCCCTACTGTATGAGAGTTTGCATGGGAATCTATTTCTTGCAAGAACAGGAGCTCCAAAGTGAAAATTGCATTAAACTCTGTCTGTGGAAAGAGTTCTATATGCCCTGCTCTGAAGACAAATTATAATTTATAATGCTTTCAAAGTTAATAAGTATTAAGACTTTGCATCCTTGATAAATTTAAGCTTCACTAAGATGGATCCGCTGTACCATGGTAACTTGATAGATGTGTTCTTTATTTCCTGGAAGAGACACTATGCCACCAGGGCCATCTTCACCCCTGGTGGTGCATGGGGGCACCAGTGAGACCCCCTGATAAAGCCCATCTCCCCGACAGACACACCTTGGTTTGAGTTCCATTAGTGAGATTCTGGCTGCAACAAAGAGGCAGGTTAAATAGGTTGCCGTGGGTCCTTTGTGAAGGACTGCTAATCTCCCCCAAATTACTGCCCTTTGAATCTCCACTGCATCCAGCTTCCTCTTTGTATGCTGGCTCCATTTAAAGTGATTAAAGTGGAGATCCGATTGGATAAGTTCATCCAAATTCTGTAAACGCCACTTCCGCACAAATGAGCGCTTGCAATCCATTTAATTTTTTCAAATAAAATGATTAAATTGCTATTATTGCCAGATCTTTTTTTTTATTAAGAAAACCTTTTAAAATGTTAATTATTTAGGCCCCTTGAAACACTTTCATCTTTACCGACTTTGCTCTTGAGCAGAAAGTGTCTGCTTGTTCCTGACCAACAGAGGGAAATGTGCGCTTCCCTTTTTTACACCTGCAAGTATTCTCCTTCACTCTAATATTTATGTGAATTTAACTTTAATTTTTCTGCCTTTCATCTTCTGAATTAGTCATATAATGCACAGATCTCCTTCACTGCTTCTTTCCTGTTTATTTGCCTTAACAATAGATTCATTAACTAGATTTGGGTACTCGAGCCATGCGACTACATCCATTTCAAAGGAAGATTTAATGGCATTTCATATTTTTCTACATTAAGGAAGATTAAAGTATATTACAATACTCTTTACTGCCCTATTTTCTTCATTTTAGAAGTGGTCAGTTTTAAAATTTTCCCCCCTCTCTTTCTTTCATCTGCAGCGTTCGATAAATTGTCCAAGCCTTTCAGATGATAGTCCCAGCAAATTGAGTTCTAGATTACAACTCGGACGCATTGTTTAGCCCATCAGCAGTCAGATAAAGCACTCCTATTCACACAGGACATCAAAAGAACAAATATATGTTCCAAGTGGGTAAAAAGAGGACTGAGACTCAGATATTTCATTTCCTTAATTGTTAGTGATTATTTGGCTAGTTTCAGGGTGATCATTTTGCTGACTCTGAGCCTAGACTTACTTGCCTGGTGTAACAGTGGTGTGACATCCACACCCACATCTCCGTGGATCAAGATATATATTCACGACCACAAATTACACCACTGGCAGACAGGGCAGGCGCATCATCTTTTAATAGCCCGAGGGGCCGTCATACTAACATTTTAATAGCAGGCAGTAATGTGAAATGCAAGATCTGGACTTACACCTTTTTATTTCAGCCATGTTACCATCTTGTGAAATAGTCAGGGGACCTGAAGGCATTCTCAGGCTCCGGCAAGGGAGATATTAAGATTTAAGCTTTTTTTTTTTTGTTTTTATTTTTTGTAAGGCAGAGGAGGTCAAGACTACTGGGCACCTCTTGGGCTGAAGTTTCATGCGGGTGTGCCATCTATCAGCCCAGATCATCACGGGGAACCCTCCTCCTCCTCCTCCTCCCCTCGATAAATGCAATATAACCTTGCTTGACACTGAGTCTAAACAAAGTTTGGGAATGTTGGTAAGATGTGGGAGGAAAGGGCAGAAGACAGATTTTACAACAGTACAATCATGGGGTGTAGGTTTTAGGCAATAAGCAGGTAGCCTAGTTTTCTCAAAAGAAAAAAGAAAATAATGGAAAAGTGTAACATTCATTCGGAGGCCTCAAAGGCATAAAAAACCCAATTCCAACTGTTATAGGTCCCTGCAGGAGTCTACAAAAGAACTAAGCTTTTTAAGTAAGAAAACTAGATTCTGGCCCACAGGGCCCTGTCATTGCTGCTTAATGGATGAAACTCTTTGGATATAAATATGCTGTTTACTTCTCAGCTTCAGCTTTCATAAAATATAACCTTTTTATGATTTACGACCCACAGAAAAACTGGAGGATGGATTTTTAGCTCTGAATTGGTTGGATGTCAACAAGAAAAATATAGATAACATATGGAAGTAGTGGGGTGTTAATGCCACACCAAATGATGAAATTATTTTTGTTTAGAAAAGTTAAGTTTGTTCTTAAAGTTGTTAGTGGATGGTGGTTCTATGAGGCAGGGCTGATGAAAACCCATGAAATAGCTCATCTTTACGTCCGCACCCAGTGGCTTTCAAGTTTGGGTAAATTGACTTAGTTCTCAATCAGTAAAGCCTCGTTGATTCTTTAGGAATGGGAATGGCCATTGTGAGACTACATCACCCAGGTTGTTCAAGTGCCATATCTTGGTCACATCAAACATAGGAGTCACCCTGGTCCTGCAGGAAGAAGATGACAGAACAAGTCTCTTTTTCTCCACAAACATGATTGGTAAAAATGAAAAGAAAAAATCGAACAGGAAAACAAATTACCCCCCACCCCCACCATCAGCAAGGTAGCAAGAAAATCAAAGCAAACTCCTCAAATCAAAAGCAACTGCAAACTCTCCTCATTATGCAAATGCCAACCCAATCTTTGGATGTTGGCCTGAAAAAAGATAATTTGTCATCTGGGAATCTGTACTGGTTTTACGATTTTCTTGTCGGTTGACACACACACCACACACACACAAACATATATATGCTTATACATGTACTATATGGTTTATGCATATTTATATACACACATGTTTACATGTTAATGTTATTTCTGTCTCTTTTGTTTTCATTGAGCTGTAAAAGTGAATGGATGCTTAGGGAAAGAGCTAAGCACAGGCCAATCAGTCGACACAGGGACAGGGCTGTCAAGACTGGACAGGTCTTCTCGCCTCACTCTTTGCAGTGTTGAATGAAGGGATTCACTCTGTTGTTTGAAAGCTACATTCAGCAAATTCAAACCTTATGTTGGGTGACCAGACGGGCAGTCTTCATGACCCAGAGAGCAGGGCTGTGAGGCTGGCCTCGGGGGCTGCCTCATGGAGGCCTGGATTGTGCTTCTCCCTCATTTCTTCAGTTTCAGACAGTGTCCCCTGAGAGTGCCACACTGGTGCCTGTTTCCTCAGGTGCCGGAGCATAGCCTGTCTCAGGAGAGACATGGCCTGCTTTAGGTGGCTTTTCATTGTTGTAAACAAAATACCAGAGAAGAACGACATAGAGGAGGGAAAGTTTATTTGGGGCTCATGGTTTCAGAGGTTCAGTTCATCGACGCCAACTCCGTCGTAACTTTGGGCCCAAGGCAAGGCAGAGCATCATGGCAGAAGTGGGTGAAGGAGGAAGGCAACTCAGGACATGTCAATCAGAGCAGACAGCGCTCTGCTCACCTTAGACAAAATATATACCAGTGACCTTCCTCCTCCAGCTGCACCCTGCCTGCCCACACTCACCGCCCAGTTGATCCCTATCAGTGGGTTAATGAATGCACTGAGTAGGTTAAGGCTCTCAAAAGTTAATCATTCCACTCTGAATATTCTTGCATTGCCTCACACATGGGCTTTTGGGAGACACCTCACATCCAAACCATAACATTGCCCAAGAAGGTGGAGCAAAATAGTGTTTATGGAAAAAGGGCACTGGTCAGAATTCCCTGTGGGGATGCTTCAAGCTCTGGGTCAGCATCTGCCTGCAGAGCATCTCAACTCCAGGGCTTCCATTAGCTGAGGTTCTGGAGGAAACCTCGGCAAACCTGGCTCTCATCTCCCCTTTCATAAGAGTATGGGAGTAGCCTGGGGTTTGTCTTTCATTAGAAATCCCCAGGATGGAGGGGGAAGAGTGCGTTCTTTGTGAACAGGGTAGAGAGCCTGGGGCTGCGAGGTCTGCTGGCTTTTGAGGAGGGTGTTGAACTCAATTTGCTCACATGCTCAATCCTCCTCCTCTGCTCTGCTGTCCTGAGAACTGTTGCACACACAGTCTCCCTGGCAGTCCTGGCATGTGTGTGGTTTATTATCTCTATGCAACACTTGCAGAAACTGAGCTTCAGAGGTCATGTCTTAAGCAAGCTAATGCAGAAGTGTGTTTGCACTGTTCTTTTGCAAGGTGAAATCCACCCCGTCTCCCTACCGTAGAGATATTAGGAACAAGAGCTTAAGGAGGGGTCAGGCCCCAGTTCTTTAATAAGACACAAGAATTAAAACCAAGAACCAACAAATGGGATGAATTCAAACTAAAAAGTTTTTTCTCAGCAAGAGAAATAATATGTGAAGTGAATAGGGAGCCTATATCCTGGGAACAGATTTTTTTTTCACACCTCAGATAGAGTTCTAATCTCTAGAATATACAAAGAACTCAAAAAGTTATACAACAAAAAAAACCAAATAACCCAATCAACAAATGGGCCAAGGACCTGAACAGACACTTCTCAGAAGAGAATATACAATCAATCAACAAATACACGAAAAAATGCTCACCATCACTAGCAATCAGAGAAATGCAAGTTAAAACTACTCTAAGATATCATTTCACTCCAGTAAGAATGGCAGCCATTATGAAGTCAAACAACAAGTGCTGGCGAGGATGCGGGGGAAAAAGGTACACTCAGTTGCTGGTGGGACTGCAAATTGGTGCAGCCAATTTGGAAAGCAGTATGGAGATTCCTTGGAAAACTGGGAATGGAACCGCCATTTGACCCAGCTATTCCTCTTCTTGGACTATACGCAAAAGACCTAAAAAAGGCATACTACAGGGACACAGCCACATCAATGTTTATAGCAGCACAATTCACAATAGCTAAACTATGGAGCCAACCTAGATGTCCTTCAATGGATGAATGGGTTAAAAAAATGTGGCATTTATACACAATGGAATATTACTAAAAAATAACAAGATCATGGCATTTGCAGGGAAATGGATGGCATTAGAGCAGATTATGCTAGGTGAAGTTAGCCAATCCCTAAAAAACAAATGCCGAATGTCTTCTCTGATATAAGGGAGGTGACTCAAAATGGGGGAGGGAGGAAGAGCCTGAGATCACCTCTAGATAGAGAAGAGAGGTGGGAGGGAAAGGGAAGGAGAAGGGGAATTGCATGGAAGAGGGAAGGAGACCCCCTTCGTTATATAGAATACAGGTATGACGATGAGAGGGGAAAAAAAAAGAAGTGGGTCACATTAGATTGGGTAGAGAGAAGTGATGGGAGGGGAGGGGAGGGGAAGGGGGGAATGGAAGGGCAGCAGAATAGAACAGACATTATTATTGTTGTATGTATATACGTGACTGCAGGACCAATGTGATTCTGCAACCTTCACTCAGAAAAATGAGAAATCATACCCCATTCTGATTCAAATGTATGATATGTCAAGGTCATTGTAATATCATGCGTAACTAATTAAAACAAATTTTTAAAAAAGAGCTGTAAGGAGAGCTTCGGGCATGGAGGGGCTGGGGTGAGCAGGGAACTCAGGTGTGGCAGGCTCACTCTGCTGCCCTGATTTAAAGGAAATAACTCAGCACCTCGCAGAGGTGAGTGTACAACCACTGGAGCTGCTCTGGAGGAGCTAGCTGCCCTTGACGTCTCCAGGGCTGAGGGGGCTTTACCCAAAGGTGGACACAAACTGCAGAGCTGAGGAGGCTGAGGTCCCTTTCCACCTCCAGGGACCAGTCTGGAAGGTCTGGATGATCCAGGAAGAAGGGGGCAAGCTGGAGAGGTGGCCAGGGCCGGTGGTCATAGGCTCCTTAGGAGGGGTCTTTCTAGGATCCCAGCTATGATGCCCTGAGTCTTGGGCCAACAAGACTCACCAGACTGTACAGACAGCTTATTGTGGTCTCAGGGAAGTCCTCAGGCCTGTTCTGGGGCGCACAGGAATGGAGGGGGACGGAGCCGTAGGCCTTGGGATGCTGCGAGCCAAGGAGGGCTTTCCCTTGGTACCTCCCTTTGGTGATGGACAGTCTGGGGTACCATGAAGTGGGCACTAGAATACCCTCCTGCCCTTACAATAGGAGGAGGGCTGAGAGGGGGTGTGGCATTTCAGTCCCTGGTGAAAGGTCATATAATGCCGCCATCAGGCATCCTGGAGGTAGCTTCCCCGGGTCACTGTATGTGGGTTCTTCAAGACTAAATGGGGACAGAGGAGCCACCTGCTCTGAGTGGAGAAAGTGGCCTCCTTGGATGGTGGTGGATGGAAGGCTCTCTGGAAGAGGTGGCCCTGATCTAGCTGGGAGGAGGCAGCGGATGTCTTAACGGGAAGTCTTGTGGGAGCCTCGAGGAGAGGTAGGGACTCTGGTGGCAATGGCTTTGGTCGTGCCCAGCCATGCCAGTGTAGATGGACAGCAGTGGAGGGACTCGGCAGTCAGGACCTCACTGCGTCTTGCATCACGCGAGAACCAGGTGTCCCTGGGCCTGCAGCAGTCCTGGTCAGGGACTGTGTTCTTCCTCCATTGAAATAGTTCTTGTTTTGTTTTTGTTCTTTTCCAGTGTCTGTATCTGAAGGAGAGCTGGAGGGTGCTCAATAAATATTTCTTGAATTGGGGAGGGGGCCCGTGTGGCCTGCAGGGGAGCTGTGATGACCAGGGGTGGGGAAGCCTGCGGGTCTCTGCCTGGAATCGATGGGCTTTGGCCAAAGCAGGAGGTGAGGTCGGCTGCAGGCAGAAGGAGTCAGGTGCTCCGGGTCTGTTTTTCTGGTTCCACGGTGGGTTCGGGGGTGGCTTTGGGCACGTTCCTAAGCCAGCTGCCTCGACTAGAAAAGGAGGAAGGTTGGCCTGATGTCCGCACAACTCAGTGCTGCTGTTCTAAGAGCGGCTGGATGCTGAGCCACTGTTGCCTGAGAGCTGCCCTTTGCCAGGCCCTGTCACCCAGGCTGTGTGTCCTGATTTTACAGATGTGGAAAATGAGACCCAGGACAAGGATCTGGTTGTCTTCAAATCCAGTCCTGGGTCCCACTCCACCATGCAGTAGGTGAACACATTAACCAAAGAGGGGCCACTGTGCCAAGTTATAGCCTGGCACCTTGGGAGGGGTGCAGCTGGGGTTCCACTGCTAGCCATTAGCCTGGTACCAAGAAGTCTATGCCAATGTCCGTAGGAGATGCAGGATGGAGCCGTCACTAGGGCTGGAAGGTGTGGGTCTTCTTGGGCCAGGTGATCCTGCCTCTGGCTCTCTCCAGGACATGGTTGGCATAGGTGGCCTTGCACCTGGTCACTTGGTAGGTGCTGGCCCTATCTCAGATCTGCCCAAACACAAGGCCCCAGGCATTGGCTTGAAGTCAGGCAAATTGTCTCAAAATAAGAATCTTACATTCTTTCTCTTTTTTCTCCCAGAGTTCTTTCATCTTGGCTTAGAGGGTAGTCTTTCAAGGTGAGAGCTCAAACTCCTGTCTGGTATGGTTTCTTTGGTTGAACTTTGAGGAATCCATCTCTATTGTTTTCTTGACCTTCAGCTGTCCTCAGAGTCCCAGACCCAATTTCCAGGCTAGTCCTGACACACAAAGCTAACGCCCAGAAGGAACAATCGATAGGAGGAAAAAAAAAATTCTTGGTGCTTTAATTAAAAATCCATGTTTGGCTTGTGTTCAGGGGCATATTTTTGCATCTTAAAATATTTCTTTTCTCTTTGTAGTTGGGCTTTGCTTATAAACAGAGCTGGCTCGGAGTCACATTAATTTAATTTTATCTGTGATCCACATCAGCCTAGAATGCTATTAATTTGGATTTGACTGCCGGCAGAGAACAACATTCACTAATATCCACTTTTTAGGTAGGTAATCGTGTAGTAATTAGGATGCGTGTTGTACATAATCTTGATTTAAATAATCCTCGCTTAGTTTTTTGTCTACATAGATAAAAAAGCTATTTTGTCAGTATTTTAGAAGTAGGAAATCATCTTGATTATTTTAATCAAAATCAGCATTTGTGAATTGTGGTATTCTTTTAGGAACAATTAATCTACAAGGCAGAGATTTGTCTTCGTGCCCTGCCTTGTAGATCCATCTCCAATGCACTAAGATAGAGCAGAGGAGCCAATCTCGGGGCTGCAGACACACACCCGGTGGCCTCCTCTCTGTCTCCATGGCCTGAGGCTCACTTTGCAGGCAGCTCTGGGTGGCCTCGAATCCCAGCCCAGGCACTCAGGATGGAGACTTAGGCAAGTGCTTCCAAAGATTATGCCTCCGCTTCCTTATTTGCAAATGGAGAAATTGCTACCTGCATGGGGAGTGGAGGAGATGACCCACTCAGTTGCAGCGTGTGGGACTCACCTGGGATTATTCTTTATGATTTTGTCACCAAGGGGCAGCATGTCCAGGGGTTCAGAGAAGAGGTTGGCAGGCTTTTTCTGAAAAGAGCCAGAGGGTAAACTTTTAGACCCTGCAGGTCGTATGTTCTCTGAGGCAGCTATTGGACTCCGCCACTGCCGTCAAAGCAGCCACAGACCAGGCAGGGATGAATGGGCAGGAGTTTGCCCGGCTCTGATCTGATGCAAGTTTGTGGACCCAGACACTCATCATCAGGAATCAGGTCTGGCCCTCAGTTATCATATGGGACCTTGGACAATGTCTGTAACTGCCGTAGTCCGGCTGGGCTAAATAACCGAGAGGTGACAAGCAATCTGAAGCTTGAAGCGGGAACTACTTTATTGCGAGTGAACTCAGCAGGAACTGAGCGAGAACTCAAAGTAGCGGTAGCAGGAGCCGCTTCTCTGCCGGACAGCAGAGGTACATATACCCAACTAATTACACACAGCTTGACTCAATTAACAACATCTAGATACAGCAGTCAGCCAATAAGGAATCCTCATCATCTCAATGGCTTGGTGGCGTTGCTTCACAAACCACTCCTCCTGGCAAAGTGCCAGGCGCCATCTTGACTTGATTTGCATCCCCAACATGTAACTTGTCATTTTCCCACGTCAACCAACAAGGCCAGAGTGGGAATGAGGTGAAGGAGTGGAGGAAATGCTCCCAGCACAGGGCAGGGCACGCGGCTCAGGAACGAGGCACCAGCTCTCTTGCCTTTACCTGCTTGATTTTCGTGCACAGAGGCTGGAGTCTGATTCTGTATGGCCAAGACCCTGTCATCGACCTCGCTTAGGAGTTTGAGGGTTGCCCCTCAGTTTGAGGGAGTCTGAGGTGTGTGATCCAGGTGAGTGGGATGGGCAGCAGTTAACCTAGTCAGCCTGGACAGGCGTCTCAGGGGGCCCTGGTGGTGGTTTCTATAAACTTTTCTCCAAAGAGTGTTTCTGGTTCTTCATCTGTTGTAAATTCGTCCTCAGGTTTCTCTTAATAGACTCTTCTGACAGATCCTGATATCCTACGTGTGTCCTTCCGATTTCTAAAGTGAATCACTTAATAAGAGGTAGCGATAGCCAGGTATGGTGGTACATGCCTGCCATCCAAGCCACTCGGGAGGCTGAGACAGGAGGATCACAAGTTGAAGGCCAATCTCAGCAGCTTAGTGAGGCCCTAAGCAACTTAGTGAAACCTGTTTCAAAATAAAACATAAAAAGGACTGGAGATGGAACTCAGTGGGGGGTACCCCTGGGTTCAATCCCCAGTATCTAAATGAATAAATAAGTAAAAAAAAAAAGTAGTGATGCTGGAAAGTAAAGAAATGTTAAAAACAAAACAAAATACTCCACAGCCCCAAACCTAAATCCTCAGTGATGGAAAGATGTACCAGGGATACAGGAACAAGCTGGAAGAGCTCCTAGGGGCCACCACTGGAACAGTCTGAGCAATAAAATAAATCCAATATAGTTGGGGTGAAATGTAAAGTATAAAGTGTTCATGACCCATACTGACAAAAAAATAACTGAATAAATAAATAGGGGAGAGAGAAGTATCAGAAGGTGTTGGGGCCTCCCCAAGTGACTACCTTCCAGAGCCTGGTATGGGAAGGGTGGCCCTGGGACAACCTAACAGTGGAGAAGCCTGAAAAGCTCCATTCGGCTGGCCAGGTGACCAAATGAACACCAACAACGAGGCCACGGTGACAGCAGGGGTCCTTGATGTGACTGGTGAAAAAGGCCCTTTCCTTCATGTTCTGCCTCCCCTAACACATAGCCCCAGCCTCTAGTCTTGATAAAATCACCAGGCGAACCCAAACCCAGGAACATTCTGCAAAATACCTGACTAGCACTTCTTAAAATTGTCAAGCTTATCAAAAACAGGGAAAGTCTGAGAGACTGTCGTAGCCAAGAGTCGCCTAAGGAGACACGGGGACTACATAAATGGGGTACACTGGACAGGATCCTAGAACAGAAAAAAGGGTGTCATGTAGCAACCATAGAAATGGAGGTAACATATGGACTTTAGCTGGTAATAATGTTTCCAAATTACTGACAGCCCCTGCCAGTGTCTGCTAGCACCAGCCAGCCACTGGGTGGGGTTTAAAGTGGGGCGGCGTTGTGTCTCCACACTTGTGAGTGGGAGGTGAGGCTTCGAACCCAGGACATCCCACCCCATGTTCCAAGCCCTGCCCCATCTCGGACTTAAGATAAGGGAACACGATGATCTCACCCAATGGCCCTTGAGTCCATTTTCTCTTCTTGCAAACAAAGCCCCAATTTTGTTTGGGCCAACAATGCGCCCTCCTGAAAAAATTCTACACATGGAGGCAGAGTGCCACATCAGCGTTAGTTACTATTGTCATGATTCTGTTTTCTCCTCTGTCCTTCTCAGGAGGCCACCCATATCCCATATTGAGGTCATAGCCTCTCAGCGCCTTCATATCTCTTGTTTGCCAATGTCTCCGTCAAGTCCCTGAACCACCTGCCTTACACCGGTTCCTCTAGGTGTGGAGCCTGAACCTGGGAGTTCTCCTCAAGGTTGGTTTCCCTCTTCTCCTGGCCCAGTGGTTCTTTGCTCCTGGGTTCCAACATGGGTGGACCAGGACTGACGTTTTCTAGCCCCGTGCTGCTGTTCCTTCAGCCTCTGCTGGTCTCTGAAGAGCAGGGTTAGTTCCAGTGGAGTCTCACTGGTGCCCAGGGTTTCCGTCCTCTGATCCAGACCCATGCCTCAGGTGATGGCGGTAGGGGGCAGATGGGAACCCACTTAAGAGATGGAGAAGGAACATGGGAGTATCGATTCCCGGAGAGCCCAGGGACCTAGACACCAAAAGAGTAGTTTCAAGAGGGATATGATCGACCTTGGCAAGTATGGTCCAGAGGCTCTTCAGATAAGCTCTGAGAAAGCCTGTTGGATTTGGAGGCTACAGTCGTCCTCACTGGGTGCAGATTCTGGGTTGTGAATTCCCCACTCACTCAGATCTATTTATAATGGACACCCACGGTGTTCTGGCTCAGAGGTGAGAAGTCCGGCCACCAGCGTGTGTGCTGGTGGCTGTGCCGGTGCAGCCTGGGAAGGGAAGGCCGAGGCCAAGGTCACACACCAGGGTAGCAACATGGAGACACGAAGGACAGGCTTCCTTGAGCCCAAGAATGTTCTGGGCATTTAGCACACGTGCTCTCAGCCCTGCAACCATCACCATGAGCACGGTCCACAGGCCCCAGCTCTTCCCCACTCCTCCATGGGAGGAGGAACTGAATTTGGGAATCAGTGAGGTGAAAAATGACTCGCCTAAGTCCCAATTGTAGATTAGACTCTCTTGAAAGTGCCGCCTCCCACCTCCACGTGGACGCATGCCTCTGTGCCAGCGCGTCCTTCTGCCTGAGAGACTCTGCCGTAGATGCTCTCGGGGAACATTCCTGGGATGGGAAGGGACCAGCCTGGGCTAAGGGGGCATGATCTTCATCCCTGGTCACATGGTCTGGATTTCTCCCCCTTGGGGAGGGGAGCGGACCTGGGCCACCGGAAGACAAGACTGATGTACCTCTAACAGAGGAACTGAGAGGAAGTAGGCAGGACTTGCTCAGAATGAGCTCCGGGCCCAGCCAGCTCAGGGAGAGGGGAGGAAGCTGGCCTGCTCAAGGCTTGGCGAGAGGTGCCTGAGCTCACAGATTTTACCTGGGGATTTTTTTTGGTTTATGCTCAGGGGATTATACCCATTTTACAGGTGAGGAAATTAGGGTTCAAATAACTTGGTCACACACCTAGTAGCTTCAAATTCAGGTCTGTTTGTTTCCCATAGTCTAGCTCTTGACACTGTAATATAGCCTTTTAGAAAGCTGAGACCAAAGGAGCTTGATTTAAAAATATCTGCAAGGCTCTGCCTGGGCCAGACTTTGTAGGAATCACTATTATAAATTACTGTTAAGAGTTAAGATTTTTTCATTTGACTTTTAATTTTTAAATTTTAACTAAAACAAACAAAAACTATCATGCCAAAGGCGAGAAGATTTCCTGCAGAGTATAGATTCTCCAAGTTCTCATCTCAGGAATTGCCGACTGGGAGAGGTCACCTCATCCCATCGGGACTCACCTTCTCCATGGGGTATTTAAGCTGCAGGGGCCCTCAGGATCCTGGGAGTCATCTTGTCTTGCGGGTCCCAACATTTCAGCAAGGGCTACCACTTGAACATCAGCTTCTTCTCTGGGGACAGCTGTACTTTGTTCAATTTCTGGACTTAAAAAGTGCTCAGTCTCAGGTGGCTGGAATTATACAAGGGTCACTATCTACTGGGAACTCCTAGAGTCCAGTCCCACTAGGAGCCCAGAGGTGGGATGGTTCAGGGGCATGGGATACCATTCCTAAAGTCACTCAGGGAATGGAGTGGGCAGAGCTGACTCTTGGGCCCTGACTCCTGACCCCCAGGATTGTGGGCTTTTTGCAGTGCCCCACAGACACCAGCAGGTGAGACAACGAGGAAGAAGCTTCTACTCTGAGGTCCCATAAAACTGGGAACTCATCCCAAGATGCAGTGTGACTTTTGTTTCCTGCATCGTCTTGGTTGAATCTCCCTTGTGAAGTTGGCAGAGTCGAGAGCATTAGAGTCCTCTGATTGTTGTTGCTTGAAAAACTTGAACCCAGTTAAGAGGTTTCTAGACTTTCCTTTCCCACGGTTAAGCCCAGCTTTCTTGTCTGGCAGGGAGAGGTCTAGAGACTGGAGCATCTAGGAGAAGGCAAAGGTGTGGGTGCCCAGAAACACTGAGTGTTCAGTTTGGAGACCACGTGGAGGAGCTGGACACAACCATCTTCTCCAAGTATGTGAAGGGAGGCTGCCAGGAAGGAACCTTGGTTTGTTTCTTAATGACTTTGGAAGGCTGAACAATGACCTTGGAAGGGCTGAACTATGACCAACTGGTAGACCAGATGAGGCTTGTGCTGCCTCCCAAGTAAGTTGGAGAGTCTATGAGTTGCTGTGCACCAGTCTCTTCTTAGCCTATAATTACTCTGATCTCCTTCTTCAGACTCTCCTGCCCCACAGGGACCAAAATGGATCCTCACTCTCTAATGTCTGATATAAAATAAAATAAAATAACCAGAGGTACTATTATCACTGGCACAGGAGCGACGAGACAGCACGATTCAGCTCCTTCATTTTCCTAATAATGAATAAAATCACACCAGCAATTTGCCCTTGAATGCATTTGTCAATCAAAGACCCAACACTTAGAGAGATCCCCCCCAGAGCATCCTCCAGGTACTGTCGTAAGCGAGAGGGAACACGCTTCTTGGCATTGTTAGAACTGCAGCAAATAGGCTGAGAGCTTGTTTAATTTTTTAAAAGAGGGTTCTCCAGCTTTTGGCTGGTCTAATGAAAACTGGTCTGTGTCGACTTTGGCTGAGTCCTTCACACAATGACAGTGCCCCTGTTCTATAATTTCTGCTAATTGCCACTTGAACAAAAGCCACATTGTGTAGCTTCTCGGCTGCTCTACAGTTTCAGAGTGGAGCTGGCCAGAATGTCTAAAGCGCTGTCGTTGTGAAACCTTCTACCTCAGCACAGGCTGCATCAGTCTACACTGCAGAGGCTGGACTGGTATTTTCAAACTGGGTCTGAGTGTGTTTTATAAAAGAAGAATTTAAGCAGAAACTGAGCTGGCAACTCAAATATTTGCATGCAGATGGCATTACCTCTTAACAGATTTGTAGGGTAAAAATAAATGTGACTTAATAAACAGAGTCTTCAAGAATTTCTACTTCCCCCAGTTGCCCAAATGCTTTGAAATGACCCGATTTACTTTAATGGACTTAAGAAATGACACTGGGGTTTGGAGTGTTCAGGGATGATTCTGATAAAATAGTGAAGTTAGAGGTTCTGCCCTGAATCTCCTGTACACGAATTCCTTGATGTTTCAGGGATGTCATCTATGTCCCTTGTCTGTTCCTTGTCTGACCCCTAAGTGGGGATCAGACAATTATGCACGCCTAGAGATCGTTTCATGCCAGGGGTTTCTGAAACACAGAGACAGAGTTAAAAATGGACCTTGAAGTAATTTCCATTCAGTTGCTCAAAATTCCATTTTGAAAACTTTATTTTAGCATCCTCAGACTAGATCAGCATTTGGTCACTTTTGAAGATCTGGATTGTGGAGACAATTCTGCATTTTAGGCATTTCACAGACATGATGGAGTCGGGACATAAACTGGTCCAAGCCCTCTATCACCCTGGAGCACACTTGAAGAATCCTGGCCTGGGTAAAGATAGCTGGTCCAAGACAGGATCTTGTGGTAACCCACCTGGGTGGGCTTTGTAAGTATTTGCATTTCACAGAGCAATAACTGGAAAAAAGAGAAAGAAAAAGAAATAGAAAAGAAAAATTAGAGGTTTTCAGATAGGGTTGCCCACATTTAATTTGTTGGGTAAAGACATAAAAATAAGATTGTCTACAATCACCAAGATTCCAAAAAAGGAAAGACATTTTTATATCCAAAGAATAGAAAGGTTTTATCCTTGGCATAAAGGAGAAGTCTCTAATTGAGCAAATTTTGTTTTGTGAAAAATGGGTTGAATTGCTCTGTTTTAAAAAATCCACCAAAATTTCATCCAGCATTTGACCTGATATTTGGAAACCATGGCTGCATTTTTGAAAAGGGGGCAGTGGGTAGGTGTGAGATGGAACTGGGCAGGGCACAGAATGAGGGGTTAGCCAAAGGGGACTCACATCCCTGGTACAACCTCCTGACCCTAAGCCCCTTTCTTCCCAGCTGCTGGGAACCTCCCTGAGCCCAGAGAGTAAAGGAAATTTACTACTTCCAAGGTGAATTTGAGGCAGCTGTGGTTGTTACACAGTTCCTATGTGATGAGTCCAACACCCATCTTTGTCCCCAGGTCTACCCTCCAGGGCCACAGGACACGTTTAATTCCTTCCCTCATGATAACCTTATACAGTGAAGCCAGCCAGCCTGACTCTCCTTACCCATCTCTTGCCCATCACAGGGGCCACATTTCTAGTCTCTTAGTAATTTCAATGCAACTTAGTATCCTCACTGTTGTGTCCTGGAATCCAGTCTAACCATCCCAAGACGAGTGGGTGTAATTGAGCTTCACACCTTGCAGAGACCTGACTGTCTTAGAGGAGAGGGCAATTACTGCCTCTGTTGTGCTGGATATTGTTTTTAATCTTGTTTTTCAGTAAAAGTAGTTTGATATTAAACAGTATTTTTTTTAACTCAAATCAAAGTTGTAACTAAGACCCAGAAAGGTTTTTTTTCATGTATTGAAGAGCAGTTGCTTGTCTCATTCTATAAATGTGTCAATTTTTTCTCCCCTACCATTTCTGCTCATTACCCCACTATTCAAACCTCTCTTCCATGAGGTCAGCTACCATAATAGAAAACCCAAGATATTGCAAACAACAAAACTAATTTATAGTTCCATAACTGTAGTTTTGTTAATCTAGATGCAAAAATCTCTAACAAAATATCAGTAATTTGGGTCTCTCAATATATTTAAAAAAAAAAAGTTCAATAGATCATGACTAAGTAGGGTTCATCCCAGGAATATAAGGTTAGTTTAGCCTTAAAAACCAATCAATGTGAAATGACCATTTTGACAGGAAAAAGTAGAAAGCCATATATCCTCTCACTGGATGCACAAAAAATATTTGAAAAAAATTCAACACCCATGTATGACTTAAAAATAATAAACATAGCTTACAGCTAACTAGGAATAGAAGGAAACTTCCTCAATTCAATTAAAGGCATCCTTGAAAAACCTACGTTTAACATCATTCATAATAATGAAAGACTGGACATTTTTCTTATAGGATCAAGAACAAAGCAAGGATGTTTGCTCTCACTATCCCTATTCAACATTGTGATGGAGTTTTTAGCTAGTACAAGACAATAAGAAGAAAAAGCACCAAAGCGTAAAGGAACAAGTGAAACCATCTTTATTGGCAGATAACATGATTGCATATACAGAAATCCTAAGGAATTGACCAAAAGGGCCATTAGAATTAAAAGCAAGTTTGCAAGAAACAAGGCCAATATTAAAAAATAAATTGTATTTCTAGACACTAGCAATGAACAATGGTAAACCAAACTAGAAATATATTTAAAATGGCATAAAAAGCACTAAAATACTTAGGGAAAAATTAATAAATATGTATAGGACCTATTCACTGAAAACTTTAGAACAATCCTAAGAAATTAATCTTAAGTAAATGGAGAGGTATACCATGTTCATGGATTGAAAAGCTGAAGATTGTTAAAATGTCAATTCTCTCCCAAATAGGTCAACTGGTTTAGTGGAATCACAATTGAAATCTCGCAGGCTTTGGTATAAATCAATAAATCAAAACAAATAATAATGGTAATAGTGTCCCCCCCAAAGTTGGAGAACTTACCTTATCTAATTTTCAGACTTCCAGGTTGGCAGTGAACAAAGGAGTGCAACATCAGGATGATTATTGACATATATCAAAGGCACTGAATAGAGTCCAGATATATACCCACATGCATGTGGGCAATTGTTACTTGACAAAGATACAACAATGATAACTCAGTGAGATAAGCATAGTGTTTTTAACAAATGGTGTTGGAACAAATGGAAACCATGTGGAAAAAATGAACTTTAACTTATACATTTTACCACACACAAATAATAACTCAAAATGGATCACAGACATAAATTTAACAGTTAAAACTACAAACTTTTAGAATAGGAGAAAATACTTATGATTTGAGGGTAAGCAAAATTTCTTTGATCAAGCAACACATAAAATCCAAGTCCAGAAGCACAATCACCATATATTGCTATTATATTTTTACATTTATTATGGTCTTACAGATAAAGGTCTTACACTCAGAATTACAAAGAGCTCTTACAACTCAATAATAAGACACTTTTTTTTCCCTCAAAACATTTGAAAAGACATTTGACAAAAGATGATACATAAATGGCTAATAGGTATATGAGAAGTTCAACATCAGTAGTAACAAGGAAAATGCAAATTAAAATTACAATGGACACTCTTCATGCACTAGAGTAGCTAAAACTAGAAAGGCTGGGACTGGAGGCCTGGCTCAGGGGCAGAGTGCTTACCTGATCCCAGCACCTGCCCCACCCCCCACCCCCTGCAAAAGGTGACAATATGAAGTATTGATGGGATCAAAAACCTGTACAACTACTTTATAAAATGTCTTGGCATTTTTTCAGTAGTTAAACATACATTTTCTACATGACCCTAAATTCCACTCCTAGATTTTTATTCAAAGGAACTGAGAAGCTATGCCCACAAGAGACTTGTAGACAAATATGCATAGAAATGCTGTTTATAATTGCCTCCAGGGTCCATCAAAGGCGAGGAGATGAACACCCTGTGTTAGGCTGTCAGCACAGAAGGGAATGGATGAGTGGCACGTGACATGGATGGTGCTGAACAGAAGCAGCCAGATATGAAGGAGCAGGTGATGCAGGGTTCCTCCTGTGGGAAAGTCGGGAGTAGGCAAAATTAGTCCAGTGACAGACACAGATCAGTTGTTTCTGGGGGCAGTTGTTGGGTGGGAATTAACTGAAGAGTGACTTGAGGAAACTTTAAAAAAATTTTTTTTTTGATATTTGTAGATGGACATAATGTCTTTATTTTATCTGTTTATTTTTATGTGGTTCTGAGGATTGAACCCAGTGCCTCACACATGCTAGGCAAGCGCACTACCACTGAGCCCCAACCCCAGCCACCCCCCAAGGAAACTTTTTGAGGTACTGAAAATGTCCCATATTTGATTTTGATGATAGTCTTATGGGTGTATACATTCATAAAAATCCCCTCAGTCATACACTTAATGGGGTGCATTTACTATATGCAATTCATAACCTGATAAAGATACGTAAAGCAAAGCAGAACAAAACCCAAATCATCTTGATTCTCAATATCTTGTCCCATCCCAGCTCTTGTTTTAGGAGAGAGTGGCAAGTAGAAAACTCAATCAACGTCTTAACATGGGGCCACAGTCCACAAGGTTTCAGGCGTGTTCTTGGCTGTGCTGGGGGTGTTAGGGTGTCAGGGTGAGCAGGCCTGGGCTTGGTCCCTTTTTATACCAGTAGTCTCTGCCTCGTGTTAATGGGCTGTTTCTGATTTGGCTGTCCAGTTGCCCAGCCCTGAGGGAGGAGGGCGTTGAGAAATCAGATCCTCAAGAGCCCAGAGATGAGCTTGATGAGCTTGTGGCTGTAGCTGGGCTCCTGGGCCCTCAGGCAGGTGCAGGAGTGGCTGCCCCTCTCTCACAGCTGAGGCCATTGAGTGCCAGCCACGTGCTGGGCGTACATGAGCAAGTGCATTCCACATCCTCCGAGGTAAGCTGCCCACATGCTAGGTGAGGAATTTTGAACTTAAAAAGGCCAAATAGGTACCCCCAAATTGTCACACATTCCTCAGTGCCGACTCTGATGAAGAGGCTCCCTGGGCTCAGGAGCTAGTGATTCAGTGAGCTGGGCTCCTGGGACCAGGGAGGGAGGGGGAGGGTCATGTGGGCACAGGACCAAAGAGTTGGGCACAGTCATAGTGCAAGAATTCAAAGCCCATTTAATTCTGCTACTAAAGTGAAAATAGGGAATTTCAGGATATTTCTTTCTCTTTCCTCCCTCTCTCCCTCCTCCTCCCCTTCTTCCTCTTCTTTTTCCTCCCCTCCTCCTCTTCCCCCTCTTCTTTTCCTTCCTCCTCCTCCTCCTCCTCCTCCTTCCTCCTCGTCCTCCCCCATTCTTCTTTGATTTATTTTGTTTGTCTTCCAGTATTTTTTTTGCCCCTTCCTAGTTGGGCTCCCACCTTGATTGCCCTCCCAGAGAACGCCCATCCCACATGCCCGCCCAGTGAATGCCCTGAGTGCCTCTGGCCTCAGCGGATCTGGGACTTGTTGGGAGCCTTGCCCTTGCCTTGCTAAGTTTTGTGTGTCCCCTCCTCATGGGACAACAGCTCCCTGGGGTGCAAATCCTGCCTTCTGGATGAAGAATGGAAAGGGGACTCTAGCTCAGGGTTGGGGACCACAGCCTGTGCCTCTCAGATGCCTGGGCTCACTGGACAGAGGGACACACTGCAAATGACCCAGCCTAGTGGCCTGCCAGGGTCTCCTAAAGAGTGGATTTGAGGAGGTTTCCAAGTCTGGGCCACCTGGTGAAAGTGACAACTTTTCCTTCAAATTTTCTGAGCACGAGGACAAAGGTTTTGCGGTGTGCTGAGGTGTCCCTAAGGCCTAACGTTTGCTAACATCATTTTGTTTGTTTTTGTTTTAAAAAAAGGGAGCAAGGCTGAGGTCAGAGCCCTCCTCAGGTAGCCACCACCTGGCATGCCCTAGCAATTATCATGTCGCCCAAATGGCTACCTTGTGGGTCAGAAGGCCACATCTCAAAAATCACAAAAATTCTAAGAAATTTATGAAAATAGTGTCACTATATTAGAAAAATTCACAAACCTAGAAACATAGAAAAAGGAATATGATCATCCATTTTACCACCCATGGTAACATTTTGATGCCTTTTCTTTCTTTTAAATATGAAAATTGAAATAATATTCTTTGTGTTCTTCCATTTCCGCCCACTAACATATCTATTTATATGTTTCCATAAGTGTTTTGTAAACATAGTATTTCTTTTTTGATTATAAAAAATAAAATGTAGAGAGCTCAAATAAGAAAACAAAAATAAAAGAAGTAAGAATAATACAAATTCTTAGAGAAAGTTAGTGTTAGCATTTTAATGAATTTCTTTTTATTCCTTTTATACATGTGTGTGTGCTTGTCATACATTTAATTTTTATTTTTTTAAATTGAATCACACAGTCTTACAGTGATGGTTCTCATGGTTACCTAGCCTTTTATTCTGCTGAATTCTTCAGGGGTATGTACCAGAGATTACTGAACCATTCTTGATTGTGCCTTTGGGTTATGCCATGTTTTGTGTGTCTATGTTGCTATAAGCAATTTTGTAAACAAAACATTTTTAAAATTTCAGATTACTTAGAACCCTAAAGAATTGTTCATCCAAAGGATGAGCATTTGTAAGACTCTTGTATGTATTGCTGCTATTTTCTAAAAGGGATGTAAAATTCATATTCCCATGGGAAAAATATGAGCATTTATCACTCCCTGTTCAGCAGTTGGTGCCGGTATTTATGAGATTTTCACTCATCTGATAGGAAAACTCTCCAGTGTTTCAGTTTGCACTTCTGATCACCGTGTGGCTGACCCTTGGTATCCATTAGTGATACAAAGATCCCGATGTTGGCACAGGTCCTCTTTTCTTATTAATGCTGGAACTTAGGCCCTTGGGGGCTGTTCATGCCAGGGGCTTGGTGTGTAGCTTAGCTGCTGTGTTAGAAAAGCGAGCCTAGGAAGGTCCTGCCACCCCACAGAGCTGCCAAAGGCGTGTCCCCAGCATGTGGCTGTGACCTTCACGATGACCTGCTCACCTGAAACTTTCAGAAGCCAGAAGATCCCCACCACAATTGTTTGTTGTCTAAGAAAGAGATTAAAAGTGAGAACAAGAGGTAAGTGAACAAGAGAGGAGATATTCAGACTGACAAAGGTCTACTAACATAAAACCAAAAATCCTCTATAACAGGAAAAAGACCCAAACGCCAGGATATGTCAGGACTGGCACAGGTTCACCACAAGCCCCAGCATACTCCAGGAGCCGGGGTGGGGGGGACTGGAAGGAATGTGGACAGCCCCTTGTCCAGCTGGATAAACCTGGTGGAAAGAGGCCTCGGCCTGCTCTCTGCCTCTGGAGGTGGGCTTGTGACCTCTCCTCATAGGACTTTGGATGATTAAGTCAAACCCTGGTCATAAATGGATAAAACCAAGGCTGGCACATGTAGGCATTCCATAAACAAGAGCTTTAAAAAAGTCCAGATCCACGATTTGTGGTATTCACCATAACAGTGATGAATGGGAGGAAGGATAAATCTTGAAGTGTGTTCTGAATTATTGGAAAAAAAAAGGGGTCAATTGTACCTTTGGTAGTTTCAGAATAAATATCTTTATTGTATTTCAATACTTGACCAAATTGGTGAGGTGCTGGTATTAGAATTTCATGTTTGCCGGAGCATCTAATTTCCCCATCACTGATGGAAGTAGGCATTTCAATATTTACTGCACATCTGCTGGACTTTTCCGGAGATGGTTCATCACTCCCAAGAGCAACAGCTCTTAGTTTACTTGACACCCAAGAATAGATTATTTTCCTAAAATATTGGCTTTTAAATAGTTCAACAGACCAAAGTAGTACCGCCAGGTTGCTCTTCTTAGTGGTCTGGTTTCATCAGTGGGAGACTGTGTCCTCAGCTTGCCTTGTCCTCCTCCCTCAGCACTCACTTCCTGGGAACTCCGGGAAGTCAAGATCATGAAAGGGCTTATTAGCAATGCCCTCCCTGCCCCGACAGAGCAAAAGGCTTGTATAGGCTCAGGAGATGTGCTGAGGGGCACCATCCTAGCATTGTTCAGATCCGACTCTGGCAGATGGCAGCTGAGGCCTCCAAAGAGCCCCCTTCCCTGATGGATCTCTACTGTTCCTTCCAGAATGGACACAGGAGGGAATGACTGAGGGCTGACCACCTGGATGTGTGGGAGGCTGGAAGGAAGAAGAGGCTGGGGTCCAGAGGGTGGGGAGGAGGCTGTATTTTCCAGTGTGCAGGGGAGGGTGGGGGAGAGGCAGAGTAGCCTCTGTCTCCTGCGTGCTGGAAGGTCTGGTTGAAACCGAAAGGCACGGGCAGCTTTGGTCACTTGTGCACTCCTCTCCGTGCACGTGTGGCCAGCATTGGTGGAGCATTAATGGCGAACAGCACCACCAGAAGGAGGTGGCACCAGGGTTTGGGGCTGGCAGACATTTTGCACTCATTCAGTTGATAGTGTTCAGGGACCTGTCAGTAGCAAGCCCTGAGCTGCACTGGAGACACAGGCAGCCAGACCTGGTGAGGGTACAGGCAGAGACACAAGAATCAAGGCCAGTGGAACGAAGGACAAAGGAGTCCTCAGAGGGGATGGTTGCCTCCACTGGGGGCCAGGAGTGCTGAGTAGAGGTCAGGCGGAGGTCGGTGGGTCTTTAGGGGTGTACTAAATTTTCCCTGGCAGGCAGGGCAGGACGGGGAGCTCACTTCACACTTTGGGAAGTGAGATCTAAGAGAGGCGAGATCTAGCAAATCCTCAGGGTGGGGATGGGAGAGGTTGTTTTCAGAGTTGTGTGACCTTGAGCAAATTACCTAACCCTTCGGGCTTCAGATTTCTCACTTGTAAAATGGGCAAATAACACTTCTTACCTCGTAGGGTGGTTTCAAAGACTCTATGGAAAGGGAAGTGCATGGCACATGGTAGTAATTACACTGGTGTTTATGTAATGTAATAAATACACTAAGTGGTCAATGAAATCATTATTCCCCTGGTTCTGATGCAACCCAGGCAAGTCTTGTCACTTCACTGGGTCTGATTCCTCCTCTGTGTAACATGCACTTGGATCAAATGACTTCTGAGCTTCCTTTGGGCATGGTGCTGTGTGACACTGACTGCCTTTTCAGGTGGACGGATTTCCTGCCGAATCCTCCCTGAGCCTCTGTGTGCCCAGAGCAGTGCCTTGCAGGCCCACGAAGGTGACTTGAGTAATTATTGCAAATTCGAGGCTCACTCAGACTCTATGCTATTATTTATGTGGCATATGTGAAACTTCAGCTTCTAAAGCAGCTTTTCCACGGCTGCAGAGGACATGAGGTTCTGAACTTGAAAAGTCTGATATCCATTTCTATTTTCAGAGCAGAGGCGGGTGGAACGCT
This sequence comes from Spermophilus citellus, assembly GCF_964194105.1. Classification (NCBI taxonomy): domain Eukaryota; kingdom Metazoa; phylum Chordata; class Mammalia; order Rodentia; family Sciuridae; genus Spermophilus; species Spermophilus citellus. The sequence continues at coordinate 89,713,397 of NC_138195.1, forward strand.
TGTTTCTGGCACCAGAGCTACATGTGGGAGGAAAGGAGGGCAGAGGCGCTGTGCTCCTGAACCAGGGCTGGTCCTGTCTGAGGATCCACGCAGCAGAGCTTTGGGAAGCAGCTGGCACCCTCCTCGCTCAGTGCAAGGGACGTGACCTCTGCTCCCAGGCTTTTTGATCCAGTCCACTTACCTGCCTTTTTGGTTCAATGTGAAGCCATTTCAGCCTGTAAAGGACTATCCCAAGGTACATGGACATTGCCAATCCAAGTTTCTGTGTTCTTGGCCATCCATCTTTGATAAGAGACACTCTGTCACCAAATGCTTTCACAAGAAGCAATCTTGGTAAATGAATTATGCTCTAATAAAAATAATTGATGGGAAATAATACCCGAATTAGGAGATCTGAGGAAGAGTATGAAAGGAAGAATAAAGTTCTAGTGATTGCTATTTTTCCGGCCTCACCCTTTCCAGGTCCTCCACCAGGTGACACAGAGCACGAGTGGCCTTTTATTTGAATGTTCTGAGTCGCTGACATGACTCTGTTTGTGGGTGGATGGAAAATGTATTCTGTTAACACATGTTCTTGGACGTTATTAAAATTGATACCACTTTTCCCCTAATAAGAGCAGAAAATGGCCACAAATTTGAATCTGTTCTCATGAAGAAGATAGTATCAAGAATTGGAAATGAAACAAATGCAATTTTTTCCCCTTAGTAGAGCATTCACATTTTGATCTTGGGAACTTGTTAAGGTCCTATTCTTCCTTCCCTCCTTCCAGCCACTGCTTTTACTGTGCAGTGCAATGATACAATTTTTCTCTCTTGCAAAAAGAGTCATTGCCCTGACATCTGTGTTGTCTGTGGGGCTCCAGGGCATCCTCCAAGTCCCTGAATAGGCCGAGTTGAACAACTCTGCAGTGGGTGAGGAAAATATTCTGCCATTCACAGGATGCGATTTTGCATTAAATGGCTACTGAATAATCCTGTATAGAAGCGAGAAGAGGATGCATTTCTACCTGCTGGCTGCCAGGTCTGCGCAGTGCAGTGTCTGGCTCACCTGGGTTTTGCGGTTAGGCTGATACTGTGCCATCGCCTTTAAGTAAAAGGGGGAGGGGAGGAGAAACCCACCAAAATCCCTAACACCTTTTTCGACATCCCTAATGTCCCATTTGTGCCAACCAGAACCTGACGCCGGTGATCTGCTCAACAGCCGGGTGATGACATGCTTTTTGGGTACGATATATACACTAGGCCATTAGTCTGCAAGCAGCAGTTGTCAGCTTTGTTCCCATTTAGAGTAATTTTCTCACTAATATAGCATATTCTTCAGGGGTAAAATGCATTTTCCAGCCAGATATTCCCCCTAATAGTGAAGTTGGTTTAATGATCGGATTTCAGCCAAGGAAGGACAGCCTGCGATTGCCGCTGGGACTATATTGAAGCCACCAAAATGAAAAGACTTATTTTAAAACACATTCACATGAACAGGCAAAAACCTCTCCTTTCTAGATTAATGAAGCTCATTTGAGGGGAAACTTAGGCACGAATTTAAGAGCTAAGTAAGGCACTTAGAACCTTTGGGTGCAAAGCTGCATGTGGGTCTATGTTTTTGAACTCTGATGATGGATGGTGGGGTTTTAATAGGGGAAATGATGACCAGTGAGCTACAGAGGCAGGCGTCTTCAGCCACCCCTCCCCGAAATGACAACATGATTTCCCCCCTCCGTGTCTGGGCCTGGAATATTCAAATCAATTAAACAATTAATTCCCTCCCAGCAAACTTGCATGTCAAGCTTCAGCCCTTGGCCGATTTATTTCGTTGAGTTATAACCCCCTGAAAAGCAGCGGCTCCTAATGGAAAAGCAGGCGGGGTCTTAAGTACGGGGGGTGGGGGTGCTGCTCTAATTAACTCTGCTTTGAATCCCCCCATTAATATTTTAAAGATTTTTAATTAAAATGATTACACGAGTTTATGAAAAATTCTCAGGCACCTACAGTATTTCTACAGGGCCCCAACCTCAGAGAGTCCCCTTGCAGGCTGTCACTGGAGTGTGGATTCTGCCCTGGTGACTGCTCTGGAGGAGCACTGAGCTGGTTCCTCTCCTCAACTTTGTAAATTGGGTGTCAGGAGCTGCAGGTCCACAGCCACCTTCTCGTCAGAACGGTTCTTTTCTTTTTTGTTTCTCTCTGTTTCTGCCCTTTCTTCTGGGACGAGATGATACTGCAGGGACGAAGGCCTCTCTCTGTAGTGCAGTCAGAGGGCAGCAAGTTTACCAGTAAAGGGCCAGACAGGAAATATTCTTTCCTTCCTGGCCTAGGTGCCCACTGTTTCCACAGTCAGCCCTGAAGAAAGCAGCCCCGGCCACAGGCAAATGAGCGAGCACCGTTGTGTTCCAATAAATCTTTATTTATGGGCACGGTGATTTGACTTTGATGCAATGTTTACAGGTTACAAAATTTTCTACTTTTTGGATATTTTCCTCCCAACCATTTACAAAAACAAAATCGATTCTTGGTTCACCCGCCATTACCAACACACAGCAGGCTGGGTTTGGCCCCCGGGCCACGTTTGCTGACCCCAGTTGTGGAGACTGATTAAGAACAGGCTCTTCATCTGGAGTCAGACTTTGGATTCCCATTCCAGCTCTTGCGACCGCATAGCTGAGTGACGACAGACAAGTGATTGGCCCTCTCTGTGCCTCAGTGGCCCATGTACAAAATGGAGTTGATGATGATGGTACTCGTCTCATCATCCAGGGTGGTGATTTACAAAAAGCACATTTACAGGGCTGGGATAGAGCTCAGATGGTGGAGTGCTTCCCTCGAATTCAAAAGGCCCTGGGTTTAATCCCCAGCACCACAAAACAAAAAACAAAACAAAACAAAAAACAACAAAAGGTTTACAACATAAAGTAACAAGGTTAGTATTCACTGAGGGGACATCACATCTTGGCTCTGGCAGTAACTTGCTGTGTGACGGGGGGGAGGGTAAAGGACTTGAATTTTTTAGATCTCAGATCCTCACTCATTAAACAATAAAACAATTCTAAACCCCAAGCCAAAAAAACCAAGATCAGTTTAGAACATACAAGGGCCACATCTGTCCCCAGTGACCTGATCGCCCCAGGGTAAGTGTCACATTTATTGGCATTGGATGGTGTGTTCCAATTCTGCAATTGTTGATTGAGTGTGCCCTGAGCACAGGATGCTGGGAAGTGATCTGATATCTCCAAGAAGGAAGGAAAGAAAAAAAAGAAAGAAAGAAAGAAAGAAAGGAAGGAAGGAAGGAAGGAAAAGAAAGAGAAAGAAAAGAAGAAAGAAAGGGGCCCTTTCTGTTTTGGGGATTGCCCCCTTGTTGAGTCTGACCAGCATTGCAGGTGCTTGGTGGCCCATTTCTTGTTCTACCAGCCCTGGACAGGAGGGCGTATTAGCCTCATGTTCAGATCAACCAGAAAAATCACTGGATAATTCAAGCCACGGCATACTTATGCCAAGCCCCAAACTCCAGTTGTTCTCTACATGATTTTCGTGGGGTGTACACATCATCCATACTATTGCCTACTTAATATTTTCAAAGAAATCTTGCTGTTTTTACTTAGATTTCTTTTTAAAGATTTTCTTTAAATCAAATCATTTCAGTACTACCTATCTGGTGAGCTATTTATATTTTTATTGATAAACATTACAATGAAATAAAAATGAGTTCATGATGTGGGCCATTGGAAACCATCTGAAGGATGATGAGCCGTGAATGTCCGCTCTGCAGAGAACATGGCACTGAGTTCTCTGTCCCTGCTAACTGTGGCAGATGCCTGGCATCAGGTGGGTCCTTCAGGTGGCCTGGCCCTCCAGGGCCTCAGGTACCATTTCCAGTCCTGTCTCTGTGCTCCTCCCTTTGCTCCCCTGCTTGCTTCAAAGTCATCTTCTGCAGCTGCCCAGTAGCCTGGCTGCATGCTGACTCCAGAGACGGCCTTACCGTCCTTCCTGCCACCACCTCCTCCAGGAGCACTCTCGACTTCTGAGAGTCGCTTGCTCAGGAGCTCCACGCCATTGGGACCTGCCAGGGGTTGTGGCCTCACTTGCATCATCTGGACGTGCTCAGAGCCTCTGCATGCCTAATCTGCAAAACGGGGGTGAAAATAAAATCCAACAGGAATAGCACGACAACGCACAGCAGAAGGCCTTGAAAGTGTCCCCTAAGTAAGAGGAGGTGTGACAGTCAGGAGCAGCTCTGGAGACAGATCTGGGCCCACCTGCCCCTCTACCACCTCCCGGCTACCTACCTCGGCAAGCAGTGATGCTGACTGTGGACTTTCAACGGGACTATGGATCCCTGCTGCCTTCTCCGTCTGCTCTCTTCCCCCATGATACCTCTTTGTCCAGGCATGGCTCCCCCTTTGGACAATCCACAAACTGTCTCTTCCCCTGGAACCCTGCAGATGTCCAAGCCCAAGGGTTAGTGGGCAGCCATCCGCCCATGGCCCTCTCTCTGGGAAAGCCAGGCAGGGCTTCCTGTGCTGTCCCAGATGGGCCAGACCCCAGCCCAGTGCTGCCATTGACTCGTACTTGAATCCAACTCATCTCGATTTTATGAGAATCATCCCTGAAAATCCCCATGTTCAAAAGAAGACACCAGGGAACCATGGGGCAGGCTCATCATTTGAATAATCAGCCATTTAGTGACATGTCTAGCCTGGTTTAATGACTGAATCAGTGCAAGTATGACCCCGAGTGCCGGTTAACTTTTAAAATAGCTGTGCCCACTGCATGACACAGCCAACAGGAAGCCATTAAGGCACTGGCAATTACCACTTCCATCCATCGGCGAAGTCCCTATTTTATTTTAATCTGCGTAAGTGCATTTTCTGCAAGAGGTTAAAATATAAATCCCTTCTCCTGAACAAGACTGGTTTTCTGGCTGACTTGAGAGCACAATTTACAACTGATTTAATTTGTTCTTCACAAACATTCCTAATGACATTACCCCGGTGCATATACCGACTGCCTCCTCTTATTCCATTAACTCCCAAATCGGGTTTAAAGACCATATTGATGCTAGATGTTATTATGGGTGATTATCAAAACAACAGACAATGCGGCAAAGTGTTTACTAACTGGTTTATATATAATTTCTGTAATAACGACAACAGATGGTAATGCTACAAACACTAAATCACGCTTTTCGCCGCTGAAACAAATTGGCAGCCTGCAGTACAGAAATGGTGTACGTAGCTCGTACAGATGCTTCACTCATCAGCTATAGTGTTCATCTTATTAGGAAATGGGTCTGTTACCGCTATTACAGGTAATCTTTCCATTTACAATTACAAATGTATATTTTCAATGAAAATGGTTTTCCGCAGCTAAGCTGCCTGAAGGATATTCCCCCCTCTAATTACTGCCCCGGTGATGTGTGCCCGGCCGAGCCATGCACTGGGGCGTGTTTGTCCTAGCTAATGGTGCTGCTGTGTTTCAGTTGCATAGAGACGGGCCGGTTCTCCAAGACCCGCCAGTACTCATTGGAAAGGCCACGAGGCAGCCCCAGGAGGAGAAGCGCCGGCATTTTAGGAGCAGTGTGCAAAGGGGGTGCGAAGCCGCGGGGACCCTTCTTTGTGCATGTGTCCGGAGCCTGTGGTTCTCCAACCCCAGGAAAAGGAAAGTGTTAGATATGGAAAGACATGCCCCGCTCCTGCCCTCAGCACCGATAAACAGTAGCCCCCCTCTTAGTGATGGGCAGCCGGTGTCCACTGGCACTTGGAGGTGGGGCTTGCTCAGGTCACCAAGAGGCTGAGGAAGGATGCTTGCACAGGTCCTCAGTTGGGAGCTGTGCATTTTTTGCCCTAAGATGGAACCCTCTCCCATCCCAGGCCCTGTTGGTGCTGCCTCAGGGCGCCTGAGACTGAGTGGTGGCAGTGACCTGACTCTCCCTGGCTGCATTGTAATTACCACCCAAATTCTCACCGAAATCTGCAGACCCCTGATGAGGGGGTCATCACTAGCCCTGCCTTGCAGACGAGGAGGCAGAGCGCCAGCACCAAGAAGTCCTGGTCATGATCCTGGAGGCAGCAGGATGGGGCTTGACTTGGGCCCAATCCAAAGCCGTGGTTTCAGCCAGCCACTGCCTTCCCCAGCAGGGCGTTGGTGTCTGCGCTGCCAGAGCCAAACGAGGCACAGGGACACAGTGAGTTCTGTGTACGTCTGTGCCTCATGGAGCGTCCACCTTGGTTCCCTGGCCTTCTCTTTTTCCCAGCAAGGTGTCAGCTGGTTCCAAGAAGCACTGGTGTGGGTACGTGGAGAGGGACTGAGTGAGGGCACGGGGCAGGGCCGCTTACCACCACACAGGGTTCTCCCTTCATGCTCTGGAGGCCTCACCGCAGAGATGGCAGCTATGACACCACCTGGACCACACACAGGATGGTCCTGGCGACCCCATAGCTCATGCACCTAGGGAATCAGAGCGATGTCCTGCTCGGAGTCTGGGTGCAGAGTCTTGGCCACATCCACTTGTGGTTGGGATGACTGGCTGGCCCTGGGTGGCCCGTCTTGTGGGTGGGGATGCGTGTTTCTGCCAGCTTGACCCCGTTTTAGTGTCCCCCAACCTCCATCCCTGGGATCCTGTACTGGTTTTCCATGTCTTGGAGTAAATCTTGTTTCTTTTCTTCCTCGTTCGAGGTGCTCTGTGACTGAGCCCTGGCTGATCCCATGGGAGGGCTGTGTGTGCTCAGCTTGGAGGATGTCTCCGCTAGGGTGGGTGGGTGAGGGGCCCATGGTGCAGACCAGGAAACTGACGCCAAGGCAGAGGAGGTTTGCTAATGTCCTTTAAAGCCTGGACCTGGCCTCTCTCATCCTGAAGAATTGTGAAGACAAAAGGGCAGTGGGGCGGAGCTGCCCAGGGATCTGGGGACACGCAGCCAGGCCCTCCATCTCCCCCTGCTGCACACAGCTGGAGTGGGCTTCCGGACTCCAGTAGGCTGTGGGACCTCCCTGGAGGACGGCCTCTGGCTCAGACTTCTCTCTGCACAGGATTCGGAGCAGCCCCCATCACTTTGTGGGGGAGGCGATGCTCTTTGGTTCCTCCCACAGTTGATTTTTCAGTATGTCTACACCCAGCCAGGAGCAAGTGCCCTGCCTGTTCTGGTGCAGGGGGGAGCAGCTGAGTCAGAGAGCCACCCCCAGCCCCTCCAGGAATTGGCTAAACCTGCCCAGGTGTGCAGAAGGCCCCCCACCCCCTGATCCAGTCATTCTGGTACTCCTGTCAGAAACCCATCTCCCTCCCTCCCTGGGCTGGGAGGACTGAAGGACTGTGAGAACATCCATCCCCAGGACTCTGCCGTGCTCCACGGCCACCCCACAATTCCTCCTGCTGCCTCCCAGCCTGCAAGGCAAGGTGGCCCCGAGAGTTGACCCAGGCCAGGATCCTGCCGTGCTCTAGTGAGAAGCCAACCATGCGCTTCCTAATGGCCACTTTGTGAAGAGACAATGAATTCTCGCCTCTCTGTAATTTTCTGCATGGAGGTCTCTCTGTTATCCCCTTTGACCTCAGCGGTGGCCCGCACCCTGACCACAGGGCACTTTTCCTCACCTGTACAATAAACTGCTGTCCTGAGGGCTTGTCACCAAAAGAGCATGGTTTGTCCCCTGTGATCTGGACGGAAGCACCTGTAATGGGTAAATTTTCAGAAGAACCTGCCTGGACCTGGGGCTGCCCTGGTGCCTTCCCTGCCCACATATTTGCTGGGAAGAGAAGCAGCTCCCTGAGCTGTGTGTCCAGGCCTCTGTCTTTTTCTAACTTAGAACTGGTTCTTTGCCTTGGGAGGGCCAGCAAACCAGCAGAAGACTCCCCTTGGAACTGAATTCAACTAGAATCTCAGCTTGTGGTTTACCAAATCACGGGGAAATAACAACATCAATCATTTAATCTGCAAGGTGGGGCTAATAGAATCTCCGTGAGGACACAGCATGACTCTCACAGAGGGGAAGCTCTTGTAATCAGGCATCTTTGTGCCCTCCAAGAGCTTCTTGGGAATTATGGGGCATATGACAGTCCTGTCCAGCATCCAAGTCAGTGAGAGAGTCAGTCAACCTCTAGCATCTCCTGTAATGTCCTAAGTGCACATGAACATGAAATCTGTCCTTGGCCATGTCTTGACCAATGTCTAGTCATGGATCAATTTTAACCCATTAGCTATTTCAACAGGAGGAGTCATCATGGGCATGTAAAGATGCTATCTGGGTTACGTGGTATGGAAGAAGATGTTTGACCTTTAGTGAATGAAATTGAATCCCTAGGACAATATTTTCTTTCAACAGAAAAGGCTGTCTTGAGATGTCACCAGATAAAACATCACAGGACAGGAGACTGAAGACTGGAATTGGTCAAGAAATAGGCCTGAGAAAAGGTCCTTGCTCTACCCTTCCCTGGCCTGGACCTGGGCCTTGGTTTCCCCGCCTGTAAATGGGAGGGGTGGGGTTGAGACTAAGGCCTAAGGTTGGTGCCTAAGGCCCCTTGCAGCTCTGATCTCTCCCACATCTGTGACTGCTGGGACGGTCGGTAAGCAGAAGTCCACCTGGCAGAAGCTGCCCTTGGGGCCCAGAGCCTGAGCAGGATTGGGCTGCGGAAGCCACCTCTCAGGACTGCTGTGAAGGCGCAGGATCCGCAGGATGGTGGTTCTTCTGGACGCACTGTGCCGAGCTGCTGTAATTAACAGACATGTTGCAAACGGTATCAAGCACCTCTAGCAGATTTTTCAAAATGACTTCCCAAGATTATAAAAGACTTTAATTAGAATTTTACAAAGGAGGAGGCTGAGGATTTGCTAATTGCCATGCCATGTGTGTTTGGATATATATATATATATATATATATATATATATATATGTGTGTGTGTGTGTGTGTGTGTGTGTGTGTGTGTGTGTGTGTGTATTCCCCCCCCCCCCAATCAAAGTAGCTTTGGAGATAGAAAGAAGGTGTGTTAAGGGCACAGTACAATGTGACAACAGTGATAGATATGCTAATTTCTTCATTCACTCCACTTCACTTCTTTTATTCTTTCCAATTAAAGCAAATGCTACTGAAACCGTAATTAAGCAGGGCTGGGCTCTGCCTGCCTGCTGTTTTAATGAAGCCCTATTGATTTTCCTTTTCTTTCTAATGGCCACACATGGTGCTCAATGGTCAAACATGTGCCCCGCTACAATGTCCCAGTAAAACTCAATTTTGGCCTGGCAAAATGGAAGCTCGCTGGAGAGGGACAATTTACCGAGGATGACGGGTAAGATTCCTCCTTGGGGGGGTCCCCCTGCTCTGCAGGGAAGACACACCTCCAACTGCATGACCATCCAGAACAAGCGGAAGCATCTGGAAGGGAAATCAAACTCCTTTTCGTTCTAGTTGGGTTTCCACGAAGAGCAGCGCATTAGTTCGACTCCAGTGGCTCAACGAAGCGGATGCTAAAATCTGAGCAGCCTGGAGCCTGGGAAACACATACCCTGGACAGACATTCACAGCCAGAGGCCAGTTTTGGTGATGAGGCAGTAGAAACATATTTTGCTTCTCTTCATCAATTCATTAGAAAAATAGGGTATCTGTGGACAGGACCATCTCTCTGAGCTTATTCTTATATGTACAGCAGCTCACACGCAGATGCCAGGCCGATCGGATGAAGTGGGGCCGAGCTGGGAACCCAGCACAGCACAGCAGAGAGCCACTGGGCCACTTGCTATTCTGCTCAGCAACAGGCATCACCACGAGGACTTGGCTCACCCTAACAAACCCTAGGGCTCTTAGCCACAGTCGTGCTTTCTGTGGTTTCAATTACCTGAGGAATATTCCAAAATTAGTCTGAAAATATTAAGTGAAAAATTCCAGGAAAAAACAGCTCACCTATTTTAAATAACTTTAATTACAGTACATTGCTATTTGCTCTATTTTATTATTATCATTGCTATCATTGTTAATCTCTTCTTGGGCCTAATTTATCAATTAAGTTTTATCATAGACGTGTGCATGCAGGAAAAGCATGCTGTATGTAGGAGCTGGTACTGCCCATGGCTCCAGGCCACTGCCAGGGGGTCTTGGAATGTATCCTGGAGGGCAAAGGGGACTACTGTACAAGGTCCTTTTCTCGTTCTTCTCTTCCTGTGCCCCTCCCTCTCTTCCCTGTACCAAATTTTTGTTAGTGTGTGAACTTGTCCCCTCATGGAGCAATTGAATGAGACTTCAAGGCATTGGAGTTCAAACATTCTATTAAAAAAAGGTGCTGGAGTGTGAGATGTACGGCCTCTGGCCTCTGGGCCTCCCATCCCAGCAAAGCACTGGGCGGCAGCGTCACCATCATCAGAATCAACCGGGCTTCCACCCTTCAGTGGGTGAACTGCCTACTCTGTGGCCGGCACTGGCCAGGTGCTTTCTGGGAACATCACTCCGTCCCCTCTGTTGGGGAGAAAAGGAGGCAGGCCAAGGGAGGTGTGTGGTTACCACAATAAAGGCAGCTGGGCAGGGGTGTGGGCAGGGGCTCTCAGGGTGGGTAACCAAGATGGAGCGCCGTCAGTGCAGGCTGGTGCAAGTCAGTGACTTGGCCTGGCCCACCCTCCCCTGAAGACCGGTTGACCTCTCCTCTCCCAGGTAAGACATAAGCTCCCCAGCCTGACCCTTCCTCCCAGGTAAGGTGACGACAAAAAAGGCCCGAAACATTGCCACATGCTAATTTTGTTCCCATTGAAAGTCACTGGTCCAGGCACTCATATTTTGTTTGCTTGGAACTGAAAATAGAACCTTTTAAAAATGTACATACAAATGCTTTGTTTTGGTTTATGCCAGACAATGGTGTAGAAGCAGCATTCCAGTGGTAAATAAAAAACGAAAATTCTAAAACAGACTTAAAAACCAGAAAATAGATCCCATTTTTGTTTGGACAGAATCTAGAACCTTTGCCAAGGGAAAGAGCCTGGCCCAGGAGCCAGGAGTCAGGAGACCTACGTGCAGTCACGGTCTGTACTTACTGGCTGGTATCTTGGTGAGTCCCGAGTCCCTTGAGCCATGAGTTTTTGTCATTAATGCAGGGAGGATGTGATAGCAATTCCTCTCTGAGGGTCCTGGTAGGACTGATGTTCTTAATAATTGAACATTTGCATGATGAGTGGTACTAATGCAGAATCAGGGAATTTCCAGTTACGGGCAAAATTCACAACATCTGAGAAGCCGGGAGTGGGGGCGAGGGCAGGCAGGGGCTTAGAGAAGACGCAGAGGCCTGATGGCAGTGGGCACCAAAGTCAACATGGATTCCAAACTGTCCCTCAAGCCCCTGGCCTCAGAAGACTGCAGGGTTCCGCGTGGTCTCCTGGAGGGCAGTCTCTGAATAAGGAAAATCACAGGGAAGTTTGCGTTTGTTTTACAGATTTTCATTTATCTCCATATCAGGAAAGAGTTACTTCTTCAAACAAAAAAAGATTCTTAAAAAAAATTATTTTATGGGGTCCATGTCTACCCTGTGGACAGTGCTCAGGGTCCAGGGAGAAGTCCAGAGGCTGCAGATTTCTGGAAGAAGACAGGCTAATGGCACCTCTAGAGCCGCAGAGCAAAATTCCCCAGACAAGAGAGAACATTCAGAATTGTGTAAAAGCAAAGGTGCAAAGGTGCGGAGGTACAGTGGCTCTCATGAGGCCCCGGAACAGAGTCCGCAGAGCCAGTGAGGAGGAGCATGGCCACTGACTCTCAGGGTCCTCTTGGGAGAGGACCGTCCATGACGCACCACAAAACCCTTCTGCTTGCTTGGTCTTCATTTCATCTTTTAGGACCGCATCCTGGGGTTTCATTTTTAGGGACAAAGAGAACCCCAGAAAACCGATGACTTTTTTTTTTTAACAAATCAGGAGGAAAGTCAGATTTTTAAATGGGTTTTTAAAAAATGGCATGTACTTCTGACAGAGACGGAGGACCCTTTCTGTGGGTGTTGGCTCTGACATCTTGCTAGTTAGGATGGGAGAGAGAAAAAAAAATGGCCCCTAGGAATGGAGCTACAGGGACCCTGAAAAGGGGACACCATCATGCCACCATCGAGTTCTGTCAACTGTCAAGTTAATTAGAACGAAATTAAAAACACATTTGCCAAGATGTTCCGCAGCCAAACCAGTTAAATAGAGATTTTAACAAAATTGAAAGCATATTATACTGAGATTTGTGGATTCTGGCCCGGTGAGTGAGTGCTGAAAGTGTGATAAAATAACAAAATTGCTGCCTAATAATCTATAGAATAATATTGTCAACTAATGGATTATAATAAAATAAAAGCTGTTATTAGGGTAAAACATTATAACAAAAAATCCAACTTTTATTTGCAGTACCTCCCCCTTAATGGTTTTGAGCATTTTGAAAGGTAATTTAAACAAGTACATTGTGTCCTTATTGAAACGGCTTCGTCTCGCTAGCTGCTGAAATGGCTTTAACCATTCCTCTGAACAAAAGCACCCCTAATAAGACAACAAAAAGCCCCAAGCAATGGCCCCGCAGCAGCGGCTCTGGCCAGAAGCGCAGCCTGCGAAGGCAGTGGCTTTCTCCTTGCATGTAATTAGATGAATTAAAAGGACAAAGTGGTTAATGTAACTGTGCGTGGGGGGGGGGCAGCCCTTTTCATCCCGTCCATTTCAGACAAGAGCCGGTGGCTTCTGCTTCAGCAATACGGAGAAGAATGTTGGCGGCCAGGGAAATTAGCCAACTTAATCTACGAGGAACCTGCTCGGAGTCACGGATGAAATGTATCTCGAGCCACGAAAGGCTGGTCATTCCTGCTTCCCTTTTATATGCCTAATAAAACTTACGATAAATTAACTGCATTTTCGTTTGCAGCCAGACTGTGTTAATCAGGGACGAGGCGCTGGGTAGCCCAGTTACCGGGAACAGCCACTGGCCGGTTCCAGTCTAATTAGCCTCCTCCCACGCGGGGCGTCCAGCTGGGCCCAGCCTGGCCTCACCTCCTGTGGTACCAGGGGTGAGGTGGGTGCATGCTGTCAGTCCAGCTCCCTTGACTGACAGGAGCAGGACCCTTGGGAGCAAGTCTCTCCAAAACAAGTGGATTCACTTACACCCCGACATCTAACTGAAGCCAAGACGCCCTGGATCACTGGCTATGCCGCTCGTCTGCTGTGAGCTGCTCCTGTCCTTACTCTGATCTCACAGGAATGCGGCCATCATGACAGTGTCTTATTGTGGAAAGAAAAATAAATTCTGATTTGGGCCATGACTTCCTTTTCTGCAGAATTGGGAAATGGTTGCCCTTGGGTTCAGTGCCCCAGAAACGCCAAAAATGGTGGCAAGACCCGTGAGAAGAAATAGGCTGTATCCCATCCGCCATTTTGTGCTCTTGGCCTAACATTGACTCAAAACAGAAACTTGGAGACTTCCTTGACCTGTTGGTAAGATATAACTATGTTTTATTAGAAAAAATAGAAAGTAGAGAATTAAATTCATTAGCTCCAATTACTAAATGATTCATCTGGCTGGTTAATGAAGCTGCACATTATGCTAACAAGATAAAGGCCAGGAACAGCACGCGGGGAGGAGCGGTGCAGGCGAGCTGTGCCCTGTTCTGTTGGAAACACACACCGGGCAGCTCTGGGCCTTGAGATGGGCGGTACGTCATAGGGCGGGGCTGAGACCGCAGACTGGGGGCTCGGGCTGGCCTCTCAGGAAGGCTAGTGGAGACTTCGTTAGGAGACCCGTGCCTGTTGGCAGAGCCAACAGAAACAGCACTAGGTCATCCACCTGGGAGGCTGGGTTCCAAGAGCACGGCCCGAGGCTCTGGGATGTGGCAGAGCTGTGAACAGAGGCTGTGGGCAGGGCCATGCTCTAGTCTCGGCCATCTGCTAAACCACTGTTGGCACCTGGGCTGCAAGACACCGAGAACCAGCTTGCTATGAAGGTGGGAGTGGGTCTCTGACCTCTGAGCACAGGGCGGCCCTGGATGGACACTGCTCGTGTGCAGGGCTTCCCAGGCTTCCCACTCCTGCTGACCGGGAGGGCCTGCAGGCCACTGCCGGGCAGCCGCTGAGAAGGTCTGTTCTTATTCCCCATCTCTCCTTGGCTCCGTTGCACTCTGGCCCCTGCTCTCTGGCTTTCCTGGGTGCTCATTTTTAACTGGCTGTCGGAAGCTTCCAGTGCTTTCTGAACAGCCCCAGCCTGATTATTCCTACCGCTTGGACTGGGTTAATCTGGTCTTTGTTAAAAACACTCATCAAATAGCAGGAGTAACCTACACTCTAAAATGACCAGTTCCTATGCTGCATGGCGCCAGGCACCTCGGACCTGGGGGTTGAATCCCAGCTCTCTAACCAGCCGTGAGAATTCCAGCAGATCCCTTCGCCTCCTGGTGTCGGTGGTCCATATGGACCTTGCTGACAGTGGGGTGACTTAGAATGCAGCTGATACGAAAGGATGTCCACAAAGTTCCTTGGGAGTGACGAAGTGCTAGGTCATGTCCATACCTGCATTCGAGTTTTTATTCTTAGTCTCTGAAATCGTGAGAAATTTGAGCACTTCCTCTGTCTATCAATCCATGCTTCCTGGGAGTTGGGCCCAGGAACTGGGCAGAGGGTCGCCCCTGCAGGCTGCTAGTGGACCCAGCACCTGGTGCAGTCAGCTCATAGCTTGGACCGATGGGCATTCCAACTGACCTCCACCTGTCCGTTCACCTCTCCCCTCAATCCACAGAATGTGTCCACTACTTCCTCCCCTCCTGAGAATCAGTGCCTGCCAGCAGAGTTGCCCTGCAGCTAGCATGACCGTCCCAGCCACAACGGGCTGGGCTCTCACTGGGGGTGACTTTACAAATGGGATTCATCTAGGCCTCAAAAAATGGATAAGAAAGTCAGGGCACCTGTTAGTCAGCTGGCTCCTGGTCTGGACAGATTTGTTTCCATCTGTCTCCAGCACACAGAATCAAAAAGGTGTCTTCATCCTGGAGAAAAGTCGGGGTCAGTGTTATGGTTTAGATATGAATGTCCCCTAAAAGCTCACTTGTGAGACAATGTGAGAAAGCTTACCTATAAAAAGACTGGGCATTAATCTTCTGATAGGGATTAGCTGGGAGGTAACTGGAGGCAGGTGGGGTGTGGCTGAGGAGGGGGTCATTGGGGCAGGCCTTTGGGGTGTTTTTTCGTGGTGAGGGGAGACTCTCCCTCTCTTTCTGCTTCCTGGTGCCACGTCCTGAGCCACTTTCCTATACCACACTCTTCTGCCGTGGTTTTCGGCCACACCTTAGGCCCAGAGCAATAGAACCCTTGTCTGTGGACGGAAACCCCTGAAACCATGAGCCCCCCAAAAGCTTTTCCTCCTCCACAATTGTTCTTGTCAGGTGTTCTGGTCCCAGCAGTGAAAACGCTGACCAAAACAGTCGGAGCTTTTGGATGCTGAAGCCTGGCCATCACCTAATCCCTGTCCCGGGAGTTGCAAAATAAAGATGGAATCAGGACCCTGATTTGGCAATGCCACTGAGGCAGGGCGTCTCTGGGCACTTCTGGATGTGGCCAATAGTCGGGGCAAACCGGCTTCCATGAGCATTCAGACTCTTTTTACTGAAGGACTGTAATTCTCAAGAACATGGTAAATCGGTTAACAAGGAGAATAGACTCAGGACCTCGCCTAAGTGGCCATTTCCCCAGCACCATTTAATGGAAACATGATCCTTGCAGGGCAAAAAGCCTTCATTACACATTTCCAGGAAGACAATGGAAAATAAAACTAATATCTCTGTGAACCTTAATTTTTTTTAAAAAAAGTAAACATTGAAAAAAATAATAGACATCTTTGTAGTTTGGGTCTTTGCTGCTGCTGCTGCTGCTGTTGGAATTGTTTCTCCTTTTGCTCCTTAGTGACAAGTGTTCAGGGTGGAGGCGGGGGGAGCAGGGGAGGGGTGGGCAGAGGGCAGGTCTCCAAAGAAGACTTCGGTACCCGAGAGGATGCAGCCTGCATGCAAGGGAAACTTGCTCTCAGCTCGGGCGGGACTGTGGGCGCTGCTCCGCGGGCTGTTAGGTAGAATCACACCCAGAGTCCAGATTCACAGCCAAACTAGAGTGCTCAGGCCAGGTCTGCAGCCCGGGAAAGTCTAACCTGAATGCACAGCCAAGAAGAGTGTCAAGGACAGGGTGGGCAGTGGGCCTGGGGGAGGATGGCCAGGAAAGGCTACCGCTGGGTGGGCACTAGGGAGTGGCATCTGCCTCCTTAATCTTTTTATTTTATTTTATTGGTGCATTAATTATTCAGAATGGTGGGTCCCACTGTGCATATGTAAAACCATAATTTAATCAATTCACCGCCCCTTCCCCTCACTTCCTCCTTCCCTGACCCCCTTCTTCCACCCTGCTGGTCTCCTTGATCTTGCAGTGCGCCTGTGACTCTCACACCAGAAAGTCAAGCCCAAGGACAAGAGGGAGGCCCTGCTTCTGGGGGCCAGGAGAGTGTCTGACTGAGAACACGGGCCTCTGCGTCCCGGGCAGTAAGCCAGCGGGCCACCCTTCATCTCAGGGGTCCTGGTGTGCTGGGCCGACCCGGCTCTAGCGTCAAGACAGAGCCAGCTCCAGACCCGGGCTTGGTGAATGTCAGGTTCACAAGTCTGGAGACATTGAAGGAGTCGACGCTTCTGATTGACGGCCTGGCTGGTCTGATGTGCTAGTATAGAAACCCGTCAGCCCTGCACAAAGTGTCCTGTTCCACTGAGAGATGGCTTGTTGCTTGGCTCCCAATTAGAAAGTTCATGAACTGGAGGCTGCTGGTTCAGAGTGGGAGGGCCTTCCCGAGTGACTCAGCAGCTCCTCTCAGGCTCCCGTGCAGGCAGGAACAGGCTGATTTGGGGCTGACATCATCCATTTGCAGTTCTAGATGTTTGAAGATGTTTGCGGTTTGTCGTTTGCTTCTGTTTCAGCACTCTTTTAGCAACACACCTTGTGGGTTTGGGCGCTTCCCTCTGAGGTGATGAGCCCTGCAGGTGGGGAGAACTACAGAAGCAGATGTCAAGTGTATAAGTCAGCTTTCCATTACTGTAACAAATACCTGAGACAATCAACTTATAAAGAAAAAAGGTTTATTTTGGCTCACAGTTTTGGAGGTTCCAGTTCATGATTGGCCTGATTTCTTTGAGCCTATCATGAGGGAGCATGTTATGGTGGAAGTGTGTGGTGGAATAAAGCAAGACTTTTCGTTGCCAGGGGCAAAAGAGAGGAAGAGACTGGTGTCTGACATCTCCCTTGGAAGATAGACCTCAGTGACCTGAAGCCCTCCCACTGAGCTCCCACCTCTTAAAGGGTCTCCTGTGTCCAAAGCATCACAGATTGAGGACTGAGCCTTTAACAAATGGGCCGGTGGGGGTGCTGTTCCTCCCCTTCTTCCTCTTCTCACTTCCCAAGGCCTCCCTGAGCAGCCAGCTGGCTGGGGCTGCACGTCTGCCAGTGCCCACTGACTCCGGGCCCTCTGGACTCTTGGTGGGCACGTGTGGCCCACCCATTGGACTTCCCTAATGAACCAGATGTGAATAGAGGCCACTCACATTCCAGAGGGATCTTGGCAGCAGGTGGCCACTACTCTCTGGTCTTCAATGTCCCTGGGTGAGCAGGGTGAGGAGGAAGTGGCCACTTCCCCTTGTCCCCACTTCCTGGAAGGCCATACCCTTCACTCCTCTGCTCTTTCTCTGTCCCCGGCTCCACGGAGGGGCCTTCCTGGCCGCTGACTCTCAGTAGCTCTGCCTCTCGGTGTGGCTGCCCGAGATGCTGTCCCATCTCATGGACCCCGTCCACCTGCTTCCTTCTTCTCATCCCTCCCTTCTCTCTGGAACTCGAGCTTCCCGCGGGCAGGCCTGTGTGGAACACCTGGAACAGCTGGACTGCCCAGGGAAGGTCTGCTCCAGGGACTGGTGAGCGGACTCCGAGAACTCTGGGGCGCGGGGCTCCACGAGGCGCCGTGTTGGAGCCAGAGGTGCCCTTGGTGGTTGCCACCCTTCTGCCTGCTGTGGGGCGGGGGCTTCAGAGCCGACTCTCCTTCCCCCACACGCCTTTCCTGGGGTCTCCCCGGGCTTGGCCTGCTCGGCCGTCGAGAGCATGCGGGCAAGACGGTCATCAGCACACACTACAGCAAGGCGTGGAGCTGGTCACAATGGAACCAGCTCACTCCCCCCTCACCCCACTTCCTCTGTCGTTTCCGCAGGCAGAGGATGGGATGTGGGAAGACCCCGGGAGAGCGAGGTTGGGGTGCCGTTAAGGAACCAAGCAAAAGACGTAGTTTTTCTTGCCTCTAGCCTGGTCCTTATAGGAACTTCTGCCTTTTGGGGGGCCAAGGTTCCAGGAGGAGCTTGCCTATTCTCATCTTTCTGACCCTGCCTCTTCATGCCTCCAGGTGAACTTGACCCCTTTGGATGCTCATGCTTTCCCTAGACCCTTTCTGCCCGGGACAAGCTCTGTACAGGAAGTGACGGCCCGTGTCCTCTCTGAACCCTGGATCCTTTTCTGTCTCTTCTCTGGAGCAAGGTCTCATTCTTGATGTCCCTGTAGTCTGTCCACTGAGTTCTCGGCTCCATTTCCTGAGGAAAGTTTTGACAAAGGGTAACAGAATTGGGGGTGTGAAGACACAGTGCAGCAGTGCCACACAGATACCCCTGTGAGTGGTAGGACATGAGACGAACATTCTAGAGCCTCTAACATGTGTGAAATATAACATCCCAACCGCACGCCAATTATTTCATCATATGGTTAGTTAGGTTTGAGTGGTGGAAATCCCTATCGGGGTAATTACGGTGCACAAAGCTTTATTTAATGGTTTTATTTATTTATTATTTTTTTTGTTTTTTTTTTATTGGTTGTTCACAACATTACAAAGCTCTTGACATATCATATTTCATACATTAGATTGAAGTGGGTTATGAACCCCCAATTTTACCCCAAATGCAGATTGCAGAATCATGTCGGTTACACATCCACAATTTTACATAATGCCCTATTAGTAATTGTTGTATTCTGCTACCTTTCCTATCCCCTACTATTTAATGGTTTTAGAGATCCATTTTATAAAGCAATAGACTCTCTGTAACTGTCCTAAGCAATAGTACCATTTTGGTGGAGGGACCGTGTGACTTTCCCAGTATAACACTGATTTTGGTGGTCATTTCTAACCAACTGTCGTTGACCACACAGAGAGGGGAACTACTGATTCTCATACCACCCGCTGAAGGCCAGGGACAATCTTGATGACATGGTGGCATCTTCTTAGCAAGAGTGGAAAGAAGTGCCATCCTTCTCAGCTCTCCCCAGCAGGCAGGCAGGGTCTATTTCTGGGGTCACGGATGCTGCATCCTCCAACAGGTTTCTGCCCCATTATACATTAAGGTCTCTTTGGGAACACCGGGTGTAGGGTGAAGCCCAAAAGCTGCTCCAACAACAGCCTCTTCATTTGAGGAACGCTGTCCATTTGCTGAAGCAGCTCACATCTCCTGGTGCGAAGGGACCAGACCCTCACAAAATGCTACTTACAGCGTGGGCTGGGGCTGAGGCGCTATGAGTCCAGTGCAGTCAGAGAGGCCATCCCCTCCGGAGCACAAGCTCTGGAGCTCTTGTTATACAGCCTTGGGAAGTGCAGCTGCTACGTTCTACGCCTCCCTTTTGAAGTACAGCTCGTTAGCTTTGCAGATTAGAGTGGGCCTGAACCCCCACAGGTCACCGAGCTCAATCACATGTGTCTCTTGGGGTCTTGTTATCTCTTGAATTGAGCAAGGCTCCGAAGGGGCCAGTGCCACCTCAGGGGTTGCACAGAGACTTGGGGCAGCTGGCCAGTCCACCAGGGATTGGGGAAAGGCGTTGGCTAAAGGTAATGTGGTAGGTGTCCAGATGCTACAGGGGTCACTGATGTGGACTGTTCCCGGGGGCCTGGTGCCCTCTTCTGCAGCCATGAGGAGGCTCTAGCTGGCCTGGACTCCTGCACAGGCGGCAGTGACTTGGCTGACACTGAACACTTAAGCTCAGGTTCCTACAGGCTCACCCATGATGTCCCCTCTGCTGGGAACGTTTCCTCTCCTTCTGACTCTGCCCCCCGACTCCTGGAAAATTCCCAGAATCCCCCAAGTCTCCACCCACGTGTCACTTCCCCACCCCCATCTCACCACCTTTGCAGGTGTCATGGATGCTTTCAGGGAGGATCAAGCCAGGTGCAGTGGTGCACACCCAGGGATTGCGAGTTCAGGGCCAGCCGGGGCAACTTAGTGAGACCCTGCCTCAAAGTAAGAAATAAAAAGGGCTGCAGCACCCGGGTTCCGTCCCCAGCCCAGGGTCAACCGCTTGCTCATAAAACACCTTTTCCCATCTGGGCAGGGGTGGTAGTGGGCCTGTGCCACCGTCCCCAGCCTCCCCCACTCCTGGATCATGTTGTCCCAGGACGCCAAGTCCATCTTTTTCTAAGAATAAAGAGAAATGAAGCACGAACGGGTTACGCCCCTCGTTCTCGTGGACCTGGAGCCGATCCTCCCACTGAGCAGCCACTTGTGTCCTTTACAGGTGTGGCGGCAGCTCCTCGTCCTAAGGCGTGGCCCACCACATGCGCAGGGGACGGTGTTCTGTTTGATGGCCTGGGTCCTCACTGTTCAGCTGGCATTTTGTTATGGCCTGCAAAGCCCCGGAAGAGCGATAATTGAGTATTGAACCATCTTCTGCAGGGACGAGAGTGACCTGGGTGATTTCCAGGGTCCGGGCTGTGTCATCGAGTGGCTAATTTGATCATAAATCCTCCTGCCCCACAGAAACCCTCACCAGTGGGGACGTCCCAAGAGGAGCCTGTTTGCGTGGACCATGGACAATAGTAGGGGTGGACTGTTGAACCCACACCTCAGACTCCTGCTCTGCCAGGAAGGAACCCACGGCGCTTTCCACGCTTCCACAGCGGGGGGCTCCCCACCCCCGTGGCCTCATTGTACAACTTCCAGACGCGTCTGGCTTGAATAAAGGCTGAGATGACCGAATGCTGAGACCTGTTGGGGGTTTCACTGCCTCCTACTTCAGGAGGGTGGGCCCCGGGGCTCTTGGTTGTGTCCCTGTGTCCTTCCCTTTCCCTCACTGTCCCTCTTTGGGGATCCTTCTCCAAGCAGTCCCCGTGGTCTGCCAGCCCCAGTGTGCTGCCCCCTGCTGGCCACAGGGGGCGGCGTGTGATCTGGTGGCCACAGGGCAGCCCCTGACAGGGATGAACCCTGGCAGCTGACCTGTGACTCCAGGTGCCTTGGGGTCCCCCCAGCGTTGATGTAAGGATGGGAGGAGAAAGCAGCTTTGTCTCTCTGCTGGGCTGGCTCGGCTGGGGCTGCTGGCAGCCATGCGCCCCCGCATGGTGGATGAGAGCCTGCACTGCACCCCAGAGCCCTAGGGAGACTGTGGGGGTGGGCTGGACGGATGGGGGGACGCGGCAGGGAGGGTGGAGACAGCACCTACACACAGCTGGGCTGCAGATTCCAGCGCAGGGCACTGGCGCTTCCCCTCCCTCCAACGTGGGTGTGCCCCTGCGCCTATCTCCTGAGACATCGTTCAATTTCAAGGGAGTTTGGTGGAGAACATTTGAGAACAGAGGTGTGGTGATGAATGACAGAAGGGAAATCTCCACAAAACAGAAAAAACCCTTCTGTGGAGCAATGTCACAAGATGACCTTGAGAAGCTTGGTGCTCCCAAGCTTCTAGGACATCAGTGTTGGGAAGGACCTAACCACGATCCAGTCAAGATTCTAAAAAACACATGCTTCAGTAGCTTTGTGGGACTTCAAGGCTATTTCTTGAAGAGTGTTTGGTGGCCACGGAGGTGGGGAAGAGGGGATTGGATAGAGCTGTTTCCCAGGCTCTTCACTGCAGGACTTCTCAGAGCCTTTACAGTGCGAAGGGACAGTGTGAGTTCTCAAGAGGCAAATGCAGAATGCAGCATTTCCCATGACATTTAACCAGGAAAGTCTTTAATACCCACCAACATAGTTCAAGTCACGACATCAGTGGCTGAGATTCAAGGCCACCGAAGTCCCACAGCTGCTGGCTGGCCTAGAACTGGTCCTGTCCCATGTCTCCCATCACTCCCACCTACCCTCCTGCCAGTGTGTCACAGAACCAAACATCCAACCTGCTGGGGGGGGGGGGTGGGGCCTGCTGGCAAGGCCCGTGCCTCTGAGCAAAGGTGAACTTGTGTCTTGGCGCTGACAGGAACCCATTGGAGGGCACACACTCATGGCCAAGTCTGAAAGGGCTTGCATTCCAGAGTATTCTCACCTCGTTCTAGCAGGGATCACAGTGCGCCCCAGGAGAGCAGGGCCTGGGTGACATATGGCCACGATTACAGCACCCGGGTGGCCTAACGTCTTCCACTGTGATGGACGTTCATCTGGAAGGTCATTACCAGAGACGCTGGAAAAGCCCCTCATTTTGGAAACGCTAAATAATTCACATTAGTCGTTGGGGAAAAACATGCAAGGCCAGCCTGTCTTAATTCACCCAGAGTGAGCGTTGCCTTTTATGATTATTGCTGTCGCTTGTTGTTTGGAACAAGTTACCACTGAGCAGCAGGAAGGCTTTGTGTCTTTGTTCTGCCTGTGACAAATCCGCAGACCTCCCTGCAGGGGGGCGTTTCTGTTCAGTCTGGAGAACCCCAAGGCAGAGCCTTGGCTTCTCTCTGAACCGCAGGTCAGTGTTCCTCAGAATGATGGGGCCTGCATGTGTGTGCATGCGGGAAGCTAATTGGGGCACCCTGGGACTGTCACTTGAACCATTACTGGGACTTTTAGCTATAAAGGCCACACAGTTTACTACAGGAGGGGAAGTTTGGTGGCCTGGTGCCCTTCTCTGACGGCTTCAGGAGTGAGTCCGAGTCAGTTGAGTCGAAGGAAAAAGAGGATGAGGACAGCCACGGGTGCCCTGGGAACCCAGGTCTCCTACGGACTTGAACTTCTCGCGGCTGGATGGAGGCTTCTCGGATGAAGGAGGAGGCTCTCAGAGGTATTAGCACCAGGGAAATGAGATGATAACAGGATAGGACATCGACCAAGATGGGAGGCGCTTGCCCTGGGCCCAAGGCTGGATTGGTCCCTTGACCTGAGGGTACGGAGAGCTGGGTCCAAACGCCAACTCTGAAGCTTCCTCTGACACGGCAGTGGCAGACCCATGTGCCTGAGCTTCTCCTCTCAGTGGAGGTATGAAGCTCTTCCCTGCCAGGTGTTTGATGAGCAAATGAGGCCATTTAAACGCTGTGCATGGTGTCATGCCCGACATGCAGGTGACCTAAGGGACCAGTAGGCTGGCTTCCCACATCAGGTGAGGAGGGCCAGGCTTGATTTTGGACTTGCTGGGCGTGGGGCCAGGCCTGGTGGTTCCCAGTGGCTGGCACTGTCCTGGGCACCAGGGCTTGGGGCTGCAGCAGACACCAGGGTTTGGATGGGTAGCTGCGTCCAGGCAAGGCCCTCCTCATCCCTGTCCTTAATTTTTCCTGCAGCCCTCTGTGGAGAGCACCCAGAGGACACACCTGGGGGACACTGGTGTCCTTGTGAAATGAGCGCGTCTCTAGTCAGACACAAAGCCCAGTGGCTGGGAGCAGTTGGCAATTAGAAACAAAAGGGGACTTTCCCCTTTTCCTTCATTTTATTTATTTATTTTTTGACCCTGATAGTTCAGCTCCCAGGTTGTTCCCTCTGCTCTCAGAGAAAGGACCGCAGGGACCCCATCTGAGCATCCCTTTGTTAACCACGGTCCCCAGTCCCAGCACCTTATTAGGGTAATAAACAGAGAGATGGTGTATCATAGAGGCTGCTGTCCCCCTGCCAGTGGAATTAAATAATTCCAGTCGATGCTTGATGGGGCAGGGCAATTACGACGCATTTTTCCTTCAATCAACTGAATCAATTAATTGCTTCACTTGCATCAGAGCAACAAAAAAACAAATCCCTACGCCTTCTTGTTAACAGTAAGCTTGCTGGACAGGCAGCTTTGAAACCCCACATTTACATGAAATTATCTTCTTATATAATTAACAATTACCAGTTAATAAACAGGCCTCCAATAAAAGAGGAGTCCTATAAATGAGCAGAAGGAAACAGTGTCGTTCAGCATGCAGAAGGCCATGGGCCCAGGTAGGCCCCTGCCGGTAGAGGGCCCTGCGGAGGGTGCTTCAGGAAGAGCCGGGCCCAGGGACTGTGCGAGTAGCTGGCTGTGGGGGGCAAGGGGAAGAGAAATAGAGAAAAAAGAAACTGTTCTTGAAAAATCTCTTGAATGAAAAATACACCGTTCTTAAGAGATTGAGGGGGGGCGTGTTCCCCAGGAAAGTGCTTCACATGTTAGTAAACACTTGGTTCCTCCCAGGAGCCAAAGGTCTGATTTCCCACAAAGAAGAGAAACTGGAGCAAGAGGTGGAGGCAGAGGCCTCCCCTGAGCATTCCCGAGACCGGCTGCTGTGAACACCCCTCATTCTGCTGCAGCATTTGAAACCAAGAGGCCCCCATAACTCCTGGGGAGCTTTCTTGGCAAACGAGCGTGCAAAAAAGAGCCAGGCCACCGCAGCTCCCAGTGGGATTGTACCCAAGGGGGTTCCACAAAGTGGGAGGCAAACCATTCCACCTCCAGACGCAATATTGATACCTTCATCAGGCGGTTGCAGCCCTGCTTTTCAGTTGTAATGGGGAAAAAAAGAGAGATAGATTTAAGACAAAAAAAAAATTAAAGAGAAAATCTCTCTCCTAATAAGATGGGAATTCTCAAAGGCCAAAATGAAATCCAAGATGGGGGACACCCCATTTGGGTATTTTGAAGGGGTGATTTCTGTGCTGCCAGCAGAACCTGGAAGAATATTCTATTTACTTGGTGGGGAAATGGTTTTGTGTTAGGTTAGGATGATTTGTGTGATGCTTGGGTGCAGTTATACCCTGGTCCCTCATCTTACCCCAATAATTCAAGGGCTGTCTCATGATGGCGGAGACCTCTGGAAACTCTGGGGGGTGAGGCCACCTGAGTCATAGGAGTCCACATTAGAGGGGCCCAGCCCGCCCGGCAGGAGGGGCACACATTCTGACACCAGCAATGCCATCCCGCAGTGGGGCATCACAGGGACTCACTGACTTCCAGGTGACCTTCTTCCTGAGATGTGGGGCCCTGACCCCCAGGTTCGGATACCAGAACTGCCTCTTCACTGCAGCTTGGGCGGACTCCACTGCAGATAAGCAGTCCTCTCCCTTTGCTAAAACAAAACAAAAATAAAAACCAGCCAACCCAGGAAGGGGCGGGGAGGTGGTCTCCAACCTGGAGGGAGCTGGGAAGACCTGAGATGGAAGGCTTCTCTCTTTCATAGTGTGATCAAACAAGATAATGGAAGGCAAAGTGCTCAGGGAACCATCCCGGCCACTACAATGCAAGATAATTAGCCTCATCATTTTCTATTTGCAACATAAACCCAATTTGCTTTCCTGGTGCCACCATAGGTGAGGCTGAGACAGGTGTGAAAATAGCAGCTCTCCTGGGTCCCTCTCTGTCCCTTTGTTTGCCTGCGACCAGTCACAAGCTGGGTGGGTCCTTCTGAAGACGTGCAAGTGTTTTCTCCTGCCCTGTCTAGGCACCTGTGGTCTGAAGAGGGAGGCCAGGCTCTGCCACCCGTCCTGCAGGGGAAGACGGGCACAGATCTTGTGAAGTGCTTACCATGTGTTCAGCACAGGGTGCGCTTTCTATCATCCTCCTCCCTCGGTATTTGCACGACAGTCCCACGAGGTTGTGGTTATTCCATTCCACAGAGGATGGAGAGAGTGTTGGGGGCGGGGCAGTAAGGATCCGTTTTTCCATCCAGGTGCTGGCTGCAGGGTGTGACCTGCTTGGGAAAGTGCTATGCTAGGTACTCCTCACAGAAAATGTACCACAGTCCAATACGGAGTACAAGGAAAGTTAGGGCCACTGAAAAAGTAGCCATGTGCTAGTGTAGCGGATTGAATGGTGGCCCCTAAAGGTGCATCCATGTCCTGACCCTCAGAACCAGAAACGGACCCTGCTGGGATAATCCATCTCTAAAGGCATGATTAAAGATCTCAAGGTGAGACCATCCTGGATTATCTACAGACACAGGTCCTGCCTGTCCAAAGTGGGCAGTCACAAAGTGGGCCCCCAGAAGTGGGAGAGGTAGCTCCTAGGAGGTGATCTGGCCCAGTGGACGCTGTGAGGTGTGCTTTTTGGCCTCTAGAACTGTAACGGTATAAATTTGTGCTGTGAATCGTGGTCATTTGCGGTCATTGTTCTGGCAGCCACAGGCCCTCCATGGGGTGAGGGTGGGGGAGAGTTTTCTGCAGGCAGGGACGTGAGCTTGAAAGTCCCCTCTGCTCTTCTGGTGGAGAGTGGGAGGGAGGGAAGGAGACAGGAGACAGGGGGACCAGCCTGGCCCCTCACTGTTGACGGAGCGGCCCCGTGCCACGATTCATTTACAATGGCGGTTCTTGCTTGGCGAAAATTCACCCAGGAGCGCAGAAGCTGAGAGCGTGGCTGGCACGCCCGTGCCCAGGGCTCACGTGTGGCACGGGTAGAGAGATGGCTTAGCTGTGCTGCTTTCTTGTGCCTTCTTCACCCCAGCCCTGCTGAGTTCTTCCCCACGTCAGGTCAGAGCACAGTGCACTTGGATGGGCCGGACGAGTGTGTCCGGTCACAGGGAAAGCTGTCCCATTCAGAACGGGGTCACTGTCAGATTCCGACAAAAAATAACTAAGTAAAGCCGGGAGCTATGAAGGAGGGGATCTCAGGTCCGTATGTCTAATGGTAAGAACTCTCCCAGGAGACTCTGCCAGGACAACAACCTTGCACAAAAAAAATAGTTTTGTGGAGACAGCTCCCACCAACTGCCTGTCCAGCCTTGGACTGCTGTCACTCTTGTTATTGATACTTTTT
This sequence comes from Spermophilus citellus, assembly GCF_964194105.1. Lineage (NCBI taxonomy): Eukaryota > Metazoa > Chordata > Mammalia > Rodentia > Sciuridae > Spermophilus > Spermophilus citellus. The sequence continues at coordinate 89,740,280 of NC_138195.1, forward strand.
GCCAGCAGTACGGCTTCAGAACAGCTTATGTAACCATCCTCGGTCCACCTTTGCAAGCCCTTGTCTTCCCTGGCTGCCTGAGTCCACTGGTAGTTCAGCAGGGCACACAGGTCTTGTGTTGCAATACTCACTCCCAATTAAATTCATTATCTTTGGATAACTCCTCCAGCGTTACTTAGGTGGCACAGTCACATACCCATCTCCTTGCTGAGCATTTCCGGTATCCCACCTCCTGCCCCCATCACCCACTGATAGTCATTAATTTCTCTTATTAGAAATGAATTTTGCCAGTTCCATTCATGTTGCTGCTCAGCACTTCCCACATTTACCTAGTAGAACAGTGTGTCCCTGTATGGACATACCACAGTCTATCATGTTGGTTAATTTCAATTTTTGTTATCTTGACAAACATTTGTTTTGTGGACATAGGGTTGTATTTTTCCTGGGTAAATGTTTAGGGAACTAAGTGTATAGTTAACTGTATAAAATATAGCCAACAGCATTCCAAAGAGATTGCACTAAAAGATATGAAAGTTCTAGTTGCTTCACACCCTCGTCAATACTTGGTATTATCGGTCTTTAATTTTAGTCCTTGTAGCAATTAAAAAATGGTATGTGGTTTTAATTTGTATGTTACTGACAGATGATCTTTTGTGAAGTGTCCACTCCAGTCTTTTGCCCTTTATTATTGGGGGGATTGTCTTATTACTGACTTGTAAATAAGTTTTTCATGTATTCAGAATATAAGGCCTTAATCAGATACATGCATTAAAATATTTCTCTCAATCTGGCTTGTCTTTTCATTTTTAAAGTGATTTATGTCAAAGAGCAGAAGTTTTCAATTTTTATAAAGTCTGACTTGTAATTTTATTCTTTTATCATCAATCCAAGGCAGGGTTTTTCCTGTTTAAGAAATACTATCCTACCTCAAGATCATAAAAATTTTTTTCTTCTGAAATTATTTTAGTTTTAGCTTTATCTGTAGGTCTGTGATGCATTTGGATTAATTTTATGTATGTTGAGAGGTGGAGGTGGAGGTCTGTCAATACTTTCCAGATGAATTGAGCGGCGCAGGCATACAGAGAAAGAGAGGCAAGTGAGAGGAAAGTCCCAGCCATCAACCAGCCAATTTAACATTTGTTTGGAATGCCAGTGACGTGTGAAGCTCTAGGGTCACGTAGAGGTTGCAAAACAGAAGTGTCTCCTGCCTGTATGGAGTTCTTCATCTAGGGAGCAGGCTGGGGACATGGAAGGTCACACAAATGACATAAATGATGACTTTGGTAGGAACTGAGAAATGGAGCCCCCAGCATCATATACAGCTGGAAGAAGACTTTGAAGACACCAAGACATCTCGATGGAGCTGGGATGTGATGGGGAAATAGCAGGTACCTGGGCAGATGGGCTGGTGGGAGGTAGCGGCTCCAGGCAGGGAGGGGTGGGGAGAGGCTGTGTTTAGGTTCTGGCTGGAGGCTGCAGCCTGGGCTCCATGGGCACTGCTGGAAGATGGTTCTTCTCCTGAGGACCACAGGAGGCACTGCAGCGTTTGAAGGCGTGTCTGTGCATTTGGCGTGCACTCTCCTATGCTGGGGGACAGAGCAGAGGGGCAGAGCACAGGGCTGTGTTTGGTGACATGCTAGGTGCACGTTGATGGGGTGCTGTTCTTGGGGAGACCTGTTGGTGACCTGGCCTTGAGACAATAGGATGGCACATGTGATTGCAGTGACAGCACCAGTGAGACCCAGGCCCTACTAGCAACAAGGAGAAGAGACCCCGGGACCAAGGAGGACAGTTGGCAAAGCCTTGTACCCGTGATTTGACTTCACCACCTGACAACTGGATTGGAGAAAGGGATTTGATTTACGTCTCTTACAGTTTCTGACTTCACAGGAGAGGAAGCTGGGGATCAGAGAAGGTGGGATCCTGCGGGGGGCCACTCAGCTGCTTCTCGTTGTGATGTGCCCTCTCTCTCTCCAACATAATCCGAAATCCAGATTCGTGTCCTGAAGTTAGAAGTGTCTTCCTGGGCTCTAAGTCCTGTGTGCTCCTGTCACCTCCCTGTCAGGAGCGGGACTGTGGGTTGGGTTTCTAGACAGCCTTTGGTGCCCAGGAGCTGTTGGGACAAAGGTTCTGGTGACACAGGGCTCAATGACTCTTTCATGAGGACTCTCCCTGGGCCTGCTCCCCCCTGGGCAGACCAGGCCAGAAGCCTCCTTGATCAGGGAGGAGCATCCTGGGCTGGGACGCCGCCCGTGGTGGCCCCGTCCTGTTCTTCCACTCTGCAGTCGGGACACTTGGGCAAATCGCCGAGGCTTTCGGGATCTGCTTCCCTATCTTCAAGGCCGAGCTCACTGCAGAGAGGCGTGACCAGGCTGTGGGGGTGAAGGGGGATAACCCTTTAGAAGAAAATGTCCCCGTGCATGGTTCACAGCAGGAGCTTAATAAACGTGAGCTGCTGTGGTAGCAGCGTCGTCGTTCTGACCTGTACAGGGGGAAAGTTAGCCTGCAGCTGTGGTGCTGTCACCACCACCATGACCACAGGGAGGGACGCGCTGACTCATCCTCCAAGGCTTCTTTTTGCGCTGACCAAATGCTGACTTGGAGTGGCGGAGCCTTGCGCCAGAGCTCAGGGTTTGAAGGGGCGGGGCTGATTTATGGCAGTAATCCGCAGCATTTCCCCTTGGCAAAGCACCCCACATCTCTTATTGCACTTTGTCCCCAAATAATCCTCCGAGGTCCACCAGGTTGGTGTGATCATCCCAGTTTCCTAGATGAGAAAATGGAGGCCGAAAACCAACGTGGTTCGCTGAGATCACAAGGAAGGAGGAAGACCAGGAAGGGTGAGAAGGTGGCGGGGTCTTCTGACTCCCTCCAGCAGCATGGGCACCAGGCACCGTGCAGTGACATTCTTTGAGGAGTGATTTTGACAGCCACCATTTATCAAGCACTTACTGCATACTGGGCTGAGGGTAAGCCAGGCACCTCTGTGTGTCTGACTCATTCAGTCCCCTCTACCATCCAGGAGGTTGCTATTGTCCTTCTACTTCAGAGGAGGCTGCATCCCCAGAGGCTAGCTCGGAGGCCCCAGATCCCCCAGGAGGCTGAGCGAGGGCTGGTGAGACTCCCATTCTCCACGGGAGCCAAGCCAGGGACCAAACCATCTCTCCACTCTCCTCGAAGAGACTCCCAGGACTCCAGCAGCAGGAGCTGAGGACAGTCCCCATTTTAACTGGGCTAGATGAAGCCTTTATCTTCATGACCAGGGCTTCATGGCCCGGCCGATGTCTGCGTGTCTGTTTAGGAGCTAACAGGTTTAGTTTTATTGTTTTGTCAAAATACTGCAGAAATCAATATATCTCCATAATTCAGTGTTATACCAAGAGGCATTTTTGTGCCATATATAGCAAAAATTGTATTATACTTTTGAGATCACAGGTAATGAAGACAAAGTGTTTTGTGTTCAACTCCAGCATTAACGTCTGGTTTGAACAAAGCTTGAAATATGATCTCAGAGCTAAAAGGCTTTAATATTAAGATCTTTAACTGTAATTTATGTGACAGAAGATAGGGTTTAGCATAATAAAATGTAATGGGCTCCTCAAATGAAGAGGACGAGGGACAATTGAAAACAAGGTAAAAATGGTAAATTATAAATAACGGTAAATCTACCTTTATGTTGTTACTTCATTTATTTTTGATTTGTTAGATAGGCTCTATAATTTCTCGTTTTCCCATGTTTCAGAACAGGACATTTCTCAAATGGTGCCTACTGGAAATGAGAGCCTAGAGTCACTGGGGCCTGAGCTGGCTATTAAGGGGTCTGGGCATTTCCCCGAATGCTCTTGGACCTGGGTGCTGAGGTTTGAGTCACGGGTTCTACTGACTTGTTCCCTTCTCCTCCTCTCTTGTCCTTTTTACCTTCTTGGTATTTATTTATGGGATTGCTTATATGTTTTTAACCAGCCTCTACTTATAAATGCCAAGATGCAAATCTGTACAGAAGCTATGTAAGCATTGAGGATTTGAGACTGAACTCTATAAATTAAAATTCACTAAGAGAAAAAAGGGGAGGCCAACTGGGCTAAGCTGCCACGGGGCTTTGAGCTTCCCACCTGCCAAGGGCCCAGTGGTCATGCGAGTCTTATTACCCCCATAAGAAATAGTGGCAGCTCCTCAAGAGAGAATTTCCTCAAATTTAATTTTGGAATCAACTTGTGAGATCTTGACTAATGAATTATTTTTTTTTAAGTCTCAATTGTGTTCTTAAAATTTCTTCACCTTCAAAATTTGGAAAAAGAGGTGGTATAGAAACTTAAGGAAGATCTTGGACTGAAATTCCAAACACAAAAATTTAGGTTTCTGTCTTTGGAAGGAACTTGAGTGAGTGATAAGCCAGCCCCACTGCTGCTACCACCTTCCCGAGAGGACTCTATGCTGCCCCCGAAACCCCACCCAGCAGGAAAGGTAGACACAGGAGAGATAAAAATCACTTCGCATCCATCCCAACAGCAAGGGCATTTGAACATTTTCTGTACCCATTTTTGAGCATTTTCTTTGGCTCCAAAATGGTAGGCGAGGAATCCACTCTCCTTCCCTGGGGGGCTGAGTCGGGAGTCTGCAGGCAGCAGCTGGTGGAGAGAGTGGGAATGTGTTTCTGTCCTGGTTGACCGCCTTCCCGTCATGTCACCAAATGCACTCATGCTACCTGCTCTGTAGGGAGCAACTCCTGTGTCACTTGTCTGAAGACCCCCCCACCCCAGATCTGTGTTGGGTCTCTCCAGCAGCAAATGCCCGGAGGAGAGAGCAGTCTGCCACCAGCCACTACTATTGCATTGTGAACTGCTCGGAGGGGCCCTTTCTTCAGGGCAGGAGGGACTTTGGGTTTGGGGGGGCATTTTTCGGTCTTGCAAGGAGAAGAGGAATTTAATAGGGTTCTCACAGCCACAGGAAGGGCCAGAAGCATCTGCTCAGCAGGAGATTCATGGTGTCTCCCTTAGAAACTGCTCATCCCAGGCTTCCATGGACTCCACTGGGTCACCTCTGCCACCCGCCCCCCCCCCCCCCCCCCGCCTGCAGCTCCAAAGTGGGTGAGCTGCCCTCAGTCTGTAGATTCGACCTCTGTCTATCTGCCTGCAGCTGCCACTGGAGAATAATAGGGTCTGTCCCTTCCTTTCTGCCCTTCAAACATGGTGCAGGGAGATTGGCCCACCCTAACCAAGAGGCAAATGGGAGAGGAATCCTAGGAAACGTGGCCTTGGGCCCTGTGGGGCAGAGGAGGTTGCAGAAGGTGAGGTGGGTGCTCGGGGGCCCTCAAGCATCCTGGGCATTTCCTCATCTCTGGGCAGGGACCGTGGCCTTCCGCTTGCTCTCCCAATGTTGCCAAAGCCTGAGTCTGGGTGCTTGGCAGGGCGTCTCTGTTGGACACACCTCTGATCAGTTCCTACCTCCCCCAATTTCCTGGGCCTGATTTCCTTCCTTCCCCCAAGTCATGGAGTGCCCCGGTCTCAGCTTTGGTGTCACATTTTAGGGGCACCTGATTCATGAGGCTGGACAGACCCTGTCATTTGCCCTCCTGAAACCTTAGACTTCTCCTTGGAGGCCCGTGTCACATGTGTGATTAAATGCTCCTCTGGGTAATTAACGGTTTGTGTTCTGGGTCCCTGCCAGGCTAACTCCCATGAGGTCAGACCCCGTGTCTGTCTTGCTCACTGCTCCATTCTCAGAAGTCCCCACGGTGTGGCCTGAAGAGCAAAGGCACGTTGTTTGAATGGAGGGTGAAGCCCTGTTTTTCTTTATCTTCAAAGCTTGGGAAGTCGTGCGGGACACTAGATTCGACATTTAGTATCAATGACTCGCCATTCTCCCCAGTTTCTAGTGCTTAACAATTCGCGCCTCCTCTCCTTCACGCATTCATTTTCCTAGGAAGCGTCCCTGGGACGCCCACTGTGTGCACAGCAGAGGAGCCTGTGGTTCACCTGCGTTGAACAGAGGTGGGGGTGGGGCTCGGCATGGTGGAGCGACTGCCCATTTCCAAGTGTCTGAGAATCAACCTCCGTCCACCACACTTCCCTGACAGGCCAGGCCCCAGGGCTTTGGTAGGTGGAGGACTATGTAAGTAAAAGTAAAGCACTTGATTGTAGTCTCCATTCTAGACTCATCTAAGAGCCAGATTCACAGCAAGTGAGAGTTAGGATCCAGTCGCCAGGAAGAACTGGTGACTGAAAGCAGGCATAATTCTGATTTTGGGCGACCTTCCTCCTCCCAGTGCAAATGCTGTGCATTTAGGAAAGACTCCCACACTTTTGAAAGCATCGGTCTGCTGAAATCCCATATTAGCAGAAACCCACTGTGGATTAAATGAGATTCTGTAGCCCAAGGAAACGTATCTGAGGCTCAATAGTCCGGGAACATGAGAAGTGGGACGCAGGGGAATGTGATTGATGAAGAACTTTCCTGACTTGGCTGTGGTTTTCCTTGAATCCATAAATGCCAAAACATTTAGGCAACAGTCTAAATATTTGCTCTGTGGAAAAGAACGGCCACAGCCTGTTCTGGAGGTTGAAAGCAGAGGGCAGAGGGGCTGGTGTGGCCCTTGGCGGGTGCTGTGGCCAGGCTGTCCTTGGCCTCCTCCCCTCGTCTCCTCCACCCTCTGTGGGGCTGTCGCTGGGTCCAGGCCTTAGCCGAGCCCCCCTCTGTGGCCAAGCAAGTGTAGAGGTGCGGCCTGAGGCTGCCAGTCAAGGGACAGACCAGTGGGGCCTGGGTCTCGCAGGGAGCCCTCTTCTCCATCAGCCCTGGGTCTCCCAGCCGCAGGAGAGGGCCCTGAGAAATTTTGGGTGGCTTTGTTGAAAAACTAAAACGATGTTTATGTGATTCTGATAAAAAATATCTGCAGGCTAATCTCAGGTTATTCGCTCAGCAAAAACTGGTGTTTGCGTCATGGTGGTGTCTGCTTGCTCTGGCCCAGAGGCGGCCACTGGCCCTCCGTCCATCAGGGCTGACAAGGAGGGGCTGACAGAGGTGGGGCAGGCTGTGGTTCTCAAGATGGGCGGCTCTGGTCAAAGGTTCCTGGGGACCTTGCCTCCTGCCTGGGGCAGGAACAGACAGCAGGGAGCCAGGTGCTGTACCGGGGCACCAGGTGGAGGGAGGAGAAGGGACTCTGCAGCTGCCTCTCCCTGAGAAGCTTCCCTGTCCCCAGCAGGTTGGAGCTGGTCCCCGAGCTCGCCTCTGGTTTTGAATTTCTAATTTTTTTTTTCAGTTAAAACATAAAAAGTTAACTGCTGAGCTCTGGTGTGGTGCGGCTGCTGTTCCCAGCTGTGCAAGACGGTGGTGAGCCTAGGGCCACCGAACTCAGCCTCTGTGTCTGGCGGGAGCAGGGGACAGCGGAGTCCCACTCCCAGACGGTGCCCACTGAGAAGGTGAGGGTGAGGGGTTCTTCAGTGCATTTCTCTGAGGGTGAGCGTGGGGCTTTGTGACCACAGCACCCTGGAGTCACAGAGCTGGCCCCTGTGTAGTCCCCTTGGGATTTTAGAGTGAGCCTGTGACTTGGGCACCATGCCCTTGCCATGGGCCATGGTGGAGACCTTCCCAATTCCCATGAGGAATACGGGGGTGAGGAGAGTGGTCTTCCCATTCAGCTTTCTGACCTTGGATCTCTGCCCCAAGCTCATACCCCCTCCTGCTACCTTCCAGTGGGACCCCACTCCTCCCGTGCACAGGACTCCTTGGGATTCCCACCTCCTGGCTGCTCCCCGCCTGGAATTCCTTTCAACCCCCCACCCCCACCCTTCCCCCTCTACCCGTTCTCTTGACTGGGCCTTCGGGGTCAAGCTCAAGATTCATTTCATCCATGAAGCTTCCTCGACTCTATTGCTTCATTTATTTCTTTTGTCCAATTTGATCCCTGAGATGGTACCAGGGTCCAGTAAACAGCCCCCAGAGAGGCAGCCAAGGGCAGTTAGAGCCTCGACTCCCCTGTGGGAACATGCAGTCATCCTGGGTGAGTGAGCAGGGCATAGGTCTGGCTTTGGGGGGCTTTTTATCACCCACCGTCACCTCTCACCGACTACTTCAGAGGTGGAATGTCTCCAGGTATGTGACTTCTACCAGGAAGCTCTTCACCATCTTCATCACTGCAACCCACCACCACCGCTGTCACCACCATCACCATCACCACCATCATCACCATCACCACCACCATCACCACCATCACCACCATCATCACCATCACCACCACCATCATCATCATCATCATCACCATCAATCTTTATCTAAAGTGAGGGAAATGGTCCCATCATGAACTGCCTGCCTTTAATTCTGACGTGCTCTCCGTTTTCCCTACTTTCTCTAGCAGTTTCTGAGCCTCTGTGAGGCTGGTTCTAGGATTTGATCACAGCACCATCTACTGGGTACTGCGGATTTCCAGGTCTTTCCCACACGTGGAGGTTTGCTCCTTCTTCCTGAGTTTCCCTCCCCCTCTCTTCTGCCCTTTCTCCCAGCAAAATGACAATTGTTAGTTTCAAAAGGTGCCATCAGTTAATTCATAAGTGAGGCCCTTTTAAGATGACCAAAAGCTTACATCCCTCTCCAGTATGTAATACAAAGACCTCGGTCTGCGCCGACTGCGGCACATTTCATATAATTATTTCCCCAGGATCAATAATCTCATCAGTAGGCTCAGTGATGGGGACATCATGGTAATGAATGGCTGGGCGAGGCGGCCATCACAAGTGCTGTCCTTAGCCCTGTCACCTCTGAGCGGCCCAAGGGCATGACGGGAATCAGGGCTTTGCCCGGCCAAAGATTAATCATAGTTATTCCTAACTCATATTCGTGTAATTTGCCTTCCTTATGCAGCCTGCCCCGAATTGATCAGCATGGATTTCTTGCTGCACAATAGGCCACTCCTGCGGTGTAGAGGAGAGCAGGAAGGACTCTCTGCATGGCAGGGAGGGGACAAATTGGATTAGTCACGCTCAGGAAGTAACAAAACCCGAATCATGCCAGAGTGTGGCTGGAGTGTGTTTCAGAAGCCAGACTGGACCTTGGGAAGGAGGACATGGCTCTGTGCTCAGGAGTGCTCTGCTGGGGCCAGGCTACGCCAAGGCCTCCCTGTTTCCATTGTGACCACTGGAGGAGCCAGGAGCAGGGTGAGGGGACTTGCCTCTTGTGACCTTTCCTGCCTGCTCCTAAAGAGCATTTGCCATGCATTTCCAGAGCCCTGTTAAAAAGCCCCGGGGTTTGGAGCCTGAGATGCTGACTGTGTGGGACACACAGTAACGGAGGCCATGGCTTCCTGGGGACACTGGAGGGGCTGAGATCAGATGCAAAACAGCCAGGTCCTTCTGTTAGCCACAGCGAAGACTCTGGATGTCTTTCACTCTGGAAGTGGTGATGGACGGTGGAGAGATGTCCACGTGATGGAGGGGTGCCTTCTCTTAAACAATGGCCCCCAGCTTTGGCCTCGACTGGTCCATTTGGGCACAGATGGCCCAAACACAGGGTCCGGGTTCTCTGCACCCTTGGAACCTTTTCTCACCTCTCTCTTTGCATAGGCTGGCCCCTCCGCCTGGGGTGCCTGTCCCATGTGCCTCCCCTTGCCCCCAGTTCAACCAGCAGCTTTGAGCTGAGGCCTGATTAACGCCCAGCAGCTCACCTCCCCCTCCTCCTTGTCCTGCTAAACCTGGTTTATATCTGGGTGTGATGAGAGCCTCCTATTTCAGTTACTTGTGTGTATCTTCCCTGCTGAGCCTAGAGACAGGAGGCCCTGCGTCCTCTGCCTGGGCATTTTTGTGTCCTGGTAGTCGGGCCCAGGTGCTCACTCCCCTTCATCAACACACCTGCGCTCAGTGTGCTGAGCTCCCACTAGGTTCTAGGTGCTGAAGCCCTAGGCTGAGTGCGGTAGCCTGAGAGGGTCCTCAGAGCAGGCAGCCTCACGAGGAGGAGGCCGGAAGGAGGCTGGCAATCCCTCAGTGCACACATACCAAGGGAGGGTGCTAAGAGAAGATCATCCAGCACTGCAGGCGCTGACCTTGAAGGTCAAGGGGCTTTCCTGGAGAAGCTGAACTTTGACCTTAAATCTACAGGGTGAGGCAGAGGGGGAGAATGTTGGGGGTAGGAGAGTGGGCAGGAAGAGGGTGTCAACAGAGAGAAGGGCTTGTGGAGGGTCTGACCTTGGGGGTGCTTGGCAGGTGTGGTTTAAGTTGTGTCCCTCTGAAAGAGCGGCTCAGGGGTGGGGTGTGGCTCGGGGTAGAGCTGTGACAGGAATTTGTGGGGCCTAGAGTCAGACGCTCAGCCATAAATAGCTGTTCAGTTCTAATCCCTGGTACCTATAAATGTGACTGTATTTCGGCACAGGGTTAAGATGAGGTCACCCTGAGCCCAGTCTGACCAGTCTCCTAATCAGAAGGGTGTTGAGAGACCCAGGAGGAGAGAAGGTCATGTGACGAGGTAGAGGTTTGAGCCCTCAGGGCATCTCAGGAGTGCCCAGAGGGAGGCCTGGCAACTACCCGGAGCTGGAAGGGGCCAGCGAGGCTTCAGGAGTGGTGGCCGGGAGGTGGGGCCAGGCCTCGCAGACACCTTGATTTCGGACTTCTGCCCTCCAGAACCTGAGAGAAGAGGTTCCTGTGGTTTTAAGTCACTGGTTTGTGGTAGTTTGTTCCGGCCACCCTGGGAATCCCCACGTGACAGGTGACAGGTGTGAGCACACAGAGTGCAGCCCGGGGCTGGGCTGGGAGGCCATCACAGGGGTCACGGGGTTGGGGTCTCTGGTGTTCCCAAGGTGTGCATTTTGTCCTACGAGCCATTCATGCGGGGGGCTGCTCTGGGGGAGCACTGGAGCGCAGGAGCCAGGACTGAGCCCAGGGAGGCCGAGGACAGCGAGAACTAGGTTGGGGGGGCGCGGCCAGTGGAGGGAAGCCCAGGGGTTTGTGAGCTAAAAGGCAAATGGCTGAGTTTTGGATAAGTGAAGGAGTGACTGGGACAAACCACTCACCCACTCACCGAGGAGGAAGGAGAAAGACTCCAGGAGAAGTTTCCAGGGCTCACGGGCGAGACTGCCAACTGCAGGAGCTGCCGGCGCACAGGGGAGGTGCAATGGTGCACACCTGTGATCCCAGCAACTTCAGAGGCTCAGGCAATGGCTGGCCCACGACAACGGCTATTTAAGCACCCCCATCATCAGGGCATCCCCCAGGTCCTACAGCACCTTCACCCTATCTTGGGAGAGGTGCCTGAGGCTGCTGCCAACCCAGGTTATAGATGGGTCAGTCTCAAGGAGGTGAGATAGATGCCCTAGGTCCCCAGTGATGGCACCCTGCTGGCACTAGAGTCTGCCTCCACTTGGTGGTCCTACTCTCTTCTCACCTCGGGAGAGTATCCCACTTGAATCCCCATAAGTGTGAATCAGCCAGACTGACGCCTTTTAAAACGGTTCTTAATTCATTTTCTCTTTTAAATGTTATTTTATCCTCTCATCGTATCCAAACTTGATTCTTTGTGGGAAGGAACAAGGGGAGACTTAAATAAACACAACAGACACCAAAAGTGCTGGAGGACCCATCCGCTGGTGGCTGCCTCCTGATGTCACTCCTGTGCTGGGACTTCTGGTCCTGGTTTTCCTTTATTTCTGCCACCCCATCTCTCCAACCCTCTGATTAAATTAGTGAGCTTCCCCACAAGAACGCTGCTTGTCAAACCACACCGAAATTCAGTAGCTTCAGAGAACATAATTTATTTATTCTTGTGTTGGTTGGAGATGAGCTGATCTTGGCTAAGCTCATTCCTGAATCTGGGTATCTGCCAGGGATTGGACCCTCTGGGCTGGGCTCCGCAGGGTGGCTCATCTCATGCCTTTCATCTTTCTGGGACAGTGGGCTAGCCTAGGTTCTCAGGGCAATGTTCCCCAAAGCACAACCCAGATGCATGTGCATTTTGAAGCCTTTGGCTCCATTCTGTCTACTAACACTCCACTGGCCAAAATCGAGGTCAGGGTAAGATGGGCCTTATCAGTCAAACTCTTTTTTTTTTTTTTTTTTTTTGCCCTAGGAATTGAATTTAGGAGCTTATCCACTGAACCACATCCCAGCTGCCCCCCTTCCCCAACTTTTTTTTTTTTTTTTTGAGGCAGCCTCATTAAGTTGCTTAGGGCCACATTAATTTGCTGAGGCTGACTTTGAACTTGTGATCCTCTTGCCTGAGCCTCTGAAGCTGCTGGGATTACAGGTGTGCACCATTGCACCCAGGAGTACTTTCAATTATAAAACACTTTTGAATACAATTTCTTCTGCCATCCTCAAAACCTTTGAGAAAGGGATAGATCCTGTCCTGCTGTCCTCACAGATGAGGGTATTGTGACTAAGGGAGCTGAGAACATCTGCCTCCAGGTGTAGAAGAATCCCAGGATCAGCCTGTTCTGAGTGGATGACTCTAGAGAAAAGTGCCCTGTCTCTGGACTCTGCCCTGGGTATTAACTCAGTCTCTTGCCACTGAATAGCTGGGTGCTGATTTATATCTCCTGATTGTTCAGGGGCCTTGAAGAACATGCTCTTTGTAGTCAGGCAAACCCGCACTGGACGTGGGCCCTGCTGTACAGAAGCTCTATGAACTGGGCAATGTCTCTCAGCCTTCCTGAGCCTAATGTCCTTATTACAAGAGGTGGGATAACACTGGTCAGATGTGAGTCCCTCCCTGACAATGGAGATGCAAGAAATGTTTCATTTCTTTATGTTTCCACACCAAATCCTACCTGGATGCTTCTTGCCCAGTTGGCAGGAATCCCCTCTGGTCCCTGCAGGGCCACCCTTCTCTTCTTGGGCACCGTGTTAAAATTCCAGAGCAAAAGCAGCTCAAGGGACAGGGGAGGCCTAGGGCTGCCCTGGTCACCACTGGATAAACTCCTTGCCTGGGTCCAGCCTGTTGGAAGTTTTCTGATGACATGAATATGGTGAAGGCCCGATGCAGTTGGTGATGGTGACAGGGGCAGGAGTGGTCTCTGCAGTGAACCCCTTGACTTGTTCTCCCTGCAAAGACAGTGGATGGAACTGGGGACAGATCCATTAAGAAAGCTGGGCACAGTCCTCTGAGACAACATGGACTTGATAGCCAGGGACCAAGGCCTCTGGGGATGTGACCTCAGTCACAGAGCTTTGGGAGATCGTCAGGAAGTCCTCCCTTTAGCTCTGCTGAGAGGAGATAAAGTTTGGGTGCTATTCCCTGGGAAGAGCCCAGCAGAGACTGCGTGGCTTGGGGGACACAGCAGCTGGCAGCTGGTGGAGAAGGAAACCTGAGGAAGACCCTGGCTGGGTCGCTGGGTGGCGAGTCCTCCTGAGGGAACGGGGAGTGGGGGCAGCTCTGCGAGCCTGTGTGTGGAAGGCTGGTGTGAGCACCGTCATCGGCAATTTGGGTCCACTCTCAGCCCTGCTGGGAGGACCAGGGCTTCGTGGCTCTAGCTGCTCTAGCGGCTCACGAGCCGAGCCGGGAGGGGGCCAGGGAGGGGGCCAGGGAGGGGGTCTGGGAGGGGGCCAGGGCGACACCTTCCCAGAGGCAAGTGCGTCTTACTCTCCCTCTGGCTGCATGAAGCCAGGGTGTGGGTGGTGTTAGGGCCAAGAATACACCAGGTGCCACTAGGTGATCTGGGAGGTGGCTTCAGGTCCCAGCCCTTGACTCCTCGTGTCACCGCTGCTGTGTCACCAGCGCCGAGGACCCGGGGTTAAGGTGGACTGGAGGTGCTGGCCCCCTTAGCATGGCCAAGCCCACTCTCCAGCAGACCACGGGACCTGGGAGGCTGGACCCTGGAGGGGTGGCATTCGAGCCCTGTTCACACTGCTCACCTGGCCTCTTCCCCCACCGTCCCCCGTGGAGATCGCAGAGGAGTGAAAGGTCCATTAATCAGCGTTTGATTGCAGCTGCCCAGGTCTTAGTACAGGGAGATATTTGAACGAATGCAAATCAGCCAAAGGCAGATTTTCTTACCCTGAGGCCAGATAAGATTTTTTTTTTTTTTTTTTTTTTTGGTGGTGTCAATGACAGAAGTGAGAGGGGAAGAGGGAGATTTGGTGCATGTGGGAAGGGACAGTCTCCCTGACCTGGGGACTGAGAGCAGAGGATACCTGTGTACTTCCCATCCCCAGGGAAAGGGGTGAAGTCCAGTCTGTCCTTCATCCAGGCCTGCACCAGAGCTGTGGGGCAGAAGTCGGCAGGGCTGGGTGTTGGCACCCATGGTGTGAGGGCGGAGGAGGGGCTGGAGATAAGGGAGGCAGCGGGGGAGAGGGAGTGGGTTCCCGAGGAGCCAGGGGCCTTCATGGCCCATCAGAGAGGTTCAGGAGCAAGATCAACAGCCATGGGGCATGTGGGTCCAGGTGCCAGTCGACTATGGCCAGGAAGAGACCGCACTGCCTGACACCTCAGCCACAATACGACCCCAGGCACGGCTCTGGGGCTGGTCCAGGTGGCTCTGAGTGGGCTGAGAAATGGAGAAATGGAGACTCCAGGAGGAAACTCCGTTCACTGAGGCTAAGCAAAAGTCACCTTCCTTGCTCAACTGGCTTCCGATCTGTAGGTTCTCATAGCTCAGTCTTTCCAGCCAAGGATTGACTCACCTTGGAAGCCGCCTGCTCTCGGCCACTTAATTGCTGAGGAGCAGCTCAGAGATCTGAGATTTCCCACACTGCGCACACTCACAGCCCCTCCCCTCCGCTGTTTCCTGTGCACACTTGCTGGGAGCCTTTCACGAGGTGTGAACATCTTCAGTGAGGAAGGCACAACAGGAGGGAAGCTTAAACATTTTTTCCCTCTCCCCGTGACCCTTCCCAGGTTTTCCGCGGGTTCAGGAGCAGGGGAGTGAGGAATGATCCCTCCCTGCTCCCCCGCGCTCTCTTCCAGTGTCAGTAAGAGAGAGACAGTGTTGGAGAATTCACTTGGTCCTTCGACATTTAATGAGAATGGAGCTGACATTTATTGTGCACTTACTGTGGCTGGGCTCAGGCTAAGGCCTTTCTGGAGTGGGCTTCCTGTCATCCCCAGCAAGCCCCCAAGGTCCTGGCTGTGGAATCTGGCTCCGTTCAGCCTGCACCAGGGGCTAAGGATGCCACAGAGTCTGTGCCCTGCAGAAACCCCTGGCTCTACCCCAGAGTGAAGGCCATGTTTCCACCCCGGACTGTGTAGTCTTATGTCACCGCATGAACCCTGAGCTGGGAAAATCCTGAGAGGGGCACAGAACTCAGGGGCACAAGGCCTCCTGGGGGAGGGGATGTCTGCACAGGGACCCTGAGTTTGCTGGGGGCAGGGTGGCAGCACAAATGCACCAGGCCCCATAAGTGCACAGGTTCTCAGATGTGTCATTGGCTGGCAGCCCCAGACTCTGCTGGCTGTGTCCCCATGTGTGGGGTCCTCTCTCCTATCCACTGGTTGATGAGCAGCCCCATCCTTCAGGTCTCGGTCTAGAGCCAGCTGCCCGTGCTGCTGTTTTCCGGGGGGATCGCCACACCTCCAGCTGGGGTGGCCTCTGAAGTGGGCGGATGAACACACAGCTCTCCAAGACAGATGAACTGAAAGCACGATCACCTGCCCCAAAGAAGGCAAAGCAGGGGCTGGCGCGAATGCTGATTCCAGGTGCCCTTGGATCATGACAGGAAGAGATGTTAGTTACTCGAGAAAAGGTTGCTCCGCGCTGCAATCAGCACAAATTACAAGTGAAACAAAACTAACTAAAGCCATGGCTGGCTGTGCAGGAAGGAAGAGACCCTTGGCTTGGCTCCCCTGTCAGGTCTGAGGGGCCTGTGACGCCAGCAAGACAGGGGGGAGGGCCCAGAAAGACGGGCGTATCAGGTGCAGCAGGGGCGGCCACTTCCTTGTAGAAGGCTCAGGTGTCACGGGTCCCAGTGACGTGGAGTCCGAATATCGCCCCTCATAGTGACTTGTCACGCTAGAAACCTCAGGTGGCCATCTCTAGCTCCAATCTCCAGTTGGATGTCCCACAGTCTCCTCAAAGTCATAATGTCCCTAGTGACACCCATCAACATTTTCTCTGGTCTTCAAGCCCAGGTCCTCCCTGTCTGGCCTGGTGAGCAGTCGTCTCAGATGTGCCTGATGTCTGGGCATCTTCGCAGCCTTCCCCACTCCCTCCATGGTGCTTAGCTCTTGAATGCCGCTTGCCAAGTGTCCCTCCTTCCCTGCAGTGCCTCTGGTCTCTGGGCCCAGGTCTGCTCTCACCCTTGCCTCCTCCTCCTCCTCTAGGCCAGCCATCACAGTATATTCTGAACACTGAATCTTACCACTTTGTTTTAGCTAAAACAGGCCAGCGAGTCTGGCTGAGTGTGGGCAGCACTCAGCAGTGCGCCAGCCAGCCGCAAGGCCCTCTGGGATTTGTCCCCTGGCAGCCTCATCTCTGCCATCCCAGCGTACTCACTTGGGACTAGCCAGTACCCCCACTTCTCCTCCCTTGGCCCTCTTGGCCCTGAGTCCTTCAGGGCCCAGGGATAGAGCATAGCAGTAGACAGTGGATTTTGGATCATGCCATCCTGAACTCGATCAGAATTCTGTCCCTAACTAGCTGTGCAATCCTGGGCAAACTATTATCCTCTGTGGGCCTCTGTGTCCTCATTTGTAAAGTGGACAAAACAATGGTACCACCTCTTGAGGCCATGGAAGGACTAAATGTGTCAAGGAAAGACAGGTCCCTGGGACAGTGACCAGCACCCAGTGAGCAGGTGTGACGCAGCACCTACTGCGGCCTCGCCTCCTCCATGAAGCCCTCCTCAATGACCTCAGTCCAGAGTGACCCCTTCCTTTGCAGAATTTCAGCACTGTCAATGGAGCCTGGCTCCCTCTGGGTTCTTCCTCTCCCACTTGGGGGAATGCCTGGCTGCATCTGCTCAGCCTCTGAGCCAGGGAACAGAGCAGCTGACTGGGGGCCTACATGTGGGGGTGTTATGAGCCCTCACAGGACAGTCGAGCCCATGGCGTCCTCACCCTCATGGACGCTCCATTAGCATCGGCAGGTCCAGTGACTGAAGGCAAGAAGGAAGTGCGTTTCCTTCCCATGGTCCAAGGACTGGCCGGCCACCCCCTAAGGCCACACCTACTAAGTGAGCCGAGCTGCTCCCCTGGGTGAAGGCCCCACTCTTTGACAGTTGCTGGGCCGGATGCCTGCCCACCAGCCTCACCATGAAGGCTGGGGAGCAGGGTGTCTGAGACTGGTCTGCAGAGTCGGGCGCTGTGCGTCTTAGCCTGGCCACATGGAGAAGGACTCCAGGATGGGTCCCCAAGGTGGACGGTGTGTTACCCCAGGGAGAGAAGGAAGAGAGCAACACCAGTGACCCCAACCGGGCAATCCCTGGAGCCAAAAGCCCGGCCAGCAATGGACAAAGAGAAAGCGTTGAGCTGGACATGAGATTGTTTTAAACTGGACACAATTTCAGCAATTGATATAATCTGCAAGGTTAGAGTCTGCCCAGGAGGCACTTAAAGGATATGCTGAGCTCAGGGACGAGACGTGGGTATTTGGAGACAGAAGATTATTTCATACTTACCCCCACTTACTGGAGACTGGTTAATGGATGAGAAATGCTGTCCTACCTGGGGGTGGCCTGGAGAGTCTGGCTCCTGTCCACCTTTGGGGGCACAAGGCCTCCCCACCTGGGCCTGCTGTTGGGAAAGCAGGGGCTGTGGCGAGCTGCCCGGGCTCTGATGGTCAGACTAAATGGCTGCTGACCATTCAAAGTGAGATGGCAAGCGACTGGACAGAACTTGGTGTGTGTTGATCACATACACAGGGACTGTTTGTGGGACTGTTGTGTGGCTACCTGCCACACTTCTAACCAGTTGTCCAAGATTTATCTAGTCTGATGCTAAGAACAGGTAAAGATTAGTTCTTCCTCCCTGACCCACACAAAGCGAGGCTGTTAATTAAAGCAGAAGCACCATGCATGGGATGCACCATAAAACCAAGGCTACCACAAGACAGGGAGTTCCACCACAGATGCCCAGCGCACTGGGAAGGATGAACCACCCCTTTCCATATGGTTTTTATCCAGCTAGTTATCTACAGTTTAAAGAACTTTCTTAATTTAATAAAGAGGTTATTTTAAACTTAGACCTGGAGAACCCTTGTACCTCCGGCGCACAGTTGCAGTGAAATATCCCTCAACATGAAAATATAGACAGTTTTTTCTTCCAAAGTGAATCACTGGGAGCCTCCATCCCTGGTTTATTATGCTTTCTGTATCTCTGCTCATTTTTCACCAGTATTGCATTAAGTATTGATATTGATTTCTTGTAAATGGGACTGAAATAGATGGCCCACAGTTTTTTGTTATTGTTCGGTGGCACTTGTATGTAATTTATTATGGCTGCAGTGGAAGCTGCCCCTCGCTGCCACGGCTTAAATTAAATGTGCCACACTCTGGCCTCTGCTCGTCACCTACATTTCTCATTTGATATCAAAAATTATTATGTACAAAGTTTCCCTTTCCTTCTCTCCTCCTCCATAAGAGCAATAACCATGCCCAGTGTATTGTTCTGAAAGTTTGTGTTGGTAACTTTCATCATTAGTGGAGAATACAGAAGGAGGAGCAGGGAACCGCTTCCCTCGGTAGCTGGGTTCTGCTCATTTTCTTGGAGGCCAGGCAGATAGGAGGCGTGGCAGGTCTGGCCTTGTCTGTCCACATGTGAGTGACCTTGGGCCAGGCCCCTTCTCTCTCTGTCTGTGGAAGTGTGGGGAGCACCCACCCCGCACCCACCCCTCCCACGTGTGCAGGGCTCTGATGGTTACATGCAGTCCAGGGCCCAGGGATGAAGGTGGCTTGGCTGTGTGTTTGCTCTGGGGGAATGAGTGGCCTGGGTCAGGTGGAACGGTGGCAGGATGAGAGCTGGGTGCCCATGGGCACCAGGCTGGCCTGGCTGAGAGCATGTCCTGAAGGCCCAGGAATGTGCATTTTGCCTGGGCATGAGCAGCCTGGGATGTCCCATCCAAAGCAATATTTCAGGTCCCCAGAGAGGAGGCACATCTTGAAGCCAGGGAGTGGCCCCCAGTAGGACAGAAGAGGGCAATGTGAGAGAAAGTGTCTTAGCCAAACAAGGACGGAAGGAAGGAGGGAGGGAGGAAGGAAGGAAGGAGGGAGGGAGGGAGGAAGGAGGAAGGAAGAAGGGAGGGAGGGAGGGAGGAGGGAGGGATGGAGGGAGGGAGGAAGGAGGGAGGGAGGGAGGGAGGGAGGGAGGAAGGACTGGAAACTTTCTCTTTCAGTTGGAGCCCCTTGGCTGGCCAGGCAGAAATCCAGACCAAACAATCTCAAAAAAGTGAGGCTGAGGTCTTCCGCTTGCCCGGGGTTTTGCCAGTTCCCCGACCTTCCTCTCTGAGGTCCCTGTCCCTTTCATGGTATTGTGTGTGTGAACTTCTGGGCTGTGTGTCTTGTAGATCGCGGGGGATAGAAGAGGGCAAGAGACAGTAGGGGCCACCAAGCCTGGGGGTAGAGTTGGGTGCCCTGTGTGTGTGTGTGTGTGTGTGTGTGTGTGTGTCTCCACTTGAGTATGGCCATCTTTATCCCTAAGACATCCCTGGCAAAAGGCAGGTCTGTGTTGCAAACTCTTAGACCTGATTTTTTTTTCCTTTGTGGTTTTCACTGCAAATGATTCCCATTAGGTGTGAAAGGTTTCTGTTGCAGAAAGCTTACCAAGTGCCCCACACGAGAGCCCTCCTCCATCCCTGCTTCCTAAGGACCGAGGGAGATGCTTCTGCGTCCAGCTGGGGGCAAAACAGCAGCTACTAATTAGATTTTCATTTCTATTGATGACGGGACCCAGAGGCCTTCGCTGAAGGGGACACACACCTTTTGTGCCTTGGTCCCTCCGAGCCTCCTGTGAATTAGGCCTGATTGCGGCATGAAGGGCCTTCTTGAGTTCTCTCAGACGTGATAAGTCCCCATTCTTCCTCTAACCACTTTAAATAGGTCGGCTGCCTCCCATTCTTCCTGGCCCCAGGCCTTATCCGAAGGTGGCTCAGCTCTGGCTGAACCTGGGCTCCCCAGGCCTGTCTCCACGGGCAGGAGGAGGGCTTCCCTTCCAGACCCACCCTGCCTCTCCCGTCCCCATCCTTCCCTGCCAGGAACGGGTGCCCAGAAGAGAGAGTGTGGCCTGGAGGCAGCTGGGACGCAGTGGCCGTGGAGGGTGCCCTACCAGCTTGCAGAGGCTGATGGTTTCATTCTCCAGCACTTTGCCAGCTGGTTTTTAAATACAGTCATTATTAAAAATCAAATCACACAGACTTACAATTAAATAGATGATATCAAAACCAAAGGGAACAAACACTCAAAAGGCATAACTTGCTGATCACTTGGTGGCGGGGTTCTACCTGTGCAGGAGTCTGGAGCTTTTCTGCTAAGCCCAGATGGCAAGTATTTTAGGCTCCGATGGCCGCTGCTCCGAGGTTAATTGGCAGGTGTGGCTGAGCCCAATAAAGCTTTATTGACAAAGCCGCTGCCCAGGCCCAGCCAGCCTTCCTGGTCTCTGCTCCTGAGGGGGTGGTGCTGTGGGTGTCTCCTGGTGAGCAGACCCTGTGCTGATGCGAGGCCTCCCTTCCTCCCCCTTCTCCTCTGTGATCTTGCAGTTAGCCGCGGGCGGGGTTTCCAGGCCGGGGATAGGCAGCACCAGGGGTCAGGGCTGCTTTTCCCAGAGAACTGACTGAAGCTCCCCATCACACCCCTGGTGCTGGGACCTCGGCTCCCCATCCCCTCGGCAGGTTGGCCTGGGGAACACTGTTTACCTCTCTGGGCTGCAGCGGGAAGCTGGAGACTGTGCCACCCAGAGGGCGGCTGGGGGGCACGGGGATTGGCACCAGGCCCTGGGCCTGGTTTGAGGGGATTTGCAGATGCGTCAATAGCAGGTTGTGGCCCAGGAGCACCTCGGGATCCAGGAGGGAAGTGGCATAGATCCCAACACACACCGTACGTATGTGTAAGCATGAAAATCACTAAGCAGGAAGGTCTGAGCAGCCCCTCTCTAGTGAAGCCCTCTGACAGCAGATCCCGAGCCTCAGAGCTGCTGATTCAGCCCTGAGCCAAGCCTGGCTGCCCATCCCTCTGTGCTCTGGCTCCTCCCACACTCCCCAGGGCTGCCCATCCTCCCTCGGCCTCTCCCTGCCACTCGCCTCCCAGCCCGTCTCTGGACCCAGCTCGCAGGGCCGTGGCTGTCTACAGCTCTCCCAGCCCCTGCAGGCAGACCTCCCAACCCAAGGCTCACCTGTGTGTCCAAGACGTTCCTAGTCTGTCACCCCCCAGCTGCACCTAACCACCCTTCTTCCCCTCATTCCACATGCACTTGCCCCTTGTTCCTCAGTCCCATAGGGGAGGTTCTGCCTCAGGGCCTTTGCACTCACCAGTTCCTTGGCCTAGACCACTCTTGGCTGGATATGCTTGTGGCTTAGCCCTATGCATCATCGGCTTTCAGCTCTATGGGATCTTTCCTAAGTTCTCTTAAAGCACATTACTTGGGCTGGGGTTGTGGCTCAGCAGTGGAGCACTCACCTAGCATGTGAGGCTGTGGGTTCAATCCTCAGCACCATAAAAATGAATTAAAAAAAAAAAGATATTGTGTCCAACTATAGCTAAAGAAAAAAATATATATATAAGCACATTACTCCACACTCGCCAGACACTCTAGATCTCCAGCCTGCTTTATTTCTTTCAATGTCCCATTGACACCCAGGAGAGACTGGGTAAGTGAGTGGGGCAGGAAGGGAAAGGAAGGGATGTACGTGGGGCCATGGGCAAGGGCCCTGTGTGGCCTGGCTGCTGCCCCTCTCCAGCCTTGGCTCTTGCCTTATTTCTTGGGTAGCCTGCTTCTTGCATAGGGGTACTCCCTCATGCCTCAGGACCTTTGCATGTGCGGCTACCTTGTGTGGAACACTCCTTCTGGCCCCAACTCCACCCCAACAGCGCCGTCTCCTTTGCCGTCCTTCCACTCCCAGCCCCAAGGTCAGAGAGGCCCCTGCCTTCCCTGAGTCCACTGGTCTGCTCTGCTGTCTCCCCCCATTCCCTTTATTATGTATCCTAGGTTCCAATCAGATGACACTTTGATCAGGCTTTGAGTACATTGCTCCTGCTCCCTGCACAGACGCCCAGGACAGTGAGCTCCGTGAGTGGCTTGCTCGGCTGCAGGTCTCCAATTCTTCACGCATCCCTGCTGCAGGGCAGGCACAGGCCCACAGGGCTGGGCTGAGCGAGGTGGGCTTGGATTTGCATCCATGCCTCAAGTGTTAGGGGACCCGGGCACAGGAGGCAGGTGGGACCCTGTGGAAGGGTCGGAGGAAACGCCCCTGAGCTTCTGCCCAAGCCTGAGGGTCAGGGGGCCCGTGTACCATCCTCTGTGCCGGTGGTGGGACCCACCCTGGCCCTCCTTTTCACGGACTCTGCCTGGGAGAACCACCGGCTTTTAGAAACCAAACCCACAGAGGAGACAGCTCTGTTTGCAGCTTTACAAATCAGGTCTTTGAACACCAGAAAGCCAGGCTCATTTGAGTTCAGCTCCCGGAAACAGCTTTGTGTCCAGGACAATGGAGCCAGGAGCAGGACGCTGCAGGTCGAGAGGCCAGGTCCACCTAGAAGATGCAGGGAGGCTGCGCAGGGGCGTCCGCCGTGGAGGGACTTGCAGCAGGCCTGGAGGCCCACCAGTGCCCAGTCAGGCTCCACGGGGACACGGGGACTTCCTGCCTTTGTGCATGGGTCTGCAGAGGGCTGTGGCCAGGGGTCTGTTTTCGGTGGATTCTGTTTTGTGGGGAGCTGGCTTGTTCCCCACCACATTCCCAGGTGTCACCCAGGGCTCAGGTGACAGGTGACACCCATAGGCCTCATTCATAAATACTTGCAGAAAGGAGGGAGAAGGAAGGGAGGGAGGGGGAGGGGGTCGGAAACAGGAAGGGGACCCCGACTTGAACACAAGGTATTCTGGCCTCTCCCTGCGACAGCACCCCGGGCCTCCCTTACCCCTGGGTGGAGCAGAGTCTCTGAGTCCCCAAGGCCCAACCTTCCTGTTCTCAGTCTCCCCCTCTCTTCCCTCCGGGCTGCTGGGCTTCAGGACCTGTGTTCTTATCTCTAAAAGCTCCGGCCCATTTCTTCTCTCAGGGCCTGGGATTATCAGTGTTAGAACTGGAAGGGACCGACCCAGGGCCAGGCCAGGGTCCAGGGGAGTCTAAACTGTGATGTCATGGAGAGTGATTTAGAAGCCCTTCAAAAGTCTTCCTATTGCTCTGAGTTCCATCCCCGTCCCCTGGCCATCCCCCTCCCCCCCAAAAAAAATGAGCTGCGAGATGTGTGGCTGTCACCTGCTTCTCTCATTCGCTGCTCTGCCTACAGCTGAGCCGTAAATCAGGCCTGGAAAGTCCACCCAGAGAAAGCCTCGGCCTCTCCCCTCAGGCTGGCCCACGGTTCAGAGAGAGGGGAAGCAAGTGCATGACCTTGGTTCTGGGTTGGGGTTTGACAAGCCTTCTAGAAAGTATTTCCAAGCATGACTGGAACATGGGTGGTCACCAGCAGCTGGTTGGACGGGACACTGTGTTTCAGCCAGCAGCAATGCAGAATCTTTGGAGTGATGGGGGGTGGCCACGTCACCTTTCACGGAGGGCTCTTGTCCTCTCCTACTCCCTGTTGATCTGTTGATCTGACTGCAGTGGCAGCCCCTCCACGGTCATCGTCACCACAACCCACTCGCGCATTACCCCTCACATGCTCCAGGCTCAGTGCTGAGGCCCTGGCAGAGCTGTAGCTGTGACTTGGTGGCTCGAGAGAGCTGGTAGCAGCGGGCAGGAGGGGTATGGAATCTGGCCAGGGGCTCAGCCAGATGCCTATGTTTTGAGAGTTGGTCTCATGTTTTGCTAGAAGTTGTTTAATGTTAATCTTGCCTATAAATGGGAATAATAATGATAATATGCCCCCTAAAGGTCCCCGTGAGGTTAGTTGAGCTGTGTACGTCTGACTCTTAGCAAAGCCCTTGGTTACAGTAAGTATTCAGTAATGTCGGTTTTTGTTGTGGGGGCGAAAGGACTTCCCGAGCCCTCTGTGGCAGGCATCTGTATTATCCCAGGCGGGACACTGAGGGTTGGAGAGGGTGGGACTGAGGGCTTGGTGGTGGGGAGTGGCGTTGTGGGGTGCAAAGCAGGGCAGGCCTGTTTTATAGCCCACTCTTGAGGGCTGTGTGGGGCTCCATGTGCCTTCCTTGCCTCCTCTGACCCCTTTTGTGAGAAGGCGGAGCAGCTTACGCAGTGCCAGCAGACCATGACCCTCCACCTCCAGGCCATGAGCAGGAGTTCTCCAGGGTATGTACCTAGCAGTGGGTAACCTGTCACAGACACGGTGACAGTGTAATGTAGGGCTCAGTGTAGGACACTTTTAAAAGTAAAAGTGGCTGCTCTTAGTATTTGGACTAGTTTTCTCAGGACAATTCTATTTACCACACACATACATTTTAAATAAAACCCTTAATAAAAGACAAAAGGATTTTAGAAAACTTTTAATCTAAAATACCTCCCCAACACACACACACACACACACACACACACACACACACACACACACACTGATGTGGTATTTCATTATTTTAGTTCAGTTTTCAGTTAAGATAGAAATTTGTTTAGATGTCCCTATGTTTTCCATTCTATTTTTCAATACCCTCCTTGTACCAGAATCACCTCTCCTGTTACTTTTTAATTTTTTTCTGAAGAATGTCTTAAATGTTCCTTTGATGACTCTACATCTGTTGGTAGCAAACCTCTCATTTTTTGTTTATAAATTGTTTGAAATTGCTTTTATTTCATGCTATTTTCTTAAAAATGTTTTGTTGGGTACAAATTTACAGTTAACAGCTATTTTGTCTTGGTGCTGAAATAATATAATTCCATCGTCTTCTGGCTTCCATTGCTATGGTTAGGAAGTCTGCTATCAGTCATATGTGTAAGGATCATCTGTCTTTTCCTTTTGGCTATTTTTAATGTTGTCCTTTGTCTTTGTTTTTCATTTTCAGTAAAATATAACTAAATATATATTTTCTGTATGTTTTCTGGATTTATGGATTCATGTCTTTCATTAATTTGTAAAATTTCTCATTTTCTCTGAAAAAAATCCATTTATGTGTTTTTTTCTTGGATTTTGATTAGATATGACTTCAAATTTTTAATTCCAGCCTTCATAGATTTTAACCTCTTTTACATTTTCCATCTCATTGGCTGTGGTATTATACTAATGGATAATTTTTAGCTCTATTTTCCAGTTCATTAATCCCTCTTTAATTGTGTCCATTTGTTGCTTAACCCACCCATTTTATTTCTGACTTGAATAATTTTATTCCTAAGGGTTCTATTGGTTTATTTCTTAGATATCCTTGGTTATTTTCATGGACTTTGGTGATTACTTATTTCTGTGATTCCAATTTTAATTTCCTCAGTTCATGAATGGTTATTTCATATTATCTATCTAATAATTCCAATATCTAAATTATTGGCACTCTGAGTTCATTGTTTGATGTGGTTGATAACTTTATTTATTTTTTTTTAGAGAGAGTGAGAGAGGAGAGAGAGAGAGAGAGAGAGAGAGAGAGAGAGAGAGAGAGAATGAGAGAAGTTTTAATATTTATTTTTTAGTTCTCGGCGGACACAACATCTTTGTTGGTATGTGGTGCTGAGGATTGAACCCGGGCCGCACGCATGCCAGGAAAGCGCGCTACCGCTTGAGCCACATCCCCAGCCCAGGGTTGATAACTTTAAATCATGGTAACATGGTTCCTTGTGTGTTTGGTGGCCTTTTATTGTGGGGTCACATTTGCATGGGCTTTGTTGGTCAGAATCCTATAGTTCTAAGTGGGGGACGTTTTCTTTTGGAAGGCTTTGTATTAGTGCTCTTCCTGGGTACTGAGCTATAAATCCATAGTGACTTTGGACTCTATCCAGGGTTCTTTATTTAGCTTGAGCCTTGGGCTTAGCTCCTGCACCTCGCTGAAGGCCCAGGGCTTCGTATGTCAGTGTGAAGCTGATGTGGACATCAGCACTCAATGCTATGCCTTTCTAACTGTTCATGCAGATCCTGTTTAGCTCAGGGTTGATTCTTCTGGGAGTGCAGGGTGAAAAGGAGATCCTTGGACATGAACTTTACCTCTTATAAGTCTAGCAATAAAACAAACACAACAGGACAGTCCTTTGGATTATACTATCTTAATTTGGCTGGAAACACAATTCCAGATCCATTTTTTTTCGGGAATGAAGTAGGCATACCTGTAAAATGGGAAAGACCACACTGGTTCCTTTGGGAGGCTGCTAAGAAGGTCAATTCATTTATCTGAAAGAACTTTGGCTTTCAAGGTAGTGGCTACTGATAACTGTATCCTGCTCGCCCAGCCTGCATCACCAGTGGATGACCTACCTTTTGTACATTTCTGGTGAGTTGTTCTCCAAGAAACTCAGTTAAATCTGAAAAGTAAAATTTGAAAATATCTTCTGGTAGCAAGAGATGACTTTTCAGTTCTACGTTTGTCCCAAATATTGCATGTGACAAACTTATGATGAAAAAATTTCTGTTGTTTGTTTAAAATTTCTATTTATTTATTTATTTATTTTGAGAGAGAATTTTATTTATTTATTTTTTTTAGTTTTCGGCGGACACAACATCTTTATTTGTATGTGGTGCTGAGGATCGAACCCGGGCTGCACGTATGCCAGGCGAGCGCGCTACTGCTTGAGCCACATCCCCAGCCCTAAAATTTCTATTTAGTGAGGCATCCTGTATTTTATCTGGTTACCCTAATTAAACTATAATTTTATATTATAGCTTTAAAATCCACAGCCTTATTGATTTTAAAACCATCATCTTTTCATGGACTCCTTGTAGCACCATACCTGAGATGCTACTGTTTCTGTTTTACAGCGACCTCAATAAGTGAAATGGCTTTCCTGTGTGACCTAATGGCAGGGCCAGAATCTGAGCCCGGGTCTGACTCCCAATGCCAGGTTCTCTATGCTCAGACAGCTGCCTAGAACTCCTCGATGTGGCTGATGGTGACAAGCCAGTTTGTCCCCTCCTCTGTGTAAGCGTGAGGGAGTCTGAAACCTTCAGTCCCCGTAGAGTTCCTAGCAGGGGCTCCTAGGCGGGTCGCCGAGGACTCTGGCAAACCAGAACAGCAAGTTCCCATTAGAATGTTCTTTTCCAGGACCAGATAACAGGATAATAGCTGCGTTACTTGCGTCCTGTAAAATGATGAGTGACAAAGAGTCACTTGAGATTAGAGTAATTCAGAACGAGTTAAGTCAATACTGTGCTCTGTAGAGATCAATTTTTATTTTGAGGAGAAGAGAGGAAGGATAAAAGAGATCTAAAATACAATTCAGTGTTCCTTTCCTAACCTCAACACGCCTTGGGGGCTTTGGAGGGAGATCTCTGAAAACACGGAGATGGGGGTGAAGTTGGAAGAGGGGAGAATGTCCCCTTTTGATTAGGGACACGTGTTTAGGAGCAAAGGGTGTCTCTGCACTGAATTCTTTTGGTGGTCTTTAAAAGAAACTGGATTGCATAGATGATGTTTTGAAGATGTTTAGCTTTCTGGAATAACAAATCATTCTTGCGGATGGGTCAGTAGGGCCTTGCTCTCCTGCTGCAGTGCAGCAACTGGTTCCACCTGGGTGTTTCCTAGGATCTGGACAGTGGTTCCCAGGTAGAAGTCATTCAATGAGAGTCGAACTGCCTGGCTCATCCAGGGAAGATCCTGAGATCTGTATTCCTGGGCTCCCTCCTATTGACTCTGAGGCTTGCTGGGGATCCAGGAACCTATGTTTCCTAACAAGCCTCCCAGATGGCTTTGATGAGACCAGAGTGGAGCACTCTGGGAGAGGTGAAATGTCAAGATGCCCATCTCATCATTAGAAAGTTTGCCCTAGACAAGGTTCGGATGCACGTGGTCTTTGTTTTCTGCAAACACAGCTTGCTTCTTGGCACGAATCTGTTCACGATAAGAAAATATTTTTCTAAGGAGTCAAGTTATGCTATAAAAACATTAGGGCAAATAACTTTAGAAAAGAAGTTCCATGGGGAACTTTTTATAAGGAATAGAGCTTCTAGTTTGCCATCTAACTTTGCTCCTGAAAGCAAATGAGATGAAGTGGATAGATGCTGCCCAGGGTCATGGCAGCAAGACTTGGGTGTGGCTGGCGGTGGCTCTGAGCTGGAGGAACTTGTGTTCATCACTTAACCGTCTGGACTCAGGCTCACAAGGAGATGGGGGATGTTGGGGATGGAGGGAGTCAGCACTGGGAAGTAAAGGGCAACGTGGACAGAGAACCTCAGAGCCTCTTTACAGCTTCCATGATTTCTTCTGGAATCTGGTTTACCGCAGTCTGTCTGGGCACAAATCACGAGCCACTGAAGCAGGAACAAACTTTATTTCTGAACTCCACCAGCACACTCCACACACACTCCCGGAAACTCTCCCGAACGCCACGCGGCTCCTCCAGGAACCACCAACCGGAAATCCCTCCTCTGGCACTTCCCCAACCAATGGGAACTCTTCAGGAATCCCCGCGAGAGCTCAAGTGGAACTCAACAGGAACTCCGCGAGAACTCAAAAGTCATCATCTTAATGGCTCGCTGGTGTCACCTCTCAACCACTACCTCTGGCAAAAATGCCATGCGTCATCCCGACTCAGCTGTGGCCCTCAACATTGGTTATGTTTTTCTTTTAGTTTTTACACAGTAGTTCACGACTCTGTTCTAGAACCAATAGCCATGGCCACTCCAGCCAACTTGTGGTTAAGTGTCGTGGGTGAACTCAGGCTGCTCTTGGCTCCTCACTGAAAGTTCTGGTCCTGTGCTGGCCTCATGCACAGGAGGTAAGGCTGCTCCTGCGCATCACCACCAGCGCCAGGATCCCCTCTCTGCCTCTGCTGCCTCCTGCTGCAGATGCACATCCATGCATGTCCCCAGGTAATCTCTTTTATTGCATAATTGTGGAGATTTCTCATTCTCTAGCTTTCCTAGGAATGTTCCTGGAAGCACTGGAAAAAATACTCTTACCCTAAAGTTATATTAAGCCCTTTTAATGAGCAAGAAATACATCATAAGTACATATGCCAGTCCTTGGGTAGGCACACGGTATTTGAGCCTCCAGTTTCAGGGTGACATTAGCCTACAAAACGCTTTCTCTGGTCTGTGGCCACTGATTTTTTTCCCTTGAGCAGACCTGTGTGCCCCTCCTTGGCGTCCCAAGGCCCAGGACTCCTGTGCAATTTGGAGGCATCAACCATGTCAGCCCAGATCTGTGTCATTCAAGTCACCCTTCCTTGGTTCAGCCTGTTACAGACTCTGCCCTGTGATGTGGCTACTTTCCAGATGGGGTCTGTTAGTCACCAGAGGCCTGCACGTGGTGGCCAAATTCCTCTCCAATGTCACAGAAGGAGAACAAATTTATTTTCTCTGGTGTCACTCATTTCTTCTTTTTGTTCTCCAATTTTCTTGTGGGGCCCGTGAGATCTTCCTTGTCTGATTATAGTCCCTTACAGCCTTGTGACACTTAGGAGCCTTGCGAGTTCTGAAGTCCTTGGGAATTGATCAGCAGCACATTCAGAAAAATACTGAACTTGGATAGAAGAGCTCACCTTCAGAAGCAGATCTGTGGTTGATGTCACAAACCCCTGTGCTCCCCCGCCTCTGGCTCTCTTGCAGGTTTTGTGCACCTGAACCTGCAGTCAAGATCAGGGACAGTGTGGTTGGGATGCAGGAATCTGGGAGTTAATCCCATGTCACCCAAACACTTGAGTTTGATGAGCAATGTCCTTTTGCACAACCCCGATGTTGCAATCCTGGGTCCTCATTACCTGTTGTCATAAAATCCACTTGGATCACACAGAAACCGCACAAAGACACACTAGCAACCCATTTGACCCAAAGTTGAGGTTGCAACTATACAAGTCATGCAACTTTTTTAGCTGAAAGGGAAGTGGTCTATTGTGACCACGATCTGCCCTCCACTGTTGACCTCACCACAGTGGAGAAGTCGAAACAGGGGTGAAAGGTGCTGTCCAGTGGTCCAATTTTAATTAATTTCAAAGGTCCACAAAATAATGGGTTTGTAGTTAAATTTTATCCAGGGCCCTGGAAAAAGACTGTCAATTTTGCAGGGGCAATGGGTCTAGCTACCACTCATGCAGTGCCTTGGAGAATTTAGCTAATGGCTAAGGAGGTGTCAACTGCAGCCAGATGTTCAGGATACTGCTCCCAAGGGAGGGAACAAAGAGAGCTTACAGAGTTCCCCAGGTGTCCCCGAGCTCCTTGTACCCCTAAATCAATTGTCTTAGATTAGTTATTCAACCTGTGGACGGGTAGGTGTTCGACGGGCGGTCAGGGGAGTAGAGAATCTCCAGGGTCACCCTTCTGCATCGGGATGTCT
Organism: Spermophilus citellus; assembly: GCF_964194105.1. Taxonomy (NCBI): domain Eukaryota; kingdom Metazoa; phylum Chordata; class Mammalia; order Rodentia; family Sciuridae; genus Spermophilus; species Spermophilus citellus. Next base: position 89,770,685 of record NC_138195.1, read on the forward strand.
CAGCAGTGACTGGTGAGTTCTCTCTCTACAAAAAGAAGTCAAATGAAGCAGCCACCACCATAAATATTTAAATATCTATGTACATCATTTTAGTTTATGTGATTCTATTTATCATTAAGAGGGAGAGAGAGAGGGAGAGAGAGAGAGAGAGAGAGAGAGAGAGAGAGAGAGAGAGAGAGAGAAGGAGGGCTTGCCTCCTGCTCAGTCTCTCTGAGCCGGGAGGAGTGCATGGATATTCCCGCCCTGCTCCGTTCCTGTGTTTGTGTGCTGTGCTGGCCGAAGGCCCCTGCCAGGGCGGGTGTCCCACCATGCTAGCGAGAGTCTAGGGTTAGGGTTAAGGACAGTTTTGCAGCCCAGCTCCTAAATGCAAGCCAGCTCCAAGTTGAACTTACTTGTAGAAGCTGATTTCTTCCAGCATGGAGGAAAACCATCAGGGCTGAGCTTTAGGAAACAGGATGTTGGTGGCCAGCAAGTGCTCCCAGTGGATTTCCCAAGGGGGCCATTGTCTGCAGGCGAGTAGAGCCTCTCGAAGTTTGGAGCTTGACTCTTGATGAATTCCACCCTGATGCCACCCTTCGAATCCCATAAGCCGTTCTCCTAGGGCAAGAGCTTGGTATCTCAATTCAGGCCCCCAACAGCCTCCTGAGGCGTGTAGGGTCGCATTTATCTCTGTGCTTGGAGTCACCCACATGGCTCAGGAGTCACACCTGCGCTCAGGCCCAGGGCTGCACATCCTAGCCCTCCCTTCCATCCGCATGGGCCCAGACCCATAGGAAAGGGGTAGTTTTCAAAGTGGGTGACTTTGTTTAGCCTGCTCCTTTTTCTCTGCTTCATAATGCCTCAATGCTTACGTCCAAACTGACTTCTGGTAGTAATTATAGAGGGTCCTGATTGGCACTTGTCAGGTTCAGTCAGTGTGCCAAGCACTTCACATTATCCCATTGAATGGCCAGAGGCACTTGTTGGACAATTACTATTATTATACTCACATTACAGATGAGGAAACTGAGGCTTGGAGGAGCAGGTTGTCCACAGGCATGTGCTAATTTCCTAGGGCCGCCATTACAAGGTAACACACCAGCATGCTAAAAACAACAGAAGTGTACCCTCAGACCGTTCTGGAGTTAGAGGTTCACAATTGAGGTGGTTTAGCAGTGACAGCACGTGGTTGTGAAAATTGTGTTGTGATATTGCCCACTTGGGTCCTCGTGTGCACTGTTGGGTGGGGAGAGAAGGCACAGTGCAGAGGTGCTGCGAGGTCACAGCACCTTCACCCCTGGCTCAGCACGGAGGGGCCTGATGAAGAGTTTCCCCGTTTGCCTGTTCCTTGGTGGGTCACCCAATCCTTCACACACTACTTCTTTGTACTTCCGGGTCAAGTCATGCCTCCTGGAATCCTGCGTGGTAACCCCCAGGATAATCCCATTCTCATCTTCCTGTACTGCATCTGCTTTCTTCACCACAGATTAGCTTGTGACTTCTAGAATAAAAAAAAAAAAAAAAAATTTCCCAGTTTGTACTCTCTGTTTTGTTGCGGGCAGGGTTGGCTTTTTCCATTCAGCATAATCACTTAGAGATTGATCCCTTGTGTGTATCAATAGCTCTTCCTTTTTATTGCTAAGTAATATTCCACGGACAGGCCACAACTGGTCTATCCATTCATCTGCTGAAGGACATTTGGTTTATATCCAGTTAGGGGCTCTTATATAACGCTGCTATGGACATTCATGCACAAGTCAGTAAATGGACAGAGGCTTTCATTTTCACAGATAACTTCATTTTTGCATTTCTCATAACCAGAATGTTTTGCTACATTCCTGTGGCTTCTGTGCAGAGCAGGTGGTGTGGGGCACAGTGTGTTTGCTCCCCCAATCTGAGAAACCTGCAGCCTTTAGGCCATGGTCTGAAGGGCGGGGCTTTAACTTGGCTTTCCAGGTGGATGTGCATGTAAAAAAATAAAGCAGTTAAATTAGAAGAGTTGTCAGGAGGCCACCGTTGGTCTCCATGACATGGAGGAGGGAGAACTCACCTTCACCCTGTCTTAATTAACTAATCACCTGTCTTAATTACCATGAGCTTAGCAAACCATGCACAGGGACAGTCCATGGGCTAGATACATATTTGGAGGGTTATTACTATCTGGGCCCCAAATAAACGACACAAAACCGAAGTGAGCATGAGCCAGGTCAGGCATTATTGATGGTGTCTGTGTTTCATCAGGAGGCCAGGACAATCCCCTAAGTGCTAGCAGATTCCAGGAACGGCCTTATTTGTGTAAACAGTGGTTCACACACAAAAAGTCATTAACAGAATAAACAGTCAATCTGGAGTGAGTAAATGCAATCACCGATGTATTTAATGGTTTAAAGAACATCCGTGATGTTTTCCCTGGGCTTAGTGTCTCCTGTCCAGACAGTCCCCACCCACGGACCCCAGGACATCAGGACTGCCTAGCTGGTTTTATCACTTTAAAGAATGTTGATCTTCAGCCTGGTGCAATGGTGCATGCCTGTAATCCCAGCCGACTTGGGAGGCTGAGGGAGGAGTGCAAAATTGAGAACAGCCTGGGCAACTTCGCAAGATCCTGTCTCAAAATAAGAAAGGCTGGGGGTGTAGCTCAGTGCTAGAGCACTCCTGGGTTCAATCCTAGTACTACATCCCCCCCCCATTTCCTGATTATAAAGCTAACTCATCCTCATTATAGAAATTTTTTTAAAAAGAATATAAAGCAAAATTTAAAATCTCCCATAATTCTACTTTTATACATAACTATCAACATTTTATTTCCTTTTCCTATGCAAACAGTTTTATAGTTGCACTCAAATTCTACATACCATTGTGGATCTTGATTTTCTTTTCCTCTGTACATTATTATCTAAAGCTCTTCATCAGTGTATTAAAACGTTGTCTTTTAAAACACCAAGTTAATGGATTAAAAATATCTCAGTGTTTGTACTTTTCATAACTACTTACCATTGCTCTTGTGGTGGGTATTTAGTGGGTATTTAGATGGGTTCTCATTGTTCTCTAGCACAAACGATGTTGCAAAGACATTTTTAACAGCATTGAAACTCATATCTTGGAATATTTCCAGAAGTGAAATTTCTAGATCAAAGATATGAATGTTTTTGAGGTTCTTTTTTTTTTAAATTTATGTATAACAGAGGAATGCATTACAGTTCCTATTACACATAGAGAGCACATTTTTCCATATCTCTGATTGTAGTTCTTGAAGTTCTGGATACGAGTCCGGCTGTGTTGAATGGACATATCTCTCTAGGTTATGGAGAAGGTCAACCAAGGGCAATTTCCATGGTTAATGGAATCAATCAGGCTCTGCTGGCTCCTGTGGTCGCTGAGTGGGATGAAGTAAAGAGTCAGATCTTCCACCCTGGAAGGAAGGCGGAGGGCACTCAGAATGCAGCACCCTCCAGAGGCAGCAGTGTCCCAGCCTGACCTCAAGCTGTAGCTCCAAGATGGAGACAACAGGGGATTGTCAGGTTGGTGGCACGCCAGAAGCCTCCAAAATGATGCTGGTGGAGGCTCTTAATTAAGCCTCACTCACCCCAAGAGTGGGGACCGTCAACATCACCCACAATCCAATGCCTTTATCTTCTTCAGTTCCTTCCTGGGGCTCCTCTGGGATGCCCCTTAAAGAATCAGAGGAAGTATGACTATTTAAGGAGTAGATGAGGTTAGGCACACTTCAGGAGCTTACTAAAGAAGACTGTAGGTTCCCTAAAGACAGGAGCAATGTTCTCTCTGTCCAGGGTCAAGTGCATTTCCCACGGACCGGCTGATGGGGATGCATTGAGGTCACTGCCAATCAAAACCAGCCAGTCGGGTATGTCCAGGCAAGTAACTGTGGGAAGGATAAAAAGCCCATGGATGACTGAATTCCACTTGTCCTCTGTCCCTGTCCCTCAGCACCCTGGCGGCTCCCCTGCCAGGCTGAGGGGACGCTCAGTCTCTTACTGCAGCCCTGAGAGCCCATGGGGATGGGCACCTACTCTTTAGCTGCTTCACTGATGAGAAGCAACTTAGTTCAGCACCCGGGGCTCTCTCCGGATCCCTTCAGGAGGTTCCTGTCCTCACTGTGGGAAGGTCCTGAGTTCCCGCGTCAGCAGGTGGGAGCAAGCCAAGCTGCCAGAGGGACTGACGTTCACCACTGTCACTGCCACCACGTCACCTAGAACCAGGGTAGCTCTGCCCTCGCCATGGCAACAGGACAATGCGCAGCCTCTGGGTTTCCGTCATCTTTGTTGGTCTCCTCAGGGTGGATCTTTTCCATGCGGCTATTTTCTTAGCTTACCAATGACGTTTCAGAATTCTTTTTATCTGAGGTGTATTTCTCTCGGATCTGAAAAATAAATTTGCAAAAAAATGATAGGAAATGGACATCTGCTTGGGAGCTGGCTGATTTTAAAATTTAGATTCTAAGTGAGTTTTTTGAGACAGTTAATGGAAAAAAGGTTTAATTAAAACCATGTCATATCTTTCTATGTCCAGAAATCAATCCTGTCCACTGTGATCAGGCTGCAATCCACTTGCATTAGCAGAACAGGCTGGTAAAGTTCAGGACAAATGGCCCTCACACCTTACAACATAGATTCACGTCTGTTGGGCTCTTTGTCCACCGTGAGTCCTACAGAGCTCTGTCCCACACAGTCACTCAGAGACCCAGTAAGGAAGGTGCTGTCCTCAGAAATGTCATGGTTGTCACGGCAGAAGGGACAGAGAGCTGCCCTCCAGCTCTTCTACTTTCCCCCAGAAGTGACAACTTTGTCCAGAACTGAAACTTCAAGGGTGGCTGGAAAATGTGGGGAGGCAGGTGAAATTTTTTAAAAAATATTTGTATTTCTTAGTTGTAGGTGGTCACAACACCTTTATTTTGTTTATTCAGTTTGCTTTTGTGTTGCTGGGGATCGAGCCCAATGCCTCATGCATGCTAGGCAGGCGCTCTGCCACTGAGCCGCAGCCTCAGCCTCAGCCTCAGGTGGAATGTTTTTTGAGCACTGTTATTTCTGCCAAGAACGATGCTAGCAGTCAGTTCTTCAGTTCACTTCTTCTAGAAGAGGATGGAGAATTAGCTTTTTTATTCTTGCATTCCCAGTGTAGACTGATCCATTAGCTATCTATATGTATCTCCAGTTAGTCTGAGCATCATGGGTGGCGATTTGGCTTGACTTCTCTTGGTATCTCTGGGGCCTGGTAGGCTGTTGGCGCATAGCAGGTGTGGGATCCGTGGTCATTGAACTGGTAAAACTCTCTGATGCCAAAGAAGGATGGAATCTCTCGTTCAGGTGTTTGCCTTGTTGACCTTGGGGACACTGAGGCTGGGACAGTCAGCCAGCTGCAGGATCAATGATGTCCTGCTCGGCTGGGGTTCTCTTGGAAGGTGCAGCCCGAGTCTGGGACAGGCCTCTGCTTTCACAGCGGAGAGATGAGCGGGGACTGGATCTTTTTCTTTTTCTTATTCTTAAATCTTTGTTTATTGCATTACCAAGATCTAAGAGAGGTAAAGTGGAATAATGGGGAAAAAAAGAATTAGAAGGAAAGATTTCACTCAATTTTGACAAGTTGTTTTAAATTCTTTGAGACTTAGTCATTTTATGTACAAATCTTTGTCAGGGGTTTGAGCACATCCTCCAAGTTTCCCTGTTGAAACTTGATCTCTGACAGCGTCCAGATGTAGGATCTCCAGGGGGTCAGGCCGCGCGGACTCTGCCCTCAGGAATGGGTTCATGAGAGTGGTCTGTTGGCCCTCCCCTGCTCTCCTGAGAGTGCACCCTTCTCCTTCACCGTTCTGGGGGGGGGGTGGCGTAGCAGCAGGTTGGCAGCCCCTCGGTCCTGGACTTAACTGTGGCCGGTACACCAAAGCTGATCTGCTGAGAGCCAGGAAGTGTTTTTTAAACTATCTAAATAGTTATGTAAGAGCCTGAGTTTGGCCTTGAGAGCTGCGGTGCCCTGGCCTGATGCTGGGCCGCCCAGCCCAGCCCTCTCCCTTCCTCACTCCCTCGGCCCAGAGCTGAATTCTGCCCTGCTCAAGGTTTGGCCCCTCCCCAGGGCACCAAGCAGCGAGGGCCAACAAGCAGGTCCACCAGCCCAATTCCCCCAGGCACCCCAGCTCCGGAGCTCCTGTGCCATCCGTGAGGACTCTGAGGACTCGTGACAAGTCCTGGTTCCCTTCTCCCCACCCCCGCTTGCTCCTGTACAGATGGAGCACAGAGCGCTCCCCAGAAACCTCTGCCCTCCAGTCCCCCTGCTTTGTTTTCTCCCCTCACTGACACGTAATGAACCACCAACGCGGGGCCGCTGGTCATCAGGAAGGACTTCCTGTGTGTGAAGGAACAGAGGGAGCCCCAGCATCCTCCCCAGTCAGAGGCAGAGCGGGGCTGTACTTGGGCGAGATCTTCCGGGGCTCTACCTCCCTCCACGCCCAGCTCCAAGCACCTCTCAGCCCCACTCCAGCCCTGTGACTTCTCTTGTGCTCCCCAGAGGCCCCTTCTCTGTCTTGTCCCCTGGCTTTTGCACTGGTCCCCCTGAGAATGAATCTTTTCTCCGTTCTTAACTTAGGGGGCACCCTGTGTGCTGGGCACTGTTGAGCACTTTACATGTAGTAGCTAATTTAATCCTCTTGTAAACCCCATGCTGGAGGGTCTTATTACTATCCCTATAAATGAGACACTGGGAGTACAGAGAGGCTCAGAACCTTGCCAAAGTCACACGGCTCCTAAATGTGAAGTCAGAATTTGATCCTGGCAGTCTGGCTCTGAAGCTGGTATTTGGCATTGAATATGAAACATCTCTGTACTGGAACAGCGACGCTTCTCCAGTGAGCCTGCCTGAGTGGCGGCTAGAATGTCCAGGAGTGGGCAGTTAGCTCAAGCTGGGCTGATTTGTACCTCCCTGGGTATTTGGATGGCTTTGAGATGGTGTCTCTGCCGTGGAAGTAAAATATTGGGTATTTCATGGGCACATTTCCAACTCTCTGGGGCAAACAGACCTCTAAGGCCAGAGTGGCCGACATGGTCCTCAGGTAGAGAAGAGAGGAGGAGGGTCTGGGAATGCCTGGTCACCTGTGTCCGGCCTGTCCCTGAGGCCTGGCTGCTCTTCTACGTCTGATGTTACCTTGGATTCCAGAGCTGATCTCTCCTCTGGTTTGGGTCAGTAAGGCCTACTGGGTCTCTGTGTGTCACTCTAATGTCCCCTGCACGGAGCTGGTTCAGCAGGAAGCTCAGGGTTCAGGTTTCCTCCAAAGACGTGAGTGAGAAGTTAACCTAACAGACCATCTGGGTAGACTTCAGGCCCCTCGCGGCTCTTCCCCCCTCCAGGCTGGGTGAGGGTATCAGGGTCCCGGATGCTGCACAGTCACAGACGGAAGGTCAACCCCAAAGTGAACGCAGCTCCATGGAGATCCTGACTTTGGCAGAAGAACACAAACAGAAGGGCAGGGTGAAGCCAAGCCTGGTGTCCCCAGAAGGTGGGCGCAGGGTCTGGTCATCTGCAGGGCCATTCAGTGGCTTCCACACAGGGACTCAGCTGCATTGGCCAGGCACCTGTGTCCCCTGACATGACTACTTTGCCCCAACAGAGATGTTAGCAATCGATTAAAACACCTGAGCCTGCGGCAGGGAGCTGGGGTCCAAGCGACGTGGGGAATGGTGGGCTAGAGTTTCACTCCAGAGAGCAGAAACAGAGACGGGAGAGGCGGACAGCAGGGGCCACGGAGGGGAAGAAGCCCCGAGCAGGCAGAATCCTGGGTGAGGAGAGAGGACCTCGTAGGACAGAGAGCTGCGGAGCTGCCCACCTGGCAGAGCCCAGAGTCAGGGGGGTAGACTGCGTGAAACCAAAGTCAAGCTTAAAGACGTCCCGGGAGACCTTCCCTCCCCAGGCTGTGCACGTCTGCACGAGGCTGGTCGGTGCCATTGCTCTGCTCACAGTCCCTGGCTGGGCCACTCTCCTACACATCGCAGTGGCCTCCGGGGCGGGGGGCGGTCCTCTTCCCTGAAGAGCTAAGCCAACAAAGAAGACGGGGTTGGCCAGGTGGTGGAGAAGCTCGAATGCCTGCCCTCGGTCCTTGTAGGAAAGCAAGATGGCCAGTGCCTGTGGAGAAAAGAGGAGGGCTCAGGAGGTTAAAAGTAGAATCACCCTGTGGTCGGTAATGCTCTTCTGGATATTTGCTCAAAAGAACTGAAATCAGGAGCTTTAAGAGACATTCGCAGTCCAGAGACCTTGGCAGCGCTCACAAAAGCCCCCAGATATGGAAACCCCGGGACGGAGGGATGGAGGGAGCGCAAGTGGCGTCTACCCCCGGGGACTACCTTCTAGCCTTCAGACGGAAGGCACTCCTGACAACGTGACAGCATAGGGGACCCAGGAAGCAGTCACGGAGGACAATCTGATTCCACTTGTGTGAGAAGGCTGAAGTCACATCAGAGAATCACACAGCACAGTGGCCTGACCAGGGGCTGCAGGTCGGGAGGAATGGGGAGCTGCTAATCGGTGGCACAGAGTCTCAATTCTGCAAAGCTGACACAGGAGTCATGCGCACACTCACACACCAACATTTGAGTGTGCTCCATGTACACTTAAAAATGTGTTCAAAGGACAGATCTCACGTTCAATGGTTTACGATAGCAAAATAATAATAATAATAAATGTTTTTAAAGTGCTAAACCAACAAAGAGAAGAAGAGAACGAGGCCTCAGGCACAGGTGTCAGCCAGGAGGCCCCAAAGGCGAAAGCCCCTTGGCCTTCCACACTCAGAGGCTCACCGAGCCTGCTTTGTTGGTGCAGTTCTCATCCTGAGAGTGGGGGCCTTTGAGTGACCACCAGGTGGACCTGCTCATCAGCCTTAATCTCTTCTAGGTAACAACCATACACACTGATGAAGCTTTCAACGATATTTTGAGGTGAAATTTGTCTAACTTTAATGTGAGCAATCCAGTGGCCTTCTAGAACTTTCACTGTGTCCTAAGCCACCGCCTCTATCCAGTTCCAAGACATTTTCTTCACCCCTAAACACAGCCCTGTGCCCCTCAAGTCACTCTCCAGGCCCACTCCCCAGGGCCCTGCTCTTCCCCAGCATCTCCCTGGTTTCTGCCTCTACTGCTTGACATACTGTGAGTGGAATCATGCCTGGTAAGACTTCTTGTGCCCGGCTTCCTTCCCCGGCACAGTGTTTCCAAGGGTCCACAGGTGGCGTGTGTCAGTACTACACTCCTTTTTATGGCTGAGTAATATTCCATTGTGTGTATTTATCACATTTTCTTTATTCATTTGTCAGTTGATGGATATTTGAGTTATTTCCACCTTTTGTCCATTGTAAATTGTATTGCTGTGAACACGCTCTGATGATTTTTAGAATCCTCAAAACCACCGAGACAAGCCCAGGGCCAGGTGCTGTGGACAAGCCAGACTGTCCTGGCAGCTTCCTGGGCAGGGTTCATGCAGAAAGAGTGCTGTGCTTCCACGGTGACAGGTTTCAATGGCAATGTGCAGGGAGAGAGTCTCTGCAGGCCTCTCTCAAACCCACCTCTTAAAAGCCCACCCTGAGGTTGCTTAAGAAATTACTTGGTAATTGAAGCAATAACTTTCAAGACCAAAATATATATTTTCCTCCTCCATAGAGCACAGTGCCCATAACTCCTGTGATGCTTTTAGCTGTTCTTGGGAATAAGCCGGCACCTCCTCTCCTTCACTCGGCTGCAGGAGGCAGGGGAAGGAAAATAGCCTCCATCCAATGGGAATCATAAACACAAAAGAAAGGAGTGCTCTTTTTATAAGTTCTCAAAATATTTAACCCCAGAAAAGTGCAAATAAAACCAGGCACCCCGCCTCCAGAGCTGGAGCCTGCCCTTCCGAGCACCCCAAGGCTGGCTCCCTTCTGCAGGGTTGGATCCTACGCCGGCCTCATTTGCATTCCAGGGGTGGGGAGAAGGTCGCTTCTTGCAGAAATGTCAGCTCTCTTAATTCTTCCCCCTTTTAAACAGATCCAAATGATTTCCCCCTGATTGGAGTAAAAAGAGTGTAAATATTTTAGCATTTCATAAAACTGGAAGCTTTAGAGGCTACTTTCACCATCCTTGAATAACAGCGAGCATTTCCCGCACATCCTGATCAATTAACTTCCAGGGTGATTTTTCAAGGGAACGGAAGAAGGCTTCCACTGCAGCTGGCCTCACCTGTTCTCATTCCTGCCACTTCGGATGTGGGGAACTCACCCATAAAGGGAGAGGGGGACTTCTTTGGCCTTGGGCATAATAAACTGAGTGTGTTTGTGCCAAGGACAAAGTGGTGGTGGAGGAAGTGGCTGGGTTCTGCCCTGTCGGGATCAGGGAGGGACAGAGCTTTCCCAGGCCGTGAGCATCAGGGTTGCCGTCTTCCCTGCAGTGGAATGAGCGTTCCCAGTCAGTGTTTCCACGGCCCAAGCAGGTTGTCTAAGCAGGCACTTTGAAAGGGAGTGTGATTTCACGTAGCATTAAGAGAGAGAGAGAGAAAAAAAAGAGATGAAACCTTGCCAGGGCGCCTTCTACTAAAGGCCATTTGGAAGAACTTGGAAAGCTTAACGATGCCCTGAAAGGTTGCGGAGGAGAAAAAGTACCAGCATCAGCAGGAGCGGAGAGGACGGCGCGTTGCTGGGCAGGGGCTTGGAGGGCCTCGCTGATCTCTGGCAGAAACCTTGGCCCCTGGGGACCCAAGCCCACCTTCCCGGGGGACACACACACAGTGGCTCTGACGTTGGCTTTCAAAGCATGGCCAGGGCCTGAGGTTGCAAGTTGATGGACATTTGAAGATTTTAATTTTAGGCTCTTGCGAATGAGGGGCGCTGTGTGGCCCCTGGATGCTGATCTTCTTTGTGGGCACCTGATGGGAGTGCGGTGGGGAACTGGACAGGCTGCCTGGTAGGAGCTGTTGCAGGCTCGAGAGCTGGTTGGTTGAATCACCCGGCTCACCTGGCCAGGGCCACGGGGCCTCAGAAGGGCCCTCGCCTTGGGAAGGTGTGAAGGCCACCCGGATGTGGAAGACAGAGACAGAGAGGCCCGTTTGCCTGGACAGGGAGGAGACAAAGTGTTTCGGGTTGTCCCCGCCCCACGGGGGCTGAAACTGTGCATCTGGAGGAGAATCGGGACCCAGAACACAGGCTGAAGTCACCCTCATGCTGAGAGAGGTTTCCTTACTGGCCTGAGATGACAAATGTGGACACAGAGCCATAAATATCCTGAGTCGGGAGAAGATGGACAGGGAGAAGTCATTAGCAGTGACAAAGAGGCTCCGTCGTTGAGCATTGCTCGCCTAGAAATGATTGCTAAGGTTAAAGCTGGCGATGAGTGAGGGGAAGGGGAGAGGGCTCAGAGCTGCTCCGTCTGAGAGGGCTGAGGTGGAGGTGGCCGCCCCTGTACTCACACCCGGCCAGCCCCGCCTGGAGCCGCAGGGCAGCTGGCAGAACGTTTGCGCGCTGCCCGCGGAGCAAGGTGGTCGGATCTCACAACCAGTTGTGCTTCTGCACATCAGAAGAGGCTGACAGTTGGAAAAATCCTAACGTTTTCTTGAGAAATACGGTCTCAATTAACCGTCTTTGTTACTGCGTAGCGTTTCCTTTTATCATGGACTTTCGCTGGCAAACCCTAGCAAACAATTTCACCACGGCAGGCCACATGACACTCGCTCCGGCTTCTTCCATCTTGCTCTCATTTTGTCATAAAAATAAAAGAAAGCGAGGGAAGCCTTCCGTTCATCACTAGATGGAAAATTTCCCTGCCATTTCCTTGGGAAGAAAGAAAAAAGGAGGGAATTAAGACAACGTTGGGTGATGCTTACAACACCTAAAACATGAAAGTACCAACTGGTCTGTTTTTGAAAATTGAAAATAAAATTATGGAGAAAATGCTTTATTTGATTCTCTGTTTATGGGAAATTCATTTTATTTGACTTTTTTATTTGTAATATCAACTACGGAGCAGAGCGCAGTTTTCAAGGTGTTCCCTCACGGTCTCATTCTTCTAAATTATTAATGCCGTGCTGTTGATATATTGTCAGCCTTGTACATACATTCTATGAAAATGAGTTTTACAGTAGGTTGGGATTTATAACAAAGCTTGACATATGCAGCTAATTCACCTACACATTCCTGTCAGTTTTAGGTTCATAAATAATTGATACTCAGGGCTTGAAGTTCAGCTACTGTTAGTCCTTCAGCTGTTAAATTCCAGCAGCATAATGGATGAATATTTGTTTATAATTTCTGTACATGGTCCCCATGTCAGCTCCCCTGCTTCATTTGCATAGGTAGATTGAGATGTTGGAAGTGTAATGAGCGCGTGAAGATGACGAATTGTTTGCTGGGATGCCGGTGCGGTTCTGTAAATGTTTGATTAGTTCTGAATGGATTACTGTTAGATTATCTGGTTCAGAGGTTAACGTGAGCAGCTCTTTGCTCCCAGAGCTTTTGTGATCCCTTGCTGACAGATTTTAAAATTCATACGGCGAGATCGGAGCTGCAAAAGCGAGGGGGTGTTCTCAGCAACAGATGTGTAGTAATTAAGCATACGGTTTCCCTGTTTGGGAGAGCTGGAGGAATTTCAAATTGGCATGATTTGTTCCGTTGGAGAAACTCGAGTTCTAAAGAAAATATTCTTATTCCCCGCCCTGGTTTTGGTGGCTCAGTTTCCCAGCGACGGTCACTAGAAGAAGGAACCGTACAGGGAGAGCTGGCGGGGTGGGGGGGGGGAGGGAAGAGATCCCAAGCCAAGGGAGGGCGGCTTCCGGTGACTTCCCCACTTGGAAAGCCATGAACTTGATCTTCAAACCATTGTTGAAGAAACATCTTTGCTAGAGATTGGCTGGTGAACATGGCCAGCCTCTAGTTTGTGCCCTCAGAAGGCAGGGTGGTCTGGAGGCCTTTGGTGGAAGGGGGGTTTTAGGAGTCCTGGTGAAATGACGTCTGTACAGAGCCATCCTGCTGGCACAGGCCAGCAAGTGGTCAGAGGAGGAAAGCAGAAGCCTGAAGAGGAATCATACCTTCACACACAGCCCCCCAACACATGTGTGTGCGTGTGTGTGTGCATGTGTGGGCCCGAAGAAAGGAAGAGCCGGATGAGGACCAAGAATCTGGTTCTGTTACCCTCCTCCATGAGCCTCTGGGAGGAGGACGGGCCTGGAGCCCTCTGCCAGCGAGGTCGGACATCTTTCAAGGCTGCACAGGCTGCCTGCCTGGCGCCCGCCCCGCCTGGCTCAGCCTCCTCTCACTCCCCTGCCGGCACGTTTGGACTCTCACCCTTCCACGGCTCTGCTCTTCTCTCTCCCTCCAGCACCAAATCAGAAAATGGAGGCAGCGGGCCTTAATGAAAAGATTTAGTGCTTGCAGCTAAACAGAACTGAGTTCCAGAGCTCTCTTGAACTATATTTTTCCAGTCCCGCATCCAGTTCCTCAGCTTGTCTGGCAATCATGTTAGTGATTATATGGGTAATGAAACACGTGCTCTTTTTGTCTGAGCCTCTGATTAATCTGCCTTCTCTTTAGCCTTGATTTATGGCGCTCAACTCTGGAGGTGAACGCTGGCCCATCAGTTCCGTAGCTTATTACAGACGCAGGGGCTGCTAAATGCCTCCGAGGCTTGAATTGTTTCTTGACAGCCAGGCTTCTTGCTACGTCCCCTCCAATCTGTTTTGGTTCCTGGTGTGACCTTTCATACAGTAAAATACATTAGTTGAATAGCACAGTCTCATTAAAAGAGTGAATTAACCGAAGAGTCTTTTTAACTAAATGACAGCCGAAGGACCGAGTGCTAATAGCCACGAGCAGTTGGAAACTTAACTCATGAATCAGCCCTGTTAATACTGCCTCATGCCTGAAGCACCCAGGGTACCGCGCTCTGCCGGCTCTCGTAAGAAGAAAAGCTCATTACTTTCCTCCTGATGGGAGAGAAAGAGTGAGCGAGCAATAATAAAGCTTGAATTTTTCAATACTGTTAAAAATGGGGCTGACAGATTGCCGACAATAGGAGCAACGGGCCCAGACTGCGTCCGGAGCCGCTGAATTAGCAATACCATATATCATACAATCTAATTAAATCAACCCGGAGAATGAAATTAGTTTTCTGTGAGTGAAATGGCCTCTGAAAGAGCTCTATTAAATGAACTGGAGAGCATTAATTAAATAATTCACAGTGAGGGATTTTGCATTTATACAAAAATTGTGCACTTAATTGTCCATGCTGTATTACAGATCTGGCCTTATGTTAACAATGTGTCGAAAGCACACTTATTGGAGCATATCAGGAACAGTTTAACACAAACGCGGCTTGGGAAGTTTTATGGGTTGGGCCAAGGAACCTAAGAAAAAGCATCCAGGGACACCTAGACCTCCTGTGTCACTGGCAAGGTCCTTATTTGCTGCCTGGTGAAGTTTGTTTCCACGGACTTCAGAGGGTTTCCGCGGTGTGTTGTCACGGTGTCACAGAGGATCCTGGTGCTGGGGCGGGCCGTCTCTTGAGGTGCCCTGGGCTGACCTCTGGGGGTCTTGGTTCATCTGGAACTTGGCAGCTATCTGGCAGATTCCGCTGTCTGTAGCTATTCATCTGGGAGAATCAATTCCTTTTCTATTTTTTTCTTCTCCTGAATGTATGAGCCAGTTATCTGGACGCACTCATGTAAACCCAAGCATATTGGGTGCAATGAAGGAAAAAGTGAATTTAGATACAACATGTCGGAGAAATCAGGTGCCATCCTTCTTAGAGTGGTGGATCTCAGGGGTGAGAAAGACCATAAAAGTCATTTCATTCAAACCCTCCCCCTCCCAGGGAACGCCTGAATTCCCTCCGTAGCGTTCCCGCTTGGCACTTAGAGCCGAGGAGCTGACTGGCTCTAGCAAGCCCCCGAACCACTGGGCAGCTCTGATTCGGGGCAAATGGGCAGCACAGGCTGAGGAGTGGGTCCTTCATTCAAATACCAGCGCCCGTCTTTCTGGCTGTGAGGTCCTGGCCCGGCGAGGGGACCGCTGGGCCCTAGTGCCTTTGCCCGCTCAGATGAGAATGATGGTAATGCCCACCCCGAATGTTAGGAGGATTAATTGAATTCCTACTTGAACAGCACTCAGAAGTGCTGGGTCCCCGAATGTCAGGAGTGTCACTTGGCTGTGACTCAGCCTCTCCTCTCACACTCTGGTTTTAATAGTGTGGGCCAACAATAGCTTGATTTTTAAAAAAGCAATTTAAAAATTCTCCTTATCTTTATTGTTTCTTATTGATCAGAGAATGTGGTGATTGAAAAAAAAATTTAACTTTTGTTTTAATTTGTTTTGAATTTTAGGCCTTTAAAAGTTCTAAATATTTTCTGGCTTTGGAGCCAGTTTCCTTCATGCACGTGCACATTGCAGGGCTTGTGGTGCTGGGCGCCGCGGTGAATGGGCTGGCCAGGAGTCTCTGCCTCCACGGGATTTCATTTTCCTTTAACATTACTAAATGTATTTCATGGTTTTTAAAAAGTCCTTTAAATGGTGAAAATTGAAGGAAAAACAAAGAGAAAATAAGTTATTGTAGAATGTCCGAGTAAAGAGTCATCTCTTGATAATTGGGAGGCTTGGCTCCAGAACAGCACCCTTGACCCCCTCCCCCCTCCCCCCTCCCCGGCTGCTCTGTGCCTGCTATAAAGAGGTGTAGTATTTGCATATGATCTGCACCCGTCTTCCCACATATTTACAATCATCTCTAGATTACGTGTAACGTCTAAATGATGCAAATACCATGTAAATCCCTGTCATACTGTATCATTTGAGAAATGATGACAATAAAAAATGTCGGTATGTGATTGGTACTGACTCGATTTTTTTCCTGAATACTTTCAGTCTGAGGTGGGTTGGGTTTGTGGTGGTAGAACCTGGGGATATGGAAGGCTGACTGCACTAAAACTGAAAATCATGAGATTGCTTTGCAGATCACTAAACAAACTTGAGAATGGCTCTCCCTTGGAAGCCTGTGGCTTCTGTCTGGGACTTTTCACTCCTGGTCTATAGACAAAAACATCATCTTAATTCCCCAGGACTGATGGTCTTGGGTAGCTTCAAATGAATCAAACCAGCCAGGGACACAGCCAGCAGTGTCTTAAAAAGATATGCATCAGCGCACAACTTTGGGGACTGCTCTCTAAAATGACAAATCAGTTTGTCTATTTCTAAGACATTTACTTTGACAATCCTGTTTTTGTTATGTGCTTTTATCAAACTGCTTTAGAGATACTTAGAAATAATCATAGCCTAGTGTTTCATTGAAAGAGTTGAGGTTTTCAACAGGACGGGACTGTGCTGGAGAGTTCCATTACCAGGGACTGCAAACACTGACCTTGTGAGTTCCCCTCATTTTCACAAACTCTGTGCTTCTAGATGAACTCAAATAGGATCCTCCGATCATCAGTGTTCCCTGCTTAGGGGAAAAACGTCAACCAAAAAGAGATATAAAGGGAAGAAACTAAGTCAGGACAGCGTGCTAGGGAGACCCTGTAGGAGTAACACTGTGGCCTTTTTGTGACCTGTAAGGTGTTAACATGGAGAGTAGACTTATTCTGGTTATTGTATTGTGCTTCTTTGTGACAATTCTGAGATTGTCTTGGATCCCTAAAATTTATTTGGGTTTCAAGCCACATGCATTTGCCATATCAGGCAGGTGGGGAGTCAGATCTGTCCATTCACACACCCACAGGTGATTTCTGTACTCTCACACCACACTCACCTCCGTGTGCTTGGGGCTGCAGGAGCCATGGCCCCAGGGAGTTCTGAGCCTTCCATCATAGCTGCATAAATGCATATTAAGATGAATGAAGAGATGAGTCCATGTGGAGTAGAGGAAATAAAGTGGGTTTAGGAGGAACTCTGGAGGGGCGATGATAATAATGACAGAAATAGCCAATGCTTACTGAGCTCTATCACCTGGGCAGGCACTTTACATGTACTTGCTCTTTATAGTGTAGGGTGGGAGGGAGTTCAGAAGAGAAGGATGGCTTTCCATTTGGGAGCGTGGAGGCCAGTCAGGAAACCTGAGAGCCATTGATTAATTACCAACATTGGTGCATCTCCATGGTAGTGGATGCCATGGCCCCTGACTTTGGCAATCAGGAACGTAAGTCTGATGACTAAGGAAGGTGAGAGCACATGAGGCTGTCCAGAACTGGTTGCTCCCTGAGTGAGGCTGTGCAGATGCCATGTGGGCCCAGAAGGAAGAAGGGGTTAGTTGCCAAGTGTGTGCTAAAGACATGGGACAGGGCTGGAGTGGGTGTGCAGGACACAGGTAGACACCAAGGGACACAGGTGACATCCACAGGGCAATGGGATGGACAGGAGGGAGGTCATCCTGGATAGGGAGCCAGGAGGTCTGACTGATGGTTGGGTGGGAATAATGAGAGCAGGATGCAGGGCGTGGGGCTTGGCATGCCAGGCTAAGGGTTCTCCTCACATCGGGGTCATAGGGAGCCTCCTTCCTGCCACTAAGGGGAGGTGCAGGAGGACGTTTCTTAGGAAAAGTGCAGTTGTAGCCACACCCAAGATGGCCCCAGGGAGTGAGGCTGGTCAGAGGAGTGCAGGTGACCAGGTGAGAGACCAACGCACACCCTTGAGCCGTGGCCTGGAGGATATGGGGACCATCAATGCCTTCCACCTTCCTGAGAGGGACTCATTCTGATCAATAGCAGCGTTTCAGTTATGAGATTAGGAAAGGTCTCCGAGAACCACGGCACTCAAATCCAATCTCCAGCTCCAGGGCTTCCGCTGGTGGCCAGTGACAGAAGAGTGGGAAGAAATATGCCTTTCCCTGTCCTTGGGCATTGATCGCTTCTGTGACTCATTGGCTCTGATTCCCTTCGCCTGGAGCAGGAAGGAAGGGGAGGGCAGGCCCCAAGATTCAGGCTCCTGACTGCAGGAAGGTCCTGCCCTCGGGTCAGGTCAGGCCAGGTTAGCAGGCAGGTTTGGGGCAGCCACGGCCTGGCTCTCTTCCAGGAGCAGGGCTGAGGGTGGGTGGGGAGGGCGTGCTGAACATGGTCCAGGCTGGAGCGTCCCCCACCTCCAGGTGGCATCTGATGAGGGCCCGGTTTTTTCAGCAAGGGGTCACCTAGGGCAGGGCCAGACTGCCATGGCCAGTTTGACATCTTGCCTGTGACTTGCTACCATCAGCCTGCTAGTAATAGCAGTTTTCTCCATGGGGTGATGGTGGTGAGGCTTGCAGGGGCCATGAGAAGTGAGGTGGGGCAAGCTCCTGCCCTGTGTCACTCTGAGTGTACCTGTACCCGGGACCTGCAGGCCTCGTGGTCACACCCTCACACATGTTGGATACAGTACTGACCCAGCCAGGAGGCCCAGGTGCAAGGAACACCTCAAATTGCCAGGGAACCTTTCCAATCTCACAAGCCCTGGACTGGGCATGTCCCAGCCCGGTGACCAGTCACCTGGGGGCACTGAGCCAAGTTATGAGCGCCTAAGGCAGCCTTGCCAGACTCCTCACTTTGCTTTTCTGCAGGCTGGGTTCTTGTTTCCCAGAACTTTGTCCCTGAGCCCTGTGAGAGGCCATTGGAGGGCGGGGTATGGGCGTCGGGCTGTCAATCCATGGCACACTGTTGCCCTCAGTGCCAGCTGTTTACTCACACAGGCCGGTCTGGTGCGAGAGATCACTGTCTATCATCAGGACAACTGTGTGCAAACTTCCCCCAGAAATGGATCACGTGTCTTCCTCTCAGGTGATCAGAGAAAACCCAAGTGCTTTACCTTTGCAGGGTTGGGAATGGGGTGGTTCCGACTCTTCCCACAATCCTGGTTTCACCTGGGCTTCAGCATTTCCCTGGACAGCCCCAGAGCCCAGATGGACATCTGTAGTCTCAATAGCTTCCCAGCATGAGGATTTCCTGGGGGTCCTGGGTTGCAAAACAGGGGCTTCCCTGGGGTTGGGAGTTATGGACTCCCCATTTGACAGATGTGGGACTGAGGTCCAGATGGGCTCCAAGGGAGGCACTTGAGACTATCAGCAGGTCAGTGATGGGCCTGGGATTGAACCTGAGTCCTCATTCAAGGGCCCTTCCCACCGCCTGCCTGGGACTCAGCTCAGCCTGGGGTTAAGACACTGCCAAGCGCTGGGTGCCTTGGAAGCCACGGTCAGTGCTCCGTGGGTACCGTGTAAGCGTCATGGGGACACTGGGAAGAACTCATGTGCCCTTGCTTTTCAGACAGCTAGCCTAGCTGAAGCTCAGAGGAAGTGAACTTGCTTGCCGAGGCAGGAGGTGCCATCAGCACGTGGACTCAAGTCCTCCTGGCGTTACAGTCTGAATGCTTGTCCCCAGAATTCATTGGTCCAAGCTAACCTCAGCGTGCTGGTGTTTGGAGAGGGGGCCTGAGGGAGGTGATTTGGTGCTTAGGGTGGGCTGCTGCTGCCGTTTCCTGGGGGTGTGTGGTAGACTCCATGGGAAGCCCAGTGCTCCCACAGCCCCTGTGTGGACAAACCGGAACCAAGGGAGACTGGGAGGCCATGGAGAGCCTGGTCTGACAGATGCTTCCTCTGCCAGCTGACTCTGGAAATGGTGGCCCCTTCCAGAGTGGCCAAGGCCTCTGACCCTCCAAGGGTCCTTGGGTTTGCTTCCTCATCTCCTGCCTCCTTCCCATTTCCCCGTCTCCTCCTTCTTTCCTGATCTAACCCTCTCGGGCTCAGTCTTCTCAGATTGGCTGAGGACCCACCAGAAGAACAAGAATAATTCCCTCTGTCTCAAAGCCCAGTTTCCATGCACGTTGTTCTGTTGCGAAGTTCTGTTTTGAATGTCAGAATCGAAATATAATCTCCTTTCTAGAACAAATTCTCATCTTCCCGCAAGCAAATTGCTCGAGCGAATAGGCCAACCAGAGAGAGGGCCAGACACTCGGCAAAAGCAAAGGGAAACTCATGTTGATATTCACATTCACTAAGACGTTTACCCAGCCACAGCACCCTGCGAACACTCTGGTGGATGGCTTTCCCTTTTCCTCAGCTCCCTGTAGAGAGCCTGGCTTTCACAGAATGATATCGTGCTCTACATACTGATGTAGGGCCCACATTTTGCACGGAACCATTGGGAACTTCTGGAACTTCTTGCCCCGAGGAGATGTCACCATTCTTAATGGCTGCCGAGTGCTTCATTAAAAGAAAGCTCTCATTTGCTCAATCAGTGTTTAGGATTTGGTCCCACATCTGTGTGGTGTGCTGCTACCGCGTAGGTGTTTGGCTATTGGGGAACCCAGTTTTTCTCCTCCCCTCCTGGGTGGCGAACTCCTGGGCTGGACCAGGTCAAGGCTGGGAGCATCTTCAAGATCTCTGACACAGTAAGGGAGGTTGAGTGGACACAGATGCCCCTTCTATCTGCCCCTCAGGTTCGCTGTCTCGTAGAAGGTGCCCCAGAAACCCCACTCTCCTCTTCTCCATCAACGGCTTGCACTGGGGATTTGCCCTATTTCCATTTATTCTTTCACTTCATGAAATACTGGAGATTCTGGTGCATCTTCTAATCTTCTCACGGTGTGTTCTGTTGCTTATGATTCCTTCTCTAGAGGAGACTTTAAGTTATAAAGGTTTTTTTTCCCTCAAAAAAAATTTTTTTTTGGAGAATCTTTAAAGAGACAAGAGAGTTGGCCCAGGAGCATGTTGCTAGATAACTAGCCACCCCAAATGTATGGCCTAAAAGGACCCAACTTCTTATGCCTCCTGACTCTGTGGCTGACCAGGCGATGAATCTGCTTTGCAGGGTGTCGCAGGAGCCCTGGGATGGCTGGAATGCCCAAGGTGGTGGGCTACTGTGGCCAGGAGTTCAGTGTCGCTGGTTGGGTGGCTTGGCTCTCTCTGTGGCTCTCTGGGGTTCCTTGCAGCATGGTGGCTGGGCTCCAAGAAGAAAGAGGCCAAAAAACAGAGGAGAATGATAAGGACATTTCATGACATCCCTCTGACGTCACACAGCATCCCCCACTGATTTTTATTGACAGTTCACGTCCAGATCCCAGGAGAGGGGAAATAGAAGCCAAGTCTGGATGGGCAGTGTTGGGGGGAATGGCAAGATCGCAAGGCAGAAGACCACATAGGAGGGGACACCGCTGCCTTGGAGATGTAGTCTCCCTCAGCCTTCCCTGGGGGGACAGAAATGCATATCCCTTCCTTATGCAAAACACTCTCTCCCTTCCTCCCCCAGGGTCTTATGCCCCCCCCCCCACCGGATCAGGCCAAGCCGGGGGTCCATCTCCCTACAGAAGTCAGGTCTGCGCTGATGAGGATCTGATGTGGTTCCTCCGTGCAGGTACTGGTGGACTAGAATACACACCACATACTCCAGGGAGACTGGGGTGGGATAACTACAACACAGGGTCCTGCTCAGAAGCAGGAGGCACAGACCCTGGGATTGCTCTTGTCCCTGTTAGTCCTTTCGTTAAACGCAAGTGAACAAGAAGGGTCATCTTTGGGTCATGGGCACTGATCTGGTAGATTTGTGCCAACATGAATTTCAGGTGCAAAAGTCATCCCACTTTCTTATATGCACTCAAATGGCTCTCATTTATATCTCCAATTACTTCTGTATGGCTGAATCCAACAGGCAATTCCTGGTCTTCATCTTATTGTAATTTAGCAACACACAAGGCTGATAGCCACAGTCAATGGGTCAGTGAGCACCTTTCTATACAAGGAAAAAAAAAAAGAAGACAGATAAGAAAAAGAACTCCTGTCAGGTATCTATAAAGTAAGAACAGAGGGTTAGCGGGTTCTCCAGGCAGAAGGCTGTGAGAATTGTCTCAGCACCTTCTATAGTAGGAAAGTCCCAATGGTGAGCCTGCCATTTAATGCCAGAATAGGATGCTCTGTGTCCACAGTACCAGTGTTCTCTATGAAACTGGAATTGAGTGCAGTAGGTGGTCCTAGATCATCTGAAATCACCTCCTTGTTCTGCAAGCAAAGAGATCTAAGGCTCCGCGAGGGCAGACACTTGGTTAAGGTGGCTTCATGGCAGACCAGGGCATTCTCTGGCCCTTCCTACAATCACCCGCTGTCCTGGATAAATGCTCCCTGGGCATCTGCTCTTCCAGATACTGCTTCAGGCACAAGTACCATAGAGACAAATAACATCTTCTGAGTTCCAGCCATTAACACTCCCAGAAACTACTTTGGTCCCAACCTTGTAGATGCCAGACCTCTTGGGAGTTTTTCTCTGTAGGGACCAGCATCTCGGCTGGCTTGCACAGCTCCATGGAGGTTAGCTGTGCCCAGCAAGCGCAGGGTGGGTGGGGCACGTTCCTGCACATTGACCACGGTCTCTGTAAAGTGAACTAGGGGCAATTGCCAAGTAGACCGACATCTGCTTCAGCATCTTGAGAAAGCTGAAAATAAAAATCGATACGTATGAAATTAGGCTGTCGAGAGAACCCCAGACCACAAGTAATTGCAATCTGGGTTCAGGCTGCTGTGACTGTCCAGGACAACCCAGACAACAGGCACCTCGAGTGTGTCTGCCTTCTCCACTCCCTCTTGGTGACAGTTTCTGCCTTATGAAATGACCCTACTGGCCATTGCCAGGAATTTGCGTTCTTATTGCCCCCTCCCCATTCTTTGCTTAACGTAGACCCATTTATGTTCCACTGTTTTAAAGAAGAGTACATATAATCATTGTGTTTTAGAAATTGGAACAAGAAACTAACAGATGCAAGTTTAGTGAATATTGAGTTTTAAACTTGTCTGGCTGTGATTTGTGGCCATGTCACGGCAAATATTTTTCAATGTCACTGCCTTAGCCAGTGCTGTCACTAAGGCAGCCGGCTGGGGAATAGCGGGCCCAGCACTATGATCTCAATATTAATGGGAGCTGTTGAAAGTGGCCAAGGTGATAAAGTATTGTTTAGTTACTGGTGCCATACTTTGGCTGCGGGACATTATTATAAAATGCAGTCTGTTTTTGTCAGATTTCAATCATGGCTTCAATAACACGTTTAGAAACTTGGAATCTAGGAGCCCACATAACAATGACTTCTTTTTTTCTTAAACTAAAGGAGTTTAGATTGAAATCTGAAGATACGGGTAGAAATTTGGGTTTTGCTTATTTTATTTTTTTTTCTCCCAATTATTTGGTGAAGTGACATCTTTGCCCGAATCCTACACAGTCAGACAGTTAGATGAGGCTTAAAGGAGTCAAGAAATTGACAGAATGTCTTCCGCTGTGCCCTCGATGGGCAAAGGGTCTGGTAAGGTGTGCTAGGAGCAAACCCAGTGCAGGGGGCAGTCATGAATCTCCCTTTCCCCCGCCTCCCTGGATCAGTCCCGGAAGAGAGAGTTATGCAAAGTGTATAATACTTTAAAAAATAATATCCTGTTTTGCAAAATTGCATTTCATTCAGGAAATAACAGGATTTCTCAGGTTGGGCACGAGCCGGGAGAGGGTGAACCATGCGTTGGTGGAGAATCTGCCCCTGTCGTTTAGAGTGCCTGGGTTTAAACTTATAATTAAAATAACCTTTAAAATTCAATTTTTATAGATGGAGGAGATAACTTGATTTGAAACCCTTCAATGCACACATTTTATGCAGCACTCACCCAAATCCAATGGTACCATAGAAAAACGGGAACATAAAACTAGATGATGAGAGTTTATATAGCTTTTAAATATCAAGCTGTCAGGCTTTCTGCCGGTAGAAATATTGTAATTGGACAAGAGTAAAGAAAGAGTTTGTATTAGCATTGAGGGGTTTTGAGTGAATTCAGACCAAGCAGAATATAATGGAAACCCCCTTAAAAGAAAGACGACAGAAAAACTCGAGGTCCAAGCCGAGTCTGACCTCCCTTTCAGAGGAGATCCGCTTGATAAAACAGACACAACCCCAATAAAACACCAACAATAGAAAAAAGTAAATAGAAATCATATTAAGCAGTGGCGATATTGCCTGAATTGAAACAAAAATTAGGTATAATAGCCTTGGCGGGTTTTAATATGGTCCCCAATCACATCACAATACAGAGCACATCATGGTGTTTCTAAATAATGTTTATCGTCTTGAAATCTCCCTGCCTCGTAGACAACTTGCATTATTTGAGGTTTGTGGGTTTTTTTTTTTTTAAGAACTCATAAATATTTAATGTCCAGGATGGAGGATGGGGCTGGGGGAGGGGACGTGTGTGTGGGAACAACGATGTTGCCCTGTGTGACAGCCCCTGGAGCTGGGGTTAGCCCTTGTACAAAGCTCTGGGACAGGGCAAGATCAGGGCAAGATGAGTCCCACCAGGACCTGAAGCCAGACCCAGACCACCGACTGTTGCTAGGACCCTGGAGAGGGGCTCAGATGGCAGGACGGCCTGGTCCCAGTGTGCCCACCCTGGTTTGCTGCTCCTTGTCAGGGCTGGTCTCAGGTGACATTCCCCATTACAGGGGCCCTGGAGGAAAAACACTGGAAAACTAGGTCCTGTTGGCCAGCACTAAAGCTATCCTGAATTCCAAGAGCCCGCTGAAAAATGTGGCCACAGAAAGAACAAGTCACCTTGTCCTTCCTGCCGCCTGCCAGCCCGTTGAGCGGGAGCCAGGTCCCATTTCTCGCCGGCCCTCGGGGAGTCAGGCACTACTGGCCTTAGATGCTGGTTTCTGTTGCTGGAGAGTCTTTAGGCAGCAATGGCTGCCTCTCCTTCGGCTTCAGGAACCCATGTGTTCTTCAGGGCCAGTGTTCTCTGTCGGTGGACTCTGGCCAGCTGGTGGATCTGGAAGACCCCGCAGCCATGACAGGACCAGTGGGGGCTGGGGAGTGGGGCAGCCAGACAGGCATTTCCCTGAAGCAACTGGACACAGCTGTGGGTGAGGTCCAGTGCCCCTGCACACCTACAGGCACAGACCACCCAGGACTGTGCCAGGGGCTCATGGAGCCTGTGACCCTTGCCTGAGTTTGAATACTGGCCCTGTCACTAAGTGTCCATGACTCAGTGCCCTCTTCTGTGGAATGAGTGCAATCACCCTGTGAGGGTTCCAGCTCATGTGTCCACGAGGGCTGGGAGCAGCACTGGGTTCCTGGCCCAAGGCCGGCTGAGGCTGTGCAGTTTGAGCCGAGGGGTGAAGCCCTTTCTCCTCCTTGTTGGACTAGGCCTGTCCCCCAGGGTCTGAAGGAACATCCTGGGTTGCCATATCGTGTTGACTCTAGCTGGAAAGAGCGTGGCCTGCTTTCTGTTTCCTGTCCCCTGCCTCCAGGCCCCTTCTGGGCAGGTTCTCTTGGGAGGTATGCGCCTGTAGCCGAGCCTCGCTAGCCCTGCAGCTAGAAGGGGGATTCGGCAGGATTTCGGCAGGGAGGGCAAGCAGACGTGGCTTGTTCCTCTGAGGGCTCACACTCTGGAAGCCAGAGCCTTTTCAGGGATTTCGGGCAGTATGGTGCGAACGGGCAGTGTGGAGGCCCAGAGTGGGGACTCGCTGTGGCTCAGGGTCACTGACCATTGACTCCAAAAAGCTGAAGGTGTGAGCAGACACCCATCCAGGCCACCAAGGCCACAGAGAGACCAAGGTGTGGGAGCATCGGCCAAGGCCTGCTTGGTGGGGGCCCAGGGTTCTGCTGCTGTGTGTGACTCAGCCCCTGGGGAGGGGCTGGGGCCAGGAGAAGGGAGGCAGAGGGAGGGGAAGGCTGGAGAGCAAGCAGAGAGAGGGAGAAGAGGAGGGAGAGGGAGAGAGAGAGACAGATGCTAGGAGAGACAAGGGGAGAGACTGGGAGAGGGAGAGACACAGCAAGAAGAGACAGGGAGAGAAGAGAGTTAAGGAGAGAGCAAGAGACAGGGACAGTGTCCCTAAGGGAGCAGCCACCTCCCGATGCCAGGTGCAGGTGCAGGTGGTTAAGTGTCTACACAGGTGGCCCTAACAGCACAGACAGCCGAGGACCCAGCAGCCCAGGCCCCAGCAGCCCAGGCCCCAGCACTTGCTGTGACTATGGGGTGAGGGGAAGTTGTGACCTTCCCATCAGGTCACGGGTGTGACCCCCAGGGCCAGGGAAGTGAGGGGTCCACTGACCCAGTGAGGATCAAGTCTGGGGACCTGTGTGCATGGGGTACAGGGCAAGGGGTGGAGAAGGGCCCCACCTGGCCCACCCCAGCTGAGCCTCACCCTCTCCCATTGCCCCCACGGGGAGCATGCAGAGGCCCAGAGACCTCCTGTCCTGTGGGAACAGAGGCCTGGCCCATCTCCAGGCTCCAGGATTCCTGGCTTCTGAGGTCACAATGGCGCGGCCAGAAGCCAGGAAAGGGCCCACAGTGGCCATGCCACAGGACTTCAGAACGCCTGGCCGCTCTGCAGGGTCACTATTGCCTGGCTCAGTTTCTTTCTTCCCTGTCATCCACACCGGCCTTTGAGGTCACAGTCTGGGATCCTGAACTCTCCTTCTAGAAAATTCCTCTGGTCTAATCCGCCAACAGGGGCAGAAGCCTCTGGGCCTCCCTCTGCTCTGACTTTCTGCAGCCCTGGGCCTGAAGACTTGGGCAACGAGTTTTGTGGAGAAGGAGGCCAGAGAGCCCTGGGCACTGTTGGGGAGCAGGCACTGTGTCCGTGCCCCTCAGGACTTGTCCCCCGCCTGCTGAAGGCTGTCCCTGGAGACATCACTGGCCTCACCGAGGAGAGGGCCTGTTTGCATGAGGTCTCAGAGCTGCTGGGAGCACCAGGCTGCGAATGGGTCGGGATCTCTGACTCTGGAGTCTGTACCCGTCCCCCTTTCCACTCTAGAGCCCGGCCCCTGGGCTGTGGCTGTAGCTCAGGGGTGACTCTTTCCTCGATATCAGTGGCCTGGACCAGTGTCACAGAGGACACTGCACCTGAGCTCTGTGGGCAGGGGCAGTGACAGAGCAGCAGTATTGCTGACCCTCCCACGGCCTCCTGTTACCCTGCAAATATCCGCAAGCCACCACGTCCCAGGTGCTGTTTAGGGTGCTATGGTGGTCAGGTGCTGTGTGGCAGGTAAACCACAGGGGCCCTCAGCTGTGTGCTCGGCCGTCCCTCCTGGGTGAACACAGTAGGGAGAGCCAAGTATCTCCTGCCACCTTGGCAGCCAGGGTAGGCTCCGAAGGGCAGCTACGGCTGAGGACCCCAGGGGACTGTCAGGGACTTCTGGGTCCTTACTGAGCCTAACTGCCAGGGCACCTCTACTTGACCTGCAGTCCTTCCTTCATCCCAGATGGCCCTGGAGGACGCTGGTGGCAAGATCCTTCACTCCAGGACGTGGCTGGCTGGCACACTGAGCAGGAGCCCAGGACGCGGGACAAGGGCCTGGGAATGAGAACCATGAGGACGGCTGTGGACCCCAGGAGGGAAGGACAGGGAGCTCCCTGGCCTCACAGTTCCCCCACCACACGGAGAAGCTGGGCCCCACCTAGGGGTCCCTCTCTAATAGGGGAACAGCTGGTCGCTGTCACTGATACTATTAAGTCCCAGCAGCAGAGATGGGGTGTGGGGGGCAGAAGGAGGAGTAGGAGGAAAGAAGGAGGGGGAAGAAGAGGGACGGAGGAGAGAGGGAGGAAGAGGGAGAGGAGGAGTGGGGTGGGCAGGAGGAAGAGGCGGCGGAGGTGGAGGTGGGAAGTGGGGGCAGAGGAGGAGGGAGGCCGCCTTTGATGCCTTCCCTGCCTGTGGGCAGAACCAGCCTGGGCTTCCTTGAGGCCTCCCAGGCTGTTCTTTAATGGATTATTATTCAAGTTCTTCAGGTCCACACTTGGTCCCCATTTTCAGGATGGGCAAGCTGAGGCACAAAGTGGCAGCTCAGGCCACATGGTCAGGAGCTGAATGTGGCACCCTTGCTCCTGGTGCTGTGGGGCACTGAGGGGCTTGATCCGTGGGGCTCACCTCTCACTTCAGATGTGGGGGGGCGAGGACCTACCTCGCTCCCAGAGCTGGCCACTGTCACCTTGCCAGAGGCGCCAGCAGCCACCTCCACAGACTGTGCTTTCCTGCCTGCACAGGTGAATCCCAGGGTCTCCTAATTGCTCCCAGCTTTCCCTCCCCCCTTGGTCCCTACATCGGGACCCAGAAGTCTTCTGGGGGGGTCTGCCTTTTCCAGGTGACAAGCGGGCTTGGAGTTGGACGGGGTGACCCCTAGACCTGTGTTTCAATCAGTTAGCCCTAGAAGACAGAGGTGTGTGGTGACGGAGGGACCCTCCTGGCTTTCTTTCTGCTGCAGCCATCTGCCTGGGCTGAGTGGACAGCACCCACGCCCTCCTTCTCGCACTGCCCACTTACTGACCACACTCCTGTGCCATGCGTTTCACTGGACGGTCACGGACATGAGCAAAACATGACCTGGCCTTTGAGCAGCTCCTGTCTCAAGAGAGCTACCGACTTGGGCATCCTATAATAGCAAGTCAAAGGTGGTGGACTGGCAGATCGGGCGCTCGGAGCGGGAGCCGTGAGAGGGAGGATATTCAGGTTGGCAGACATGCACGTTATCTTTGTCTTTTGTTGGGCTAAAAGGGAGAAACAAGACAGGAAGGGATGAAGATGCCCCAACCTGGACCAAGCCGTTCATTTTAAGATCTCATTGCCAAACATGACGTAACTCAGACCTCACGTTTGGCTAATGCATCAGTTCATTAGAACACAAAAATACACTATCAAACAGACAATCAAATTTCATGTAAAATAAGCTTCAGCATTAAAACGGTTCCTGGTGTTTTATGTGTGTGACTCAGTGGGCAGATATATTTCTTGCTACTAGAGCAAGACTGATTTGTGTGAAGGCTCCCGTCACCAAATCACTCCGAAGGTTGGGAGATAAAATGTCGCTTAGGATAATGTAATTGGCCTTAAGGTACAGGAGTTGAATTATTTTCAGTGATTTATAATCTGGAAATTAAAGACTCACTCATTTTCTAATTTAATTCCATCTTCAATGGAAAAATGTTCACTCTGATCTAAATTGGCGAGTAATGTTGCTAATTCAAATGCAGATGTAATTTCGATTCTGGTAGCAGTTTGCAGTGATTGACGGGTCTCCAAAGAATCGTTATGATCCTTATCTCCCAATCTCACAAATTCCCTGGCAGTTGTGATAATAACTTCGGCTAAGGAGAAGAGGGAAAAAATAAATTCTCCCCTACCCTGTCGGGTTGGGCCCTGCCTTTTGCAGAAAGTGAATTGTGGTCTCTTCTGCATCTATGGCCTGGGAGGATGGTTCCTTACCAGATTTGGGGGTGGCGCCCTGCAGTCTGGATTGTTTACGGGCTTTTCCTCTAAAATATGAATGAAATGGGCCTGGGATAAACTATCCCCAGCTCATCGTTAATTAGCTGGGATTTTACACCACATTTGGTGCAATTCATTGATAAGCCTCAACCACCCAGGGACAGGCAGACAATGATTAGCCATAATCATGCAGGTCTGCCCTCCCTCTCTCAGCTGTCACACAGCCAGCACAGGGTAATGTGTCTTCATCCAAGTAGACCCTAAGAAGCCGGGATGGAGAAATTATGAGGTCACTCCTGCTGGGTGAGAAATGGCGGGGTCAGAGGCATGATTGCCTGCATCATCCGTTTGCCCCGCAAGCGGCTGGGGGCTGGACCCAGCTAGAGCTTTGATCCACTGTGCACGTTAGCTCTTCTGACCTGGCCAGGTGGTGGTTCTGGCTACTCCTAAGCAGAAGGCAAAAAAATTGATTTCTTTAGCTAAAGGCTACTGTGAGTGAAGTACGGTCCTCAGACTTTGGAAGTTGGCAGGTTCTATACAGTTTAGACAACCACAAAAAGATCTGGGATGCTGTAAATATATTCCTTCATTTCTAGGGTGGGCAGGGAGAAGGAGTGGGCTGTGTTTGGAGACAGGCTGGCCTCCCTGCCTGCACTAGCCTTCACCTCCTGCAAGCACTTTCTCTGGGTAAGGTTTTATAACAGAATTTATTGATCTGTGTCTTCTATCCAGTCTCCAGGGGCACATGGGTCATGGTTGTGCAACTTTGAGTGCATCTCAGCCAGCTTGAGAAATAAATTGATTTGGAATAGGAATAAAGCAAAAGCTTTTGCAAAGTATTTACTCCTGCCTTAGACTACTTTAAAAGTTTGGTTATTGGGGTATTAAGGTGTGTAGCAGAGACTGCTCAGGCTGAGTGGCATCTGTGTCTTATTTGGGGACATGCTGCTGGGCCACATCTTCCAGGCTCCTGTGGTTGGACGGAGGCTTATGGTCAAGTTCCTGCAGGAAGGACGTGTTCATGCCTTACTTCTGGGTCTGACCCAGGAAAACCTCTGCGTGATCCTGTGTTCTTCCTGCTCATTTAATAAAGGGAGAGGACTCTGAAGAGGCTTCCTTCTGCCTCCAAACACCCTATGAAACTCCACTTGATCAGGAAAGATGCTCCCATGGAGATGTTGGGTTTTTTGTTTTAACGGCTGATGTTACCCCAGGGCAGGCTGCGCCAAGCCCAGGAGTGTAGAGAATAGGTTTATTGATTCTCTCAGGCCTCCAGTTAGCCTTGGTGTATCTGTGTCTCACATGTTTCTCCCACTAACCCGGCATAGGGTGACACCTGCACCGTCCCCAGATTAAGGAGCCATGCTCGCATTTTGCCTTAAGTCACGGTGGCACTTTACATGAGGCTTTTGTGTGGAAATGGTCATTAGTAAACGGGCAGCAGATTGGCTTTACAAATACAGAAGCAGCTGCAGATTGCATTTGTCAGGACCCAGGGTGGTCAACAAACTTTCACTTCCAGAAAGGACATTTTTACCTGCACAGGAAGACTCGTGAAGACAGGGTACGTGGGGTGACTGTCCTCTTGCTTGTAGACTTGGCCAGTTTCAGCGCTAGTCACCTCCAGTCCATGCCTGAGGGCAGCTGGAAGGTCACCTGTCTTTCCCCTCCTGCTCCTTCAAGGGGCCTCCTGCTCAGCACCTCACACATAACTGCCAGGTCGGTCATTCTCCCTCCTGTCCATTTGGCCCTAGGGAACTTGCTACCCAGGACCATGGCTTGAACTTGGACCATGGAGGCTTTCCCGCCTGTTGCTGGTGACCTGGGTCTCCTGCCTGTCTCTGGCCTTCCATGTTGGTCTTACCTGGAGGCTCTCCTGCCTCCCATGGTCCTCCACTATGGGTGCTCCCTGGGGGCTCCTGGCTCCTTCCCACCTCTGGGCTCTGCTCAGGCCACCAGCTCGTCTGGAAGACTGTCCCAGGCTCCTTCTGTGTTTGGACTTCCAGTCCTCTTGGGAGTCGGAGCCAGGCCTCCCTCAGTTGATCCTTGAAGCCCTTTCTTTCTGGCTCCCTCCCACCCAGAGAGAAGCCACCTTCCCTTTTCCACCGGGCTACCCTGCCACAGCCCTAGGACTTGGACCCCTTGCGTTTGTTCACCGTCTGTCTGCCTTTACCCTGAGTTCAGAGATGAGAATGGCGGTGCTAACATCACTGCTGCATGTTACTTTATGCATAGAGCCAGGACGCCTCACTCACACTGCACCTGGGGAAGGGGCACCCTGGCCCCTGGCTAGTGTCTGCCTTCAACTCTGGGCGCCGGAGTCCTCTTGTTCTGATACCAAGTTCTGCATGTCACCTCCAGGTGTTGCTTTGAAGGGTGGTGGTGGATGGAGATGCTGCTCAGGTTGGTGGCTGTCATCTACTCGTAGCTGTTCAGGGGTCAGCATGTGGGAAGCTCTCCTGATACAGCCATCCCTTGAAGAATCTTGGCTCTGAAAATACGGAAGAAATTCCTCTATCCATTTGCTCAACTCTGCTTCTTGACAATAATCCCAATAGTCCCATTAACAGTGGCCAGTGACGAAGTCCCGACCAGGAGCCAGGTGCTGGAGTAAGAGGTGGGCCTGAGTTTTCTCATTTGACCACCATAACCAGTGCTATGTGGTAGATTCTCCACCTCCATTCTGTATACGGGGGAACTGAAGCCCAGAAGGGTCAAATTCAAGGTCACATGACAATGGGCAAGGAAAGCTGGCTCTAACCAGACCCATTCCGTGTCCCCCCTCACTGCCTGGCCTGGCTCCAAGCCTGGAGACTTCTGGAGAGCAGGACAGGATTTCTGTGTGTCCCCTGGGGAGCATGGCTCATACTGTACCTTGGTCTTTCTGGTGGAACCACCTGGCTGGGGCCTTGGAGGCACCCAGAGCTCTGAACTGTTGGTGATGAGACTGCATTAGCAGAGAGCTAGTGGTCTACAGGACATTCTCCAGAGCACTGTGACAAATCCCCTCCCAGGGCTCCAGCGTGCCCAGGGTCCAGCTCTGTCAGTGGAGCTTCCTAATCGGGGCCAATCTCCCTCCAGGAATGGTCTCAGAAGACAGATGCTGCCAAAAGATGGGGTGAGGCAGGGCTGCACACTGAATGAGAACATAAAAGTTTTCCAGTTTACTTATTAGTTCAATATGTAATTGGATAGAAGGAGCAGATTTTAAAAATTTGTCTTACCATAATGACTATAATTTTTTAAAGATTGAAAATGAATCTGACTAGAAAATACCATTAAACTACCAAGTTGCTTAAAATTTAAAGGGTAATTCACATATAATGCTTTTATTTAATAGCCCAATTTACAAAACGTCTAAAATTAATGCAGATCTTTTCAGGACAAAATCAGCCGTAACTGCACCAACTAATTTTTGCTCATTTGAACTGAATTATTAATAAGAGAGAAATATACCATATGTTCCCCATAGAGCTGGATACATTTATTTCAAATAAAAGCACTGTGTTTGGTGGACTATAAGAGGTTTAAATGCTTGCAGAGAAATGGGTTACTTATATACAGATTTAATAGAGTATAAATCAAGCAGCGTAATTAAGGACACAGCTGCTTCTGAACCCAAAGCTGGCAGCTTTGGCTTTTGACATTCCTCTGTCACCTGGTGGCTCTGCAGCAGTCACTCCTCCTCATGGAGCAATACCAGCTCCTCCACGATTTTGCAGTTTGTCCTACGCCGAAAAGGAAATGGATAGCAGGTGTAGATTAGCTTGGTCGCATCTATGCACTTCATCTATTTCTTCCCTAAAAAATGTTCAGTGAAGACCCACTGTGTGCCCAGCAGCCTCTGGATTTTTCTCTCGGTCTCTTTTCTTCCTTTCATCTTTCCTTCTCTCGATTACCCTTCCTGCCTCCCTTTCTTCCATCCTTCCCTTCCTCTCTTTTCTTCTTCAATTCCCTTCAATAATGCTTCATGCAGCCAACTCAGGACCTGGGAGTTCAGGTTCAGTGTAGATGAGCCGCCGGTCCATAGGGTGGGGGTGGGTCGGTGCCCGGGCTCATATGAAAGAAGGGGTGGGCTTTCGTCCTCCACCTCGCCTCCGCCTCCTCCTTGGGGGACAGGTGGCTGCTCTCAGCTGCTCAACAGCTCCCAGCCTGCAAGGCAGCGGGCTATGGCAGCATAAACCCCATGAGGGACTTTCAGAGCTTCTGATCCTTAGGTGTCCCCAACTTTACCACATGTGCTATCACTTTGTATTGGGAAGATCACACTCCCTCTGGAGGTGGCCAGTGTCCGCACAGGTGTGAAGGCTACATTTGGTGCCTGCTCGACACCAGGGTTCTGCATGGAGATTCCTGTGCCTCTCATGCCTCTATAGCATGGTGGGCCACCCAGGGCACTCCATGGGCACTGCCATTGCTTTGTGCCTCTTACAAAGCAATGTAAGAGGCACAGAGCAATGTAAGAGGCACAAAGCAATGTGCCTTGCAGGAGCTTGCAGGAAGTCTAGACTTCCTGCAAGCTCCCTGTGGGCAGGCACAGTGTGGGTTAGGCAGTGTCTGTCAAAGCGTCCCCCATGTCACCTGCCTATGCCGACTTTGGCGATAACTTGACGGCAGGTGGAATTTAACTCAGGAGGGTGTGTTTGGCTTCTGGGTGCCCATGGGCAGATGCACTTGGACAGAGTGGGCCCTGAAAATCAGGTGTGTGTTGCAGCAGCCCGAGCAGCCAGTCTGGAACCCAGCGCACTCGCATGCTAAATTGCATCTCGGAGAGAGGTTTTTGTTTTAATGGAAGCAGTTATTCAACTAGCAGCCTTCAGATGGAAATAGCAGCTCTCTCTATATAATGGGTAAGGGCACTTTAATTAATAGCACTTCTTGGATTTTAATAACAGTGGCTTTGGTTTCTGGCCATCTGATGAGTTGGGGAGCTATTGTCTGGGGGATGCAGGGACATGCAGACCTGCTTGAGTCAGCGCGGACACAATGAGCAGCTCAGAGGTGTAGTAATTTGTGGGCTTTCTGAGCCTCACGCCTGGGTCTCGTTTATGTCTCAGGGCAAGCGCTGTATGGGCAGGGGCCGTGGCAGGCACCCTGCCATTGTCTCTTCTGTTGTGGTGTGAGCTCGGGGAGAACTTCCAGCTGCCTGCGGAGCGGCAGTGAGGCTCTTGTGTGTGGACAGATGCTGCTTTGTCACTGCGGGGCTGCACCCCAGTGGCCGGCTGGCCCTGCTGTGCCCTCGCGGGCTTGGGGCCTTGTGCTCAGTAGCCTCCCCACCTCCCTGATGCTCCCCGTGGACCTGTCAGATGTACCCAGGTCCTTTCTCTAAGGCTTGGCTGTTCTGTGACAGCTGGGGAGAAGTAGCCATGGCTGGAGTGGCTGGGGACAGGGCTGTCCCTTAGGAAGTGCTGCTCACATGGTCCACTGGGTTTTTGTGGAGGGCTGAGATTATGAAGGTGAGGGACCCTCCGCGGGCCACTGCCTGGG
Source organism: Spermophilus citellus (assembly GCF_964194105.1). Lineage (NCBI taxonomy): Eukaryota > Metazoa > Chordata > Mammalia > Rodentia > Sciuridae > Spermophilus > Spermophilus citellus. The sequence goes on from NC_138195.1 coordinate 89,805,326, forward strand.
AGCAGGCAGGCCCGGAGACGCGTGCTGGCATTACAGGCCCTGTGGGGAGGGTGGTTCCAAGGGCAGCAGAGCCCCCGAGGGGGTGGCCCCAGGGAGGGGCAGAGGACAGCAGAGCAGGAGGAGCTTCAGAGATCTGCTGGCGCTCCTGGCGCCCTCCCCTGGCCTGCCGCTCTGCCTCCTGCTGTGTGTGCAGCTCCCAGTGGGCCTGGAGGGGCCTGGGCTCTTCCTCCCCGAGGCTGGTTGGTGCCAGTGGACACTGATCCCATGGAGAGGGCCTCTCACCCAGCACTTCACAGCAGGGCTCCCCTCCCCAGGCCTGGGGGCCTCTGCCTCGTCCAGCAGGGAGCACAGGGTACAGGGGTGTGGTGGTATCAGGTCCTCCTGTCCTTCCTCTCGGACAGGCCTGCCTTGGGTTCGGATCCTGTTGAGACCTTGCAAATGCCACTGGGCCCTCCTGGCCCAGCCCCCGCGCTCGCCAGGCCTGAGACGCCTCAGCACCTCCCTAAGTGCAGGTGAATCCCAGGAGGGCCTGTCCCCATCGGCTCCTGGCGATGGCCTCCTGGCCTGGTGGCTCTCCCTGCTCTCCCCTGGTCTCCCCCTCTCCTGGGCTGTGGCGCTGCCCCTCTGTCAGGACGCCTTTCTCTGCCAGGTGCCCCTGGTTTCTTCTTGAGCCCATCCTTCAGGTCGCAGCTCCCCGCTCCCTTAGGACGCCCTCCTTCCATGCCTGGGCAGATCCTCTGCCACAGGGCTGTGGGCCTCCTCCTCTCAGACTCAGACTCCATGCTGATTTCAGGAGTGCCACACGAGCTGTCCCCTGCCCCCGCCCCCGTGTGTGTATCGGGACCTGGGAAGTGTGCTGAGCCGCTGCCTTTGCCATTCCCTGTTCCCCACCGTGGGGGAAGCCATGTGGGCTGTGGCTACTTCCCTGCCCGCTCTGGCTGCAGGTCCATAATGCACAGGGGACTGTGATCAAGGGGTTGAGCGAGCAGGTAACTGAAGAGCATGTGCCCGGGTGGGCGGAGTGTCCCACTGGGGGATGAGGATCCTGCCTTCTGGTGCCCACGGGGCTGCTGGAGGACCAGCCGTGCAGGCACTCTTCCCTCTCCCCGCCCTGTGCCCTCCCAGATGCAAACAGTGGAGCTGACCCAGACAAAGGGAAGGAGGTGGGTGCCGATCTGCTCTCAGGTACTCGGGGTTCTCACCTCTGGACAGATCCACTGTTTAAATAATTAATTATCATCTAACTACCTGAAACAGAAGCAGGAGCCTTGGGCTCAAAGGGAGCAGATCCTTTGACCCATGAACTTTGATCTCAGCCCCAAAGGTCCGTCATCAGTCCCTCATCCTGTGGCCTGACCATGCTTAATTACCCAATTAACGCATCCTTTTATAGCCGGGTGGTTTAAGGGGCTGTGTAGGAAGAGGGAGGGACGAGGGCCCAGCCTTTGGTTACTAACACGGGAATTAAATATCTGTCTCTTCTAAAAGTCAGGGCGTGATTTATTGGAAAATTGGTGGAAACAGCCCTTGGGGGGTTGTGCTCCAAAGCTGGTTTAGAAGAGTGGCTGCTGGCGATGACTTTTTGATTTCCTCTATCCTACTGAATGTCATTAGCCCCCTTTCATGTAAAATAAATGTTTGAATCCAGCTCGCCAGGGCTTATTTATTCATCTCGTTCCCTTCCCTGCACACCATCATTATCCCTCTGTTGACTCTCTTCTCTGGGAGAACGGAAGCTAACCCTTCCCTCAGAGGCACATCCTCGGATTCAGACAACTCGGGGCCCGTCTGTGCCTGCTCCCCCAGCCCCCTGGCTCGGAAGCCGTAGGTGATGAATCTCGGTCCTGGTAGATCATGTGTGACTGCAGGACGGGGGACTGGGTGATGTTCTGTTGATGATTTGTGGCTATTTATTTGGGGAAGTGGCCCTTTCCCCAAAGAAGCACATTATGCAGAAAGACATCCATCTGATAAGCCGGGATGAAGAAAGCCACTGTCACCATTTTCAAATCAGGAGGCCGGTCCATCATAAATCAGACCCTTATTAAAACACGCTAACTCCGTGATGCAGAGGGCTTGGATTTTATCTTCTCCTTGGCCCAACCCTTCCCTGACCTACAGTAGTGGAGAAGTCGGTAAGGAGCTGTTCATTGGCCAGGTGGCGTGGGGACTGGAACCTCGGGAGACGCAGGACGGTGTCCGCAGGATGACCAGGGGAGGTTCCCGGCCTGCAGGGTAATCCAGCTGACTTCACTGGGGGGAAATGGGATGTCGCAGGCCTTCGAGTTACCCCAGGGAACTGGGATCCCCCGACACAGAGGGTCCCCTACCCCGTGCATCTGGGAGCCCACGACTCATTAGTTCACATTTACGAAGTGTGAAACTTTTCTCAGCGTTAATTCCCCAAAGAGCTGAAAAGTCCAAAAGCCTTGGGGGTCTTTCCTCCTGGCCAGCTGTGATTGTGGCGAGGGTCCACACACAGACAGCATCTGCCTCTGCAGAGAACGCCACCTCCCACTGCCTGCCACTGTCCTGCGGGCGTCCTGTCTCTCGCTCCCTCCCCCCCAGCCCCTTCCCTCCCTCCCTCTTTCCTTCCTGCTTTCCTTCATCCCCCTGCCCTCTCCACAGCCCTTTCAGAGTTAAGAAAACTAGAGAAGTCAAGGCTCCATCCCAAGGTCACGGTGCTTGCGAGCAGCTGGGCAGCAGGGACTCTGGAACAGCTGATGACGGAGTCTGAGACCAGCTGAGTCTGCAAGATGTACCCTGTACACAGTGGGTGCTCCGTAAATGCCCAACAAATACGTGAACCATTGCAATTTGGTGTTGGGTCACGCTGTCTAATATCTTTGCTTTCCCAGACAAGCAGACACCCATCTGGTCCAGCACAGGGTCCCCAGGGTGGCCGGATCCCAGGGACTCCTGCACTTGGCTGCTGGTGCAGTGCTTCAGAGCTTGCCTCTGGGTCACCCGCAGGCTCCTCCTCTATCACCTGGTGACCACAGTGAGGCCACGCTAGGACCTGAGTCTCTGGACGGTGGGAGGATGAGCTGCGAGACTGCCTGGAGCAAGCTTGGCACAGGGGTCACTGCAGGGGTCACTGTCTCTAGGGGCACCCACTGCTGCTCACCTCTCCCAGCTCTGGCTGGGGCGGGTCTTGGAAAAGGAGTGGAGGGTTTGGTGACAGTCCTTTCTAAGGATAGTGCATTCTCCCGGCCTGGTGAAACCTTTAGGAGGTGCGGCTGACATGGAATCAGGGGCAGGGATAACTGGTGTTCGGACGGGTGTAGTCTACTACTAGGTCACCTCTGGGTGAAGCTGGAGGGGTCACCTGAGAGTGAGATGCAGAGGCTTCCTCTCCCCCTCGATGGCGTCTGCCCTGGAACCTGGCCTCCCCACTCCCCCACCCTGCCCGGGTTCTCCTTCTCGGAAAACACAGGTTCATCTGACCTCCACACCCCAGGCTGCCCCTCTCCTGCGTCAAACCTTCCCAGGCCACCGTTACTGCTGCAGGCACAGAGTCTTCTTGGCCCCGGCCCTTCTCTGCAACCTCTAGTCGGACTTGTCCTTGCTCTAACATATTTTGGTCACACTGGGCATCTTCTGTCCAGCGGGTATCGTTGGTCATTCCTGCCCCAGGGCCTCTGCCCAGAGCTCAGAACAGCCTGTAGCCGGCTCTGCATCTTTTAGCTCTTGGCTTAACAGTGACTTCCTCAGAGAAGTCATTGCTGACAACCTGACGGTGACTCGTGCTGCTCACTCTCACTGTTTAATTGCTGCCCGTGGTTTATTACTCCCCCCCAATGCAGGCTCCTCCAGGGTGAGGTGTCTGTGCCTCTGGGCATCACACCTGGCGCATGGAATGCAACCCCAGCTTCTGAGGGAGGTGCTTCCTCCTACAGGTTTCTGGAGAACTAATTCCAACTCTGAGGCTGTTTTCTGGATTTTTCTGGCCTAGAGTGCTGAGCAAATGCTCTCTGGATAAGCAAGTTATCAAGACCATAACGGACTAGAGTTTTGTCCTAAGTGAGGGGTAATTGGTGTGGCAGGGGCCACCCACTGTCCCTAGGGGCACGAGTTCTCTGCAGCAGAAGACCCACCCAGCCCACCAACAGCAGCCAGCAGTGTAGGAGGTGAGCCCAGGGGAGGGGAGTGGGTTGCGGGAGTGTCCAAGAGAGGCCGAGGGAGGTGTCCAGCCTTCCTGCCAAGAGGACATGGCAGGAAGGCACCATCTTGGAAGCAGAGTGAGTCCTCACAGACGCTGCAGCTGCTGGCAGCTTGGTCTGGGACTTCTGGCCTCCACAGCTGGGAGCAATGCATTTCTGTTATCTAAGATATTTTATTAGAGCAGCCCAATGCTGCACCATTTGGGCATTTTTCAAAACACTTTCAAATATAGTAACTTAAGCTTTGTGCACAACTTAAGCTTGATCTTATCATATTAAGGCATATATTTGATGCATTATACACTATTATGAAGATGAAGGAGGGCCATTGTTATGATTTCCCTCTGACAGATGAAAAAGCAAGGAACAGGGACATCAAGACCTTTAGCTAAAGTCACACAGCAAGACAGTAGAAGAGACTGGGCCTAGTATTGCCACTAGCCTTGCTGCCTCCACTTTCAGTCATTCCGAGTCCTGCCTGCTACGTTCTTTTCACAGGAGAGAGCAACATGGGTGTGACTTTGCTCTCAAAGTGTGTTTTTCTCTTGAATGCCAGGCTGAATGGCCTGCTTCTGGCTCTCCCACCCCACCCCCAGGTCCCCAGGGGAGTGGTGCATTAATGGGAGAGGACAACCCGCCTCAGTGGAGGGCCAGGGCATGTGGTCATCATGTGTCCCACAGACTCACAGCAATCCCGTCGGGTACAGGGTCAGCTCCCTGTTTTTCTGGAAAGGCTGTATCCAAAGTGTCTGACCCAGGGCTTGGCATGTACTGAGTATCTGATAAATACTTAGTGAATGAATGAAGCTCAGAGAGATTAAGTCACTTCCCCAAATTACACAGCCATCAGGGGGAGTGGGTCCCTTCCAAGTCCCAGAAGTGTTCCCTGCACGGTGTGGTCGCGAGCCCTCGGTGGGCTCCATCCGCGTCAGCATCAGTGCCCGGCTTGCGCAGAGTGATTGTCCCGGTGGTGCCTGTGGACGAGGGACGCACCAGGCGCTTACTCGGCGAGGAGGGCCGTCTGCAGCAGTGCCAGGCACCCTGAGCATCTGCTGGAAGGGGCCATCCCAATCTCCTGGTGGGCACAGGCAGGTGGACCCTGCAGCCACACAGCCCCACAGAGCGCTGTCCTGCAGACCTGGTCAGTGACCCTCAACCAGGAAAGATGCACACGGCTGACGGCAGCACAGCCCAGCAAGCCGCGAACTCATCCTAATAACCCAGCAGTTCCCGGGCGAGCTCCCCACACGTGAGCAGCCGAGGTGCGCCCGAGCTGCCCGTCAGGCCTGAGGAACCCCCTGGAGGGCGAGCCCAGGGCCCAGAAGGCGTCCCCAGGGGAGTGTCTGAGTCAGAGAAGGCAGCGGCCGCCGAGACCTGCCCAGCCCACGCACCATCTGTATCCAAGGCCCCGGCGGCTGGTACAGGTGGACAGTTCCTTCCGCGTTGAAAGAAAAACATACTGATGACCTCACAGCCCCGAGTAAAAATTGGCCAGGTTGACGGCAAGCAGGTGAGAAGAGGAACAGGACGGTGGGGGGAGTCCCTTGAGACTGAGCACCTGTGAGGCACTTTGTGAAGTGGTTGCCCTTTGGTCAGATGGTCAGTTGGCCCCTCCTCAGTATGGGCACATCCCAGGGGCTGGGGAACCCACCAGCAACTCCTGCACTCGGGAGCTCCTGGAAAAGGAGGAGGAATCAATGAGCCACCGGGACCTAAGTGAAAATGTTAGCAAGGGGCCTCTGCGGTCTTCCAGATCCTTCTGTGGGGTGGGAGGCAGGGAGGTCCAAGGAGGCAGAATGTGAAAATGTAGACCGTGTAGGGAGGGTGGGATGAGGGGGTGGCAAAGGGGGTGTGATGGGCGGGGATTGGGCAGTAAGCCTGTGGCTCCGTATTACTCTCCCCATTTTAAAGTCAACTTGAAGAGAACTTAGCAGCCTGCCCCACCAAGCTGAGCAGTAAGGAAGGTGGGAATTAGAACCCTGCTGCCCCGCCAGGCACACTGGCCACGCCTGTAATCCCAGCGACCGGGGGAATCTGGGGCAGGAGGGTCTCAAGTTCCGGGCCAGCCTGAGCAGCTTAGCGAGGCCCTGTTTCAAAATGAAAGACAAAGGACGGGGATGAAGCTCAGTGTCAAGGGCCCCTGGGTTCAATCCCCCTGGTGGAAGGCTTCTGCTTCTTCCATGTGGACTGTCCAGGACCAGCTGGAAGGAGGACTGGAGAGAACCTATGTCCAGGGCTCTTCCGCAGCCACTCCATGCACTCCAGGAGGTACTGCACCCTGGGTTTGGATCCTCTTGGTTTTGAAGAACTGCTGTACAACTGGAGACCCCGAGGAGGAGGTGTCCAGGAAAGCAGTGGTTCACTTGAACTTGACCCTGAAGATAACAGAAAGCCTTTGCAGGTCACGAACCCAGGGAAAGAGTCCTACTTGCCAAGGCTGTTTTTCAAACACTGTTTTTGAATTGTATATTTCAATCAAAACAGTCCAGATCCGCTACTTGAGAAGTAGGATTTATATCTGCTCTCTCCAAAAGTTGCAAGAGGAAAGAACTAGAGGCAGAATGTATAGCCACACAGTGAAAGATGAGGGCCCAGGGAAGTGACCCCAGGGCTGGACTGAGCGGACGTGGACCTGGGAAGCAGGGAGGCTTGGGAGCAACCAGGCTTCCTGACAGCCCCGATATACAGTATGTGGGGGTGCGGATTTGGGGCTGACCCCAGGTTTTGGGTGAGGCTGGTTCTGCAGGAGGAGAGGCCGTGCTGGAGGAACCAACTGAGCCGGGCTGGGAGGGGTAAGAGAAGCAGCTAAGTCTGGATGACTTTCGTGGGACTGAGATCTGGAGCTGGGGCAGAGAGAGGTCCACGGAGAGCAATTGAAGCCACACTAGTGCTGCCTTAAAAGCAAAAACAAAAACAAAATAAATTCCCCAAACTAACCACCAACATAAAAGCTAAACCAGCCTGACAACCTGGCTTGACACCAGGTAGGTCTCCCGGAGCCCGCCACTGATGTCTTTATACCTGGGCCTCGGTGAACAGAGTGGCAGCCCAGAGCCCGCCCTGCCATCCCAGCACCCTCGGCCCAATGCCAGGCGCCGAGGAGGGGACCCCAGTCTCCTTTGGATTTCCTGGGTTTTGTTGGGCCCGGTCACCACGTTCATGTTATTTAAATCTAGGGATTTGAATGGGACGTTATTAAATGCCTCCTCGACCACATGATACTTGGGATGGGCCGCAGTGAAGGGGGATTAGCAGATAAATTGCTATTGTGATTCTAACATTATCACCAGGTTTGCTGAGGACAATAATTATGGAGCTTACAGTGTTTGGAAATATTGCCTAAATCTCCTCCCCACGTGTTGTTTGTGATGGAAAACAATTAGACAAAAGGTCCTTTTGGTAAGCAGCCTGGGATTCAGATCTGCGGATGAATGGCTTTCTCCCAGACCCGAAGCATTTGTTAGAAGTAAATTATATGTCATTTCCAATCCAAAAGGTCTGCTCGCCATGTTTATTGGGATAAATTAAATCTTCTAAGGAGGGTAAACAGAAGGCCTGATAATTATTTGCTTCTGTATAATTCAAGCTGAAAAGGGTGCTGCCAAGAGGAGGGCCCGCCAGTCCCCTGCATTGTGCCCCACGGGGAAGGCACAATAGGGAAATCTAATTTCATACTGCTCTGCGCATCATATCAAGTTGGGACGGACAGCCCTGCCCTTCAAGGCTGTTTTCAAATGCTGCTTTTGAGGTGCAAATTCTAACCCAAATCGTCTCGATTTGCTATTTGAGAATCAACTTTTATCGTTTCGAGGGGCTTCCTTTTGCAGAAGGGATGCTGCTTCTCCGATCAGACAGGCTTCCTGTCTTCACGGGAGCAGGGTGGCCTCCCCTCCAGCCTCGCCTCAGCTCAGACCTGAGCCTCCTCCGTGGGCAGTGGTGGGCTCCAACAGCCTACTCATGCACCCACTCACCCATCCACGAATCTGTCCATCCATCTGCCCACCATCCACCCCTCCCTCCCTCCATCCGTCCATTTGTCTGTCCCCCTTCCTCTAGCCATCCATTCAGCCACCCACCCACCCACCCACCCATCTATCCATTCACCTGCTCACTCACCCACTTGTTCATCCATCCACCCTCATCTGTATTTCCCCTCTTGGGCCCATTGACTCACGAGGCACAAATACTCACGGGGGCCTTTGCTGGGTGCTGGCTGCCCCAGTGCCACCAACACAGCTGTTGACAAGATCAAGCTGAGTTTATTGCTGAATGTGGCAAGGAAGGGGACATGTGCCCTGGGAGATTCTGAGTGTGGCTGTGCTGCTCAGATACGCAGCTCTGGGTTTGGCCCTTTGCCCTGCCTCTGCCCTACATGCTTGCCAACACTGGTGGCAGTCCCTGAGCACCACACAGGGAGGAGTGGGATGGTGGGGCTGGGGGAGGCCAACTGCCAGCCTGCACTCGCCTCCCCAGCTAGCACCCTGCACTGGGAACAGCTCCCTGCCTTGATGGCAGCTTGGCGCCTGCCCCAGGATGTCATCTGCGGTGCAAGGGGCCAGGCGGGTGTCCAGGCTCAGGTTTCACTGGCTGAGCTGTGATAACATCTGGCTCTTGGGGTCCTAGGCCAGTGACCTCTTAGGCTCCCTGGTGCCTGGCAGTCTGCAGGGAAGGTTTCCTCTGCTTCTAAGCTGACAAGCACCCTTTGCTGATCTCCAGGGATGTCAGTAGCCCAGCTTCCTGCCCCTCCTTCTCCAACGCTGCTTCTTCCAGAGTCCTGCAATGTCCTCTCGGGGGCTCTGCCTGGCTCAGCCTGGAAGGGAAAATTCCGCCCAGCATCACCAACCTGTGCCTTCAGCCTGGGCAAGACTGCAAGACCAACCTATGAAATACCAGGTGTTGCCACTCCAGCTTGGTGGTCCTCTTAAGCCGTCGCTGGTTGGAGCCCTCACTAGGAGGTCACATAGCAGTGCTGCCATGTGCAGACCAGTGTCACTGCCTGACTCACTCCTGCCATCCTTTGCTCCTGCCAAGGGTCCCATGTAACAGCAGGCAGACAAGTTTCAGAGGTTAAGTTCATTCCCAAGGGTGTGCCCATGAGGTGGGACTGCATGGTGGTCTCGCCCCATCCCCTGCTGACCACCCTGAGGGGGTTAGAATCATTGTGCCAAGCCTGGGCTAGAATCCAAGCCCTGCCTCTGATTCCCATGGACTCCTGAGTAGATGGCACCCCTTCTTGATCCACCAGGAGAAGCCCTCTGTGAACGCCAGGGTGGTCAGATCTGGGAAGTCAGGGCCACCAGCTCACGTTGGAAATCTGCTGGGTCAGGTGGGGCAGGAGCCCTGCCTCCTTCCCCACATCCTCTTCCTCCTGTCCCCCAGCTCCTCTGCCCAAGCCCCGCTGCCTGCCTCTCGCTGCTGGTCCTTTGCCTGCTGGCCCCTCCTTCCTTTGGAACTCCGTCCACTTGTGGGGGACATGGCCACCCTTTCTGGTTCTCCTTTTGCTGTCTGTTCTTTCCGCCTGGACTTCAGGGAGCTCCTGGCCTTGGGGACCCCTCTTCTCAAAATGTCCCCCAGACCCACCGATTCAGACCGGGAGAGGCCCATGCTCTGGGTGGTCCCTCTGAGAGTCACTGGTTTGTGTTCTCCTGTCTCTGGGGAAGGCCTGGAGTTTCCCGAACCTTTCCTAAGTGATCCCACCTTTCTCTCTAGCCTGGACTTCGCCCCCATGTGCCAGTGATTCTGCAAAAGGTCCAGGCTTTCTCAGGATGATGAAGGAGGGTAAAATGGTCATGTGGTGGCCGTGGCTTCTAATCCAAGGGACTCTTGCTTTTCAGCAGGTAGGTCCTTCTCAAAATCATCCACAGGCTTGGGAGATCTGGATGCTCACCTCCTGGGTGTTGGACCAAAAGCAGCACTTCAGAAAAATGCAAGCTCAGAAATCAGTAGGGACAAGGTGCTCTTTGATTTCCACCGGGAGACAGACTTAACGAACGAGACAGCTGTTTCTCAGTGTGCTCCCAGTGTGAAGGCGCTGACTAGGTACAAGACAGGCATCGTGGCACTTATCTGTAATCCCAGAGGCTGAGGCGGGAGGATCACAAGTTCAAGGCCAGCCTCAGCAATTTCCAGAGGCTCCAAGCAACTTAGTGAGACCCTGTTTCAAAATAAAAAATAAAAAGAGCTGGGGCTGTGGCTCAGTGGTAAAGTGCCCCTGATTTCAATCCCCACTGCCAAACAAACAAGCAAACAAAAAAAGGGGGTTGGACTAGGTACTGCTTAGTCCCATCCTAGGCACCTGTTAAACATCTCCCAGCTGTCCTGCACTCCATACCCCTGGACCAAAAGGCCTCCTCAGAAGGCCAAAGTCTCTGGGAGTCAAGGCCCCTCTGGGTTCCTTGGACAAGCTGCCTTCCTGGCAGGCCTGCGCTGTTGCCTGCTGTGGCCACAGAATTAGGCCTGGGTCAGAGCAGGGGTCACAGGGCAAAGATCAAATGTCAGCCTCTGGGGCTAGCGCCAGGCTCAGGACATAAATGATGTTATTTTCCTAAGTGGCTCATCTTCCAGTCCGGACCCCCAAAGGAGAAGTGTCTGGGGGCAGCAGGACACGGGTTGGAGGCTGGGTCTGGACCACAGGCAGTCTGCCATCTTGCAGGTACTGGGGCCTGCTGTCACTTTCTCCAGGGGTGGGGGCACCCATGAAAGGCCCCAGAGGCAGGCTTGAGCTGAGGGTACTGTGCCTGGGGCTGTGCTTCCTGCCCCTCTATCCTGACTCCTCCCGCACCCAGGGGACAGGCCACGTGGGCATGCTTATCTACTGAAAATGAGCTGAAATTCACATAATCTAAAATTAGCCAGTTTAAAGTGAATCATTTGGTGGCATTTAGTCCATCACAAAGCACAACCACCTCTTCCGCCTAGTTCCAAAATGAAGGTCTCTTATCACCCCCAAATTAAACCTTGACCCGTGTGTTATGCCTCCCCCAGCCCAGGCTCCCCCTGGCCCTTGGCAACCACCCATCTGTCCACAGATTTACTTACGCTGGACATTTAACAAAGGGAGTCACAGGCCCGGGTCCTTTTGTGTCTGGCCTCTGCCACTCAGCACGATGCCTCCCGGGGTCCTCTGTGTTGTGGCAGGTGTCACCTGCACTCATTTTTATGCCTGAACCGTATTCTACTATCTAGGGAGACCACACGGTCATCATCTGTTCTTCTGTTGGAGGACACTAGGGTTGTCTCCATGGGAAGTACTGATTTTATGGCCATTTCACAGATAAGGAAATTTGGAGTTTGACATTTTTTCCAAGGTCATCCCAACCTGAGTGGCAGTACGGGCACGAGGCCCAGGCTTTGAAATCTCCATTCTCCCCTCCCGCATGTGCAGGCAGTGGGTGCTGGCTTGCCAAGGGAGGCCTGGTCCTCTGGCACTCCTGTCCTGACTCTTTGAGGCCAGAGTTTTTTGGCTGGGCTCTTTTAAAATACCATTTTTAAATATAATTTTTCTGGTAGGGCAGAAGAGTCATCTCTACTGCAACATGACCTCACTGTCACAATATTTATTTATTTATTTATTTATTTATTTATTTATTTATAGAAATTAGCTGGGGGAACTGGCACTCGTCTATAATCCCCGATGCTTGGGAGACTGAGGCAGGAGGATGCCAAGCTCCAGGCCAGCCTCAGCAACCTAGTGAAAGACTCTGTCTCAAAATAAAATAAAAAGGACTGGGGACGCAGCTCAGTGGTAGAGCGCCCCTGGACTCAACCCCTAGTACCTCATTGAGTTATAAATTATCTGTAATAAAGTTCACCGATTCTAAGTGCACAATCTGAGAATTCTGACACCTGCCTACAGCTGTGTAATCATCTCCACAATCATGGTATAAATCCTTCCATCGTTAGCTTACACCCTCCCCAACACACACCAGTGGGCCGCACCCTCCACCTGTCCCCTGTCGTCTCTTATTTAGGGTAACACTTGGAAAACTGCCCAGGTCTCAGCTCTAGGCATTTAGACCTTTGTTACGCCACAGCGTTTATCCATCCAGTTGATGGACACGTATGTTGTTCCCCATTTTTGAGTATCATAAAAACTACTGTGAACACTGGAGCTTTATCTGGGCCATGAGTGGATGGCTGGGCCATGTGTGTGTTGTCATATTTCTGCCCAGAGAGGTGACTTCCTGTGACAGGCTCCCTCTGGGACCCACATGGGGCCTAGTCGGTGGGCACTAAAATGAAGGCTCCACGCGTGTCCTTCCTGGATGGACTGTGCTTTGCCTGTGGTTTCAGATTCAAGTGTCCGGGTGAACTCTTGGCGCTCAGAGGGGGGCCCTCAGGCTTTGCTAAAGAAGCAGTCAGTTTGGGGACAAGCTTGGATTTGAAAAGCTCTCATCTGGATATTCTGAGCCAATGGTTTGCAGTCTTCCTAAGAACCTTCCTCACAGGGCTGCCACCCAGGGACCCTTGGGTCCCTCTGGTGGCAAATGCCTGTGTTGTCCCTTGCCCTGGGGTAAGACGGAGCTCCTGCTATTGGAGGATTTCTGGGTGCTAGGGTGGGGGCTTCTCTGCCTGGTGGGAAGGCAGTTAGGCCCTGGCTTAGCCGTCTACCTGCTGGTGGGTGTGAGGACCCTACTTGTTTGAAATGGAAAAGGGAAATGAGTAGGGAAATGTCCAGGCAAATGTCTGTGTGTTTGGAAAGAGAGCCCTTCTCAGCCAGGCCTTTCCTGCAAGCCATTTGCATGCCCATCTGATAGCAGGAGCCCAGTCAGGCCCACAGATAACACCCATCTGGGACCTTTGAATGAAAAACAAACATTCACTTCTTTCAGCTTCTGAAGGTCATTTGCATAAAACCCTGCAGGATTTCCAAGGCTGAGGGGGTGGGGTGCAGGAGTGGGAGGTGGGAGAGGAGTTTGCATGATTCTGGGAAAGCAGAACTAAGTGGCTCAGCTTAACCCTTATTGCTTCCTTATAATTTGCAAAGATAGTAGACTGAGAAGTTGGGGTGCGGCCCTGATCCTTGTTCTGGTTCCACTTCTAATTCGCACTTGACCTCTTTGGACCTCAGTTTCTTCTGCTATAAATGAGTGAGTAGGATGCACCTCCAGCTCATTTGTTCTCTCAGGCCTTGGAGCTGCACTGAGCATGGACTTTCTGCTGGGAGATGAACTACAACAGCATGCACAAGGTCCCTGCTTTCAAAGAGGGCCCAGCCTAGAGGGGACCTGGCGGCTGACACCAGCCTGTACTGTTGTAATCGTGGTCCACTTTCTGTTTTGGGTGTAGCCCTTGCTGCTCTGCCACAGCAACCTATTTTTTTTTTTTTTTAAAGAGAGAGTGAGAGAGGAGAGAGAGAGAGAGAGAGAGAGAGAGAGAGAGAGAGAGAGAGAGAGAGAGAGAGAATTTTTAATATTTATTTTTTAGTTCTCGGCGGACACAACATCTTTGTTGGTATGTGGTGCTGAGGATCGAACCCGGGCCGCACGCATGCTAGGCGAGCGCGCTACCGCCTGAGCCACATCCCCAGCCCAGCAACCTATTTTTTAAATGGACAAGTTTCTTTCTCCTCCTCTCTCCCTGCTCCTCCCTAATGTCTTTGGGGGTGATTCCAGAGGGTCTCAGAAATGACTCTCTCCCAGATTCACAAGTGAATTTCAACTCCAACAGAGGGCACGTGGAATGTATGTAGCCTTTGAGTCACCTCTTTAAAAGCCCCCTGTTCCTGCTGATGGGCAGACTCACAGCCTTTGGGACAGGAGTCCCCTGGGTTTCTCCTTTGCTAGTAAAGGAATAAAACTCCTTTGTCCTTCTTCTCAAAACCGTGTCCTTGTTATTGGATTGGCATCCAGGACAGGGACAAGCTTTTGGTAACACTGACAGTGGCATTTAAAAAGATCATCCTGGTGTTGGAGGGTGGTCCGGATGGAGGAGGAGGAGGAGGAGAAAGGTCCCAGGGGGTAATGGGAGGGGGAGATAATACTACCTTCCTGTTCTGACCTTGGAGTCTGGGAATCTCCAGCCTGCCCTCATTGGGGGGCTCTAGGTTCCAGGTGACCTGGGGTGGGTCATGCCAGGTGACAGCCAGCATTCCTCTGATCCTGATGAACCCCTTTTAGAAAGTCCTAAAGAACTACATCTGAGGACCACCTTCTCCTGCCTCTGGCCCTCCCTCACTGGCCTCCACACTTGTCCCCGCTGGGCAGGAGCAGAGCACACCTGCAGTGGGCTGGATTCACCCTAGCTCCCACCTGGGGCTGCCTCTGCCTCTGCCTCTGCTCGTACCCAGCTTCTGCGTTTAAGAACAAAGTGAAATTTTATTGTCAGTTGTAAGCACATAAGAAGAGAAACAAATATAATTCTGGAAGAAAATATTTAAGTTCATTAATTATTTTTTTCTGTGCAGAAAGTCTAAAAGTAAAGAATTAAACACTGTAAGAGGTATGACCCTCCTAGCCAGGAGGCACTGCCTACAGCAAAAAGAGATCAGGATCAGGCACCCTCGCTTTGTGCCTCACCTGAGAGGCCTCTGGGATTCAGTTTTCCCATCTGTAAAATTGCAGGGCTGGGCTGGGCGGCTGTAGAAGCTCTGCCTCATGCTGCTCCTTAGTGTGGCTACCTGGAGAAAACCAGATCCAAAGAATCTGGGGAGCAGGCTGTGGCCCAGGCAGAACCTGGGGAGAGGAGGGGACTGGGATTTTTGGTGGATGAGTTAGGTTTTGGCCTCTTTGAAGGATGACATTTTGTGAGATCCTGGAAGTCCAGCTGTTTTGGTGCATGTGACCCTGCCTTTCCTAGATGCTCCTGGGGGCCTCCCCTGTGAGTGCACATGTCCTCTGAAAGAGTCCTCCCCATCTCCTTGGCACCGCTGGCTGGCTTTATCAAAGAAACAGCGCTGGCGGCCCGAATCCAGCCGACACCTCCTCCTCCAGTCCCTTTGCCTTTAAGAATTCTTACTGTGACTGACTGCGCTCTTCTCTTCGGGCACAATTAATTAAATCAATGGCCCTCTCATAAATTTAAAAATACATCCCCCATGTCTTTAAATCTCCGAATCCCAGCTGGGAAACTGAGAGGCGTGAAATACACAGTCATCACGTCACAGCCACGGAGATGGAGTCCTGGAGCTGTAATTCCGTGATAAATGTCTCCCAGACACACGCCCATAGTTTGGTTATGCCCTAGAGGTGACAGGGAGGCTGGGAAGGAGAAGGGGGTGGCCACGGGGCTGCCCTGTACTGCCTTTAGTGACTGGTGTGGACCAGAAGCTCAGAAGACAACGAAGGGTAGGGTCAGAAAGTTCATCATGCAGCTGCCCCCATCTGTAGATTTGGGAGGAAATCCCACCCAGCACTTCTGAACTGCTGGGCAGCAACACCAGGGCTTGCATTGGGCCGCTCATCAGAGTGAGGCTAAGGGTGATCGTGAGGCCCGGGGCCAGACTCCTAGAACTGGCTTTGCAAACAGGTCTGTGCTGAAGACCACACAGATACTTGGCCCACTGAGGGTCTAAGGATGGGATGGAGCAGGAAGGATGGCCCCACCCCAACACAGTTGGGTTGGCAGGCTGGGCACCCATGTAGGCTGGCAGAGCCATGTGACCTCAGCGTGGGTCCTCCTGGGAGCATCCTGGGACCTGACTCACAAGAAAGGAAAGAACTGATAGGTGGCTGGGACTTTCCCAGGTGAAAGATGAGGATGGAGGGTAGTGTTGGAAGAGGGGCCAGAGGCAGGAGGCGCCTGGAAGTCCCTCACTGTGGCCCAGGTTGGAGGAGGATGGGCCACAGCAACCTGGTGGGTGCCATCCCAGGAAGCTCAGCAGAGGGGTGGGGCTGCATGACCCAGGGTGTCACAGGGCACCCCCATGCTCAGCGAGGGCCCCTTGGTGTGTTTTGAAAATTCCCTTTACCAACCTGATTTGAAACGGTGTTGAGGGTAAGGCCTTCTGTCCCCTTTGGTTTCAGTGGATTCTATTCACTTGTATTTCATTTCTTATTCAGTTATTTATAGGTCGATATTGTTCCCAGTTCATTGAGAATTGCATTTTTGAAAGCACTGTTTTCTGAGCTCCTGGAATTTTCACCACAGCGAGATGCTTTGCTTAGGACAAACCAGAGAAAGCCCCGTGGGTCTCCTGTCTCCCCTGCTAATAAACGGGCAGGGGCTCCTGATCTCTAGGCTGACGAGGGGAAGATCAGCTGCACCTGGAACCGTGGGAACATACAAGCCCAGGCTCCCTCTCATCACCAGCAGGCAGCCCAGAGGCTTGGTGGAGCCTCCATTATTCCCCCCAGATCCTGCAAGGGAGTACAGTTTCCACATCTCACTGGTCTCAGCTGGTGCCCAGAGAGAAAGTAGAAGGACAATTGCACCCAGGGTCAGAGCTCCCCCTGCCAACCCTGCAGATACCCCAGCAGTGGAGAGGGCTTGGGTAAGTTTAGCAACAATCACCCAGGCTGGCCCTCTGCATTGCCAGTGAAACTCAGACTCCTGTGTGAGCACAGCGTGTGGGGGCCTAGGAGGCACCCTCTGGTTCCTGCTGTGAGGGACGCTTGGTGCAGAAAGGCCTGGTGGGAGTGCTGACCGCCTCTTTTTGAGGGCCCACCCCAGGGCCCAAATGTTCCGGAAAGCACCTGGTTATTCACAAAGACTGTTACTTTCAAACTTGTGTTTTTAACAGTAGAATTTTAAGGTCAATTTAAGAACATTAAAAGCATACCTAGCCAGGTGCAGTGGCTGGTACCTGTAATCCTAGTGACTTGGGAGACTGAGACAGAAGGGTTGTAGGTTTGAGGCCAACCTCAGCAGTTTTGTGAGGTCCTATGTAACTTGGTGAGACTATCTCAAATTTTAAAAAAATAATAGTAATAAAAAGGGCTGGGGAAATAGCTCAGTGGTTAATCACCCCTGGGCTCAAGCTTCAGTACCAAAAAAGAAAAAAAATTCTATATTGACCAATGGATAGGTGTCATAGGTATAAAATATGGTGTGGGCTACTGACAGGAGAAAAGGAGGCCCCGCTGCTGTCCCTCCTGCTTGGCTTCCTCACGGTGCTGCTGTGTCCTTGTCCTCCCCAACCATCTCATCCAGCCCCTGGGTCTGCCTGGGTACCATGGGAAAACCACTGCTTGAAAATATTCTTGAATCTACATCTATTTTCAGCTTGTGCTTGGTTCTCAGCGCTAAGATAAACCCTGGACCTCATTACACACTGAATGAAGCAGAAGCGTTTTTCATTTTTAAAACGGTCTCCTTCAAGCTCCAAAGCCTGTTTCCTAGTTTTTGCAGGAAGCCAAGTGATTTCTTTGGAAATTGCTAGTTCTAGAGGCATGGGGTGAATCCCAGCAGGGCGGGGCCAGGCTCCATGATCGTGGTGCCCTCTGAATGTCTGTTCTGTGCTTGTCCACTGCTCAGGGGTCCGTGGGGGTTCAGCTAGACATCATGGATGATGTTTTTCTTCTCCCTTTGCTCTTTCTACCCCCAAGCTGGCTAATACCGAGATGCACCCTCTGCTGTTCTGGACTATGCTGATCGTACAAAGCTGGAGCTGAAAGTCGCTTCCCTTAGCTTTTGTTTCTTAAAGATGATCTTCTGTCCAAGTAAACCTGGTTCCTGCAGACCCTGCTCACCTGGGGTCCCTGGCAGGTGGGTGGTGAGCCATTCAGACCTCAGGGTCCCTTCTCCTGGTGTCTGCTCTGGGCATTCCCCTGTGACGTCCACAGTCAACCCCTCACTATGAACCCCAGGGCTTCCCTTGCAGGACACCACCCCACTTGGACCCCAGCTGAGAGACCCACGTCCTGGACGGGTCCTGGCCACTGGTGTGGGCCTCTCTGTGTCCTTTGATTTTGTCTTTGGCAGAGTCCCAGGAACAGAAGTCCTTGATGGCACCTGGCCCTTTCTAGTCACCGACAAGGGAAACCTGAGAAACCATTCTCAGAAATGGAACTAAATTGTCAGTGAATCTGTCCCCATCTGGAGGAGAGAGGAAGGTTTGGGACAGCAACAAAGGCTCCTTTGATTTCCGTTAATTAACTACTTTGGACTCCAGGGGTCTGGAGGAGCTCTCGCTTGACACACAAAGAACCCAGGGCACGGATGATACCCACGCACAGGGTGTCTGCCCTGGAAAGGGCTCCGTGTATTTACCTGTAGGGCAATTCAATTAAAACCAAAGAAAGGGTAAGCCTATGAGATTAGCTCCAGGGACAATGCTGTCAATTGTGGCCCGTTCAAGCAGTCCTGACTAAAGCAGATGTTAAACAAATATTTTGATGGCTCCAATCAGCCCCAGTGTGAATCTCTTATTTTATTTCTTCATTATCTCCAGGGATGGAAATTCTGAAATTCTTCATGGGTAGCCCACTTTGGTGATCTATTCAAACAACCATATGTAGGGAACTGGGTTGGAAATCTCTCCAGAAAGGGACAATTGACTAGGATGAAGACTTTCGGGTGGCGCTCCCTTGGGTTTTTCCACCGCTCTGTCTTCAAAGGTGCCTCAGGCTCCTCAGCGGGGCAGGGGAGAGAGGCCAGCAGACTGGGGCTGGGACTGTATTGCTGGGAGGACCCTTGAAGGAGGCTTGTTGAGGTGTTGGGAGAGAAGAGTGTACGAGTGTGAGAAGAAATGATTGGAAAAGAAGTTTCAGAAGGGCCATCCTGGGCTACGCACCCCTTTCATCACCACAGATGAATGAATGTGTGTGTCGAGAAGCCATCACGTTGAAGTGGCTTCTTGGTTGTCAGCCCATGTGACCACAGTGCCCTCAGAGGCTAGACCCCCAGGACAGAGCCTCACCAGGGTGACCCAGCTTGAAGCCCATCCTGTTTCCATGGGAGCACTCTGGAAAGACCACCGAGAAGTTAGGTCTGAAATCTGCTCTGGTGGGCCAACCCCTGGGGATTGCCTTGACCGTGGCTCTTGGCGGGGCTGCATTTCCTGTAGCATTGGTCAAACTGAGGCCAGTGATAAGATTCAAGGGGTAGAAATGGAATCATTTAATTTGAACATTTTCAACGTCCCATTTTTCAAATGGCCCTTGGCTTTGTACAGACACAGTGTCTGTGCAAAGTGAGAGAGTTATGACCTTTGGCCAACTTTACTGAACAAGGCAATAAAATAGAATGGACATATATAATGCCTTTTGATTTGGGGAGGAGTAAGAGCGTCATTACAGCATGAGTGATTCCATGTCATTGGCGGGGCAGGAATTACGACCTTCTGTTGAGTCCTTGGCCCAGCCTACGAGCCTTAGGAGGGGAAGGGGTGGCTGATGAAGAAAGAGTTGTGCTGGGGCTTTAGGGTCCTGGGGGAGGAATTCCACATCTGCTTTGATGGGTCACTCAGGCTTTCTGGGCCTCAAACTTCTTCCTGTAGAGCTTGAAGAGTGGGTTACCTCCTCTGACTTCTTTACGTTAGGATTGTTGGGATCAGTCAGGAAGAACACGTGAATGTGCTTCTCAGACTCCAGATCTCCCCACAAATCTCTCTAGAGTGTCGGTGTCCTTTTAGCATAAAGCCACCCTACCCTGGAGGCCTAGAATATGTAAAATATATATTGCATATGTTATATGGCCATATGAGGAGATAAATCTTAATATTTGTTTTAGGGGTCAATAATACAGCATTT
Source organism: Spermophilus citellus (assembly GCF_964194105.1). Taxonomy (NCBI): domain Eukaryota; kingdom Metazoa; phylum Chordata; class Mammalia; order Rodentia; family Sciuridae; genus Spermophilus; species Spermophilus citellus. Next base: position 89,825,118 of record NC_138195.1, read on the forward strand.
TGTCAGCTACATGATCATTATTTACCTACAATTGCAGATTACTTGATGAGGATCGTGCCTCTTGGGTAATTGCTTTGTCATCAGGAGATGGCCACATTCTCACAGCCAACCATGTGAATTATAGCTTTTTAATCTCACAATTACAGAGTGGTGTGTGGCTACCAGAGAGGTTGAGATATAATTGCTAATTGCCAAACAGTGCACTGGGACTTTATTTATTTCCTACCATGACAGTTTAACGGCAGATGCAAAGCGTGTCCCCTGGTTTGGGCATGCTTTGCATACGACGAAGTTGAGAACTCACCACAGATGGCGCCGGGGGGGTAGTTTTAGATGGGGGCAATAGGATGCTTGCACTCCTGCCATGGAGGACCCGAGGTGGCAGATAGACGCAATAGGATGCTTGCACTCCTGCCATGGAGGACCCGAGGTGGCAGATAGACGACCTCTGTGTTTCCTCTTGTGTGAGGGCCTGCTTCATCCAAGATCCCCAGTCAGGGGTCAGCACCGAGGTCACACCTTAATGAAGAGCTTTTGGATCAATACAGGAAGGGGGTCATTGACTCGCATTCTAGCCAATAAGTATTGATTCAGCCATTGTTAAGAGGAGGCCAGCACTGGAGTGGACTCTTTGAATTTGGATCTTGGTTCTGCCATTTGCAAGTCTGGTGACCTGGACCTGCTCACCTCCCCTCTCTGAGCTTTAGTTTCCTGCTCTGCAAAATGGGAATGATGCTGACAGACCTTCCTTGGGGCTGTTGTGAGCCAGGTTGAGTGAGATGATGTGGGTAAATGCCTGACACGCTGCCATTGTACCCCTGGTGCAACCCGGGCACTGGCCGCCTTCTGCTGGTTGCTGGTTCCCGTATCAGCCTTAGGGGCAACCTCACCCATCCCAGGGGGTCCTGCTTGTCTGATGTGCACTGAGTGATATTAACATGCTCCATTAGCCCCTTGGCAGGGGCTGGGATGTGGTGCTGGCAAGTCCTTTATTCTCCATGCTGCCCAGCTCCTCCTCTGGCAAGAGCTGGCTGGGAAGCTACTGGGCAAGAGGGGACTTGGCCTGGGCGACCCTGGTGCTCCAGGGAGGCTCCCAGAAATATCTTTTTGTTGTTTTAAGATTGAAGAATGGGGCATGGCTCGCGGGGTTTTGTGTGAAGGTCTTGGTTCGCCACTCGCTCTGCGCGGCACTCCCCTCGGACCCGACATTGTCACTCCGTCCTTTGGTAAAATGCTCCTTTATTGCCAGAGTTCCCATGAACTCCAGGCTCTGGCGGAGCTGTTTTCCTCCGCTTCACCCCACATTCAAGAGCTGCCCGCCGTCCAGGCGTGTTTGCCAGCCCCTCAGCGAGAGCTGCACAGCAGGACCTTGACCCCAGGCTTGGACTTGACCTTCTCAGCCTCTGTTCTGGGCTTCAAGGTCCCAGCCCAGGAAGATAGCTCCTGTCTAGATTCTCCTACCTTTAAATTTTAAATCTGCCTTCCTCCTGGCCAGAGAGAATTTCCATCCCTCTAAGAGAACGTCTCAAAGTACCCCTTAGGGCAGAACAGAAGGCTTCTGGATTCTTCTCTTAGGAACAGTCCTGGGAAAACCTCAAGGGAATTGTCACAGAGCTGACATTGACATTAACGTTGAGCTGCCAGGTCCTAGAACCAGAGTCCCCAGAGGGCTGAGACCAAAGGTGAATGAGCTGGTTCTAGAGAAGGCATTTCCAGGTGGCAGCCCCATGGCAAGGTGTCTGCTCTGTGTGTGTGTGTGGAGGGGGGGTACCAAACAGCCAAGGTGCCTACCGGTGAGCCACATCCTGAGAGCTTTTTTATTTTATTTTATTTTGAGACAAGATCTCACTAAGTTGCCAGGCTGGCCTTGAATGTGGGATCCTCCTGCCTCAGCCTCTCCAGCCACTGGTATCACAGGCATGGTCACTATGCGTGGTGGCTGCTGGGACCCATGTTCATGGCTGTTAATAGAAGCTCCCTCCCCATCCTGCCCATCTATAGGGCTCGGGAACATCCACACTGAAAGCGAGAGGCTTTGGACAAGTGGAATCAGATGCATTCCCATATTTGTCCTTTTACATGAATGCATGGTAGGTAGCGGCGGTAGCTCATCTCTCCATGACACCAAGGCCAAGTGCCGGAAAACAAACTATCAATGCAAAAAAAGGACAGAGGGTGTCAGTGCACAGTTCTAACCCTAAGAGAATGAGCAGTTTCCTTTTTCTGAAGAAGAAGGTGAAAAGCTTTTTATTGCAGATAGGAGTCTTCAACTCTATTTTCTAAAAAAGCTTTGCTTTCTAGGCAAGTCAGACTCACAGTTACACCCAGTCAGACTCACAGCTACACCCAGTCAGACTCACAGCTACACCCAGTCAGACTCACAGTTACACCCACAGTTCTAGGTGTCGGCCCCTGACCACCCTCTGCTCTCTAGGTCAGCGTGGCTGGGGAGGGGTGGGTAGGAAGCAGCACTTCTTGATCCCAGGCCTGCATCCCTGATTCTCACTTCCACGCGACCTTGGGCCAGTTGCTGCTGTTCTCAGCCTCAGTCTGATGACACTCAGGGGCAAATCCTGATTGGTCTAAACAGATGGAGGAGCCCCTTGAGCCCGGCCAGTGGCTGTTGGGTCAGTGAGGGGGGTCCAGTGCTGACCATCGAGGTGGGGGAGGATGCCACAATCATGGCTGTGGTTCTGAATGTTCTTGTGCCCTGTGGGATTCATGCTGAGACTGAAGTCCCCAGTGTGACAATAGTAAGCAGTGGGTGGGGCCTTTCAAGGACGGATTGACACCCTTGTGAGAAAGGTCGGTCGGTCATCCAGTCATCCCTCTTGTCCTCCCATCTCTCTGCCTTGCAAGCTGCCATCTTGGAAGCAGAGAGCCGCCCTCGCCAGACACCGAACGTGCCGGTGCCCTGATCCTGGACCTGCTGTAGCATCTCCAGAACTGTGAGAAAGAGATTCTCTTGTTTATAAATTTCCCAGCTTAAGATATTTTGTGAAGCTACAGAAACAGACTAAGACGTTCACTGAAAGGGAGACATCCTCTTCTTCCATGAAAGGTAACCATGCTGTGTGTAATGGCTGGAACCCGGGTGGTTTCTCCTCAACCAGCCAAGGGCAGACATTCAAAGTCACTGACATCTCAGGTGGTTGAGTTTTGGGGGGAAAAATTTTATTTGTGATATAGTACATGCCACATAAAATGCGTTATTTTAAAGCATCCCAATTCAGAGGTTGATTTATTTATCGGTATATTCACAAATGTTAGGCAATCATCACTTCTATCTAATTCCAGAATATTTCCGTCACCCCAAAAGGGAACCCGTAATACCACTAAGTGTTCTCTATTTCCCCCTTTCTCCAGCCCCTGGAACTCAGTAACCTGCTTCTGTCTCTAGGGTTTCACAGACTCTAGACGTTTCATATGAATGGAATTGCACAATACGTGGTCCTTTGTTTCTGGATTCTTTCACTTAGCATACGTTTTTGTGTTTTCAGTACTAGGGCTGGAATCCAGGGGTGCTTTACCACTAAGCCACACCCCAGCCCTAGCACTAGGTTTTCAAGGTTCATCTACACTGAAGCTCCCCAGGACCTCCTTCCTCAACACAGCTGCGCAGCGTTTCATTACATGGACACGTATTACACCCCCCCCCCCATTTTCTTATCAGTACATCAGTTGATGGACAATTGAGTTGTTCCTGCTCTTTGGTCACTATGGATAATGCACATTGTGTGTGAGTGCTTCTCTTGGGCTCATACAGCAGGTGGTTCTTTAGCTTCCAGAAATCTGGGGAATATGGCCCAGTGGTTTGAGAAGCCTCTGCAGGTTGGCTGCCTACGGTCCTGGTTCTCACACTTCCTGGCTAGGGGCCGATGGACAGGTTGCCTCATGCCGTGGGCCTTGGCCCTTCACCTGTCAGACGGTGATGGCTCCAAGGGAGTGCTGAGGAGTGAGTTCTAATGGTGGAATGCCAAGGAGCTCTGTGAGGCCCACCCCAGGGCCCATGGCCTTGGCTGGCTGCTAACACCCTCTGCACCCCCCAGAGGAGCCTGACTCGCTGCTCACCATCGCCACCTGCTGGGAGTCAGCAAGCTGCCTTTGACCCACCTCCATGGCGCTTGCAGAGGGTCCTCGCAGGATGCACCTGGTCACCCCTGAAGGGCACAGTGGCAGGGCCTTCCCGGTTCCTTCACCCTGGCAGCGTTCTTGAAGACAAGCTTCTTAATCTCTGTCAGCCCCCAGTGCCAGATCTGCTCCACTGTCGTAGAGCTAACACCACATCAGGGGTCTCCTGGGCCAACCCTCTTCTCAGAACTTACGCCCTGGAGCCTTCTGGGTGCCGTCTCGCAGCCCCTCTGGTTCAGGGTTGGCATGTTAAACATAGACGAGTCACGGCCGGATTCTCACCCCTCACCCTAATGCCAACCGGCACTGGGGCTGGAGCGCCTTTAATTCCACGCCAAGACATGGCTTCGCTGAGATATATGAGGCCAAGGGAGGGCCTTGGGGAGGGCGGCAGCCCCCCCTCCCCAGCCGTGCCCCGATGTCATAATTGATGTGCTGTAATTATTACCTCGCGCTCTCCAGCCTGAGCAGAGGACCGCGTCCTGATCCCGGGGGGCACATGCATCTCAGCAGAGCTCCTGCTCCCGGGCTGCAGTTCAAGACGGCTCAGTGTCACAGAGCCCTGTGCACAGGCTGAACCCCAAGGCTGAGAGGGGTTTGATTTAGCCCCGCTGGAGCTCAGACCCGGGGAGCCTATCTCCCCTGGCCTTTGCAGACATCTAGGTCTTATAGACTCAATGCACATCAACAAGAGGACCCCCAAATCCCTTCCCAGTTCCAGGTCCATGTCTGTGAGTCCCTGCTGGCTCTGTCTGGTGGTAGCTAAGAACCTAGTCCTGGAATGGAGATGCAGATCCTGCCTTCATGCTGTTAGCTGTGTGATGGAGGGCAAATTCCTGCACCTCTCTGAGCCTCAGTGTTCTTATCTGTGAGCAACACTCCTTTATCTAGTTGCTCTGTGGACTGACAAGACAACACAAAGTGCCTTGGTCAATTCTCCAAAATGGCCAGCAGCTGTCACTGCCTGGTCCTCCCCTCCAGCCTTGTCTTTAACGAGGCACACCTGGCCTGCCCACCCTCTTGCATCCTTTGAAACCTCCTCCCCTGGTTTACTTTGTTCTGTTCTTTCCCTAAGCAGTGCCAATCTGCTGTCCACAGGAGCTGAGTGTCCCTGACTTGTCCTTGTCCCTCACCAAGCTGGGGACCAGCCTGTTCTCCAGGTTACGCTGCCTCGCCGGGCATCTGTTCCTCCCGCTCCTCTGGCTCTGAGCAGGCCTCCTCCTTTAGCACCGATTCCTGCCTGGATCCCTGTGGGGGGCTCCCACCCACTTCCCTTCCCCAGGCTGCGGATCATCTTGCCAACCATGGTCCTCCCAGCTTCACACTTACTGAAAGGGCTCACAGCACCTGGCTCCTCCCCACTGCCCTTCAGCGAGTGACCCAGATGACCATCCAGCTTCAGGCCAGCCTCTGCCACAGGGAGGCCGCGTAGCTACTCCCGACACACTCCTCCCCTCCTGCCCCTCGCCCTCAGTTCTCAGAAGGCCTGGGCCCAGAAATAGCTCCATGTGGCTTTAGTGACCACTCCTTCCAGTCTTCCTGCCAGCCCTTTGTGACCCTGTTCCTCACCTGGCACCAAATACACCTGTCTCTGCCTCCAAGGTCATCCTGAGGTGCAAGGTGTGTCTCAGAACACCCCAGGGATCACAGCTCACACCAGGCTGAGAAGCTCGGCCAGTCTATTTATTGGGGGATCTATCTATGAACCCAGCTTTTTAAAAGAGATTTCTGTTGCCGATAGAATGTTCTGGAATGCAGGAATGGCCCATTGAGGGCCAGGACTGAGCCGCAGCTTCTAGGAGATGTGGAGCTGATGGGAACACATGTGCCACTGAATTTCTCAAACTTGGAACCACTTGAGCGTGGTCTGTGGCTGGGATGAAGGAGTCTTAGCAGAGAGTGGCGCCCTTTGCTGATGAAGAAGAGGCTGGGCCAGAAAGAGGACAAGGGAAGCAAGAAGTAGGAAGAGTTGGCCAAAGGTCTGACCTTTGTAGGGGGAGCTGCTCTGAGCTGCCCTGAGCTCCTACAGGACCTCACGCTGCCCGCCGGTCAGCGCAAGTCTGGTTCAAGGGAAACCAATATCAGGCCTGCCAGCCTGTGGCCCGAGCTCTGGGGTTCAGTGCACGTTATTACACCCGTTTCCATGTCCAGGCCCAGCGTGAAGCATCCAGCTGCGACAGCTTCCTACAAATTCCATGGTGTTCTGTTTAAGGGGAAGAAATGCATCCAGATCTTCCTACCTGCTTTCCTTGCTCTGTCAGCCACAAAATAAATTAGATGGGTCAAACGTTGTAGATTTAATCTCACTGTGAACTGAACACACAGTAGCTCTCCTTGCCATCCGAGAATCTGCGAGTGCTCAGTGACCCCCCGGTGAACCAGAGGGGCCGGGGCGGCCGGCAGGTGCAGCTGGAGCCGACTCAATGTGACATTCACCACGATTCTTTGTGCCCTTCTGAGAACTGCTGGGTAGCGTTTGGAACCGAATACTCCAGGGCTTTCCCTCACCGTCTCACAATTACCTGGGCAAAGTAGAAAAAAGGAGAAATTGAGAGAGTGAGGGACAGAGGAGGAGGGAGGAGGGAGGAGGGAGAGCATCTGGGGAAGGGGGCAGGTTCCGCTGGGGAGGCCTGGAGGGCCAGCTCCAGGAGAGGGTGGCATGGCAGCCAGCCGGGAGGAAGGGGGATAGGAAGGGCGTTTGGTGGAAGCAGGCTGCTTCCCAGTTCCCCGCAGCACCCACAGCTCTGTGCCAGGCCTGCTGGAGGGTGGGGAGAGGGTGCAGATGCCGGAGGCAGGGGTGGCACCAGCCCTGCAGGCAGAGGCCTGCGAGCCTGGTGGCCTGGGAATCTGTACCTGTCAGCGGCTCCCCAGGTGGACTAGCTGCAGCGATCTGGTGGCCTAGCAGGGACAGCCAGACTCAGAGCAGACCCGCCATGGGCCCTTTCTGTGGGACGAGGCCTGGGCTGGGGACTGAGGGCTCCCTCCTTCCACCCTCGCCAGCCACCCCGCAGAGAGCAAGGGGGTGCCCTGCTGTAGGCGCCTCGGGCTTCAGGGGGGCTGGCATTTGGAAAGGTCGCTGGGGAAGTCAGAGTGTGGTAATGAGCCAGCCCCCACCTGGGTTAATCCTGATGGCACTGGGTCGTCCCTGGGGAAGGGGACATGGGGGAGAAGGGACCCCTGCTCCTCTCCCCATCACAGACAACGTCTGGTCTTCAGGGGCTCAGGGCCGGAGGCTACCTCAACTCTCAGAGTGGGGTGGAGGCTTGGGGCTGGGAGAGGGGAACGGAGACCCGCAGGGCACACTTAGGGAGGCCGGTCCCCTGTCTCTCTGTCCTGCCACCCGTTCCTCCATTGACTCGTCAGCAGAGTTAACAGCTGACGCCTCATCTTGGCTGCTTCTGCAATGCCACCATCAGCGGAGACTTGACCGGCAGACAGACAAGCGCTGGCAGCAGGTCTTCTGCGCTCAGTGTCTCCCAGCAGGTGACCTATGAAGTCAGGCCCCAGGCCTCGCCCACGTCACTGCAGAGACAGAGACTCTATCTGTAGAGGGCTCCCAGGAGGGCAAAGAGGCAGCCTGCCACCGCCCAGCTCAGAACAGGCTCCACTGTCACACGTGTAATGCAAAGGGAAGGACAGGGAGAGGGTTCAGTCCAGGGTAAGGGCAGAGCCCTTGGGTGGGGTGGGGGGTGAGGCCAAAGTCTCCTTCACCAAAGTCTCTGAGCCTCCCTAAGTGCCAGGTGCTGTGCTGGCTGGAGGGCCCTGTGGCCAGCAGGGCTGCCCAGCCTTACAGGGCTGGCGGGGGGTGGGGGGTGGGGAGGGGTTTGTTGATAACCTTGGGGGATTTATGGCCAACCCGCTGGGCTACTCCCGGGCCCCTCCCAACCAGAGGCCAGCAGGGAGGCCTGGGTGGGTGGTAACAGCCACCTTATGTGGTCACTCAGCTCAAGGCCCATCCAGCTGCCGGCCACCAGTAGCCCCAGGGCAGTCACCTGTGGGAAGACCTTGGCCTTGGGGCCCAGCACCACCTTGAGCCATCTGAGCCAATTTCTACCAGGGCCATGGGCAGAGCCCTCTCTGGGCACCAGCCCTGCATCAGAGTCAGTCTGAAGTTCCGTGGATCCAGGGCTGCCCTTGCAGCCATTCCCCCAGCCCCAAGGCAGCCTGAGGGCGGGGACTGGCTGGCTCTGCCACCTGGGCCCAGACCTCCAGCCTGTCAGTCTGAAATCCAGACAGGGAGGGAGGCCCAGGCTCCCGCAGGTGTCTCTGCTCTTTGGTACCCAAAGAGCACGATGAGGACTTGTTTCCCAGTGGCTTCTCCACCTTGAGACTCCAACCTGAGGAGAAAGATGGCCACGGGTGGGTGCTCCTATTTGGACCTGAAATGTCCCCAAAGGCCCAAGTGTTGAAGGTTTGGTCCTCAGCCATGGTGCTATTGGGAGGTGGTGGAAGAAAGGCAGGTGCACCCTTGACCAGATCGTGGGACCCTAGCCTCTTCCTCTCTCTCTTTCCTTCCTGGCCACCGTAAAGTGAAAGGCTTCATCTACCACATGCTTCTGCCATGACGTACTGGGTTTCTACAAGCCTAAAGCAAGAGTCAAATGACTATGGATTGAAATCTCTGAAATATGGACCCCAAATAAACCCTCTGTCTTATAAAATCTGATTATATCAGGCATTTTGTCCTAGTAATGTAAAGCTGACTAGCACAATAGAATAGAGGGGGACTTTCAGGCAAGGTACTCAATATCTCTGTCCCTCCTGCCCCAGATAGTCTTTGGCAGCTGCCAAGACACACATCTCAGACCCTCTCTGGGCAGAGGGTGAAGGCTTTGTTTCTCCTGATCACTTCTAGAATCTCCGGGATGTACTTTTGTCTGGGTTGGGTTAGGAGCTGCTGCAGCAGCCTTGCCTGCCTTGCACGTCAGTCCCCCCCAGGGCCTGACATGTAATAGGTGCTCAGTGAACATTTGTTGACTGAAGAATATCCTGACACGCTTGTCCTCTTTGCTCATCAGATAGCAGGAAAGCAGAGCTTGCTCGTGGCCCAAGGTGGCAGGTTGTTCCCCAGGCACAGGTAGAGAGCTCACCGTGTCTCACAGGCCCTGGAAGGCCATCATCGTTGTTGGTCTTGTCTTCTTGGCTCTGGCCTCTGAAGCTCTATGCCCTTTCCCCCTAGGTACTGCCTGAGCCAAGGGCAGTTGCTCTTTGAGGACCCACAACCTTCTTTGGAGGTTGATGTGAGAGGGATCCCAGGGCCTCGTGGTAGAGTTTCCACAGGCAATATCTTTACGTCACCACCGTGCCTCTGTACCTTTCTATTATTTAAGAATAGTGAAACCCGTTCCTTTGTGAAGTCTGTGGTGTTCATGGCCAGAAGTAAGCCAATGAGGCTTTGGAAGACTTGCTCTGGAGGCCTGGGGATGGGGACAGGGGCCAGTGTCAGCAGCAGGAGGGGGCCTCTGAGGAGACCCTTGCAGGCCGGCGGGGGCAGAGGAAGCAGATGGAAGGCAGGACGCAGCATGAGAGCAGGTGCACCTGTGGAGCCCCCCTGTTTCCACTTGGGTGCAGGTCCAGGCGCAGAGAGATGTCCAGTGGCCCTCTTGGTTCAGGCACAGTGACGGGCAGGAAGCAGGCACAGGACAAATGCTGTGGGAAATGGTGATAGAGAGGACGAAACTGGGTCAGGTGCAGATCGCGGGCAGCCTTGATGTCAAGGTCAGAGGTTGGCCTCTCCTAATGCTCTTGGCTGGAGGAAGCCACCTGAGATTTCTGAAGCTGATTTGTGTTCACTTTTAGGAAAATTAATCAAAAACAGATGCTGTCTTTCTGTCCACTTAAAATTGTTTGTGGTGAAAACTTCATTGAGGTGAATTCTTAGATCCGAGGCTCGGGAAGTCTCCTGCTTTAATGGTGAGTCTGTCCACATCTTGGCATCTAGACTATGTCATGACCCAACACTGTTCTCCTACCACCCAGTACAGATCTAAGGCTGGATGGGAGGTGTCTTCAAAGGAAGGGTGTAGACAAGGATCAGCCAGTTTTTATTTTCTTGCTAAAAAGGAAGATTGAAAATATGGGTGGACGTTGTGGGCCATTCAGTTTCTGCCATTGCAGCTGCAGAACAGCCACAGACCACATGTCAAGGGATGAGTGTGGCTGTTTTCCAATAAAACTTTATTTATCAAAATAGCTGGTGGTCTGGTTGGCGGACTGCAGGCGTCAGCTAAGGTGATTTGGGACCCAACCCTCTTTTCAGGCCCCCTTGCCTCGTGGCTCCCATGTGGGGCCGCCATTTTGGTGAGGAATTCTGGTCTGGCTGCCTGGATTCAGAGGAGGGGCTAAAGCTGGCTCCTCTGTCCCCAGCAGTGGGGTTAGCCCGACTCTGGGGTCTTGGCAAGCACCCTGGCCTGGGCCAAGCCCACGGGCAGCTGGAGGGTGGAAGGCAGAGGCGAAGCTACTGAGGACACTGGCTGGGAGGGCGCACTCCAGGGGGCCTGGGCCTCCGCAGCCCCGCACCTCCTGTCCCCACTGCTCATCCTTTCACAAAGGGACACTTGTCAGACATTCCTCCGCTGGCCACTGTTGACATTGCTGTCGCTCTCTGTGGGCGAGTCCCTGTCACTGATGTGACGGACAGCTTAAAACATGCTTAGAAATGCTGTCAGCTCTCCTTTTGAGGACAGCCTGCCAGGACCCGAAGAGGCAGGGCTGGTTGGGAGGCCATGCCGTCCTGGATGACACGTCCTAAGTGGCAGGTAATCCTTCCCTTAATCTCCTTGCTGCCCTGCGAGGCTTATGGTAACCGATACCCCTGTGAATGGCATGGAGTCCGATTGAGTTACCTGGGGAGGCCGGCTCCTTCCTGCTCCTCTCCTAATGGAATGTGTTCAGATAAAGGCACCTTGAAGTTGGCCAGGGTCTCCCGAGATGCCGCTCTGAAGGGAAAATTTGATTTCCCCCAGGCCGGGCCCAAAACGACTTTTTTATTTTCCCTGAAGCATTTCACCATAGCTCCCCCATGGGGGGCACTGCACACCTGTCTACAATTATGGCCTGGGGGTGGGCTGGGGAGAACCCTTGGGGCTTAACTGCTTCCTATTATGGCGTTGGCCCCGATTCCAGGGTCAGAGCAACCCTGACTCTTGGGGAATTTCACTATCCAAATTCTTCCTTTCCCACCATGATTAAGGCCTGTTCTATAGCCTGCATGGACCCAGAGTCTTCATGGATCCATTGGGACTGGAAGGGTGAGTGATTTGATTTGGTCATTTGTAAACTGGTCCTAGGTCCTGGTCCCTCTCACCGGGAACATGGAAAACAGCCTTGTGGAGCAGAAACCTGGCTGCTAGCCTCTGAATTGCAGACTTACTCTGTGGGTGACCTTGACCACATCTCTGCCCTGGGCCTCTTTGTAAAATGGCTGGGTTAAAAGATCCTTCAGGCCAGGCATGGTGACATACACCTGTAATTCCAGCTATTCGGGAGGCTGAGGCAGAAGGATCACAAACTCAAGGTCATCTTCCAACTTAGTGAGACCTTGCCCCAGAATAAAATAAAAAGGGTTGGAGACGGAGCTCAGTGGTATGATTACCCTGAGTTCAAACTCCAAAATAAAATAAAATAAATCACTCAGGTTTAGGGTCGCCAGATTTAGCAGATTAGTGTAAGTATGTCCTATGCCACATTTGGGGCACACTCACACTAAAAAATGATCTGTGGTTTATTTGAAATTCAAATGTTAGTGGGTACATCTTACCTGCCGACCTCCTTGTGTGGCTTCTACCTCAAGTACTTTCTGAATCTTCACTTTGGGATGCCTATTTTGGTTTTCATGTTGGTGAGCAGTGGTCGCCACAGCAGGAGATGTGAAATGCCCAGGTGATTCTGTGGTCATTCTCCCTGATTTTCACTCAGGCCCAAGCCCAGGTCTGTTGAAACACTGGTCATGGCAGCAGCTCCCGTGCCTAATGGAGTCCCTGGCACCCATGTTGGGTGGAGATTGGTTGAATGGATGGATGAAGGGTCTCCAGCTCAACATACATCCCACAGCACCTTTCAACCTTCCTTGGACCTTCATGTGGTGTAGGCTCCGGCTAATAGGACTGCCCCGCAAGGGCCCATCCTTGCCAAGACACACTGCCTGTGTTCATGGTGACTCCTCCTCTAGCTCCACACGTCTGTCACGGTGCAGCATTGAGCCACCTGGCCTGGGGCTGATTCCCCTTGTCCCACGGTGTGTCTTTGGGCACTTTCTTTAACTCTCTGTGCCTCAATTTCTCATCATAAGCTGAAGGCAACGGTGGAACCTACTAAGGCTTTTGTGAAGGACATGCACAGTGTTATTTAGAATAAGGATTCTTATCCTACTTCATCAGCAAACCCTACCCACAGCCCCACAGGTCCCCTCCTCCCTAAAGACCTCCAGGATTCCCTTTTCCCTACCCCACAGGGGAAGGCAGTCCCCCCGCCAAGGGGTTTGGGATAAAAACAAGAGTGGTCATCTCTCCCCTTTGTGATCTGCCCTACATTATGTGGAGGAAGGACCAGCTGTCCCCACTTGGGAATTCACTCCTTGCCTGGATTCAGAGGCCCAAGACCCCTCTGAGTGAGTGAAATAAAGTCACGCTCACACACAGATGCCATCAGAAACAACGTCAGTGTGGTATTGTGACCCTGGGGGCATTTTTATCTATACTTCTCACCAAACATCTGCAGGACCAGTGAAGGTAGAAAGTAGGTACCCACCCAAGTATGAAGGACATTGTTGGTGGGATAGAAAGGGCAGGGGGTTAAAGTTCAGCAGATGCACTGAAAACCCCACTTTTCAGTCTGTCCTTTCAGACTAAAGACAGCCAGAACCTTCTATTTCCCTGCACATGAAAGGGGCTCAGGGATGCTGCCTCTTAGCAATGGGTGGACAAAGACCCTCCCGGTAGAGAAAGAGCCACACCTGCAAAGTGCTCCACACCAGGGACACTCTACCAACACCTGTGGTCAGCTCGCCAGGCCACCGGAGGCCTTGTTACTGAGCTCTGGGCCTGGGGCCACTGGTTCCACAATGGCTCCTGTTTGTGACTGAGCCCAGTCAAAAAGCTGGACATGCAGCCCAGAGCCCTGAGTCCATTGTCCAGAGGGAAGGGGACATGTGAAGCCCTGTCCAACTCCCTGCCTCAAAGAAAATGTCTGCCCAGGGGGACAATGGAGAGCGTTGCCGTCCTAAAGTCGCTGCCTCCCTGGTCCTCCCGGGTGTAGACTGGGAGGGCCGGGAGTGGAGGAGGTGGCCTCCGTCCCTCCCCACCGCCCTTCTCCCGTGGCTCGGGGGCTGATATATGGCGTACACATTCCCTACACCACCAGCTTCTCACCTCAAGAATAAAGGTCATTGTGAGCTTCCGCGGTTTGAGCTAGTAAAGATTTTTATAAAAACTCACTGTCTTGATTTGTGTTCAAGTACTTTAAAGTTCACATATTTCTTGCTTGAACTTTGCGGGCTGCAGTCATTTCATCCGCAATCAGCCTGGATTGGTTCTGCTTATTCAGAGCCCATCAATTACAGAGACCCGCCCGCGCCCGTGCGCAGGCTCTGCCCCAGGCTAGCCGATTTATCTGACATTTAATAAGGAGTTTTAGATTTTGCAGCTTATCAGAAGAGCAAGGCTCGAGTGCGGGTGAGCCGGAGAATCCCAAATAAGTGGGCTGCTCGGGGATCCCTTCCCTCCAGCCCACTCCTGGCGGCAGGTCCTTCTCCTGCCCTGGGCTTGGGTTGTGCCTTCTGTCTTTTCCCAAAAGTGTTTAACAGCTTGAAATCATTTCAATGTTGAGAGACCAACGGGAGCAAGCCGAATCCAGCTTTGTCAGAGAGGAGCTCTGGAATTGCAAACCGGGATTGGGGAGCTCAGTGACTGTGGGTGTGGAGAGGACGAGGTCCCTGCCCCAGTGGCCACACTGTGTGGTGGAAGAGCAGGCGCAGACATGAACACAAGCCCAGGCTGGCTGGGGGAGCTGCGTCTTTAACAGAGGCACCAACGGCACATTATGGGAACGCTGGGGCTGGGGAGGCATTAATCTCCTCCTTGGTCTGCACCTTTTAGCTGTGGCTCACACAATGCGTGCACATTCTCCCTCTTTCTTCCACTTATTCATTTTTGCTGGGGTTGAATCCAGGGTCTCGTGCACGTTAGGCTAGTGCACCCCGGCCGGGCTACAGCCTCAGCCCTCCCTTTTCACCTTTGACTACACAAGAGATTCTGGTGTTTTAGTAAGTGGACTTACAATTGCTTTTTAATATGAAGACTCAGTGGATCTCGCCCCTCCTGTAGGAGGTTCCCTTCTCCTGGGCATATTGTATGTTTTACCTGCCCGGCTTGGGTTTCGCAAAGGCTCCTTATGATAGAAATTTCCTTAAATGTAAGAATGCTGGTTGGTTGAACTGGTCGCGCAGGGTGTCTCGGGAGGAAGAGGAGAATTCCTTGCTTTCACCACCTAGTTCCTAGGATTCCCCCCAGGGATTTCCACCCTCATTTTAGACATTTAGACTTACGAGTTCATAGGTGTCCCAACAGCACCCTGTGATGGGCCCTCAGCAGTGCCGGTAGCTCATTCCTCCTTCAGAATCTCTCAACTAGAGATCCCTCCAGTGTGGCTGACACCACCTTCTCCAGGACAGTAGAGTGTCTACGAGGCTGGTTCTCGCACTGTCTCCTGGGAAGACAAGATCTCCTGGGAAGATCCGGCTCAGCCCCCTCCCCGAGGTTCTGTGAGTGGTGCCCAGATGGGGCCTGGGGCAGTGCTGGATGGGGAAGCCCAGGTGCCTCCCCTGCAGGGTGAAGTGTGGGACTGACCTCCGCCTTGATGGCTCCACAGCTTATCCCACGCCAGGCTGGGGCAGACCCCGCACGGACCTCTCCAGCAGGTCTGTGGGTCCAGCCGCTGCCCACACAGCTGCTTGGACGCAGATGCTCCAAACCCACCCTGTCCTCACCTGGGTTCCCCAGTTGAGTGAACATCATGGTGACAGTCACTTCCTCTTCTTTAGTAGTTCAATCAACTACTACATCCTGAGATCCCACCTCAAAACAAACCAACAAACAAAAATCCTCCAACGCATCTGTTTCCCTCCGACCTGGGCGCCGATCCCCTGGAACAGGCCCTGGCCATCTCACGTGGTCTGGCCACCTCACGTGGCGTCCCCGTCCCAGTTCTTGCGTGGCTTCATCGATCCTCTATACCAGTCACTGAGGGATTCTGTCTCCTAAATGGCCAATCCGATGTTGCCATTTGTCAGCTCCGAGATGCTCCCCACTGCAGCTTGGATGAAGCAGTTCCTCTCCTGGTGCTCGGGGCCCGTGCGGCCTGTCCATCTTCTGGATTCCCCTCTCCTGCCCTGGGCTTCTCCTCCCCTTCCTGATCCAGCACCCTGGGCACCTTCAGTGACTGACTTCTGCCTGCGTTGGCACCTCCAGCCCCTGCCCAGCAGCACAAGAGCTTCGCCCCTGGTTTATCTGCAGAGGTAACCCCCTCCTTACGCCTCTCGGCTCCTCTGGGCCCATGCAGCCCATCCTGCCCTGCAGGCAGCACTGCCACCTGTATTAAAACCGCCTGCTCAGGGGGCTCTTTCCATGGGACCACTCGACAAGGGCATGGCCCTCCGACTCCGGCACGTAGGTCAAATCCTATGAAATGAAGCTGCAGGAGTTTCTGTGAGACATGGCTGATTTTTTTTTTTATTTTTTTTTTAAGTTGTCAATGGGCCTTTATTATTACTTATTTATAAGCGGTGCTGAGGATCGAACCCAGTGCTTCACAGATGCTAGGCAAGCACTCTACCCCTGAGCCACAACCCCAGCCCTACACTGCTGATTTTTGATGGACCATTTTAATCTACAAAAGTGGCCATTTTATCTGACTCAGTCTCACACCTTCATTCATAAATATTTGTCCAGCAAGGACGTGAGCTCGCTCTTGGTTTGTATTAGAATGTCTTTGCTTCTCAGTGAGGGGAAAAATCCTTCTTCAAGGTGTAGAGTTTCGACTGTCAATTTCAGCTGGTTGCATGAGACTCGTGAAGTGGGTATTAAAGACCCAAACTGGATTATTTTAAGATCAGAGTGCAACATCACGAAGGAAAAGCCCCATTCCCTGGCTGAAAGCTGCATAACTGCCCACCTGCGTCACACCTGCGTCACACCTGCGTCACACCTGTGTCACACCTGCACAGCGTTGAAGAGGCACCTGAAAAGGCTGGTGGGGTGGAATCCTCAAAGAGGACTTGGCTGCTTTCATGGAATTTATGGTACAGGATTAAACATTTAGGTGATGATTTTTTCACAAGTTATGTTTGTTTGCAGACTGTTTTCCTCTGGTGAAAATATGATTTGTAAATATGACTTTAGAAACAGACTTTTTATTTTCCTGGTTAACATTGCCGATGGCCACATCAGTCTCCAGCAGACTCCTATGACTTCTGAAGATCCCTGTTAATGGCCGAGTTCCAGTTGCCTTTCATGCCCTGTTCTGTCTGCAGAGTGTGGATCCTTGGGAGCATTTTCCTGTGAGATGGTAGTTAGCAAGAGGCTGCCATCTATAGACCCTTGACCCAATTACACACTGCTGTAGCCGGAAACTGCAGTAGCACCCGGGCTCTGAAGAGTTTGAGCGTCCGGGGCTAGATTTTTTTTTCCTTGACCTATGTTTATTCTGCACAGGAGCTTGAAGTGCCGACTGTGAGACAGACTCAAGGGTCTTCTTTTAGGATCTTCTCTAGACTGTAGGTAAGGTCTAGTTCCCCAACTTACAGATGGAGAAACCGAGGTCCTCAGAAGCCAGAGGACTTGGCACCCAGTGTTTCCCAGGACCTCAGGGCACAGCTGGGACATTCACCCAGGCTAAATGATTATCCCATTCCCAGTCATATTCACCCCCATCTTCTTCCTCCCCCTCCTCTTCTTCCTCCTCCTCCTCCTCTGTATGTGGTTCTGGGATTGAATCCGGGGCCTCACTCATGCTAGGCGAGGCTTGCTGGGCCGCCCGGCAGGCCTCGAGCTTTCCATCCTCCTGCCTCAGCCTCCTGAGTAGCTGGGAGGACAGGTGTGCACCACCACACCTAGATCCTGTCTACCTCCTTGATTCTGGGAAACAAGGCTCTTGGCAGAGATATGGAGCGGTAGGGGGGCGCAGAGGGGGACAGAGGGGCACAGAGGGGTGCAGGGTCAAGAAATCACGCCCAGTCCAAGGCTGATGCTGCCAAGTCAGATGCTCCCGCCAATGCCGGGGACAGGCTTGCCATTTCAGAACACACCCAGTTGGTCCTTTAGGCAAGAACAGTGGTAAAGACAATAAAGCCAGCAACAGCAGTGCCTGTCCAGCAGGCTGTGGAGGGGACACCGACACAGAGCCACGACTGTCCACGTGGAACGCCTCTGTGTCTAGCAACAGAGTGAAAGAGCAACAAAGCTGTCAGCTGCTAAGGAAGGAGAGTGGGGTCCAACCTTGACAGGACCCCTGGTGCAGAGACAAACGGGTTTGGCTGTCCTCAAGCTTAAACCCGCAGGTTCTCCCAGTGAGACGGCTGCTCCCGGCTGGTTCCCAGTTGCCAGGCCCAGCCACAAAGGCCACTTGTTCCTGCGTCCTGGGCCTCAGAGCACTTTCAGAGGTGCCAGTCACCTGCAGCTCACCTGAACCACACACGGCGTGCTGTGCTCTACACCGTCCTCATCTCCCTGCCTGAAAGCTGCTCTGAGATGACCCTCTCTGAGGTGGAGGACACTGAGCACATAGGCTGGGGGTCCCAGGTGCCATGCAGGATTGGCTGTCACTGTTTCCGGACAGCCCGTCATGTCTGCTCTGCTCTGGGACCCTCCAGGGTCGGGCCAGGTGGGTGCTCTGCGGTGCGCACAGAACCAGGCGCAGACGTCTCAGCGTCTTGCTGCAGGTGAGCACTGCTGTAGGCTGGCTGCCTCTCTCGCCCCATCTGAGTGGACTTTGTCCTGCATGGTGCAGAGCCCACCTGGCACCTGCGGTTCTGACCTCAGGCCCCACCTGCCTTCCCTGCCCGGTCCCACCTAACCCTCGGCTCTTTCTCCCACCGCTCCTGGCCTCACCAGGTGTGGTGCCCACGGGGTGAGCTCAATCGTGGCTCCAGCCACTCTGCCCCCCACAGTTGTCCTGGCACTATTGTTCCCTCTGCCCGGACACCCTCACCCTGGCCTTGCAGGCTCACCGCCGTGTTCCTCCCTGGTGACCAGGGACACCTCCGGGCCTTCCTGGGTGAGATGGGCTGCCTCTCCATCTGCAGACTCCTACCGCTGGGCTCCCATCCTGTGACTGTGGTCTCGGATAGGTCAGGGACTGTGTGCTTCAGCTTTCGTTCCCGAGGTGGAGCTGGGAGCTGCCTGCCTTGGTTGCTCGTGAGTATTCAGGGACAGAGTGAATGAACGGGTGGCAGGCACACAGCCCAGAGGCCTGTCCGAGCAGAGACCAGGCCAGGACAGAGCATCCTGTGTCTCAGGACTTCTGACAGCTTAGGGCAGGATCTACCGACTTTTCTGTAAGGGCCAGAGGGCAAGTATTTGAGGTTTTGTGGGCAGAGTGTCCCAACTCCTCAAGTCTGTTGATGTGGTACAAAAGTGGCAGTGGCCAATGGAAACAGATGCTGTTTCAACAAAACTTTATTTAAAAGCCAAGCAGAAAGATTCAGCCCAAAGTCTGCTGCTGTTTGCTGGTCTTTGGCTCAAGTTTGGAACGAGCCACCGAATGAGCCACTGATTGTTGCTGTGCTGCGTTCCCCCATGGGCTGCAGTTCTGTGGCCTGTTGGGCTCCAGGGCGGGGCACGTGGGCATCTCGTACTTTGGCTTATGCTCTCCTCCTCCTCGGCTGTCATGGGAAAGGCCTGAAAGCTTCTTCCAGGCCTCCAGCCAGCTCCTGGGTCCTGCTGCCCAGGTCATTCTGAGAATGACCCATCCCCACCAGAGCTGGGGGAGATGTGCCAGGAAGTGGGGGTCTGGCTCTCTGGGGTCTCCCCGCGCCCTGCTCCTCTCTTCTCCAACCCCAGCCCTGGGTTCCTCTCTATATCAAGAACTCAGTGACGACCCCGGCAGGTTCCCGTCCAGCCACCTCAGGGTGCGTCACAGACCTCCGCCAACTTGGGACGTTTTGTCATGCCCTCTGTTTGGGGCTCAGCTCGCCTCTGCTGTACTGGGCAAAGTCAGGGTTGGCTGGAATCTGGGGACTCGAGTTGCCCAGGCTGACCCACCCTGTCTGATGCCCAGGCGGGAAGTCCGCCGCAGAGGTGGAGCAGCCGGTGTCCCCTGGGTGTCTCTCCCCACCTCTGCGTGATTTCCAGTGTGTCCCCATTCATGACCTTGCCTCAGAGGTCACGAGGCTCACTCCTGCCACGTTGTCCTCATGGAGGCAGCCACTGAGTCCCGGTCAGGCTCCAGGGAGGCGACAGGGGCTCTGGGTCCTGATGGGAAGCAGGCAGGATCAGGTCTAGAATCGGCCATGTTCCCCTTCCTGGGTCCTGCTGCCTGTCACTGGGCCACTTAAATTGTCTGCAGTCTTTTCAAAACTTCTGCAAAGTCAGTGTCGTGGGGCCTGTTTTACAGAGGAGGAGGAGACTGAGGTTCAGAGAGGAAGGCAGGGGGTCCACCTACCCCTGAAGTTCTGAGCCAGCTCTGTTGGGCTTGCAGCGTCCTCTCTGCAGCCCGTGGCTTCTTGTTGATGCTTCTGCATTCCCACTGTCCTTAGGTCTTAGGGTGTCTGTCCGTCCATTCTCTCACGGGGACATGCAACACTTTCTTGTGGACCCTGCAGGTCGGGGACTTGGGCCTGGGCTCCCTTCTCAGTGGGCTCCGCTGTTGCTCAAGGTGGCCGTGTCAATAGCAGTGCTGGGAAGGGACGCGTCCGTTCACTAACTCCGCGTGACAGTGACGGGCGGTGATCAGGGCTGGTGTTCCGCCCACTCTCAACACCCCGTGATCCTGGTGCAGAGATTTACTCTCAGGAAGTCCTTGTCCACGGGGAAATCTGAGAAGCCGGCTGAATGGCCTGGTGCAGGAGCCGCCGCGGCCTCCCAGCTCCTTTCTCCAGAGCAAATTGGTCAAATCAAGACACAAAATGCCATTGTTGGAGGAGGACGTGGCTCAAGTAGGGCTCCTCGGTACCCCCGCAGGCAGGGCGCTGTGCTTCTCCACGGTCCTCACAGCTCACAGGTAACTCCTGGATAGAGGCCCGGTGTCCATTCTCAGCTTTAGTATGTTTAACACCCCCTAAGAATATTTTTCCCCCTGCTTTTTAAATTATTATAGCCTTAAGGATAAGAAGTGTTTAAAGTGAGTAAATTTCTGGGAATTTTTATTTCATAGGCCTCCAAAGATCCCAGGACACTGAATGATGAGTCTTCTCATTTTACAAACTGAAGCTCAGAGAGGGGAAGTGACTTGGCAAAGATCACACAGCTCTTTGAGGGTCTTGCTGCCTAAACCAGGGGGTTTTGCACTTGGGCCTTTGGAGGCTCGTTGCTCTCAACTTCTGAGTCAGCGCTTTTTTATTGGCCTGATGCAGTTGGTCAACGGCAGCTCTGAATGCTGTCTGGACTCTTCTGGTACTTTCTGGGCCATCCAAAGGTGCTGGTAGGGATCCCTCACGCTGGCCTGGTTGTTGTGCCATGTTGTGCTCTGTGTTTCATGCTGTCACTGGGTGACATTCTCTATGTGGCTGACAAAGTGGCTCTAGCCAGGGGCTTCGGACACCGTTTTGTCTCCCCCCTCCTGCCACAGCCACAGGTCAGTATCTGGACCCCTGGCTGCAAAGCCCAGTCTTGCACGGCCGCCTGGTGGAAGGAGGCCTCCCCAGCCACCTCTCCCATTCTCCTGTCCCCCTGACACCCATTTTGTCCTGCTGAATTCTCTCTCTGGAAGCCAAGGGTGGCGGAGCTGCAGCCCTCCGCGGCCCTTGGAGGCGTTCCTGACCTGCGCTGGGCAGGAGGCACATGACCCAATTCCCCTGGGTCTTCACAGAGCCATTTTATTTCCCAGGTCAAATGATTTGGTGATGATGGTGATGATGAAACACAGCCGGCGTCACCCCTGCCGCACGGCGGTGCTTGGCTGCAGGACCCCGACAGCTCTGGGACACTCCTGGAGACTTTCTCACGCCCCCACCCAGCCTTTCTCAAAGCCTGATCATCACAGATCTTCACAGATGGTCCTGGTCTGCATTTGAGGTCCCCAGGATGTGTTTCTTAGTGGAAATAATACCTTTATCGTATTGATTTATTTTTATGTGGTGCTGAGGATGGAACCAAGCGCCTCACACGAGCTAGGCCAGCGCCCGGCCACTGAGCCCCTGCCCCAGCTCCAGCCCCAGCCCCCGCCCCCGCCCCTGCCCCTGCCCCTGGGGGGTTATTTTGAAGGGCAGTCCCCTGGTCTCACTTGGCCCTACCCTGTCAGACCCTGGGACTGGAGCCTGGAGTCTGCTCTTCAGCTCCCAGGTGATTGTCAAGCCCCTGGAGCTCGAGTCTGGGCAGCTGGGGAAGTTGGGAGGGTCGGGTCATCTGCCCCTTGGCCTAGGCCAGCCTGGCACAACCACGTGCCCATGAATGACCGGCTGAATCATGGAGGTCATGCCCCTGAACTTGACCCTCTGGAATCTCCTCCCCCTGGTCCTCTAAGCAGCACACCTGCTGCTGGCCTGCGCAGAGCCGACACCACGGGAGACCCCTCCCTTGTCCCCAGTCGTCTCCCCTTGGCTGAGACCACGTCGGTGTCTCTGCTCCCTCGGCTGCTCCTGTCCACAGCACCTGCAGGCGGCCCCCCTCACCTGCCTGCTGCTCAGGTGACCGCATCGCTGTCCTCTGGAAACGAAGCTCGTGCGTGGCTGCAGCCCGCCGAGGCTGAGGGTCAGGCCATCCTGCCCTCCCTCTGCCCTCTCCCCAGTGTCGCCAGCCCACCTGGACCACGTGTCTCTGAGGCCTTCGTCCGCCCCCACCCCAGCCTCAGACTTGTTTCCTTCCTTTCCTTCTCAGCTTCTCCCAGCCCTTCCCTCTCTGGCTTTGGGTCCAGGAAGTTGAGGACTGTTGGGGCTCCAAACCCTCAGCCGAGGCACAAAGCCCTCGGGGAGCAGCCTGGCCCGCCCTCCTGGCCCCCCAGCTCTTTCCACTCCCCTGCGAGGTGTTTGTGGCCGAGGTGGCTGAGTCGCCTCTCCTGCTGCAGCCCGCAGCAGGCCCGACTCCGTGTGCGCCTGTTGGGTTTAAGGCCGGAGCACCAGAGATTTCTCAGGGCATTAACTTTACGGCGCCATCCCCTCTAAAACGGGGCAGAATGGCAGCCCTGCCTCTGTTTTATGGAAACCAGTCGCTGCACAGGAGAAACTGGCTGTTTGAAAGCGAGTTAAACATGGTACATCATCACATCTTTTGTTGCTAACGGCCTTCCAAGGACGTGCAGCTGGGTGTCCCTGTGGGCCCCCAGGACTAGGTCCTCCTGGGACCCGGCTCACGTGGTGTCAGAGCAGGCCCCGGCCCTTCCCTCTGCAGCCTGTTTCCACCTGGAGCTGCAACCACTTAGTGTTCCTGTCCATCTGTGAACGCTGGGACTGATAAACTCTGACGACGAAGCCTTCACGCGTTTGTGTGTTGATTAGAGGAACTAATTTCCTCCTCAGATTCAGTGCAGCATCTTTCTCTTAAGCCCCTCACACACCCTAAACAGACAACCCACACGACAAATGGTCTTAAAAATTCTTCAGTGAATCCGTGTCGGTGCCATGTGTGATCACCGCCTGTCACCTGACTCTCACTCTGGGCCCACTTGGGCTCTAGGAGGACGTGATGGGCCACCTCGATTGCCCCAGAGGCACCAGACCCTGACAGCGAAGAAGGCCACTCAGGCCGGTCAGACCTTGTGGGTCGGGCCACCAGCCAGCTGTGGCAGGCTGAGAGGGCACGAGTCCTTCCCAAGGTGACTCCGACTTGGCCCTGGCCAGCGGCTGGGCAGGCTGCGTGCTTTCCCATTGTTACTTGTTTGAAGCTAGTTCACCACCTGGGTGCTGAGGTGGAACGGAGGTCTCCCAGCCCAGGCACCCTCCCTCCCACCCCCAAGGGAGTTGCTCAGGACAGTGACTGCCCTACTCTGTGGCTGTAGCTAATGGGGATCCCTGTGCAGGACACCAAAAGGCTGGGTGCAAGCTGGGGACACAGAAGTCCCCAACTGAGACAGAGGCTCGAGATGGGGGCAGGTTGAGGGCAAGAGGCTGGCTCAGGGCAGACATGCCACTCAGCACAGAGCTGCAAGGTGGTGCGGAGGCCGGGAGCAGCCTTCAGGGCCTCCTGAGGCCAGGGTGGCACCCCCGGGCTTTGAGACAGACCCTCACCCTGGCGTGGGATGAGGTGAGCAAATCTGCACATTGAGGAAAGCAGATCTTCCCTCAGTGGTAAAAAGCAGGGAGCCCAGAGAAAAGGGGAGACTGGGGTGAGGTGAAGGGAGGTCAGGGCTGGGGAGCAGAGAGGGCAGGAGGGTACTGCCAGCAGGGCAGCCCTGTTCTGGAGGTGAGTGGAGCTCAAGGCTGGGTCACGTTGTGTCAAAGGACCTTGAGCCCAGAGGAGGCCTTGACCATGGGGGAGGGACTAAAGAAAGGGCTGGAATAAAGATGGCCTCAGCAGCCTGAAGCAGGCGCTCCTGTCCCCTGGCCTCAGAGGAGGACACCCCTTGAAGTCACACCTCATAAGCTCTTGTGCGCTAGGCCTGATGCAGCTTCCCGGGCGGCCGAGCTCACCTTGGTGGGGTTCTCTGGGGTGGCTCTGCAGGGGTAGGTGGGAAGATCCTGGGGCTGTGGCTCCACCCAGCCGGGGTGTGGGCTTCCCACGTCACCCGCTCACGTCACCAGGGCTCGCCTCACCTGGGCAGGTGGGCGTCTACAAGGACAGGCCGGGTCTCCACAGCCAGCTGTGCCCGGGGCTGCTGCAGGCCCAGGTGCCTAACCGAGCAGAAGTTGAGGTGGGGGGTGTTTGGGGTTCCCTGATGGCCCTCGGAAACCCGTGGGATCTTAACTGACTCAGAAGCTCTCATGGCCTGGCTCTGGCCCTGTGAAGGCAGCAAAGGATGGTTCTGCCCAGAGATCAAATGGTCGAGGGGCTGATCAAAAGGAACTCCTTGCACCTTGGGAAACTTGGCCTGTGGATTCTTCTTCCAACTTCTGAAGTCCCTCCATCCAAACCTCAGCCGGCAGATTCCCGCCAGGACTCAGAAAAGCCGCTCCACCCGGAGCCTCTGATGAAGGGCCCAGCCAGGAATTCATAAAGTATTTATTGAGCTGCCAAAGGCACCCCGACCCTCCCTCCCTGTGTTAGAATTGATGCAAAGTTTCCGAGACAAGCCTGCGATTGCGGCTGTCACCAAACAATGCCATATTTCTTTTCTTCTCTTAAATTCTAGGGATCATTCCCTGTAAGAGGGCAATTTGTCTGTCAGGCAGGCAAAACAGGGGCCGCCCCCCGCCCTCATTAAGCTGACAGCACGGTTATTAGCCGAAAACGAAGCCAGCCCGCCGTGAGGGTAGCCACTGTTTTGTGGCGAGCGCCAGGGAGATATCTTCAGTAATTAATTTGATAAATATATTAATTATGAATTGAGTTGACAGTACGATCAGATTGCCAGCCTTCCAGACAGCCTCTCCTGATAAGTAGCTCTGTGATGAAGTGGTTGGGTTTCAAGCCTGTCATCCTGCGGGCAGCCGCTTATCACCCGTCTGCCCATTCACTCTGTAATTTCCTGCGCATTGTAATTAAATGGTAGCTTTCTGATTGGAAGTGACTCCTCAAACTTAATCTCTTTCTCTCTGAGTAGGTGGGGGAGGGGGACAAAAAAGCCCTTTGTTTCAGGACATTTTTTATGTGAAGACGCAGGGCTGCTCCCCCGACTCCTTTAAATGAACCGATCTGGAGCTGAAGGGCACAGAGAGGAGGCCCAGGGACGCAGGACCGGGGGCCTCCATGTCCCACGCGGCTGTCTGGGTCTCTGGCCCTTGGGCGGATGACCCCTGCTCACTCCTCCAAGGGCCCGTTTCTGGGCCAGAGAAAGAAAGGGTTAGTCAAAATGACCACATCAGTCCCCCCCCCCCCCCGGGCAGGGGGCTCTAGGATCCCGTGGCTCTGGGCCCCTGGCCCCCAGGTCTGGGGAGGGGGGAGGCCGGGAAGGGAGGCTGGCAGCGTCAGCTGTTTTTCTCCAGGACAGGTCATTCAGGGAGTCCCTCGCCAGCACTTTTTTTCCCCTTTTGATGAAATTAATTATGAACACTGCCCGGGGTCATTTGACTCCGGAGATACATGTCAAGATAAAATATTTCAGAAACACTTATATTTAATAATTTAATATGGTGGTTCACATTTGGGTGCAACAAAGGGAATTATTGGTAATTGCAAATTTTAAAGAGGCAGGACGAAGCCCAGAAACGCAGGGGACCCTGGGACTGAATCAGGAAGGTCACCAGAGGGTTTGGCTAAGCAAGGCCCAAGACCTGGCTTGAGGATGAGGAGACTTGTCCTTTGTGTTCCTGGCAAAGAAGTTAACTTCTGAAATCGGAGGTGGCAATGCCCAGTGCCCAGCCTGGACATGGAGAGTGAGTGAATTCTTCCTCGGAGAAGAGAGTTTCAGCCCCCGAATCATAGAGAGTCTGGGATTTGAGACTCAGAGCCCCAGGCTGCCCCAGGCCCTAGGGCTCAGGGGCAAGATCCCAGATAAACTGGCCCTCCTCAATCAGTGGCCCTAGGTCATGGAGCTCCCCCAAAGAACAGCAGCTTTGCATCAGATAGGGCCAAATTCCAAACCCAGCTGTCACTTGTCTGATATGCCTCAGTCTGACATCTGTAAAATGGGCTTGTAAACTATCTACCTCAGACTGCATGCAAAAATCAATTGCAATCGTGCAGGTCAGGTGCTTTCCAGAGCAGTTTAATACAGCAGTTAAGAGCCTTCACTGTTACTAATGATAAGCTCTCTGAAGGTAGGTGATTCAGTCATCTACATTTTACAGAAGAGGGACTGAGGCACAGAGAAGCTAAGCAACTTGCCTAAGGTTCCCAGCTAGTTAGCAGAAGACCTAGGATTTGAACCCAAGAATCTTGGCTCTGGATGCTGGGCTGTCTCTGTGAGAGTTGATATCAGCATGTGCTGGGGGGTCCCTGAATCAAATCCACACTCCATCTTCCCTGTGGGGGGGACACCAAACCTGCCAGTTCCCCCAGTTCCCCTTTAGACAGAGGATGTCACTGTTTCCTTTGCAGTGTCTGCAGGGACGAGTGGCAGCCCTGTGCTGCCCATCAGAGGTCTTGCTCTTCTGGCTTTGGCTCTTGTCTTGAGTCAGAATGGAAGGGGCAGTGGCCTGCTGATAGGGAGGCACACAATCCAGGTGACTTTGGCCAGGTCAGGTCCCTTCTCCAAGACTTGATTTTGCCCTAAGACTCCTCAAAATAATCTGAGAGTCTCGATTTCCACTTCCCCCTTAAGCCCTTAGTATTAAGGCACATAGATGCATTCTGGTGGAGAACTGGTGACACTCGGGGAATGTCCGTCCCTTGGCCTCCCGACATTTCCCATCATCCCTTGAGGTTAGAGTGAGGTCCTAGGACTTGCTCTTACCAGTGGGCTGCAGAAACCACAGGTGACACTTCCAGGCTCAGGCAGTTAAGAGCCTGTGTGTCCCCTGGCCCTCCATCCCTCAGGGAGCCAAGACAAGCTGCAGGTGGGAGGGGGCAGCCTCAGTCTCCTGGTGCCCGAGATTAAGAAGTGAAACACCTCTGAGGTTTGGGGGTTTCTGTTCCCTGCTGGGCCTGAGCTTCTTGACTGCTGTATACTGTGTGTCCCCAACATAACCTCTGTCCGTTCTCCAGGCAGCTAAGTTCGTCCTGGCCACTGGGCCTTTGCACCAGTCATTTCCAGAATGCCCACTGAGATTCACACCCTTCAGCCCTGGTCTCCCTTCTGTTCGGTCACCTCTGAAGACCTGGGCAGAGTTTCATGCTCTTCCCTCGATCATGCCTAGGGGAACATTCCTGCTTCTCGTCCATGCACGACCCTGTCACCTGTTCTCATGGGCCTGCTTCCCTGGTAATCTGTGAGGTCCTCGAGGGCAGAGCCCTGTCCACCTCTCTCTATCCCCCGAGGCCTTGCCCAGCCCTGGGTGATCCCCAAGGGCTCAGCCGTGCTTCCTGCCTGAATGGAGGAGCGTGTCAATAGGCACTGGGCACCTCTGTCCCTCTGACCCTCAGCCTGCCTGCCTCCCTGTCCTACACTCATGGCCATGCTGTGGCCAGCGGCTAGGCTTCCTCAGGAGTGTGCCCAAATAAACTAGGCCCAACAAGGACCCAGGCAAGCTGCATTGGCCTGCTCCTCGGCCACCTGGCCCTGTGGCCCTGAGGGAATCAGGCCTCCAGAGCCCACTGCTTCTCTAAGTCTAAAACGTAGCAAAGGCTCTCGCCCCCGGACAGCTCCCACAGATGGCCCCCGGGTAGGGGGTCTCTCGTGACAGGGTGGAGCAGGGCTGGGTGCAGTCTTCCCTGGTGAGGTGGGCAGCTCCTTCTCTTGTGGGGTGGGGGGCCTTTGCCTCCGACCCTATAACGGGACGTTGCCCTGCTCCCATGGACAGCACT
Source organism: Spermophilus citellus (assembly GCF_964194105.1). Classification (NCBI taxonomy): domain Eukaryota; kingdom Metazoa; phylum Chordata; class Mammalia; order Rodentia; family Sciuridae; genus Spermophilus; species Spermophilus citellus. The sequence goes on from NC_138195.1 coordinate 89,852,894, forward strand.
CCTGGGAGGCCTGTGGCCACAGAACAGCGCTGGAGCCTGAACTCGCCTTCCTTGGGAAACCCAGCATCTTCCTGGACACCCATGGCCCTGGTCAACCACCTGGGAACCCTGGGCCCAACTCTGCGCGGAGGTCAGGGGTCCTGGCATTGGAGGGCGGGGGCCTGTGTGCAGGAGTCGGGGGCCCTGTGTTGGGGTTCCCACCCATTGGGTGCCAATCCACTGGGGTCCGCCAGCACCTGCACACAAAAACCCCCAAAGTGCCACAGCTGTTTGCCTCTCACGGGAGGGAGCTGACACCCGGATCAGGCACAGTTCTAACAGGAAGGGAGGAAGGGATCACGGGAGGCAGCCGAGTTCTACTCTGTTTCTTTCAGGAACAGACGTGCGTTTCTTTCTTTCCCGAAGCTCCAGACGCTGTCCTTTTCTTCAACTTTTCAAAGCGAACTTAAGAGCCTCAGTTGGGACCCGAGGTGAATATTTCCCTTTGTCGGATCATCCTCGAATCTATATTTTAACATGTTTCCATTATATTTCAAAGAGCAGACGGGATTGCTCTTGGGGGAAGAAAAAGTAAGACAAAGACAGGGAACATTCTCCCACCGCCCTCCACTCCCGACGTCCTCCTCGGGCCTGAGCCGGCGGCTGTCGCCGGTTAAGTCCTGCGCGGGGAACCGCAGGCTCCTTTATTTTATACCAGAAGTGACTGGTGAGTGGACGCAAATTGATTTTGGAGAGGATGGTAAGTGATAATCCTCCCCAGTTTCCCAGCAAAGAAAATACACCCATTCGAGGGAATTTTCAATTTGGGTTTGAACTTGCTGATACCTTTTTAGAGTCCAAGTGGAAACTATGGTGCTTTTGTGTGCCTGTCGCCGCCGTCTTTGCTTCATGCCAGGAGGAGGAATGATAAATATGCAGACGCTTTGATGTTCCTCCGAGGGGCTGAGGAGAAGGCAGTTGACACTGTGGTTTTCATCCCTCGGCAGGGATCGAACGGATGCTTGAGAATAAATGGCACCTGTGGAGAGAGTGGCTGTCCCTGATTATGTCCCTGAGCCAGCCTTCCCCACCCGGCTGGAGGGCGCTGGGCTGGAGCTCTCCTGGCAGGGGGATGTGAGGGCGGTGGGTGGGGGGAGGCAGGGGCTCTCTGTGTCACTCCGACTGTGGGAAGCCTCCCTGAGGAGCCGGGAGATGGAGGCTAATCTGCAGGCCACCAGAGAATGGAGGAAGCACTTCAGAGATGAATGCAGCGGCTGCACTTGGCTCGGGCACCCTCCCGGGGCCTCGGTTTCCCCAGCTGTACAAGACACAGGCCTGGCCGGGCCACCCCCAACGTGCTCTTTTTGCTATGGATTGAGAATACGAAGTGGCAGGACTGTCCTTGTGTTGGGGTGGATCCCTTGGAGGCACCTGTCTCAGCCCCTACCCCTCAAAGTGCGGTGCGGTGGGTAGGGGCCAACGGTGGGGGTGGACAACCAAGGTATCCCTGGAGAGCTGACGACCTCACCCTCCGAAACTGGCTGCACTGTGACCTTCGGGGGCCCTGGACACTGCTGCCTTGCTTGACCTGCCCTCCATAAAACAATGTTTAAAGTTTGCTTTGTCAACTCTGTGGATCTAAAGATGGGGGGTCCTGGCTGGTCACTGTCACACCCATTATCCTTGTATGCATTTTTTCTTCTGATTTTAAGGGAAATGAAAGTGAAAATATTTTTGTGTGGGCTGGGGATGTGGCTCAAGCAGTAGCGCGCTCGCCTGGCATGCATGCGGCCCGGGTTCGATCCTCAGCACCACATACAAAGATGTTGTGTCCGCCAAGAACTAAAAAATAAATATTAAAAATTCTCTCTCTCTCTCTCCTCTCTCACTCTCTCTTTAAAAAAAAAGAAAAGAAAATATTTTTGTGGGCCCTTATAAAGCTCGGCAGGCTCTGTGCTCACTGCCTCCCAGGGGAGCCCCCTCCTTCGGAAGCCGCCAGCCTCCTTCTGGGTTTGCATAGCCAACGGGCAGAACTGCCCCGTACTGACCAGAGGGACAGCAGCAAATGGAGCTCTGTTCGGCTGAGTTGTGTCACATGAACTTGGCTGAGAGGGAAGGTGGGGGCCATCCTGACATCAGGGCCCAGCCCAGCTCTGGGCAGCTTGGTGCACTGGGAAGAGTATGGGCCTTGGGGTCAGAGTCTTCTGGGCTCTCTTCTCCCTCACCTGCTTCCTCTCTGAATAACCTGGGGCTAACCGCTTGCTCTTGGCCTCAGTTTTTCAATCTGTAAATGGAGACAGATGTCACCCTGACCACAGGTCTCCTGAGCTGTGCAGCCCTTGGTTAGGGGGAGCGATTGTTGCAATGTCACACTTGAGGTGACCACAGGATCCCTATTTTCTAGGGAGCCTCAGCATCCGTGAGACCCTGTGAATGCACTCCCAGTTGGTCGACCACAAGTCCAATTCTTGCTTTGGGAAGTAGCTGTCCTACTGGGGCCGACACCAGGATGGGATGGGATATTTTTGCTTTCCTTTCTCCAGAAGATTTTCCGGACAAATCATCTGGAAATGTCTGTGTGGGGAGCAGAAGCTCTGAGCCCTTGCAGAATTCTTCCCATTAGTTCACTGGCAACAAACTTTTCCTAAGTTGGCCGATCGTAGCCCTGAAGTCACGATGTGCCACTCAGCTCTGAGTCAAACCAGTGGGAGTTCTGAAGGTTCCTGTAATTTCGTGTTGAAACAATACCTTAAATTAATATTTTCTTTAGTTCAAAAGGCTGCTATGCCTTTGGCCAAGTGTTCCTGCTGCAGGGTACCAAGGAGTAACCCTGGCCAGGAGGGCCTGCGATGTGGGGACAAAAGCCCCCTCCACACATCAATAATGGAAAAATATCTCACCCGGCGGCATTAGTCCACCAAAAATGTTTTACACGGGTTGAGTGCAAAAATCAATTCTGAAGTGCAGTATATCACAGCCCGGAAATTACACGTGTCCAGTCAAAAAACTGAGGGGAAACAGCAGAGGGGAGGACAGTGGCGTCTCCACAGCAGTGGGGCCCTGCAACCCACGCCCAGCTCCCTGGCCAGAGGTGGGCTCCAGCCCCGGGTGCAGCTCCCCCACCTGCCCACAGCCCCAGAATTGGTCGAGGAAGAGGGCAGTGTGGAGGCTGGGGCAGGGAGATGAGGTAGATTTGTCCCACGCAGAGAGCCCTGCACACCTCGTCCAGTCCAGAGCCTACTTGACCTGGCTGCCTCTGGCACCTCCCTTGGCTCAAGGTCAACACTGGGCAGGCAGACTGTGCACACTCCCTAGCCCCAAGCCCTTCTTATCAGGGCACCAGCATTCAGTGAGATTCATTCTAGAATACAGGTGTTGTGGCCACAAGTGACTTCCACCAGACATAGATGGGTGGCCTCCACACACACCCCAAGCCAACTTGCCTTCCCAGTGACTCGTGGGACACCCCCCCCCATGCTTCCCAAGGAGCAGCCACCCCCACTTTGCCAACCCAAGTCAGAGGTGTGCTCATGGCATTCCTGGGGTCTGGCTTGCAGAGCTCCTTGGCTCTGGCTCAGGCCCCTGCCCCAGCTGCAGCAGATGCCAGGCCACAAGGTTTGGGTCCACTGTTCTTTCACATCACCCACCCCACCTTCAGAGTGGTGGCTCCAGCCAGGGCCACCCAGCAGTGCGGTCCCTCCTGGTGGAAACGAGAGGCGGAGCATGGCCTCTTGCCTGCTCCAAGGTCTCCTCACTCTACAGCCAGAAGGAAGCCCGCAGGGTCTCCCTGTGGACCGTGCATCACATAGAGTGGGAGATTGAGGCCTGAAGTAGGGCAGGGACTGTTCAGGGTCACAGGATGGTGCAGGTCAAGGGTCAGAGCCCCAGCTGGCCTCCCCAGGGTTTATCCCTCCCCAGCCTCCCCAGGGTAGGGTAGACATGTTGGGACAACTGTGAGCTCGCCTTCTGCTGGGGGTTTGGGGATGCCACCTGCAGCCACCAGCAGGCCATGTCACGCCTTGCTCTTTCCAGCCAGTGAAATTCACAGGAAAGGGCTGGAGCTTTCCATCAGCTCCCACTTTCCTGGAAGTGGATACCCCTTTCTGTTCTGTGCTCACCCCAATGTTAACTGGATTCCAGTGAGAGGTAAATAGATCTTAACCTGCTTCCCAGCCTGGGGTCTCTTAGGCTCCCATCTGAATCTCAGCTGGCCGCAGTGTCTGACTCATTTGGGGGAAGGAAGTTGCAGGGCAGAAGATCCGTCAAGCATCTCTGCTCACAGCACAGACGTTGCACTCCCTGGCTGGGCCCAGCTTAGAGCCGTCCCTGTGGCCTGACACCAGGGACTAGCAGTTAAATAAGTTAGGGTCTCAGAGTTTGCAACTTTCTGTGTGGCAGGTATTTTCATCCCAGGTTAATTATTCATTTACTTGTTCAATCAATATTTATACGTGCCATTATGTGCTGGGCTAGATCTCAGGGATGCACCAGTGATCACAGTGATAATTCCCCTGCTTTCCTGGAGCCTGTGGTCAGGGTTCTCTAGAGGAACAGAATCAAGAGCAAATGTAACTATAAAAGGGGACTTACTAGGTGGGCTTATGTGAAGCTGGACAGTCCACAGTGGCCATCTGCAGGCTCGAGAGCTGGAAGAACCAGTAGCTGCACAGTCCAAGAGGATGAAGCCTCAGAAAAAGAGGGATCAATGGTGCTACCCCAGTTCGAGACTGAAGGCTTCTGGAAATTCCCTGGAGAATCACTGGCAGAGTCCACTTGGAAGAGTGCAGAAGTGAGAGTCTGATATCCTCAGAGGACTTGCAGCAGGAATCAAGAACCTGTTCAAGAAGGGTCGAGCTTGCATCTGCTGCTGCTTCCTTGATCTTCCAACTTTTATTCCATCCAAGCCACCATCCTACTGGATAGTGCTGCCCATGCTTAGGGAGGATCTCCACTTCAGTTGGCTATCCCACATGCCAATCATTGCTAGACACTCCCTCATTGACACACCCAGAGGCCTCTTAATCATTGGCATCTCTTAATCCAATCAAGTTGACAATTCAAATGAACCATTACAGTCCCCTTGCTTCTCCCCACACCAAACAAGCACCCTAGGGACCTGGCAAGCTGTTGTCCTCCAGGCCTTCACACAGGCTGACTCGCTTTGCCTGGACCACCCTCTCCCCGCCCCCCAACTTCCTTAACAGGCTAACTCCAACTCATCCCATCCTGCATTCCGTCCTGGCCGCCTGGCAGAAGCAGGCTCCCCTGTCCTCAACGGTTACTGATCGAGAAGCTCTGCATTTAAAGATCCTTCACTCATACACTGCCTCCCCTGCCACCTCTGACACCCAGGGCTGTTTTGAGCCGTCTTTGCATCCTAAGGCTCAGGCTCCAAACAAAGCAGAGTCTCCTCTTTATTGTTCAGATGAATGTCCTCCTGCTGCATGCCCACAAGTCTTAACCCCCACCTGCTTCTGCCCTGGTGTGAGACTACATTCAAATTCAATGTGAAAAAGATACAGTGCTCTATTTCAAAAGAAAATGTGTGTGTATGGGGGGAAGCCAGAGAAGGGTGTGTGTGGGGTAGGGAAGGGTTGAAAAGGAAAGAGAATCAGAGCTTGTGTCCACACCAGAGGGTCACTTTCTCCAGGTCCTGTGCATCCGGAGCATGTCAATGTCATGGATGCAGAAGGATATCAGGGCCTGTGGGTCAGCGGAGTCAAAGCCACCTGGGGAGATGGCAGTTCTTTCACTTGCCAGAAACTCAGAACTTCACTGAGATGAGCAACACCTTCTCCCCCTGGCACCTGCTAGAGCCCTCCCCATGGCTCACTGTGCCCAGATCTGGAGGAGCTTGAAACCCTTAATTGACTAAATGAGCAAGTGACTGATTAAGGAATAAAATTAAGCTGAAACAGTTGACAAAGTAAAATTACAACTCTGTCAGTTAGTCATATCCAAAGATTAATAAATTAACCGAAGATTAATAAATTAACACCTGCGGAGCCCCCAGGAATTCAGCAGTATGTCAGGCCTGAGGAGCCACCAAGCAGGTTGTGGAACTTCCCCAAATACCCAAAGCCAAGCTCACCCATGCTCATTCACTTCACTAACCTTGCTGAGGGTCTAGGGTGACCAGGTGCTTTGTGCACCCGTGGGATACATCAGAGGAAAACATGCACAAAATCCAAGTCTCCTGCAGCTCCCATTCCAGCCGTGCACAATAGACCATGCACTCGATAGTCAAATAACGTGAGAAGGTGATAAAAGTAATGGGGAGACATAGACACAAGTAAGGGGCTGGTAACACGTGGCAGTGGTGTTTAAATAGTATGATTTAGATGGAGTGGACGGAATTGAGCACACTGAAGCAAGAGTGAAGATCTGTGACGGAAATGGGAGGATCTGCTATCTTGTGGGTAGGTCATGAACACCGAGGGAGCCTGGGTGGGGGGCTGGTGTGAAGCAAGTGCTCTGCAAGCAGTAGCTGCTCCGAAAATTGTTGTTGTCACTGTCAGCACCATTTCTGACAGCATGGTCATCCCAGTGACACCACCACTGACCTTGTTATTATTGTCTTCAATGACATCATCATCATCATCACCGTCATCTCCACGGTCACCATCGTCATTGTCATCACCAACATCATTCTTCATCTGTGAACTTCCATCCATAAGGATTTCTTCTCCTCCTACTTTTGTTTTCCCCTGGGAAGCGCTGGAGGCAAAGCTCAAAACTGTCATTGCCACAGGCAATACCTCCTGGGAAGAGTTTTCTGGGACTTCCAGTCCAGGACATTTCTGCTACTTCAGGATGGGGGCAATTGTTGAGAACCGTGGAGAGTCAGTTTCTATCCTACTAACAAGTTGACAAGTTAGTGTGCCACGGTTTTATGGATGCAGGAAGAAAATCAAGGCTCCTGGGTCAGAGAGAGAGGACAATTTGTTACTCAGAACAACAGCAGTAGCCATAGTATCAGCCCTGACTTGAGTAATCTGAGCCCACTTTCCTAGAGGGCCATGTAACAGGGGCAGGGGAGTCCTGCTCAGGTGAGGAGGCGCGTTAGAAAAGAAGAGCACCGAGCTTAGGGAAACCGGAGCTTTTATAACGGGAAGTAAACATACTGAACTCCGCCCTAGAGACAGACATGGTCTTATTATACTGCTCAGCTCCCCTTGGCTCTGGACACTGAGACTCTCTTTAACCTCCAAGGCTGTTTTCAGTACAAACATCTTGAAAAGATGGTCTGGCCTAGAGGCAATTGGGGCCTTTGCTCTCCAGATCTAACTGCAGGAACACAAGAGACCTAGGGATAATTCTCCACCCACAGAGACTAAGGGATCTGAGTATCAAGAAGTCCTTGTGCAGAGTCATTATTAGTTAGGCATTTATTCATCTCTTGGGAATTGTTAGAATCTGGACCTAATTTTCTGCCCTGTCGGGGAGTCAGGGTAGGTCCTGGCTCTGGTTGTAGTCTTGGCTTTGACCTGCTACTTTTCTAGTGGTGTCATGTTGGACAATTTGCTCAGCCTGTTTCCTTATTCTTAAAATAGGAATAGCAATGTGTTTACTTTAGGTTACTGGGAAGTTAAATGAGCCGATGACTCAGCAATGCTCAGCTTGGTGCCTGGCACACAGCAAGGGCTCGACCTGCAGTAAAGGTGGTAGGACTAATGGCCATCCACCCAGAAAAGCAGGGGTTTTAGGAAACCAACTGGAGATCAGCGGCCCAGTCAGCTGATAAAGTGTGACCTGGCCCTCTGATACCAGATGTAGGAGGTAGATCTTTCATCCATGTAGTGGCTTTTAGGGATTTGGGATTGAGCTGTTTCAGAATTCAATGTGCCAGGACTTGTTTACCCCTGTCTTCAGAAATTATGTTATAGTTAAAGCCAAAATAAGGATTCTTATTGCTTCTAATAATCTCTTTTGAAATCTCAAAGTTGAATCCAGGATATTAGTTTGTCCATAGATCCTGCATCAATGCACATACTACTAAAGATTAAGTATGTCACATAGAGCCCAGAAGAGACATGTGTTTTCATAAATCATACAGCTCAGAAACCCAAGAAGTTAGAGATTCTATTTGTGAGGAGACACTCAACTTAATACACAGAACATGTCCTGTGTGTCCACTGTATGCCAGGCAGTGAGTTGACCCAACTGGTGCTTGACATGGGCCTTCCCTGAAGAGGCTATAGGCATGGTGGACTCAATTCAAATGGAATGCAGAGTGTAACTGCCATGGATAGGTTTAGTAAGATATGTCGGAGGCTGGGAGAGAATGAGGATATCAGAGGAAATCATTGCTATAACAAAATACTGAGATTGGGTAACTTATAAAGAACGAAAGTTTATTTAACTCACAGTCAGAGAGGCTGGAAAGTCCAAGGGCATGGTGCTGGCCTCTGCTTGGGATCTGGTCAGGGCTTTCTTGCTGCATCAGAACATGGTGGAGGGCATCACACAGTGAGACAGGGCAAATGTGCCAGCTCAGGTCTGTCTTCCTCTTCTTATCAAGATAACAATGGCATCATGGGACACTCCACCCTCACAGCCTCCTCTAATTCTACCTGCCTCTCAAAGGCCCCACCTCCAAATACTATTAACATAGGAATTTGGGATTAAGTTTCCAATACATGAACTTTTGAGGGACACATTCAAACCATAACAGAGACCATGTATGGCATTTTGAAGGAGGAAGGTTTGGGCAAGGCCTGGAAGAGCGTAATAAGTTAGAAAGAGCCAAGTCTCAGATTTGTTCTGGATTCCAATCCTGACTCTATCTCCGTGCCCTTGAACAAACCACTGAAACCTGAACTTTTCTGGGGCCTTTTACTCACTTGTAAAAAGAGGATGTAAAACTGTCGTGTAGAACCTCGTCAAGATCAGAGCAAGCAATAAGATCAAGAAAAGCCATTTAATAAAACGGTGGGCCGGAGACTTAGAAGAGGTCTCGGGGAGCAGACGATCAGTACTGGGGGTACTCTGCAACAGTACCCGTGGGGTATGGGGGATGCAGGACTGGACACTGGTACAGTAGCAACAGAGCGCTCAGCTCATGGCTGGGGTGGTCCCTTAGAGTCATTCTCAGCTGAAGCAAAGGAGCTGAACTTTGCACCCCTATCAGCCAGTCACTGGGTGGGGGCTGTCCCTGAAGAGGAAATGTAGCTGTGGGCAAGGCGCCTCCTTGGCAGAGGGCAGTCCAGCAGGTCCAGCAGGAGGACTCCTGGCAGCTGGGGAAAGAGCCCTTGGTCCTGAGGAGGGTTTATGAGCACACATGGTGTCCACCATGGTACATGGAACCACATCCTTCCTTTCAGGTGTCCTCCCATTTCTCTGAGGCCTGCGATGGGCTAGAATTCAGAAAGAAGCACCTTCACCATCACAAACAGGAGGCCGCGTTCTGCTCCAGAGACTTGGCTCTGGGCTGGCTCTGGCCTGGTTCTGCCTCGCCCAGTGCGGCCAGCCCACCAGTGCCCCTGGAGGACCCTCAGCCCTCCTCCTCCTGCCCAAATTTACTCTGACATTTTATTTTCCTGAAAGGATCAAACACAGTAGAGTATTTAATAAACAGCCAAGTGCTACTTCTTAAAGAGAACTGGAGGACTCCTAGAAAGCCCTAGAAATCACTTTATCTCCATCACAGGCCCATTTGCCTGGCCCGGGTGGTGGGTTGTTGGCCTCAGGTAGGAGGGAAGTGTGGACAGCTGGGGGAAGCCCGGGCCGACTCGGCGGCTCCAGGCTGCCCGGCTCTCCTGAGTCCTGCCGGCTCCGTTTCCCAAGGCTTCTGGACAATTCTCTTCTCCCTCTGAGTACCTACTGAGGGTGCTCAGGGGACCCCAGGCTGCAGGCCAGTGTGCCCAGGGATGCCACCTTCAAGAAACGTGACTTGCCTGGAGCATAAAGAGAGGTCCAGTAAGTGCTACGTAAAGGCTCTAGTCTTCCTGGAGACGCTCAGTGTCTGGCACCACACCAGGCCAGAGGACCAATAGGACCCTTTTTATTTTTTTTATTTTCTTACATCAGTCTTTTTTTCCTACATTTTTTATTGGTGCATTGTGGTTGTACATCATGATGGGGTTTGTCCTGATGTATCTGTATGTGCATGTGATAACAATCTATTGTGGCCACTATCCCTCCCCAGCATCCCCCCACCCCCGCCACCCACTCCTTGGGGCCTCTCCTCTATCTACAGATCTCCCTTTGATGTTCATGAGATCCCACCAACTTCCTTTTGTGTTCACTGTTTTCAACACTGTCCCAAAGTTCTCAGAAAGCTCCTTCACCTGAGATTTATTACTCGGATACACTGAGGTGTGAGTGTGTGGTGTAGACCTATTCATAATTGACAGGAAGCAATGTCCCTGGTAGATGAGAACACTTGGCGAATCAGTCCTCTCTCTCTCTCTTTTTAAATATTTGTTTCAATTAGTTAGACATGAAAGTAGAATGCATTTTGACACATCGTACAGAAATGGAGTACAACGTCCCATTCTTCTGGTTGTGCATGAAGTAGGGTCACACCAGTTGTGTAATCATATATGCACCTAAGGTAATAATGTCCAATCCATTCTACGTCCTCCTACCCTCATTCCCCCTCCCTCCCCTCATTCCCCTCTAATTCAAAGTACCTCTAGTTCTTCTCTAGTCCTGCCCACCCCTGGTTATGAATTAGCATCCACATATTAGAGAAAACACTTGGCCTTTGGTTTTTTGGTGATTGGCTTATTTTACTTCGAATGATATTTTCCAGCTCCATCCATTTACTGCCAGAATTTCATCCTTTTTTAAGGCTGTGTAATTTTCCATTTTGTAATATTCCACATTTTATTTATCCATTCATCTGTTGAAGGACACCTAGGTTGGTTCCATAGTTTGGCTATTGTGAATTGAGCTGCTGTAAACATGGATGTGGCTGTGTCACTGTGGCATGCTGATTTTAATTCCTTGAGATATAAACTGAGGAGTGGGGTAACTGGGTCAAAATGTTGTCCCATTCCAAGTTTTCTGAGGACTCTCCATAGTGCTTTCCATAATGGTTACACCAATTTGCAGCTCCACCAGCAATGTATGAGAACACTTGGCGAATCAGTCCTCTCTCTCTTTTTTTAAATATTTGTTTCAATTAGTTAGACATGAAAGTAGAATGCATTTTGACACATCATACAGAAATGCCAATAAAGGGTTTTTAAAAATGAAAATGAAGCCATAGCCATCTGATTTTATGGGTGCCAGGCTGTGGCCCTCCTGGGTTCACGCTCAGCCTGAGTGAAGGTGTTGGGCAGAGTGTCTCCTTCCCAGAGCCACTGGATGAATATCTAGCAACTTGAGGGGAGGTAGAATGTGAGTGAGTTCTTTGAAGGGGAACTAATGCTGGCCCTTCCCCATGAGGAATTAAACTCCCCTCTGAACAATTTTTGGTGGCTCTTCACTGGAATTCTCTAGCGAGTCAATAATATTTCTAAAATAAAGACATTTCCTCATTAGAACCTCCCCTTGTTCTCAAATGCAGATCCCCAAGTAACTGCCCATCTAACTGTGGATGGACCTTGCTGGACCCCTTCTCAGGCTAGTACCACAACCCTCTTGGTTGATGAAACCAGCGGCAGAACCTCTGGGCTCTAGAAAAGTGCTCACAGTGCATGTGCACCTGGCCTCAGGATCAGGGTTCTGATCGTGGGGAGCACGGGGAACATGACAGGGGCCCATAACGGGGAGTTTGTTAAATAAGTTATGGCAAATATCCCCTTAGGTTATGCTCCCATGGAAAGGATGTTACAAAGGTGTATCCCACGGCATGGAAACCGTCCTCAGGGCGGGCCACCAAACAGCACCTGCGGTGTGATCCACTCCTTCGAGGCTGTGGCTGCGACACCCTGCAGGAAGCCCCCCTTTGCTCCCTTTCTGGTCTAGTCTTCCTGGGGTACACATACCGCGCTCACACCATGAGGAAGGTGGCGGCCTTCCCTCTGAGACACTAACCCTAACCCTAACCCCAACCCGAGCCCCCGCTCCTCCTCAGACCTGCCTCCCAGGCCTCCTTATTTGCAGGTGGGAGGCCGCGGGACCGTCTCTGCCTTCCAGAGTGGGGCCAGGGGAGCACTTGCCCCTTCCTGTGGTCCCCAGACTTGGGCCCTGCAGGAACACTCACGACCCTTGACAGCCCAGGGCCGGCAGGGAGGGCCGGAGGGCCGGTGGCTTTGCCCGTCCGCATGGCTGTGGCCCTCCCGGGGTTCTGAGCGCCTGCCTGGGCTGGAGGGTCCTGCTGGGTTCCCAGCTCTCTGACATCCACCCGGACCTGGGTACGAAGCGCGGGTTACCTCCCGAAGGTACACATGCGCCTCTGCTCCAGGGCACAGAGCGGGCGGCGACGAGGGCGGGAGGCGATGACAGGGCGGCTATCTGCAGATCTGCCTGGCTAAGGTTGCCTGGTTTGCAATTAGATGCGGCCCGGGGCTGGGATCGCTTCCCTCAGCAGGTTATCATTTGGACAGGATCAGCGGCTTCCAGGCTGGGCCGGCTCTGCGCTCTCCGCTCTGCGCTCTGCGCTCTCCGTCCCCACCTGCTCCTGCTGCACAGCCCTGGCGTTGGTGCACAGAAAAACTGGCTCGTCCAGTGGAGGAGCAAACTGGGCTGCCCAGTGGTCCTCTCCTGGGGACACACTCCCCACCCCACAAGTCCAGGTCCCCTCCCTTCCCGCCGCACGTCACAGAGTGTGATTATCTCTCTGTATGATTATTGGTCAGTTTCCCCTCTAACCTGTAAGACGAGGCTCCGAACATGTTTATGTCCCCAGCTTAGCACAGGCAATGGTACGCGTAGTGGGCTCTCCATAGTGAGATGGATGACCGTGTGCATGCGTGGATGGTAAGAATGCCATCCACGTTACTGATGGCTGCTATCTTCTAAGCCAAAGACTGGACCACCCTCCTGGGCATGTGTCCAGGTCCCAAAAACCGTGAGCTGTGTGACTGTGGGCAAGTTGCATGACTGTTCTGAGATGGTTCTGCCCTCTGTTCCATGTGGATGCAATAGCACTTTTATCGAGGGCTGTGGTAAAGATTAAATGAGATGCTGCCTGACCCAGAGGAGGCACACGGTGAATAACAGTGTCCTCATTGTTCTGTCCCTTTGAGCCTCTTCCAGCCAGAGCTGGAGGTCACCTTGGTTATAAAATCCTTTGAAGTCCTTGTGGATCTGGGCCTCTCCACCTGCCCACGTGTCCCTTTGTCCTGTGTACTCAGTGTCTGGGTTTGGGGGGCAGAAGAGAAGGAAACTGGCACCCTTTGCTATGGGGACTCTGCATCTTCGGGGGAGGGGCAGTTTGCTGGGTGCCACCTGGAACCTCATCTGAGACAGCTGTGGAGGCCCTGCCCTGAACCAGGATCAGTGCAGCCACCATCCCCGATCTGGCCCGTTAACAACCTGGTGCGTTTAAGAGTCTGCATCTGACTCCTGGATCCCAGTGGGGCTCCGGGGGCAAAGCACTTGCCACATGGTCACGCAGCTGCTGAGTGGCAGAGGCAGGGCTTCCCACAGGCCGGGCAGTCCCAACGCCTTCCTCTAGTGGCCCTGTCCCCAGCGCTGCACTCCCACCTCCAGCTCACCGGGTGCTAGTTTTAAATAGCGTTCGATGGCGTGGAGGAAGTCTTTGCACACTCGACATTCAATCACCAAGTTCCAAACCCAGGTCCCACTGAAGTATCATGAGTCAAAGGTGAACGCGCCAGGCTCCTGGCCGGTGGACTCGCAGCTGACCAGAGAGGCCTTATGTTTAGGCCAAGTGTTATCCAGCCTCGAGGACCCTGAAGGCTGGAGCCTTATTTCTGTTTTATGTTTTTGTTCGAAAGGATCAGCCATTTGAAATGTCAATTGGGAAGCTCACAGGGCGTCTGTGGCACGACTTTGTCAACTGTGGGAGTGGAGTGCTCTGACGGATGAACGCAGAGCCTCCTGGTTTTATGAAACCTAAGTTTTTGGTACTTTTTCAGGATCTGAGCTTGGGAAGAAATCAGCCATCTTTCAGAACCTTGGGGAAAAAAAGTTGACTACAAAATCTATACAAGTATTTTAATTTCTTCCTTTAGGAGGTTCAGCTTGGCTAACTGAAGTGGTGCTATTTTTAATCACTTTAGTAGGAAAATCAGCCTGCCTGGCAGAACAGAAAAGAGTTGTCTTTCTTGAAGTGCTGCTTAAAGGGAGTTCTCTCCCCCATCTTACATGTTGGGAGATTGATATGCAGCCTTTTATTTAGTCCTCCAAGTGACAGGCAGGCAGTCTCAGTCTATTCAAGTTGCTGTAACAAGAGGCCATAAACTGGGGGTCTTATAAACTGCCGACATTCTTCACAGTTCTAGAGACTGGAAGTCCAAGGTCAGGGTGCCAGCAAAAATTCCAAGTCACGTGAACACACTTCCTGGTCCGTTGTAACTGTTGCTGTGGTCTCACATGGCAGCAGGGACGGGGCAGTCCTGTGGGGCTTCCTGTGATACGGGCCCTCATCACATTGAGGCCTGACCCTCACAGCGTCATCACCTCCTGCTGAGGTTTTAATATGGTCTGTCTCCCCCAAAACTTGTGTCAAGGCTTGGTCCCCAGTGTGGCAGTGTGTCACTGGGGCCCAGTGGGAGGTGTTAGGTTCCTGGGGACAGAGCCCTCACAAATGAACTAACACCTTCCTCCAAGAGTGAGTTGTCTCTCCTGGCTGTGGAGCGGGCTGTTGTCACAGGAGGTCATCCCTCCAGTTTGGAGTTTTGTACAGGCTCCTACTTGCCTTTCCTCTTCTTTCTGCCAGGAGCTGAGGCAGCATAAGGCCCTCACCAGACAAAACTACCTGATCTTGGACTTTTCAGCCTCCAGAACTATGAGCCAAAATAAACCTCCTTTCTTTGTAAATTACCCAGCCTCAAGTATTCTGTTACAACAACACAAAACAAACTAAGATAACTCCCAATGACCCCGCCTCCTAATAACACCACTTTGGGATTAGATTTCAACATATGAATTTGGCAGGAGGTGGAGGGGGAAGACACAAATATTCAGGCCATAGCCCAGGTCTACTTGTCTTGTCTTACACCTGAAGATGCTTTGGATCTGAGAAATTAGTAAGATAACTGGTTTCACTGGGGGATGGGAAGAGGGAGAGCGGAACTTCCATGAACCCACCGTTGGATGTAGGGATCCTTGACTGGCAAGGTCTGTGGAGAGCATCTAATTGTTCCTTTTATAACTAGGAAAGGAGAGGCTAGGGGAGGGGTAACTTGTGCTGGTTCCCTCTAGTATCCATTTCCTCCAGGAAGAATGTCCCAGCATCCCTTGCCCATGAGGTCATGCAACTAAATCTGACCAGTAAAATCCAGAATTTCTAGGAAGCCTCCTTCGAAGGCAGAGGCTGTGGCCTGACTGGGTTTTTGACCTGCCTCCGTCCTGCTGCCTGAAACTCCCAGCTCCAACCATCTATGACCAGAAGCACTGGGCCCCTCACAGGAATGCAGCAGGAGAGCGGGAGGAGCTTGGACCTCAGCAGGCGTGGCTAAGCTGCCCTGGACTCCCACCTCTGGACTTCCTTTATGTGGAAGAAATGAACTTCCATCTGGCTCTTGTGGGTTTTTCTGTTCCCTGTACTTGAACTTGAACAGAGTTGACGAGGGACCTTGACGTCCAGCAGACCTTGACCAAGGGGTGAGGTTTGGGACAGCAGCCTGCGGTTCTGCACCAGTGACCTTGAGAACCTGTTGAACCAGTCACCCCCTGAAATGGCAAGGTCTTCTTTAGCTGAATGCTGTCGATTTTTTTCCCCTTTGAAGAATTCAAAGAAAAGACAAATTCAAAGAAAAGACCTAAGAAGTGTGCTCCAGCAGGAAGCTAAGCACGCGCCCCTCCCTCAGCCTCAGGCACCCTTTGCTGCCCATCCTCAGGAATTCTGCCCAAGTGGCAGTGAGCAGGTGGTCACTATTTGGAGGGGCAAATATTAATGTGAAACCTATATATTCTACACCCCTACATAAATTTCAGAAGATTAAAGCATTAAATGGTTAATACAACCACAAAAAGAAACTAGAATTGCAATAAACACATCAAAATTTTTATGAGAAGAGGTATTTCCAAATTTCAACTTCATGAGAAAAAAAATGAAGGAAAAGATTGAGAAATTTAACTACAAAAAAAATATGCAAAATTTCTAATTGGACAAACCAAATCAAACCAAAATTGCATAAGAAAAAGATTCCCCCAAAGTGACAAATGGTTGTTAGAGTTAGTATATCATAAAGTCATTCAAATTGATGAGCAATCACCATGATCTTAACTGACCACTGGAAAGGAAAGAAAATTGCCCTTAATGAATAGAATCTACTTTGAAAAAGTTTTCCACCAAAACAGTCACATAAATAAAAACCAAAAACATCAAAGAAATACATTTTAACATGGCAAGTTAACATTTATAAAATGAGCATTCTATGCTTAGCGAGGGCGCAGAAAAATAGAAAATCTCACACTGGTATAAACTGTCCCAGCCTTTTTTCCTGGAAAGCAATTTAGCAATATCTAGAACATTCATATCCATTAAATGAGTAGTTCCACTTTGGGGAATGTATCCCAGGAAAGTAATACAGAATGCAAAAGAAAAGCGTTATGGTCAGAGATGTGCACCTCTGTGCTGTTTATCAGAGAAAACAGAAAGGACGCTACGGAAATTTCCCCTTCCTGGGGAATATCTTAAAACTCCTGTGGAACGAGGTGGGATATAACTGTAAATTAGAAATTTAAAAGGCACACATTCAGACCAGAAGCTACCGGGTAGTTTTTTGTTATAAATCTTTTGCAGAGATTTCCTTAAAATGCTTTTTGGAGGCATTCATGACATACAGTAAACCATACATGCTTCAAATGTGCGGTTGATAAGGTGTAAGTAACGTATTCACAATCAAGATATTGAACACACGGATTATCCCCCAAACTCTTCTCCCGTCCCGCTCATTCCCTACCTCCCTTATGCCCAGGAAGGCAAGGGTCAGCTTTCTGTCACTGAAATTCATTTTCTAGAATTTTATTTGGAATGATACACCATGGGTCCTTATTTGTGTGGTTTCTGGCTTATTTGATCAGTATAATTATTTCAAGAATCATCTACATTGTTGTGTGTCTCATCAGTTTGACCCTTTTAATTACCGACAAGTGTACCATTGTACAGGTGTACCCCAATTTGCCAATGCTTTCATATGTTGATGAACGTTTGGATTGTTTCCAGTTTTGAGCATTCCAAATAAAGACACCATGAGTATTCAAGCTCAAGCCTTTGTAAGGTCATAGGCTTACATTTCCCTTGGGTGGATACCTGGGAGTGGAATGCATGGGTCGTATGGAAGGTACGTGTTCAACTTTTTTTGTATTTAAATATTTTTTTAGTTGTTGATGGACTTTATTTTTTCTTTATTTTTATGTGGTGCCGAGAATCTCGTCCAGTGCCTCATGCATGCTAGGAGAGCACACTACCACTGGGCCACAATCCCAGCCCAATATGTTCAACTTTTAAAGAGACTAAAAATCTTTCCCTACGTGGCTGTACTGCTCTACCTCCCCACCAGGGGGAGGTGGCTCTTTAATAATTGTTATGGTCAGTGTTATCAAATTCAGGCCTTCTAATAGGTGAGTAGTGATATTACATTGTTATTTTTAAATTTGCATCAACCTAATGACTGAAGAAGCATCTTTTTAACATGCTTAATTGCCATCAATATATATTCTTGGATTTTTTAAAAATTATTTTTTAGTTTTTTTAGGTGGATACAATATCTTTATTTTTATTTTTATGTGGTGCTGAGGATCAAACCCAGTGCCTCATGCATGCTAGGTGAGCGCTCTACCATTGAGCCACAACCTCAGCCCACATTCTTGGATTTTTAAAAACATTTTGCAAATATTTTAAATTGAGGTGTACTCTTATTATAGAAGTTTTATGCATAATGGATACGACTCCATCATGAGATGCATGTTTTGCAAATAGGATCTTTAAGACAGCAGCTTATCATCTCAGTGTCTTTCAGAGTAGACATTCTTACTGTGAATGTAGTCCAGTGTTCTATTTTTTGCTTTTATAGACCATGCATATTGTGTTGTATCTAAGACATTTGTCTAACCCAAGGTCACAAAGATTTTCTATGCTTTCTTCTAGAATTTCTATGGTTTCAGTTTTTACCTTTACTATTTCATGTGTTCATGCTATAGGCAAATGATATTTTCAGTTTTCTACGGTATCACCTGAGTTAAATGTGGTAGAGATCCAGATCAAAGGTCATGTTTATACGGATCCCATCGCTCCAGCCTCTCATTTAAAAGACCACTGTTTTTCCCCCTCAATCAATTGGCTTTGCATCTCTTTTGAAAATCAATTGCCCCTATTTGTGTGGGTCTATCTCTGGGTTCTCTATTGGTTCACTGATTTGCTTGTCTATCTTGACCAACACCAGACTGTTTCAGTTACTATGAATTCAGAATAGGCCTTGAAGTCAGGCAATGCAAATGCTCCAACTTTGTCCTCTTTCAAATTTGTTCGGCTGTTCTCGGGCTTTTGCATTTCATATGAATTTGAGGAGTCTCAATTTCTACAATAACATCCTACAGGGATTTTGATTATATTGAATCAATACATCCATTTGGCATAGACATGAAATCTTCTGATCCATGATCTCAGCACAACTTTCAATTTAGGTTTCCTTCAATTTCACTCAGCAGTGTTTTTAGTGTACAAGTCTCACCATAGTTTATCAGATTTATCTCTAAATAGTTCATGTTTTTGTGCCATAGGCAAATGATATTTTCAATTTTCAATTGTGTGTTGGAAGCATATAGAAATGCAATTGGCTTTTGTAATTTGATCTGGTATCCTATAACCTTGCTAAACTCACTTACAGGTTCTAGCAGCATTTTTATAAATTCTATCTGAGTTTTGATGAAGACAATCACGTCTTCCGTGAATAGACAGTTTTACTTCTGTATTTTCATTCCGGATCCCAGCCATTTCTTTTCTTTCCTCATTATCTTGACTAGAACCTTCAAGAAGGTGTTAAATGGGAGTGGCGAGAGTGGTCAACCAGGGCTTGTTCCCAGTCTCAGGAAAAGCGTGCGATCTTTTGCCAATACCTGTGATGTTAGTTGTAGGTTTTTGGGGCAGGTATCCTCAAAATGCTGATAAAAATTCTTTTCCATTCCTGGTTTGCAAAATGTTTTTTAACCTGGAACAGATTTTTGATTTTGTCAATTGCTTTTGCTGTATGTAGTGAGATGACCACGGAATGTTAAAGCAACCTTGAATTCCTTGGATAAGCCCCAATTATTTATATTTTATATTTGTAATATTCTTTTTATATATAATTATGTTCAATTTGCTAAGGATGTGCGTCTATGGTTGTAAGGGATGCTCATCTCTGTTCTCTTTCCCCGTCAGGTTCTTGAGTGGCTTTAGTATCAAAGTAATGTTTCCCTTATGAAATGACTTGGAGGGTGCTCTCCCTCCTCACGTTGCTGGAACAGAAGATGCAGAATTGGCACTGTGTCTTCCTTAATTTTTTTGTAGCATTTACCAGTGATCCTGGTATTTTCTTTGTGGGAAGGATTTTAGCTAAATATTCAACTTCTTTCATGTGTATAAGACAATCCAAGGTATCCTCCACTGTTTTTCTTGAGCAAGGTGCAGTGTTTCTGTCTGTAGGGACCTTTTCCACTTCACACAAGCTGTTGAATTTACAGTTCCTAAGTTTCTCATAATGTTTCCTAATTATCATTTTAATATCTGCAGCACATGTACTGATATTACCTAATTTGTCTCAAATATTTCTAATTTTGTCTTTTTTTTTTCCTGGTTCATCTGGATTGGGGTTTATCATTTTATTGACCTTTTAAAAGAACCAGCTTTTGGTTCATGAATTTTGTGCATGGGGTTTTATTTTCATTTTCATTGGTTTTTGATTTTATCTTTATTAACCCCTCCCCCCATACACACACCCTTCTGCTTGCTGAGTTTAGTTTTCTCTTTCCTGTTTCTTAATGTGGAAGCTGAAGTCAATGGTTTGAGACCTTTATTCTTATCTAAGGTAGACATTTTTTTTAAAAGAGAGAGTGAGAGAGGGAGAGAGAGAGAGAATTTTAATATTTATTTATTTTTTTTTAGTTATTGGCGGACACAACACCATTGTTTGTATGTGGTGCTGAGGATCGAACCCGGGCCGCATGCATGCCAGGCGAGCGCGCTACCACTTGAGCCACATCCCCAACCCTAAGGTAGACATTTTAATGCTATAAAATTTCCTCTATGTGTTGCTTTGGCTACATCCCACAAATTATGGTATGTTCTGTTTCCATATACAAGAAAATTTTTTAATTTTCTTTTAAAATAGTTTATGTGACCCAAAGGCCACTTAAAAGTATGGTTTGTAGTTTTCCAGCTTTGGGGGATTTTTCTGTCATTGATTTCTAACATAATGCTATTGTGACCAGACAGCATACTTTATAATATGAATCTTTTAACATTTATTGACACTTTTTCATCACTCAGAATAAATGTTCTGTGTGAACTGGAAAAAAAATGCATTTTACTGTTGTGTAGAATATTTTCATTAATGTAAATTAGATAAAGCTGGTTGATAGTCCTGCTCAAGTGCTCTGTATCTTTAATGATTTCCTGTCTAAATTCTGTCAATTATTAAGCAGTTAAGAAAGGTATTAGCATCCCTAATAGAGTTATGGATTTGCCCATTTTTTCTTGTACTTCTACCAGTTTTAGGTTCATTTGTTTTGAAATTTTGCTATTAGGTGAAAAACTAATTAGAACTACTATGTCTTTTTGACTAATTCATCCCTTTGTCACTATGAAAAAGTCTGTAGCACTGGAATTATTATTTATTCTGAATCCACTTTGATACTAAACTAGCCACTGTAGAATTGAAAAGAAATTAGTGTTAGGATAGTGTATCCTTTCTACCCTTTTACTTTTAACTCATTTCTGCTTTTTTAAAAATGGGTTTCTTGTAAGAAGCATCTAGTTTGGTATCATTTTTTCATTCAAACAATCAATATTTGCTTTTTACTTGGTGGGATTCAGACCATTGTAAGTTAATGTGATTATCAATGGTATTGGATTTATAGCTACTATTTTGCCTTCTGTTTATTTTCTCCACCTGTTCTTTGTTGAGAGCCACAACCAAGTCAGGATGGCGCCTGGCATTTTGCCAGAAAGAGTGGTTGAGGAGTAACGCCAGCAAGCCATTAGGATGATGATGGTTAAGTTAAGCTGTGTATAATTATTGGGATGATGGCTGATTGCTATAACTGGATAGTGCTGGATTGGGGCAGGCTGTGTATTAGTTGTGTATATGGACCTTTGCTGTCTGGCAATAGGGCAGCTCCTGCTACCTCGGGTGCCCGCTACTTTTGAGTTCTTGCAGAGTTCCCATTGAGTTCTCTTGGAGTTCTCGTGGGTTCTGGAATAAAATTCGTTCCTGTTTTGAACCTACAAGTGGCTCGTGACCTCCTGGTTATTTGTGCCCAGCCAGACTGCGGCAGTTCTTCATCCCTTGTTTCTGTTTTTCTGCCTTATTTTGGATGAACTATTTTGTGATGATTTTGTTGAGACTTCCCTTTTGACTCATGAGCTCTGATTTTGAGTTGTGTCATTTCTGGGAGTGATTCAGGGTTCGTGGTCTACAACTTCAGTGTGTCATAGTCTGCTTTCAAGTGATAGTGTGCCACTTCATGGATGTGACAAGGACTTTACAACATTGCATCTTTATTTCTCTCTCTTAGGTCTTTAGGCTGTCATGTCATACATTTTATAAAGCCCAGAGTACATTGTAATCATTTTTGCTTTACACACTTGGTTATCTTTTAAAAATTCTTAAATAATAAGAAAAAAATATGTATGCTTACCAGCAAAGCCTCATTTCTAGTACTCTTTATTCCTTTGCAAAGCTCCACGTCTCTTCCTTCAGTTTAAATGTTTTTGTTTTTTTGCAGTTTGAGTTTAGTTGAAATTAATTTTTTAATTTTTGCTTGTATTCAGAGGTCCATTTTGTCTTAACCTTGAAAAATGTGTTTATCGGGTCAATAACTCTAGGTTTGTCAGCTTTTCCTGTCAGTTATTTAAAGATGTTTCCTAGGGCCGCCCTGATACCGCAGGCCGGTGACATGCCCAACAGGAAGCCCCTGGTGATGGTGCTGGCAGGGTCGCTCTCCTGGGCCTGCAGACAGCCACTGCTGCTGTGTGCCCACATGGCCTCTCCTCTGCAGGGACACCTCTGGTGCCTCTTCCTCCTTCTGCAGAAACAGCTGTCCTGTCGGGTTAGGGCCCCGCCACATTTAACTCCGCGGAGCTCTTTAAAAGCTTGGCCTCTAATGGAGTCACATGGGGGTTAGGGTTTCAGCACATGAACTTTGAGGGGACACCATTCTGTCCTTAATAGAAGACACTAGCCCTGGAGCGGTAGTTCTCAACCCCCAGGGTCAGCTGGAGAACTGCTGGACCCCCGAGGTTCTGGCTCAGCACCTCTAGAGCGGGGCTTGGGGTTTTGCGTTCCTGATAGATTCCCAGATGACGTTCCTGCTGCTGGGATGGCGTCTTGCAAACCGCTCGGTTAGACCTTGAACATGATCGGTTAGACCTTGAACATGATCGTGAGCTGTCTGCAGGTTGAGAGAGAGGGAACATCCAACTTCAAAGTGTGCTTTCAGGGGGTTTGACCAAGGGCCACATTTTGCAAATTGGCTTTGTCAAAATTCCACACTTTCTAAAACTAAGAAAGGAGAGCACAATAGGCCTTTAAAAGCCTCAAGAATCCCATAAATAGGCAAAACCCCATGAGCACAACCATCCCACCTGGTCTTTAGTGCTTACGCGTTTTCCGAAGCTCCACCAGAATCTCAGGCTGGAGGACCTACTGAGTGAAGGTCACCACTTCCGGCTGGTGCCAGCTGGTACCTTTATGGACACTATTTAGGCAGCTCGAAATCCTTGGCCCTAACACTCGATTATTCTCCACAATTTTTATGCTGTTTGTCCTGAAATTTAAGTCTTTTCGTGATCGGTTTCACAGGACAAGGATACTATCTACTCTTAACCGGATCATTTTTTTTTTACCTATGTGACAATGTATGCCAGATAAAGAAATCATTCCTTTCAGACCTTTAATCTCCTCCGACAGCGAAAGTAGTATTGCTGAAATGAAAATACACCTTGGCAGAAACGCGATGCTAATCCTCTTAGTTTTAATGGTTTGGAAATGGTGGGCGTAAGAAGGTAAACATTGCAGTTGATTAACAGGAAGGAAGTCAATTGTCCATGTAGCCACTGCTCTCTGCCGTACTGTACAATGGCGCTTTCTCTCTATAAACCCCCGAGCAAGGTCTCTCTCCATTTTAATGTTCTTACTTGAAAAGTGATCTTCTAGCATGGAGCCGCTCCCAAGTGTTTGATTCCATTACCCCAAAAAGCAAGCGGTACACATTTCAAATCGACGTCAAACAAATCCCACCGATAACCAGTGTCACATCAATGGCTTATCAGGTCTTTTTTTTATTGAAAATAGTCAGATATAATGAGGTGCTTCACATTTAAAAGTCTTAAATCTTTGAAGCTCCAGGCCTAGATCGTTTTGATATTGGCTTATTAAACTTGCACTAGGAGAGAAAGCGGGAGTGGGTGGGTGGATGTGAGCCAGAGAAAGAAAACCCGGAGCCGGAGAGGAGGGAGCGTTGGTGGGCAGCAGGCTTAACCCCGTGGTGGCCATGGTGGAAGGGCAGGGCTCGCTGACTGCGGTTCCTGCTGGTTTCCCCAGGGAGGACTTAAGGGGCCACATGGGCCTTTGAGCTTCCAGTGTCCGCCGCCTCTTAGAATCGTCCTTGACATTTTTGCACAGTCTCCTTTGTATGGTGACAAGCACAGAGCTGGGAGACTTTCGGTAACTCTCGATCCACTTCCACTGAGCATTGGGTGAAGAAGCCATCAGACCCGCTTCCCACTGCCGTGTGACAAAGAAGGGCCTCCGCAGCAGCCAAGGCGCTGCCCAGCACAGAGCAGGGAGGCCTGGCCTTGGTCTGTGGGACTCTGCTCACGCTTCTGCCAAGTCAGGACCGGCCCTGTTTTACAGCTGAGGTGCGGGAGGTCTCTCGCGGGGGTGAAAAAGTGTCCTGGTTTAGAATCCATCAGAGACTCTCCAAGCGTCACTGCCACCCGGGGACTCAGGCTCTGCCCAGACTCACTGAATCACAATTACCAGGGGTGGAGCGCAGCAGTGGGCATTTGGCCATCTCTCCAGGGGATGCCAAGGCGCACACGGATGGCCCTCTGCTGCAGGGCCCAGGCGCGGGACCCTCCTGAGGGGCTTCAGCAGGCCAGAAGCACTGTGTTCAACAGAGGGACAAGGACAGGCCCTGGAACTGCAGGAGCAAGACAGGACTCTGAGGTCTTCAGTGGTCAAGGGCGGCAAGGGTCCCATCCTGCTGGGCGGGCGGTGATTGTGAGGCAGGAGGTCACCCTGTGCAGGATGGAGGACCCCGAGGACCTGCACCACGGTGAGTCCCTCTTTCTCCCAGGGCCTTCCAGCAGGGAGACGCTCACTCTGAGGATGATTCTGCCACGCACGGATCCACGGGGCCCTGGAGAGAGCCCGCCATGGAGTGCCCCTCCATGTGACTCACACAGTCTTCGTGGCCACGGGGTCAGACTGCACCGAGCTGCAGAGGGGCTCTGAGGAAGCCGGCCCAGCCAGCCGCTGCTCCTGTTCACTCCCGGCGGCCAGTGCTCCGTCTCCCCGAGTGCGCTGCCCGGCTGTCCCTCGTCTCCTCCGCCCCCTAGCTTGCCTGCAGGGGTGAGCCACCCAGGAATCCAGACAGCATGACACCAAGCCCAGACCAAAGCCTGTGTTCTCACAGGAAGAGGACAGGACCAGTGGGCGAAGAGTGCTCCGTCCGTCCGTCCGTCCCTGCTGTGACAGCGCCCCCTTCCTGTAACCGCTCTTCCTGTGCCCAGCCCTGCTGTGAGGATCAGGAAAGCTGACGGGGTGCAGGCACGCGGGTGGGATTCAGGCTCGGGCAGAGCAAGGAGGCCGGCCTCAGGCCTCTAGCTGAGAGCTGGGAGTTAGTTACCAGGAGGAAAAGCCCATCTCTGCTTCAGGTGAAGGACGCGGTGGCTTTGCCCTCGCAGGTGGCCAGCCTGTCCCGGTTGTCCTAGGGCTTTCTGGCCTTTAGCAATTGAAGTCCCAGGAACACAGCATGATTGGCGACCCTGGCCCAAAGCCCAACTCGATTCTTGATGGTCTGGGTCCAACCTCTCAGGGACTTGATTCTAACATCTGTAAAGTGGAGGTGGCGGCTGTAACGACGATAATAAAACAGCAGGCCCTCGGCACGTGCAAATCACTGCCTTCCTGCCCCAGCCTCCTGGACTCCCCAGGCCTGGGCTTGTCTGGACCCGCATGGAGCCTGGCCTGCAAGGACCATGTGACCGAAGCTCCTTGAGGGCGGCCATATCTTTTGTGCTTTGTGTCCCTGGGGCCCAGCAAGTGGGTTAGTCACAATGCCGGTGACGACCTTGGCCGCCAGGACAGCACCAAGGAAGGTCTCCCGGGGTTTTCCAAGAGCCGAGAGCAGCAGCCCGCACCTGGTTGGGGCTTATTCCCCACTCCTCCCGACCCCGTGGGAGCTGGGCAAAAGCACTAGAGCTTCATGCTCTCTACAGCGCGAAGAGGTCACAGCTGCAAGGTCGGGAGCCCAACCCAGAAGCACTGCCTGGGCCACCCAGGACCTCAAGGACCCCCTCGGGCACCCGTCGCAGGTTTCAGGGAGCCCTTGGGTTCCGGAGAAGACCCTGGTGTCCAGCGGTCTCCCTGCACCGTTGTCAGAACTCCGTCTCTGAGGGCCGTGGCCGCTCCCCAGCCTGAGGACCCGGGGGACACTTGTGCGGGCAGGGATGGCCACCGCAGGCCCGGGTCCCTGATTCCACCGTGCACCAGGAGGGCCATGAGCCTGTCTCACACCTGATCAATCGTCTTGCTACTGGCTGGGTGTTCCCAAGGGACAGCTTTACGACTTCATGGAGCCTTGTAGGTGGGGCCATGGGGGGGGGTAGCGGGACGTCATCCACAGGGAGGCTCCGGGTGGAGTCCTGCTTCAGTTCTGGATTGGAAACGGAAACACCCACAGGACAAGCCTGTGACTCCTGGTGGCACCAACCTGTGCTCCAGTCTGGGTCTTCCCACCAGCCTCGCCATCAGCATGTGGACGCCGTGACCAGGACCACTCCCAGGACACGCTCATGAGCAGCCGCTTTCTGTGCAGGGAACTCGACCTGTATTACATGCTCGGTTTGCTCAACCACGTTGTGAGACGGCTATTATTTCCTCATATTTTATAGATGATGAAACAGATTCAGAGAGGTTAACTAATTTGCCTGAGGTCACACAGACAGGAAGTGGCAGTACCAGGATTCAGAACCATGCCTGTCCATTCATGCAAAGGGGATACTCCTGTGAAAAATGACTTCAGAGAACACATGGAACCCCAATTCCATACCCTAGCCCCAAGTTTCCTCCTGGCTTTGGGTCTTGGGAATTGATTCAGAGAGACGGGAGGATAGGGCAAGTGCTGACTGCTGTACTATTAAAACGTTTCCTTTGAAAATGTGCTGCTTGCTCTGCAGAGAGGAGCTCGTGGGAGCCCACTTCTTCCCAGGGCGCCGGTCTGATTTGCAGTCTGGGCATGAGCCTGGAAGGTTCCCCTTGACTGCCCCGGAGTTACAGAGAGGCTGAGCCTGGGTCTGGTAACCTAATGTGCACAATAAAAATTTTTATTAAAAAAGGAAGAAGAAGGTGAGGAGCCGGCAATTGGCCATGGAAGGGCATTATTTTTTATTGGAATTAGAATTCCTTTATTTAAAAAACACATAAACCCTCAATTTTCCTCCTATCACTTGGCTTAGCCGCCCGTGGAAAGTCTCTGAGGGCGATTTCGATATTGGCAGAGAACGGCCCTGGGTCGCTGGCTTTTCCCGAGCTCTCTGTCGGGGACTCCAGCGGCAGCCTCAGCGCACTTTGGAGCCCGTGAGCCTCCAGTGGGGGCCTCGGGGCTGCACCCAGGCCTGAGCCCGAGGGATCTCCCAAGCGTCCTGCATTCTTACCCGCGTGTCCCTAGGTTTGGCCGAGACCCAGGCGCTGTCCTGGGCACAGGGAATGTATCGCACACTTGGGTCTCGCCAGAGCCACAGAGCCGGGAGCAGTGGCCTCGGGGCGCAGATCTATGGGGCTTGAGCTTCGGCTCACGGCACCATGAGCCTCTGCCCGATACCAAGCAAGGATTTCAAATGAAACGGATGAAACCCCGGGGACTCTCGGACTTGGCCAAGGGCAACTTCTTGTGCCTCTGAAGTTGATCTGAGATTCCACGGGCAGTCAAAATAGTGACCAGAGCACCTGGCCTTTGTCCAAGGCTAGCCTCAGGCCAGGCGTGCCTCACTGTCTTCTCCTGATGGCCCTTGTCCAGGGGTGGAACCCTCCCCCTGCATAGCCTCCTGGCTGCGCTCCCCCACGAGTCCCCTCATTCCCCAAGTTAGAGTGCCCTGGAAACCCCTCTTCTTCCAACCTGGGAGGGACATCCACTTCTAGTTCAAGGACTGGCTATGGAGCCACTATCTCCACCTGCTGTGGCCCATCTGGTCGGTGGCTTGTCCTGTTCCAGTGTCCACTGATGGCCCAGTGCAGCGCTGGCCAGGACTGGTGTCAGGGACCCAGAGACCTTTGCAGAAACACACCTCGTGTGAGTTGCTGGATCCTGGGGTGCAGAGGGAGGAGGAAGAGCTGGGGAAGGGCAGGGAGGGAGGCTGGGGGTGCTGGGCCCTGCTCGTGCTGGCCTTGGTGAGCGAACTGCGTGCTGTCGGCCTCTGGGGGCTTAGGAGCGGGTTAGGTGGTGACCCAGGCCTGAGTTGATTTCTGGGTGCCCAAAGACACAGCTGACAAGCCTCCCCTGCAAGGGGCTTCTTTGACAGAGGAGAAAAAAGGGCCAAGGGCTGTTTTGTCTCTGTGACCGAGAAGATTCATAGCTCTTAGGAGCAAGAACACGGTTGGCTCATCCGGGAAGGCGGAAACGTGGGGTGCATCCTAACCTCAGCACAGTCCCTTGAACACCCAGCATTCCCTTGTGCACTAGATCATGGCAAGGCCCCGGGGCGCGGCCCCCTCTGCTCTGCCACCCTCCCTCTCTATCGGGGGAGGACATGCATGGAACCCCGGCTTCCTACTCTCTCGGGGACAAACGGGAGATAAGCTTCTCAGAGGCATTCCAAGAGCCGTCACCCACAAAGAGAATTCCTGCTCCGTTTCCAGGGCCTGGGCTGTGCAAGGGTCTACCCTGCACTCAGCACCCCCGCTGGGCAATGTGTCCAGTGTCTGAGTGTCTAGGCTTGCTGAGGGCCAAGCACAAGCAGCCCTGGAAAGACCAGGTACCCACGTCCCACAGGGTGACCAGGCTCCGTTGTGGTGTTGTCCAGCTGCTGTGGGCAGCTCCGCCTCCCTGTTGATGTGTCCTGTCCAACCCAGTGTCAGACCCATTCTCACAGAGTAGCCGTCCTGACCACCGGGCTTTCTGTGGGAGTCTGGACCCGGTGGTCACCCAGAGGAGGAGGGCAGGGAGCTGAGTCCTGCCCTGGGCGGCCCGTCTCAGTCTTTTGTCCTGCAACAAGAGAGCAGATGCTGGGTGATGTGTAAAGGACAGAGGGGCATTTGGCAGACGATGCTGGTGGCTGGAGGGCCCAAACATCCTGATGCTGACACCCTGGTAAGGGACCCTGGTAAGGGACGCTGGCTGCGCCATAGATGGCAAGAAAGCAAAAAGGAATCGGCCGTGACAGAAGAGGTCGAGGGGTGGGGTGGCCTCCCTACAGATCATTTCCCTCCCGTGGGACCCCCCCCACTCCAAACACCAGACTTAGTCCCTCAGGAGGGTGGGGTCCCCATCACCCGGCCACTTTCCAGAGGCCCCACCTCTTAAATTCTGCACCGCCTCTCCACCACCCCACTGGGGACCAAGCTTGCGCCCGAGAGCCCTCAAAGGACACACCATGCCCAACCCTCGCAAGCCCAGGGGGACCTCCAGGGCTCCCTTCTCGTCCTGTGTTCACCGAGGCCACCCAGCATGCTCCCAATGTTTGCCCCAAGTTGCCACCAGGATTCCTAAAGGGAACAGGGGCCATGCCTCCCTCACTGGGTCTCTTTGGGACCAGGCTGGGGCTTCGGGCTGGCTCTGACAGGCACAAGACTGGAAGCAAGAGGTGGGGGATAAGTGCTGCCGCGGGGTAGAAAGGGGGTTCTCCTGCTGGACGGCGGCTCAGGGTGGCCGTGTGACCTCCAGCCTAGGAAGCCCTGGGAACCAGGCCCATGCCGCATCCGTCCCTGTGGATGACGCAGAAGCCACAGGGTGCTTAGGCAGGGGACGCTTCACAACGGGAAGGGCGTCCTGAGTCTCCTCAGCTGGAAGAGAACTGGCTTTACTGACCCTGGGCGTCTGGGGAGCTGGGCTGGAGCCGGGAGTGGACGGAGGTGGAGTCGGGGGCCTGCCAGTGCCAATCTGGGGCCTGGAAGGACAGGCCTGGTCAGCTCCCTGCCGGGCTCTCTCCCGCCCCCTCGCCAGCTCCAGAGCACAGGGCCCTGGTGCCTCCTCCTCCCCACGGTGCTCACACACTGCCACCTGCAGGTGCCCAGAGTCCCCCCAGAACCACCACCCGGGACTCTGCCACCCAGAAAGGGCGAAACCAAACCAAAGCCACTTGAGCCCCAGCGCGCGTTTGGCGTCTCCAGGGGGATGTTGTGAAGAGGAGGCAGAACAGGAAGCTGGGGGCCCTCGAGCGACTCCTTTCCCCGCCGTCAGGCCGTCAGCGCTGTGCTGGGCTCACCCGCCCAGGCCCCTGGGGTCACGGGAGGTTGGGGAGCCAGCTGGGCCTCAGGTTGGGGGCCAGAAGATCTCCCACGCGCTGTTACCCTAAATAGCGCTGCCAAAGCCACCTGTGTTCTCAGAAAATGTCACCTGCACTTTTAGCCACCAGAGGTAAACACTTCAGCCATCGATTCTTACCCTGCCCTGAAAAATTTGCTGCAAGTTTTATGGGATTAGCAGAGCTAGAAAGTTAAGGCTGCCTAGTCCTGTCCTACGTGTCACTGCTGATGTGATAAGAACAGGGCAGGGCACAGCCAGGTGACATTTATATGCCACTTGTAGTTTTCTGCTGGTAAAACAACAGACGGCTTCTCCTGGGACCTCAGCTGTGCTTGCCAGAGCCTGGACAGGGCTCCAATCTCCCCGAGGACAGGATCTTTCCACCCCCATTTCACAGGGGAGGAAGTTGGGTTCAGAGAGGCTGGGGACCTGTCCCAGGCTCAAGTGGCCTGAACCCAGGTGGGAACCGTTCCCTGGGGTTGGGTGGTGGCCTCCCATCCCCCTTTCCTTGGGGATGGGTCCTGGCCTCGTGCGTGCTGGGGCTGCAGCAGGTGTTTTCAAGGTTTTTCAGAGCAAAGACCCCCAGAGATGCCCGAGGTGGGGACAGAGACCAGTCAGAGTGGCCTCACTGTGAGCTTCACATCCTCACTCACTCGCAGTCCCCCCCCCCCCCCAGCGAGGCTCTGTGATACTTCCCATCAGTGGTGAAGGAGGCCCTGGCCTCAGGGGACCCGGTGGCTCCACGGGCTGTAGGTAGACCTGGGCCAGCAAGGCCACGCAGCACCGCAGGCTGCCCGGGGGTCGAGGCGCGTTGATGGAGCTCTGTGAGCTCACACCGTCTTCCCAGGTGACAGAGCAGAGACCCTGACCCGCCCCGTGCTATGCAATCAGGGTTAGGCCATGGCCTCACTGGACACCCAGGGCAGGGCCTGAAGCCTGGGCTTGCCAAGAAATGTCCCCACTGCAGTGGATGGGGAGGAAATGGGGCCGCAGCAGAGGGAGCCAGAATTCCCATCAGGACCCCAGATCACAGGGCCCACCCCAGGGCCAGTTGGATTAGGGAGAAGATGAGCCGCACACTGGAGGAAGGGAGCAGGAGGCTGCAGCCTTGGGGAGGCTGAGCTGGGCTGCAGGCGTGAGGACCTCCGAGTGCAGGTAGGAGTGCCACCTGTCCATCCTGGTGGGGTGTGAGAGGTGAGGGACCCGTTGGGTCCATCCAAGTCTCTCCTCTCCACCCATTAGTGGTCACTGGAGATGCTTCCAGACCCCTGGCCCAACTGTTTCTCCATTCTCAGTGCAGATGTGCCTTTTCTGTGGATGTCTGCCCAGGGACAGGCAGGGATGCACCAAGCCCAGGCTGGGTTCAGCGCTGCTGGGTTCAGTGCTGACCAAGAAGCAGAGCAGCCAGGTGTCTTCGGTGGGGAAAGGCTGCCCCCTGGTGTTGTCAAAGGGCACCACACATGATGAGGACTTGGGATGACTTACAGACAGGGATGACTAACGGTGACCCAGCACTTTGAAATCATCTATCTCCCTGTAGGGATGAGGAAACCGGGGCCCAGGGGACACCCAGGGCCCCAAGTCAGGTCATTTCTTGGACATGAGGTAGTGTTTGCAGGAGGAAAGTAAAGAGGAACATTTTCACCTGCTGAATTGAACACAGCCTCCAGGGAATGAATGACCATGAGCGAGCCCTTGAGTGAGCTCACACGACAGGCAGAGCCCAGGGGTCAGTCTCCTCCCAGCTCTGCCTCCAGTGGTGTCACACTGGTAGCTGAAATCAGTTATGCTGGAAGCATTTACAGGTGGAATGCAGCAAATGCAGCCAGGACCACCCCCTGGAGGTCTGGGTCTCACACCGCAGCCCAGGGACCGTCTTAGATCCTTAGAGCTAGGGGCTGTTGGAAATCATATGACCTCACGGAGCCTCCGTTTCTGTGTTTGTAACATAGAATGGACCCGCTCAACATGCGTCCCGTGCCAGGCGCCATCTTAGGTACAGGAGACACAATACGGCCCCAACAAGGGAGAAGTTCCGCATTGGTGGAGCTTGTGGTCGGAGGGAACCATGATTCGTCATGTCACCTGCAAAGGTGACAAAGCCAAGCGGAAAGGGAGTGGTGGTGAGGAAGTGTAGGACTGGGAGGGCCCGAGGCCCTGAGCAGGAACCCGGAGGAGTGCAGGCCAGGGCTTTAGAGGGGGCTGCTCTGGAGGGGACTTGGCCCAGCAGAGGGAAGAGCAGGACGGAGCCTGCAGCGGGCAGTGCAGAGGCTCTGCATGGAGCCGGCGGTTCCTAGATAAAGCTGTGGAGGGGGTGGAGAGGAGGTCCCAGGGGCGGTGGAGGTGCGCTCCAGGCCCAGCATTTCTGCCTCAAGTGTGGGCAGCGGTGGAGGGAGTGGTCAGGGCTGAGGTGCTATTCCACAGGCTGTCCCTGGGGGCTGGGGGTGAGCGAACAGCTTCCTAGCATTTCTAAGGGGGGCTTTAGGGTGAAGGGGTACCGTATCCTCCTGTGCCTCTCCAGACAGGCAGCCCACCCCCAGCTGTCAGCATTCCATGAACCCTGGGCCTGCTGGGGACACAGCCAGTTGGTAGGACCTCCAAACCCCAGTGCCGCAGTCTGGCTGGGCACAAAATCACGAGCCACTCACACCTTGTAGATTCAAACAGCTACTCTTTATTCTCGAATTGTCACCGGCACTCTACACACAGGTTCTGGGCAAAATCCACGCTTCCACTGTGCTCTGCATCCCAAATACTCTCTCAATCCCGTGAGAACTCAAGGAGCGGGCGCGCCTGAGGCAGCAGGATACGCCCTATTCCCAGCAGGATACACCTTAAACCTGGAACTGCCCTAAACCCTGATCTGCCCTGGTCCTTGAGCAATGACCTGGGTCATGCCATGTGTCATTCTTACTTAGCAATGGCTCTCAGCACCCCAGGTCCCAGGCCAGTGGGGTGGCCCTACAGGTTGTGGCCCAGGGGGCCTGGCTCCCCACCCCACTCGGCCCTGGCTTCCTCCCCTCCCTGCCGCTCCAGGGACTGGACCTCTCTCTGGACCCCTCTCACCATCGTGTGGCCCTCCCTGGGACCCTCCCTGGGGCCCTCCCAGCCTCCCCAGTTTCCAACAAGGGTGAGGAATTAGGAGACGCCCCGGGAGCCTGTGTCCCCCTGTTTGGCCTCTGTCATGGGCTGTACCTGGGCCTCCGTCCCCCAGGCCTGAGGGGCTCTGTGAGTTGTTGTCATGACGACACCCGCATTGTCAGCACCCTGCCTAGAGGTGACGGGTGTCATCTCCACCCAGGACGGGCCACGAAGTGCCTGGGGTGCCGTGAAAACAGAAATGCAGAAGCCCTTTTTTAAAATTTAAGGATTATTAATGAATTATTGAAAAATTTAATAAGAATTTCCAAAGTTGAGTATTAAACCAGGCGCCGGCATCCTTCCAAGACCGACGGCAGCGGGTGGGCCCTGCGTCTGCCCTGAGCTCATTCCCAACAGAAGAACCAAGAAACGGGGCAGAGAGAGGAGGCCGCGGCCCAGGTTCATGCAGTCAGGAGGCCGAGGAGCTGGGTTCCACCTGGGTCAGGCTCATGTGGTGGTGAATTTCAGGTGTCAGCTGGGCACCCAGACGCTGGCCACGCGCCACTCTGGGCGTGCCTGAGAGGGGCTCTTGACGGAGAGGACTTTCACACAGGGAGGCTTCGTGAAGCCCTGGGCCTCCCTCCCCCTCAGTGGGGACCTGCAGAGGGACGAGCTCTATCCCCCTGAGGGGCCAGCCTCCCGTCCACCTGCTTTGGTGATGGGACCTTGGATTTTTCCTGCCTTTGGACTAGAGCTGAACCCTCTGCCCTTCATGGGTCTCCCGTCGCCTGGACCGTGGCCCCCCTGGCTCACAGCCTTGAGGCCTGGACAGGAGCCGGGCCGTTGGCTTTCCTGGGCCCCAGCTCACAACCCTCCCGCACATCCTGGACTTGTCGCCCCATCACTGGGTGAGCCAGTTCCTTAAAATGAACCCCTCGCCCCGTCTCCTCTCCATCTCTTATTGCTCGTTGGTCTGATAAACTGCGACCCGGATGATACTGGATGGGTTTATCCAGTCAAATCAGCAAAACCATCAAACTGTCCCCTGTGCTCAGGGACCTTCGTGTTCACAACTACCCCTCAAAACCTCTCAATGGCACCACCTCATGTGGAGGAAAAGCTGAAGCCCATGACCCCAAGGCCCTGTGTGACCCCCCAGATCCTTTCTTGCCCCCCTCATGCTCGTCCACACTGCTCCACCCACGAAGGTCTCCTGGCTCCTCCCCAGGCAGGCCAGGCAGGTCCTGCCTCAGGCCCTTTGCATGTGCTGTTCCCTCCACTTGGCTGCCCTTCCCCTACATGTTGGTACGGCTCCCTCCCTTTTCTATATCTGGACTCACATGTTACCTCCTCCTTCATGACTCCCCCACCCCCATCGAATGTGACCTCTTATGTGCTTTGTTTGTTTTAGCCCTTATCACTGCCCGAGAAGACCCAGCCTACTTTTCCTAAGTTTCAGGAAAACAGGGCTTTGGGTCTTGGGCTCAGTGCTGTCTCTCGGACCTAGAACCAGGTAAACAAGGCAGATAATTATTTGGTGAGTAATTGAAGAGTTGAGGAAAGACCTTGGTCAAACCTGAAGACACCACCTCCAGTGTGTGCTGTTCTGCGGGTAGCACCTGGGCACCTGAGAGGTGCCCGATGTGATGGGGGTGGACGGGATGCTGGGCGGGGACAGGGAGGGCCCCTGTGCTGCAGGGGAGGCTGCCTCTTCCCCTGGTCCCCGAGGACTCTGAGCAATAAGGACCAGCCGAGCTCTGGGAAGGTCCGTGCCCCACACACCTGTGCCGCAGTCAGCTTTTCACGGCTATGACCAAAATGAAGCCAGATTTAAAGTTAGGTAGTCAGTGTAGTTAGGTAAATCGGGTCTAACATGGAGTGAAATCTAAAATGGAGGCCATGCTGAGAATGACTCAGGGAAAACACAGGAAGACTCATGGAATGTTAATGAAGTCCCGAGAAGGCCCTAGGCCAAAGTCCACCTCAAAGAAGTGTTAATGAACAGCCCCCAACAGATTTGGAGATAGCCCATCCCAGAGAAGTGATAAACCCATCCCAAAAGTCCTTCTTGCTCGTTTGGCCCACCTGTGTCCCACCCCTCGGGCCCTCCAACCTACATTCCATCACCAAACCTATAAAAAGGGGAACACATTTGCCCGCCAACTGGATTCCACCTCTTGGGTCCCCTTCTTCCTCCGGGAGAAGTCTTTTCTGCTGTCCTTTAATAAACTTCTCATTTCTCCTCTGACCTGGCCTCGGATTGTGCTTTTCTGGTGTTATTCTTCAACATCGGGGAAGCCATCGGGAAGACCCGACAAGCAATTAGAGCAAGAAAAGTGTGTTTGGGGCTCACCGTTTCAGAGGTTTTAGTCCACAGATGGCCAACTCCATTCCCTGGGGCTGGAGATGAGGCAGGACATCACGGCAAAAGAGTGTGGCAGAGGAAAGTGGCCCAGGACATCTCACCAGGGAGCAGAGAGAGCTCTGCTCAACAGACCCAGAGTCACCCCCAGGGACCAACCTTCCCCAGCCACACCCCTGCCTGCAGCTACCACCCGTAGATCCCTATCAGGAGACGGGTTCACTGATGGGGTTGCTCCCTGGGCAGCTCTCCCCCAGCCAGGGGACCTCACCCTGTTCTAGAAATCCAGGGCCAGTCCTCCTCTGTGCTCCAGAGACCGGGTCCACATCTGTCAGGCCCAGAACGGCAACGAGAGGCCTTCCTGCGGTGCCCAGCTGACCCTCTGTGGGCTGTGTGCCCCACACCTGGCTCCTGCCTGCGTGGTCATGGAGCTTGGGCATTGTGTGAGGGCACTCAGCCTGTGGCAGGCATGGCTCGGGTCCTTGTTGGGTCTCGTCTCCCAGGTCACACTCCGAGTTTGCAGCTTCCCTCTCCAGCCGCCTGCCAGGTCCTCCAGGCTGCAGGGAGCTGGGCCCCGAGAAGGGAAGGGCATCAGGCCTGTGGGCAGCCAGGCCGGTCCACCTCAGGGCTGGCCCTGGCTGGGGCTTGAGCTCTTGCTCTTCTCCCGTCCTTGAGAGTCCCACGAGTTAGGAGTTTTCAATGTTTTGTTTGAGAAGTTGAACATTTTTTCAATATAAAACTCGCAGAGAGCCTCATCTACCAAGCAGGCGGGATGGCTGATGGGTGTGACAGACGCTTGACTGGGGAAGGGAGGCTCAGCCAGGGGGCAAGACAGGGTCCTGGGTGTGCCTCGGAGTTTTCAGAAGAGGAAGCCTCTGAATCAGTAGCCCCAGTCAAGAGGAATCACCCCCACCCTTGGCGAGCCTGCGGCTCTGCACCTTCCTGTGGTCAGATTAGGCAGCCGGGCGTGGGAGCCCTCCTTCGCCACCTCCCGCGGGTTTAGGGTGGACCTTGACAGGAGCAACTCCATTTAGATTGTTAGGTTTTAAATTTCTTCCACAGTATGTAAAAAAAGATTGATTATGGGAATTGGCTTACAAACCTGGGGGCGTGGGGGTTATGTGGCATGCGGTACCCCCAATCCCCATGATTATTATCATCATTATTTTTTTACATCCTGTGAAAGAAATTTAAAAGCTAACAAAATCAAAATGGAGTTGCTCGAGTCAATGTCAGCCCTAAACCCGCGGGAGGTGGCGAAGGAGGGCTCTCGTGCACGGCTGCCAATAACACCTACCAGGGAAGGTGCAGAGCCGCAGGCTCGCCCAAGGGCCACCGCAGCCTGGTAGGAAAGCGCTTCTCCTCACACAGAGCCACTCCTGCCTCAGACTTCTGCCACACTGTTGGTCATTGTGGCCAAGAAGTCCTGTTTAAATGACTGACGTCCTCCTCCTGCTCTCTTCACCACTCCCCCGCCTCACCCTGGTCACTGTGGCATGCGTGTCCCCATTGCCGTGTCCTCTGTCCCAGGGAACATGGCTGTTCTGTGGTGGATCTCGCTGGTGCTCTTCCCTGAGGGGGAGCTATCTGCCTGTTTCCTGGGCCTTCTCTGGAGAGCTGAGCCCATGCAGGGGTGATGATGAACATGGTCCCCAGTCCACGTGAGCTGGGGGGCCGTGCCCTGCACCTTGTGCTTGGCTCTCCAAGAGCAGCTCAGTCCTCACCGCCACCCCACGGCAGCTGTAGTCCCCTGCTCGTCAGGAAAGCTGCCCAAGGGCACAGAGGCAGAGCCGCGACCCCCTTGGACAGAGGGACCAGCTTGAAATCAAGGGACAGGCCTTTTCACCTCCTCAGGGGACACCTTTTTCTACTGGTCCTGCTGCTGCCTGGGCCATCTGTGCCTTGAGCTCACCAATGGCCGGCTCCCTCCCCCTCCCACCTGTCCTCTCATCCCCACTGCGGGGGGGGGGGGGGGGGCAGCTGGGCTTGGGGAAGTCCTCCTCCCCTGGACAGGGCTGGTCCACTGCTGCGGGTTGGAGGGCTCCGTGCTCGGCCCACCTAGGGGCAGGGCCGAGGGCCCAAGCTCAGGTGGGACTTCCTCTGTGTCCTGTGGGGAGTGGAGGGCAGGTCCCTGCTGTGGACCTTCGTTCGGGGCACCTCTCTGAAGGGCCCAGGCAGCTGAGGTGCTGCTGGGCCCCTCTTGAAGCTCCGTCCCTCTGGGATGACTGGCTGTGGTTTTGCTGCCACCCTGGGGCGAGGGACGGAGACACAAGCTCAGGGTCCCATGTGCAGTAGCATACAGCAGACGCTCCCCAACACGGCGGAATGTGGGGAGCGGTGAAAACGGGGGAGCCACAGCTACATGTGTCAGCCAGGTCCACCCCGGGGACGATATCGACAGAGCAGCCCGGCCCTTGAAGGAAGCATATGGTTCACACTACGCACGACACTGCCCATGAACACAGTTTAAGCCACATGGAGCAATATTAAATGTCACTTAAGCTGCAAAGATGTACAGGATTAGGCAGCACGTGGTTGAGTTTGGATGAGGTCGCTGGTGGCGTGCGAGGCGGAAAGGAGGCTGGGGTGGGGACATGGGTGGCCTTCACACAAGTGCGATGGGTCATTCTTAAGCTGCATGACTTATAATTACGTTTTGCACCTGTTTTTAAACCTTTAGTGTCTTAAATAACGTATGACACTTTTTAAGAAGGGAAGGAAGGAAGGGAGAGGAACAGAAGCAGAGGGGACAGCTTAGGAACGGAAATGGAGCCACTTTCTGTTGAATTGTTCAGACCCAAGGGAGGGAGTCTCCTCCGCAGCAAGTGGGGGCATCCCTGTGTCCACACCTTGGGGCCCATGTCCCCTACACCGGGGCATCTGGCAAATCAACTCCCACAGTGAGCGATGCTTGCCCACAGCAGACACGGGGCTGTCCCAACAGGGTGACGAAGTACCCCTCAGGACAGGGCTGCCAGACCTTTCTGAGTTCCAGAAACTGAACACTGGGTCCCTCCCTCTTTTTCGCCTCAGTCATCTTGCGAAGTTCACTCTGGGCTTCTCTCGGCTGCTGAGACTCAGACGGGCTGCATGGGACTATTTTCAGAGTCTGTTTGGGCCATCGGCCACTGTTTACCTGGGCCCGCGTCATTTACTTTGCACTGAGTGAGAAAGGATTTTACTGTCAAACGCCGACACCTGAATTCTATCAATTTCCCCGTTTTATTTCCGCGCCACCCACGTCCCCTGGGCTGGAGCACCCGGGAGGGAGCCTGCACGGCTGCCCTCCTCCCTGGCCGGTGCTGCTCCCAGCTGCCCGCCGAGAACACGCTGCTCGATCCGTGTCCAGGGGTATCCTTCAGCAGGTGGTGTGAGCCATGAAATCAGTCACACAAATGACCCACCACATATAAAAAAGCCACCGATACATCAACAGGCCTTTAAACCAAGCAGCAGTTAAAATAACTACTAGCTCAGTGGCCGAGGAGCAGGGGGCAGCCCAG
Organism: Spermophilus citellus; assembly: GCF_964194105.1. Classification (NCBI taxonomy): domain Eukaryota; kingdom Metazoa; phylum Chordata; class Mammalia; order Rodentia; family Sciuridae; genus Spermophilus; species Spermophilus citellus. The sequence continues at coordinate 89,891,792 of NC_138195.1, forward strand.
CCCAGGGCCCCAGGAGGAGGCGAGGCTGGCCCTCGGCTCCTGATTTATGCTCCCACTTCATTCTCTATTCAAGGCAGGGAACATTCCGAGCAGCCGATGAGCTAAGACGTGAAAAAGATCGCCATAACACGCTGAAAGGCAGGGTGCCCAGCTATCGGGGGGAGGGTATTTATGTCCCTAAAGAGACCATTCCAGTGACACCTAGTTCATGTGTCTTCCTGGGCACGGAAGGCGGGAGGCGGAGCAGGATGCGCCTGCCTTGCTTCTCTGGCACACTCGGGAGCATCTGTCCTATGCCCATCAGAGGGCTCCTCGTGGTGTCTGGCCCCCAGGAAGAGAGACCCCTCCAGAGGCCGTCCGTAGGAATCCCGCAGTGGCCTGAAGACCTGGACCAAGTCCCTGCTCTGCCTTCAAGTCATTTGTCCCCCAAGCCTCCATTTCCCCACATGTGCAGTGGAGTCGGGGACCTCGAACACGAGATGGGGTCCTGTTCTGAAAACAGTCAAAGTGCCCAGGGAGTGGGGTGACGGTCCCCCAGGACTGAGCACAGATTCCTCCTGTGCCCTGCCTTCTCCTCTTGCCAACCTGAGGGCCTTTGGGGAGACCTGTGGGTGCTGGAAGCAGCATCCTAGGGCCTCTGGCTGGGGCTAGACCACCAGTGTTCCTGGCCCAGTGAGGGCTTGGTTCCGGAGCCTTCTCAGCTGGCCTCAAGGACTCTCTGGGGACATTGCAGCAGCAGTGAGTGGAATTGTGTTCCGTTCAAAGACTAGCTCAGGTCTCAATCCCCACCTGTGACTATGACCTTGTTTGAAAGTAGCGTCCTTGCAGGTGCAGTCAGGTTAAGACAAGGTTGTACCGGAGTAGGGTGGGCCTGGGGGGGCCTAGCCCAACGAGTGGCCTTATAAGAGAATGGACAGAGTGACCGGGACACAGAGACACAGACCACAGGAAGGGAGGTGGAAATTGGAGGGACACATCTGCAAGCCAGGGAAGCTGATGGAGCTAGGAGAGAATGGAGCCAGGCTCCTGTCCAGGACCTCAGGGAGCGTGGCCCTGCCCACACCTGGAGTCCAAACTCTGTCTTCTGATAAGGACTTGATTCACCAGCTGCTTGGTGTGTTAGCGTCCTGGGGACTCCAGCGTGGGTGTGCGACCAAATAAACCTGACCCAGGCCCCCTGCATTAGGTACCATGCCTAAGCACATGTGTGTTTTACACACGGGGGGCGGGGGGCGGGGGCGGGAGAGAACCGTGGGATCTCTGTGGAACATGCCCGTAGGTCAGTATAGGTAGGTTCAGATCTTGGAGAGATGGTCACATGGCCCTGTGGAGGCTGCCCACCACTTACCCGGGTACCCAGGCCCTGGGGCCTCTTGCTTGTGATACCCCCCAGGAGCAGGGCTGTCCAAGGGGGTGGACTCCTAGGATCAGGCAGGAGAGTGCCAGGAACCCGGCAGCTTTGCTGATTTCTGATCTCCCCTGAAGAGGAGCTGTAGGCCTCAGTGTGCCCACAAGGTGGCATCTTACAGAGAGGACCTGAAGCTAGCACCCTGGGGATCCCTGGGCCACAGGACCAGCTTCCCGGACCTGATCTTTCTTCCCTGGCCCCTTCCCAGGATTCCTGACTTGCAAACACTCCACCTGGAAGCCGTCCTGAGAAGGCTGAGCAGAGGCTGTGGACAGGTCCTCCCAGGAGGCCTCACAGTGCCTGAACTTCTGACTCTAGGGGCAGGGCAACCTCAGATTGGCCTCCCAGCACCCAAGTGAGCCCCAAGCTGCCAGATCCCTACTCTGAGAAGCAGGCTCCAGACCTCTCAGACTCTGGTGCTTGTGGGCGTCTGGGGAGCCGGCTTTGATTTAGGGGTCTGGAAGACACCCGAGTCACAACGTATCTAACAGACTCCAGCAAAAACTCATGCCACTGGTCAAGGAACATGTACCTTCCTGGAACCTTGTGGGCCTCAGGGACCTCAGGTGGAAGTGACTGATACTCCAGGCGGGATGGCTGCACTGGCCCAGGGGAGAGGGTAGCTGGCTCTCCTCTCTCTCCTCTTATGATTTGCCCCTCCAGGACACAGGTGAAGGGTGCAATATGAAGTCAGGGCCTGGCAATCACACCAACCCTTCCAGGGAGCCATCCCAGGCAGCAAAGACCCAGAGAGGAACCCCCAATGTCCCTCTGCTGCTCTGCTCCCCTCCCACAGCCAGGGCAAACCCCGTCCACTGGCTTGGGAAGGACAGGCTTCTGGGCAACCCTATGGCAGCCCCCATGGACTTGGGCTTCACTGCCCAAGGACAGATGAGTCCTCACTGGGGTCTGTTGTATTTTTGTGTGTGTTTGTGAGAAAAAGGAAAAAAAGAATTTTCATTGCTTTGCTAGCAAAGGAGAAACACGGGGGACCCCTGTTCCAGAGACTGTGATTCCGCCCTTTGGCAGGAACAGGGAGCTTTCAAAGAGGTGACTGAAAGGCTACATTCCACATGTTCTTTCTTGGAGTCCTAATTCACTTGTGAATCTGGGAGAGAGTAATTTCTGAGATCTCTGGTACCATCCCCAAAGTCTGGATTACTTCATTCCTATGGTGGGTGTGTGCTCAAGAACAGATAAATCTACCTAAAATGGGGAAGAAAGGTAATCCTGTTTCCTCTGAGATTATGGAGGGGAAGAGATTAGGGAAGAACAGGGAGAGAGGAAGAGAAAGAAACATGTCTATTTAAGAGAGAAGTTGCAGGGCGGGGGATATAGCTCAGTTGGTAGAGTGCTTGCCTTTCAAGCACAAGGCCCTAGTTTTAATCCCCAGCACCACGAGAAACCAGAAGAAGTTGCGGTGGCAGAGCAGCAAGGGCTATATTCAAAGCCTAGAGTGGACCACTGTTACACGTCCCCACTGTCCATTGCTACATTCCAGTTCTGTGGAAAAATGGGTGATGACATCTCCAAGCTGCTTCCTGCTGAAAGAGGACACAGTTGGGGAAAGTAACCTGAAGTCCTTGTTCTCTATCAGGCATGGACAGTTAAAGGCTTCAGAGCAGTCCAGAGGTCCACAGTGGCAGATGGCAGTGACAGGACAAGGCATACCTAGGGCAGGGATTGTACGAAGACAACAATAAACAAAACAGCAAAGCATCGTTTTTTTAAAACAATTAGCACAAAAGCAATTCGTATTTCAGCCAGTCTCTGAAGACCATGAAGACAGTAACTCATAATCATATCAGTAAAGAACGGATCAAGTTTATCCAGGTTAGGAAGATTTGTGGGTCTATGAGATCAAGCTCAGATGTGACTCTAGGGTTCTTGTGATCATTTTTTTTTTTAAAGAGAGAGTGAGAGAGGAGAGAGAGAGAGAGAGAGAGAGAGAGAGAGAGAGAGAGAGAGAGAGAATTTTCAATATTTATTTTTTAGTTCTCGGCGGACACAACATCTTTGTTTGTATGTGGTGCTGAGGATCGAACCCGGGCCGCACGCATGCCAGGCGAGCGCGCTACCGCTTGAGCCACATCCCCAGCCCTTGTGATCATTTTTATTGGGCACTCTCATACAACAACCCTTCATTTATAGTCTCCAGCTTACTTTTGATAGGGCTGACACAAGTGTACCTCTTAAGTTACACTTATAAAAACATTGCTTTTCCTTTCAAATGTCCGTGTAGGACTGTGCTTTTAGGCTATACTCTCCTGCCAGCTGTTTAAGACCAAGTTGGTCAAAACCAGCTTTGCTCCTATCTACTTTTAACAGTCAGCTGAGATTCCTCAGAGATCACTCTTGGGAATATGCATGAGGCCCCTTGGCTCCTTTACCTTTCCTCTACCAGTGGTGCCATCTGCCAGGATGGGTCAGAGTCTTGCTGCCCATATGTGACTTCTCTTGGAAGCATCAGGGACATTGCCCTCTCTAGTGACCTTCCTTTTTGAAGAATGTGCATTGCTTGGCTTCCTGTTCTCCAGAGTCCTCTCAATCTCCCTGATCAGCAGTTAGGTGACTCCCCAGAGATGCAGGGCTGAGAGAAGGGTCCCGTTATTCTCTGGGTCCTGGCTGGGTTCATTGTATTTTGCCCTAATTTTGCAGTGGACTTGGGGCCCAAATCTCAGCTGTAATATGTTGTTTCCATACCTCCTATGGCCTCTTTACTGCCCAAATATCCCTTAGGAACCTAGCTGGGAGGAGAGTAGTTGGTCCTAGGAGCTGATCCTGGGTTTCTGGCTGGGGCTCTGTTTGAATAACCCTCCAGGTCATCACCGCTTCCTGAGGGTGGCATGTCAGTCCATGTGTGCAGGAGGAGCATCGCCCAGGGCAGGTGCTGGGCGCTGTGCCAGCTGAGGCCTGGTGGATGATTTGGAAAGTGGGAGGGGGCTGGAAAACATGTCCAGGTGGTGTTGAAGCTGGACAAGGACCTGGAGACTTCTGCCCTTCTCATCTGAGATGCTGCTCCAAACCAGCTGGACTCTTTATCCACTGGCTTCCCAGCTGCCACCATGCAGGCCCGGGTGGGCAGCTGCATTGACCTTCAGCTCTTTAGGAATTGTATCTTCCCCTTTGGTTATTTTTCACTTTCACTGAAACTTAATTCAGTTTTGTTTGAAAACACAGAACAAGGGAAATGGGAAAGCGGAACAGAAGGTTAGAGATGGAGAAGTGCTGGGTGTCCACTGGAACCACAATGTGATACAGTCCAGCCTCACAGGCGGCTTCCTTACTGGGCCAGCTCGGGCAGGTTACCTCCCCTCTCTGGTCTGCAGTTCCCCTTCTGGCCCAGAGCGGAGGCTCGTGTGTTTGTCCTGAGAATCTTCCCACAGGTTCTTTGCCAAGTGGATCAAAGGCAGGGATGTTGACGAAAATAACCCAGTGAACCTCCGTGACAGTGGCTCTGCTTGCTGCTCAGAGGTGGGCTGTCCTGTCTCAGTGGGCAGGAACCCTCAAGGGAAGGTAGAAACTTAATCCAAGAGGAGAGGTGAGGTGTCGTCCCAGAGGCACGAGGAGATGATGCACTTTAGCTCAAGAGCCCCCCATCCCCCGCAGGGCCCTGTAGCAATGCATCCAAAGGACTTGCCGCCCAAGCCCCTGCCACAGGGCCCTGTGCCCAGCCTCTACCTCACCATCTCACCGGGCAGCGACTCACCTGGGGGAAGTCATCATCACCTCCGTTTTACAGAGAAGGGAGTGGAGGCCAGCACCACGGACAGAAGGGCCTCCCAAGGTCCTCAGTCCTCATCTGGAGGAAGCGGGCAGCACCACCTCGAAGGAAGCTGTGTGTCCCCCCTGGAGGTCCCCACCTTGGCCACACACTCCACCTATGCTTCCCCCTCCAGTGAGACAGGAATGTTGAAGGAAGCCCAGGTGACGTCTCTGAGCCCATCCTGGTACACGTCCCTGTCCTTGGTTGCTCAGTGACTGCATCATTTATGGGCAGGAGTGGAGACCGTGCTTCAAGGTGGACCCCAGGTTCTACCTGTCCTGGCTCCCTCTGTTTGGTGGCAGGAGACCCCTTTCCTGTGCACGAGGCCATCTGGAAGCACTCCTGTCCTTCTGGGCCAGTGCCTCCACCCTGCCCCGGCTCCTGACCCGCCCCTCCAGCTGGCTGTTGAGTTTTGTGTTTGTCTATTTATTCTGAAATGCACAGGGCATGCTGGGCAATCATCCTGCCACTGAGCTGCACCCAGTCCGTTTTCTCCAGGTGACGCTGATGGCCTGGAGGGAAGACCACACTTCTAACAGGAGTCAGGTTTTAAAGTGATTGACAGGAGTCAGTGCAACCTGGCAGTCATCTGGGGGGCCTTTAAAAACTACTGATTCCTGGCCCCATGCAGACAAGTGAAGCCGTAGCCTTCTAAGGTGGCGCCTAGGGAATGGGTATTTTGTAAAATGCTCCTTAAGGGAGCCTCTATGTGCAACCAAAGTTGAGAACTGCTATTCCAGACACAGACCTGGCTCCCTGTGCCCATCTGTGGCCAGGCGGGTAGTGGGCTGATTTAAGTGAGGGCCAAGATTCTACGTGACTGATCCTGCCTACTCCCTCTGCCTCTCTTCTCCTTCCCAGGCACATGGAGAGTCTGCATCCCAAAGATATAAATTGCCCTTTATGGAAGCTTTTCTCCCCAAGGAGCTCTTCACCAGAGTTTTGCCTTAGGACCACTGGGCACTTGGCGTCCGCACACAGCCGCCCTTGCTTTCCACGGGGTTCCCATCTTCGTGTGTTGGTTTCGTGGCCCAGACCCTGCAGAACTCAGGAAGGCGCTGTTGGAAGCCGGGTATGAATCATGGTTTGTTTGAACCATCACAAGGCAGGGAGGTTGCTTTTCTGGGAACTCCTGGGTGAAATTCCCCGGGGGGAGGAAGTCCAGCTCACACTGCAGCCCTGCCGCAGCGCACAGCCTGGGTTCAAACGCAGCTGCCTGGAGCCCTGAACAACGTGTCCCCATTTTCATCTGTTTTCCTGAGGAGCTCCTCACTGAGTCTCTTTGCTGTATTTCACTATAGATAAGACACTAGAAGGCTTTTCCCTGTTAGGAATCAGACCATCAGGTCTTCCAAGAAACATTTTTCTGCGTCTTTTGCTTTCTTTGTTTCTTAGTACTTCTTTTCTAGCTTTCATTTCCAGCAGGCCACCCCTCCGACGGTGGTTCCCCACTCCCTCCCCACGCAGGCTGTGGCGGGAATGCACCCTCTGCTCCCCTCAGGGGGAAGCTGGAGCGGATCTCTGGGCTGTAGGTGGGGGTGAAACAGGAGGTCAATCTCCCCAAACCTCCTCACCTCCCCCCGCCCCCACTCTCCAGCCTCCACCAGGCTGTAAAGAAGAGGCCAGCTCTGAGCCGGCTCCCTGCCACACTGTCCTGTCACTGGACAGCCGTACAGACCACAGAGCAGGCCACGGAACAGGGCCCTGCCTTGGTCCCTTGTTGCATGGCTGAGCAGGAGGCCATCAGCCACGGAGATCACTGTCCGTGTTTGAAGCTGTCGAGGAAGAACGTCCTGCCCTGAATGTGGTCTCCACCTCGTCACTCATGGATGACAAAGAGGGAACGGAAAGGGAAACTAGTGAGCCGTACAGTGGCCACCACTATGTCCAGTGGGCCATGGGTCACTTCAGGGATGATAACGATACTGACCCTGTGCACGGTGGAGCAGACAGGGCAAGACCCCCCAGATCCATAACCACCCTCCAGTCGTGAGAAAATATCAAGCCCACGTGGAAGGACAGTCACCAAACAGCCGACTAGTGTTCTTCCAAACCACGGAGGCTAAGAAAAATAAGGAAAGAGCCGAGCGCGACACATGGCAGACAAGAAGGGGACAGAGACCCGTCGAGTCCTGGGCCGGGTCCTGGAACAGAAGAGGACCTTAGTGGGGAAGCTGGGGAAATCCCAATAAGGTCTGCAGCTCGGGGGTCCTCCAGGGTTAACGTGGGCTTTGGTGATGGTCCCGAGTGGGACGTTAATGGCGGGAAGCCAGGGAGGGCACGCAGACCCCTCTGTGCTGTCTGTGAATCTCACACTGTTCCAGAATTAAAAGTTTCTTCAAAAGTCTTGAGGGAAAGCAAGCAGGTGAGGAATGGCCTCTCCTCTCCGCCTCTCTTTCAAACACTGTCTGATCTACGAGGTGGAACATGAGGGAGGGAGCTGGACTGCGGCTGCAGGAAATTTACTGCCAGAAAACAGCTCTGCTGAGCTCTCAGTGCTGTGATTTATGTCCCGGGACCCGGACCCCACCATCGATCCCCACTCTGAGCCCCCAGGGCTGGCGCAGGGTCCTCTGGGCAAAATCGATGCCTGGAGGTGACTCAGTGCATTTTACTCCATCACAGAATCCAGATTTATGTTCCTGGCAAGAAGATCCCAGGGCAATGGAGCCCAGCCAGGAGACCGGAGGCCGGGGTCCAGGTCCAGACCCGCCATTCATGTCTGTGTGATTTAGGGACATTTACTTCTCCTCTCTGGACCTTCATTTTGGGAAATGGTCTCTAAAGTCACTCCCAGCTCCTACCATCAGGGTTCTTTGATTGCAGACAATAGAAAGTGGCCAGGAGTAGAAAACCTTGAGCATGAGAGGCCTTTACTAGAAGGAATCTACCGGAAGGCTGGCGGCTCAGAAGGGGCACCTTCCGAATTAATCAGGGCAGAGTCATTTCCAGGGCCAACCTGGCTCTGTGTCTCATAGCGCAGACCCATCAGTCAGGGTTGTGGGGTGCTCTCCTCTGCGCAGTCCCTCGGCCACCCGTCTTCTGTCCTGTGGGCGTCTTCTGTCCTGTGGCTCCACCCTGCTCTGGGTCCTTGGACTCCCCTCTGCTCAGGCACTGGGCGCAGAGCCTGCATCTGGGCGATTCGTGATGAGCCATTTCTTGAAATGCCCATCCCAATTCCACTCGCACCTCACTGGCCAGACCCAAGTGGAGGGAGCCTGGGAAACAGTCTGAGCCTGCTCTCAGGAAGCAGTGGAGCTGGGACCCTGGACAGACCAGGCATCCCTGCAGGCCACACAGACTGCTCAGGAATGGGCCGCTGTCCGACCTCCTCCATGGTGAGCTCCCGATCCAGCACATTTCCCCCCTCATCTCTGCGGCAGGGTCGAGTCTGGGCAGGGAGTCCTGCTGGTCAGCTTGGGAGTCCACCTCTTGACTTGGGGAGGACAGTGCCCCTACCCTGATGATTCCCAGGTGGCACATACACTCTGGGGAGGGGCAGGTGGCATTGGGAGACCAAAATACCCAAAAGTACATGAAAACAGTCAGTCTGCTTTATGAGTGAGCCATGAGCTTGACTGTTTCCAAAGGCCTTTGCAAGAGCTGCCTAAGTTTGCATTTTATATCTATTTATTTTTTATTTTCATCTCAAATTTTTTTTTGAGGGATCTCACTAAGTTGCTTAGGGCTTGGCTCAGTTGCTGAGGCTGGCCTCGAACTTGCAATCCTCCTGCCTCAGCCTTCTGAACTGCTGGGAACGTTGGTATTTTAAAGTCAGTTCGTTTTGGGGAGAGGCTTGATTCAAAGATGAGCCCCTGGTAGCAATCCAGAGAGGGCAGAGAGGAGAGAATGCTCTAAACCTGACACTGAGCAGAGGTGAGGGCGAGGAGAGGCAGAGCTGAGGGCTGGGAGGCAGGGAGAGGAACCGAGCCCACAGCAGACTGTCCTCTGGGGCATTCACGGGAGCCAACCTAATTTTCAAACTTTGAAAGTTGGAGGGAAGTTCCTTCGTGCCCCACGCATCTTTACCCTCCCACCAGCCTCCAAAGTGTCCAGGGCCACAGCGGAAGAGATGGGCAGCCAGAGACCCTGGGAGTCCTGGAGGACCCCACTCAAACAGAGAGACAGGACCACGGTAGGAAAGGGCTTGAAGAGAAGAGGGCAGACGCGGAGGACAAAGACCAGAAACCACACTGGTCTCCGGCCTTCCCAGTGCCTCCCATCTGGTCCCACTTCCCGTCCTATCTTGGGTGCCACCTGCAGTGGCTAAGTCACAGAGTCACTGACCCAGAGCCCTGGAGTCGGCCTTGAACTCTCCTTCCTGGATCCTCACCCGGCCTCCGCCCCGTCCTGTTGTCTCTGCATCCTGGTACCTTCCTCAGCCACTGAGAACTCCCCGTCTGACCTGTCACTTCCTGTCAAAGTCTCCTTCGTTTCTCCGTGTTCCCCCAGTGACAGCTTCCAGGTTCTGCTCCCTCTCCCTGGCCCAGCAGCCTCACCTGGCCACTGGCTCTCCCTGGAACAGGCCGTCCACCGCTCCCCGAGGTTCCCATGAAGACTGCTCTGCTCCCAGGGCCTCACGCTCTAAACACAGACGCACTGTAGACACGTGCACTTACAACCTGTGTCTATTTATGCTGGGCGTGTGTGTGATGTGGCATCTCTACGTCTATCAGCTCCATGTGACTCTCCCTCCCCCTCCCTAACCTGCTCTCAACCAGAAGCACCTCAAACTCCTCCTGCCAGGTCACAGGCCCCGTCTCCACTGTCCTGGTGTCTGGCTTTCCCAGGGAGCTGTAACCTCCTTGAGGCAGAGGAGGCAGGGCGTCTTGTCCTTGTAAGTGAGGCTGCAGGTTTGCCCACTTAAGGTTTGCCCCTTGTAAGTGAGGTTGCAGGTTTGCCCACTTAAATGTAGGAGCAGCCCGCCCCCTCCCCTTCCTGGGCTCACCCCCAGGGCAGAGGACCTTCCTATCCTCATCCTGGGGACAGCCCCACCCTCATCCCATTTACAGAGGAGGAAACTGGGATCATGGGGCTCAATCCATTGTTCAAGTTCGCACAAGGCGGTGGAGCGTGTGTTTCAGTTTTAATCTGCATGACCCTCTATGTTTTCTATTCTTGGTGTCCTGGAGAGGCTGAAGAAAAAAGTGTAAATACCAAAACCCAGGGACCGCTCAGGTCTGATCTGTGTTGGTGAAGCTGTCTGTGGTGGGGTGGTGTGCGGCACGTCACCCCGGGTCAGTCGGCAGTGTGTGTCCTGCCTTCAGAGCCCCTAGGGTGACCTCAGCCCTGTCATGTCACTGAGTGCAGAACACAGGGTGCAGGTCTGGCTGCAGACAGGACCTGATCCAGGACCCACAGGGCCACCACTGTGTGGGTGTGGGCGCAGCCCCTCTGCCCCCAGGCCCCCTGACCTTGCCTGGTCGTGCTGAGAGTCAGAGGCCAGGGTTCTAGCTGCCTCTGGTCCTGGAACCCTGCAGTCACCTGGGGTCTCTGCTGACTGCAAGATGGCCACTGGGGGGAGCCCTTGGGCCATCGATCACAGATGGCACCTGGTTGAGGGGCCCTGCAGGGAGCAAGGAAGCAAGTTGGTGGCAGCTGAAGAAATCAGTCTCAGTATTTGTTGCTTTTTGGTTTTCTCATGTCCCACAGCAGTTGGGAACTTGTTATCATCCTTCCAACCTGTTGTGGCTCCTAGCAGAGTCACATGTCCTTGAGCTGGGAAGGACTCATCAGCTCACCTTCTCTCAGGTGGGGGACCAACTGGGTCCCTTCCCCAGGGCTCCTGTCCTGGAGGTGTCACCTGGCCACAACCCATCTGTCCAAGGATGGGGAGGAGACATCTGCAGGCTTTGATTTGAGGACCAGTCCTCAGTGGGAGGGGGTCTGTGTGCTGGGAGCTAAACGTGAGGGATATTTGCCACGTCCCTCCTCTGTGTGGCAAGCTCCAACTTCAGCCCTGCACCTTGAGATGACAGCTGCAGCCGTAGCAGTGCCACTCCCCAGTGCTGACACAGCACATACCAAGCGCCAGGTGCCATCCCTCTGCCTGAGGCGTGCCAGCTCCACCCTCACAAAAATTCTGGGTAGATCCTATTCTCATCCTCACTTTACAGGTGAGGAAACCGAGGCACGCAGGGTGTGTTCTGTTACTAAATGAAATGCCTGGAGTTGGGTAACATCTAAGGACAAGAGGTTCATAGCTGGGATGTAGAGGCTGAAGGGCATGGCCTCTGTGGTTGGCTCAGCCCTTGGTGAGGACCTCCTGTTGGGAGTGCATGCAGGAAGGGTCACACAGCCAGACAGAAAGCCAGAGAGAGACTTGGGTCCTGCAGCCACCGCAGAACTGTGTTAACCCCTTCCCAGGGCACGCCCCCAATGACCTAATAATCTCCCCCTGGGCTCCACCTCTTAAAGGTCCCACCACCTCTTGGTATAACCACAGTGGGGACGGCACCTCCAACACATGAACCCTTGAGGGACACACTTAAATCATATGTGAACCATAGCAGAGTTTAAGTGATTTGCCCAAAGTCACATGACTAGTAAGTCACATGGGGATTGGAGCTCGGAAGCCTGGTTTTCCAATGCTGCTGCCTTGAACATTCCTTGACTTCTTCACATTTACCTATTTTGCAAATCAGTCAAATGACGAGCATGCACAGCACCTTGGAGTCTCCATGTTTCTAAACCTTCCTTTGTCTCTAAAGTGTAAGGACAGCACACTCTCCTGTCTGTAGGGTTCATCCTTACATTACTTTCTTATTTTGCTGAACAGGAAGAGAACATATTATGAAGATACCACAGAAAGCGCAGCTCACGGGCGGGGGGCGAGATACTTCTTCGTTAGGCGTTACATCAAGAAGTTCAGAAAGTGAAGGAAAAGTGCATTTACCTTCAAAGGCTTGCCCTAGAGCTTCTGCCAGACTCTGGGCCAATGCGCAGAAGACGGGAAGTTGGCATCTTTGCAGGAAACCGACCACCAGAGGGCGGCCCGTGCCTCCAGGAGGCCTGTCGGGTTTGGACTCCCAGCTGGGTTTTTCCAGAGCAGGCTCTTTGCAACACCGCCAGGAGGTGTGGCTCCAGGGACAAGGATTGTATTTTTATCTGCTGCTCATTTTTAGCAATCTGGCCAACGTTTCTCTGGCACACAAAGGAAGTGGCTGCCTCCTGCGAGGCATGAGTCACTCTGCTTGAGAGAGGTGGCCTGTCGTGGTGGACCCACGCCCCAAAGAGCTGTCAACAGCCCTGTGCCCCCAGAGGGGTTTATTTCTGTCCCTCTGCCTGTCTGCCAGGTGTGGCTGTGAGTTTGCCTCTGGCAGGGCCCATGCCGTTCCTGCCCTTCAGCATGACAGCAGAGCTGGGAGGTCCTGACTCCACAGGCCCCCCCACGCCCCAGCCATGCAGCGCTTAGGGGAGGCCTGAGTCAGCAGCGCACCTGAACGTCCACACTGAGCCGGCAGGGGAATAAGGGAGGTGCCCCCTTCACACATCCCAGGTGAAGGGGGCCCGGCCCTACAATTGGAGGTGGGAGGCTCTGGGTGCTTTGTGGGCACACCCCAGGCAGCCTCTGTTCTGTCTTGTGCCATGTACAGCCCCTTGGTCCCCTCCAGAATCTGTCCCCTGGAGGAGGGGGTCTCTTTCAGCCCATCTCCCACCATGCCCCACTCCTTCTGAGGCCCAGTCCTTGGTGGATGTGGTCTCCCAGGCACCGTGACTCAGGTCCCACTCAGGACCAAAACACAGCCAGGGAGGGGTGCATCGGCAGGTGTGGGCAGGGGTGTGATTTCTATGAGCTGGCTGCTCCCTGGGCTTTGTGTCCCCTGCTGGAAGATCCCTTCCTCACAAAGTCTGCATGGACTCCCTTGCTTTACCCCTGACGGCCGGTCAGAGCATAGCGGAGTGTGCTCAGCTGTGCAGGGACAAGACCCTTCACCAAAGCACATCTCAATCCTCTGTGTCCCCAGGACATGGATCAAACTTAGGAGGGACACCCAGGAATAGAGTTGAATGAGGCAATTAGGGCTGTGAGCCCTTCACCCCACGGCCACTGCACGTGTGCAAACACACACACACACACACACACACACGCACACACACGCACTCTGCTATGCGTGTCTTCTCCCCATACCTAGGCTTATGTCACACATCTCCTTCCTCTGCCCACTCCCTTGTTTGAACTTCTGGGGCAGCTCCCAGCCCACCCCTGCCTTCAGCATTGGCCCAGCAAACCAGTCCCAAGGGGGGGGGGGCTGGACTGCCTTTTTTTTCTTCTTTTCTCTCTCTTTCTTCTTCCTTTTCTTTCCCTCTCTCTCTTTCTCTTTCTCTTTCTTTTTTCTGGTACTGGGGATTAAAACCAGGTGCACTTTACCACGGAGCTACATCCCCAGCCCTTTTCACTTTGTATTTATTGTGAGAGAGGATCTTTCCAAGTGACTGAGGCCAGCCTCAAACTTGCAATCCCCCTGCTTCAGCCCCCTGAGTTGCTGGGATTACAGGCATGTATCACCACACCTGGCTCCGAGGGGACTTTCTAATTATGCTCCTGGGAAAACCCCTGGTGGCTCCTGCCCCCTGGAGGAGTGGGGTCTCTTGCAGCCCATCTCCCACAATGCCTCACTCCTCCTGCCTTGCTCACACCTGCAGACTGAATCCCACCCTCACCTCACCTCCACCCTTACCTCACCTCCACCTCACCTCCACAGCCAACCACAAGGGACTCCGCTATCATGCCTTGGCAGCTCCAGCTCATCCAGCAATGTCACCTCCTCTCCAAAGGCCCTGGATTCCTCAGGGCCAGTTGCAGGCTGAGGGTCTGCCCACATGGGAGGCAGCTGCCATGTCCTGGGACTCCTGAGGCTCCTCCCGCATGAGGTTTGGAAATGAACCCTTAAGATTCCTGGGCACCCTCCTTCCCACTGCAGAGAAACCACAGAGCTGGCCTCGTTATCCACCCAGATAGAGACAGAGACCCTGAGTCCCAGACTCAGACACCTGCAGGGTGTTAACGTCAGACAGGAGCAGATGCTTGCAGGCTACCAGGAGGAGCTGGGCCTTGTGAGTGCACAAGGGGCAACTTAGTCCTGAATGACCATTATCTAGCCCATGAGCTGCCCACAGGCGCATGCTCTGCTGACACTGGACAGCAGCACACCTCGGCTTGCAGAGGACAGCTACCACAGCAGGGGGTGTAGGGAGTGTCCACCTCCACTGAAACCTTGGATCAGCTGCTGCCTAGAAGCCTGTTGCTGACCATAGTGTGGTTATATGACAGGATCACCCGAGGAGCCAGGGCAGAGATGAGGAAACAGAAGCCCAGAGAAGTCGAGGGACTGCCCTAGGCCCCACAGCAGCCAGTGCCAGGGCCAAATTTCTTGTCACCTGCCCTGTGCCCTTGCCCTAATTCCTGCAGGGGTGAGTTACAGGGGCGTCCATGAAGCGCCTGTGTCAGAGGTCCCGAGGCCGTCCTGATCCTGGAAGTCCAGCCACAGCGGGGTTCAGCACCCACCAGGTGCAGACCAGACTGCTGTCCCCTGGGAGCTGCGAGGACTGGGAGCCGGAAACAGCTGCCCAACTCATGCACTGGCTTGAACCGGGGAGTCTCTGGTAAAGGGATTTGGGAAGTTTTGCGCCTGTTTCAATACTCCAGTAGATCTCCCCATTTAAAAGAAACACATGGTGGAATTCCTTTGTAGGGCAAGTGCGTGTCCTGATTTATTGTTTGTCAGTTTGGTTTTGGGTGCCTTGATTTGTGGAATTTATTGCACAATCAACACAGAAGAATCACCTCTGTCTACTCTGTTTGTTTGTCTTGGGGTTTTTTTGGGACATTATGTGCAGAAGTTTCTAATTTTTATGTGGGGAATTTGTCAACCTTACCCCGGATGATTTCTTCCAGAGCCTGAAAATTTAGAAAAGAAAAATAAAATAATTTCCCTGAAGAAGTCATAAAAACATAATTTTGCTTTTAACTCTTGAGCTTTTGGAAATTGTGTTTGAGAAGTGACTCTTGCTTCTCTGTTTCCATCAGATTGTTACCTCGACGGCCTGGGTAGTCCTTTACCATTAGCTATTTTATGTGGTTTTCTTCTCTCCTTCCTTTCCACTCTCCTCCCAGAGGCAACATGCACATCCTCTGGCCAGTTGCTCACACAGTCACACACACACATACATGTAAGTGCATACGTGCTAGCTTGTGTGTGTGTAAAGGTAGGCTTATGTTATGTGCACACCACCCAGGATAGAGGCAGACCTGTAGAATGTTCCACCCACCGGCCTCTGAACTACTGAGTTTTCTAGTCTAGAGTTTTGATTCAGAGGTGAGATGTCTCCCCAAAACTCAAGTATGAGACAATGTGAAAAACTTTAGAGGGGAAACGATTGGGTTATAAAGGTTGAACCTAATCGGTGCATGAACCCCTGACAGGGATCAATCTGTGGTAGAGTAGGCAGGGTGTGGCTGCAGGAGTGGGGACCCTGGGGCAGGCCTTTCGTTTATATTTTGTCCTGGAGAGGAAAGCTCTCTTTCTCTGCTCCCTGATTGTCATGTCCTGAGCAGTTTTCCTCCACCACACACTTCCGCCATGATGTGCCTCCTCACCTCCTGCCCAGGAATGGGGCTGGCTCTCTATGGACCGAGAGTTCTGAAATGCTAAGCCCCCAAATAAACTTTTCCTCCTCTAAAATTGTTCTCATCAGGTCTTTTACAGCAGCAAAAAACCTGGCTAGAGCATCTGGGTAGTAGAACAAGCCCTGCTAGGTCTGTGAGTGTGAGTCCTGTGCCCCGGATCCCGTGGGTGGCTCCTTCCCAGGCCTCGGGGTTTCCTCCTCAGACACAGGCACTTGCTGAACATTCTTGAGCCCTTTTGGGGTGTCTGCAGCTCTCTCCGCTGCTCCCCCCCCCCCCCCCCGCAACGGCAGGCGTGGCAGCCTGTCCTGTGAACCCCGCCCTCAGCACCACGTCCACACGTCCACACGGGAGTCTCTAGGCTCTGCCTGGGTCTCGCCCGCGGTGCCAAGGCCGGATTCCTCCCCAGGTGGCACGCTGATGGGATTTTGGGGCTGATTTCATTTGCTTTCTATTCCCAGAAATCACTGCCTTATTTTTTCCCTTGATGTACAATGTCTTAAAAACCAGTGTCTTGAAATTGCTTCCCATATCGTGACTATTTTTAGTTCTTTTATATTGCAATGTAGAAGCAGAACCTGTCACTCCATCTTCTGGCTAGAAGCAGAAGCTTCACCATGAGAGAATTAAATTGGTCACAGAGACATAGATGGCAAATCTCCAGATATTTGGAAATTGGACAACACACTTTTAAATAACCTGTGAGTCAAAGAAGCAATAAGCAAAGTTATAAAACAACTCAAATTGATTAAAAATGAAAATATTGTACACCAAAATTTGTGGGATGAAGTTAACATTGTGATTTAAGAAAATTTATTGTTTTAAATATTTCTATAAGATAGTTTTAAAAGTCTAAAATAAATAATTCGAGGTGCTGCCTAAAGATATTACAAAACAAGAGAAAATTAAGCCTCAAATAGCAGAAGAAAAAATAATAAAGGGTAGAAATCAATAAAATAGAAAACAGATAAGACAAAGTATTAAAAAACAATCAGTGAAATCCGAAAGCTGTTTTTTTTTTTTTTAAGGATCAATAAAATTGACCAACATCTAGTCAAACTGATGAGATAAAAGTGAAGACACACATTGCAATATCAGGAATTGAGACCAGCCATCACTTTAGATCCCACAAGTGACAAGGATAATAAGGGTCAGTCTGAGCAACTTTAGGGCACCTCAGTAACATGGATGAATGGGCCAATTTTTAAAAGACACAAACTATCAAATTTATTTTGAAAAAATAGAAAATCTAATGTCCTTACTCAATTTAAACATTGGGTTTATAGTTAAAAACACATTTCCAAAAAGAAAACACCAACCTTGCATGACGTCAGTGATGAAGGCTACCAAATATTTAAGGGAAAAATGATGGCAGTTCTACATGTGATCTTCCAGAAACTGGGTGAAGAGAGGCACTTCTTATACTATACTATGAAAACAAAGTCTTTAACAAACTGTTATCAAAATGAATACAGCAATATGTAAAAAATTACATGTCATGATTAAATGAGGTTTTCCATAGTGAGGCAAGGTTGGTATGACATTTAGAAGACCAATCTATGTAATTCATCCTGTTAGCCAATAAAATAAAACTATATGATCATCTTAGTTCAAAAATACATTTGATAAACTTTAATATTCATGACAAAAACTCTTTATAAGTAGGAATAGAAAGGAAACTTCTTAATTTTAAGTATATAAAAAACCTACAGATAACATCGCACTTAATTATTAAAGTTTAAATGTTTCCCCACTAACGACGTTAGGAATGAGGATAGAATGTCTCCCCCCCCCCTTCTCTCTCTTTTTGTACAGGGGATTGAACCCAGGGACGCTTTACTACTGAACCACAGTCCCAGCCCTTTTTTATTCTCCATTTTGAGGCAGGGTTGCACTAAGTTGCTTAGGGCCTGGCTGAGTTGCTGTGTCTGGCTTTGGACTTGTGACCCTCCTGCTCCAGACTCCCGAGTCACTGTGACCACAGGGAGGCACCACAGTGCCTGTCAAGGACATCTACTGTAAACGCTTTTATTGAAACTTGTGCTGGAGGTCAGAGTGCATTAGCCTAAGCAAATGAAAGAAAAGAGAGAATGGAACGAGAAAGTAAAGTGATCTTTATTTACAGACAACATAGTTGTCGATGTAGAGAATACTAAAGAGTGATTTTTCAAAAAGCTATTAATAGGGCTGGGGATGTGGCTCAAGCGGCCCAGGTTTGATCCTCAGCACCACATACCAACAAAGAAGTTGTGTCCGCCGAAAACTAAAAAAAAAAAAAAAAAAAAAAAAAAATTAAAAAAATTCTCTCTCTCTCTTTAAAAAAAAATAAAAAAGCTATTAATAATAAGTGAACCGAGCAAGATCACGGGATACAAAATTCATATACAGAATTAATAGTTTTCCCTCTCTACTAGCCTAAAATAATTGGAGATTGGAATTAAAAGCTTAAGGTAGTACCAAATTTAAAGTTGTACCCTTTAAATTTGGTACCACATCATTTAAAGTAGTACCAAAATTATGAAATATTTAGGGATAAATATAACAGGAGATGTGCCAGACTCACATACTGGAAAATACAAAACTGTGAAGCGTGATATTAGAGAAGATCTCAATAAACACAGGGATATACCATGTTCATGAATAAGAAAATTCATCATTCCTAAGATATCAGTTCTCTCAAATTGGCCTATAGGTTAAAGTCAACTAATCAAAATATTACCAGATATTTGTAGATATTTGTAGATACCACAAAATAATTTAAAATTCATACAAAAATACAAAGGGTGTAGAGTAGTCAAAACAATTTCCAAAGAGAACAAAATTCGTACTCACACGAAGCAAACTCAAGACTGACTACAGAGCTTCAACCGTCAGACAGCATGTGTTGTGGGGTAAAGATGGAAATATTGATGAAAGGAAGAGAATGGAGTCTGGAAACTCACACATGTGCAGTCAATGGGTTTTGGAAAAGGCTCTGAGGCAGCTTGATGTGCAGCCATTGGACGCCTGGAGACCCACAAGGGGAAAAATCTTCAGTTTCCCTCCACACAGAGGAAACATTAACTCAAATACCAAGTGTCATGAGCCTAAATTCAAGAACTAAAACTAGTGCTTCCAGAAGGAAAAAGGGGAATAAGTTACTCCCCTTTCCTAAATAGGACACAGAAAGCCCAACTGTGACGAGGAAGCCTTGATATATTAACTCCACCAAAAATTGCAAATTTCTGCTGTTTGAAAGATAATGTTAAGAAAAAAAAAACAAAAAAGATGGTTGATGGTGTAGGAGGAAATGTTTTGAAACAAAGTTCAGATAAAAATTCTTGCAATCAGAAAACAAGTAAAACTTATAACCCGTATTAAGAAAATAAACAGCTCGATTTAAAAAATGGTCCAAATACTTTAACAGATACTTAGCCTGAAAAGTTCTACAGATGGCAAACAAGCAAATTAAAGGATGTTCTACACTAAAATGTCAATTAAAATTAAAATGAAATACCACTACACAAGCACAAAAAATAGCTAGAATAAAAGAGACTAACAACACCGAGTCTTGGCAAAGACATGGAGCCATTGGTCCTCTAATGCCCAGTGCATGATACAGTCACTGCAGGAAGCTGCTTGTCAGTTTCTTGGAAAACTAAGCATGCATGTAATAAATGACTCATCCACTTTACTCTCTACTCAAGGAAAATGAAAACATGTGCCACACAAATATCCACACACCAACATTGATATCAGCTTTATTCATAATATTTCAAGCAAAAAAAAAAAAAAAAAACAACCCACAGGCTATCAACTGGTGAAGAAATGGACAAATTGTATAGCCACACAATGGAACAGAACTCGGTCATAAAAAAGAATGATTTGCTGATATTTGCAACTACATAAGTGAATCTCATAAAGCATTATGCCAATTTTTGAAAGAGCCAGACACAAAACAACATGTCTTGCATGATTCTGTAGAGATGGAACACTTTGAAAGGAAATGATACCAACAGAAATCGGACCAATGGCTGCTGGGGCCTGGTAAGTAGCAAGAGATCACCTGCAAAGAGGCATCTGAGTGCCTTTCCATTCCTCTTGTGATTGTGGTGGTCCCTTGAGTGTGATCATGCATTAAACCCATTGAATTTTACACTGACAGTTGCTAATCTGACAGACATAAGTACACCCCAGTGCAGCTGATCAGGATAAAGGACAGGCTTGCAGTGTCCTCTCTCCACGGCCTGTGCCTGCTGTGTTTGTGGGACTCCACTGGAGGGAGGTCACAGAAGGACTGACCTCTTCCTCTGCTGTCTGTGGGATGAGGTGGGGCGCATCCTTCACACGTGCCACACCTCTGCAGAAGCAGCACCTGATTTCTGAGGGGGCAGTTCGAGGCCACCACGGTCCCCTTCCAGGACAGCCAGAGGCAGGCTGGGCAGAGCTGGGGGTGGTAATGGACTCAGAGGACCAGGATGAGGTGGTGCGTGTCCCTGGGGGCAGGACAGTGGAGGCTGAGCACCCCGCAGGGCCCAGTGATGTTGGGTTAGTACAGGAGCCACACCTGTGTCCAGAGGCTGGGGGCCTGGGCAGGCTCGCTGGGGCCACTCCCCTGAACCTGGGAAAGCAGCTTCTTTCCCATGAAACGGGAGTCCCTGGAATCCTCGTGGCCCACCTCAGGGACATGGCGGGGGACAAAGCGTTTCTACTTGGGGAGCGATGCTTATTTTCCCTTCCTCATAGGTTTGTGAAGAACAGAAGGAAAAGTTGCTTTCAAGAAACTCACTCAGAGGCGCAGATATAAATACGAAAATATTTGTAGGCACATATTGAGGGAGAAGCCGGTGGGGCTGGCTGCCAGCTCCCAGGCACTTTCCTGTTCTAGAAATGGTCCCCACTCGCAGGGACGGCTCCCAGGGCATTCTGGGGCATGTGCCGTTGCACTCACAGCCATGGCTGATTGGCCCACGTCTAGACGTGTGACCCAAGCCAGACCCATCAAATTCCCTGGCCCCGCAGGGTGAAACTGCTGTCCTGAGACATCCGTCTTCCAGGACATCTTTGGAATAAGTCCTAGATGAGGCCCAGGTCACTTTACCCAGGCTCCCCAGAACCGCCCTGGGTCTTACCCCCACCGCGGGTCAGGAGCTCAGAGCCAGGTTTCTGCTCTCTGAGCTTCACCAGTAGCCTTCCAATAGATCCCAAAGATGCACCAGTGGCCAGTTCTGACCACCCCGTTGGCCAGATGGTGCCACGGCTGCCTGCTGGTGGGAGAGTGTGGCTCCGCTGCTTGTGTGGACACTTGATGTGGCAGTGTGTACTCACAAAAAGCCAGGAAAGGAGGTCCCAAAATAGAATCTGGGCTCAGGTGACATCCTCAGAACAAAGACCTGCTGTACCCACATATTATGTAACAGACGTCTCAAAGACTCCTCACCATCTGGACCTGTTCTCCCAGAAGTCAGTTTAGGGGAGCGAATCCCCGAACCACTCTCTTTCCTTCTGCCCAGGGACCTCCAGAGGTCAAGTTAGCAAGACGGCCCACACTTCACTCAACAGGTGGCACGGTCCCTTGGCTGTCCTCAGTAGCCTTTCTCCCCAGGGAGGGCCTCCCTGGTTCCTGGGAGCCGGAGGGCAGGGAAACACACCTTGCCCGCGCAGCTGAGGGTGAGGAGACTCCCCCCTCCCTCTCCATCTCCATCCACGGCCGCCCTCTGGAGCTCTCGGCCCTGGAGCACCAGGTCTTGGTTCTCAAGCCACCTGCTTCCCGGCCCTGGGCCACCTTCCTCTAGTGCCCGATCGGAAGGTTCATTTCAACACTGGCTGCTTGCGTGGCCGGGGCCGGGTGAGTGCATCACCAAGACTGCCACGGGGTGAATTCCTCTGGCGCCTCCCTGAACCCGCGGCGATGATGTGGCCAGGGCTTTGCCCTATAAATCAGAAGTGGGGTCTCTGCACCACAGCATCCTGGACAGTTGGCGGCTCTTCTCCAGAGCACACCCAACTCCATGAAGCTTGGGATGGGAAAGTTCTTAAAGATGCCCTTAATCCCCCACAGGAGTCTGGTGGTGATTTCCACTCTTGGTGAAGAGCCGTCTGGGGCAGTGTGGAGGAAATGAGGGGCACTGGGGCACCTTGGATGGCCTTGCCTTTCTCAGATAAATTTAAAGCTGCAGACTCTGTTTCACAGGGGTTTGGGGCAGGTTTGGGATTACATGTTCTAAACTGTCGATGGGCCAAACAAGTGGCTAGAACGTGAAGACTGGCATCAACCAGAGGCTGGCATGAGTGTTTCTGTGTGCATGTGGTGTGTGTGCATGTAGTGTGTGTGTGTGTGTGTGTGTGTGTACATTCTGTGCCACCCAAGTGGCTTGTCCATCCCAGGATGGTCCCTCTGGCTGTCACAGTTCTGGAGACAGCCTCAGCCACCTCATCTCAGTTAACAAAAGGCCCCCCATTCTCACCCTGCATCACCAGGGGAAGAGGGGTGTCTCTTTCTTAGGTTGGCCAATGGCCACTCCCTGTCTCAGTGCTGCTGACACAGCCACCTTCTTGCCACTGGAGGGATGGGATGTGCTGCTTACACCACCCCTTCCCAACCCAGGACTCCCCCAAGCCCACTCTAGGGACTGAGAGTGCAACATGGCGAGTGAGGATGAGGAGACCCTTCCCCAGCCACTGCCCTGTCTTCTACACCTGCTCACGTCCCGAAGCCGGGGCTGCCTCCCTGACCCAACCAGCACCCTGGTGGGCAGGAGCAGGACAGGCCACTTCCTAACTCACTACATGCTCCCACACAGTGTTGCTTTGGATGCTCAGAAAAACCCTCCACTGTCTCTGATTTACAGAGGGAGAGGGTGAGCCTGAGACAGGAAGGTACTGACCCAAGGGCACATGGGAGGGGACAGGTGGGAGCCTGTCCCTGTCCCTGAATGGGAGCCCCTTCCCAGGCCTCCAGACCCTTGCCCTCCCCTCTCTGGGAGGCCACCTCTGCTCCCTGAACCGCGTGACTGCCTGCCCCGTCTGCAGGGCCTTCCCCCAGGCTTGATCTTCGTGCGGCTCTTCTTGGTGGACATGAGGGTTCTATTGCTCTGCAGAGGCAGCCCACAGCTCCCTGGCTGGGAAGCAAGATCCAGCCAGGTCCAGGCTGGGAGGGCAGAGGAGTCAGACCAGGTTCCCAGCACGGGGAACCCAGAGGACCCTTTCCCAAGGCTGGGCAGCTCTTCTGTGCTACGTGCTAGGCTCTTCCAGGAGCAGCCTGTCAGAATAAATTGTATATTATGGATTCTGGGGGGGCTGGGGGACCAGCTGTTACCAAAATGCCTGAGCTAATTTTAAATCAGTTCATTATGCATGATTAATTCCCAAAACCCTGAGAGAGAAGCGAGCCTGCTCCCCAGCACATGCTGGGCCACGCTGGGAGTGTCAGCAGAGCCACACCCCTTCCGGCATCAGCGTCATTATTTTAACAACAATTTTCATCCCAAGACAGTCTTCAATCTACACAGGACTCAGAAAGTGGTAGAGTACCACACACCTAAGCCCACTCCCCATCCTCCACCGGCAGGAACATTTCTCACACTCAACGACCCAGTGCCATTGAGCAAAGTCCCTACTTTGTCCAAGTTCCCCCACTTTTAAGCTAATGTCATTACTTTTTCTCAGGGGTTCATCCAGCGTCCCACACCACCTTTCTTGTCCTGTCTCCTTGGGTGCCTTGGCTGTGACAATTTCTCTGGCTTTCCTTGTTCTCGATGGTCTTGACGGTTCGAAGGAGGTTGGTCAGGTGCTTTGCCGACTGTCCCTCTGTGGGAATTTGCCTGATGCTTTCTCATGAGAAGACTGGTGTCATGGGCTTGGGGAGAGGACCACGAAGGTCCAGTGTCACTCTATCTCCTTATATCCAGGGCACAATCTTATTACCACGGATGCCAATCATCAGGATCAGCTGGGCTTGTCAGATCTCCACTGTGACAATTTATTTCCACCCTCTTTCCTACTGTCGTCGTCTTCTTCTTCTTCTTCTTCTTCTTCTTCTTCTTCTTCTTCTTCTTCTTCTTCGAGAAAGTCACTATGTAAGTAGCCCACACTGAAGGATTGGGAAGCCACGGTCCACATTTTGAGAGTGGATATCTACATAAATATCTGCTGTCCTCTGCATACACACTGTCTCCATTTATTGACTCAATCACCTACATGTACCAGGATGGACTCACGGGCATTTATTTTATGCTTTGGATTATATTCCAATACTACTAACTTTTTTTTTTTTTGCCAGATTAGGAGCTCTTTCAGTTGGTTCTTGTGCCCTCTGATGATTCTGAGGTGACCACATGTGTATGCGTGTGTGTAGTGCTCCTTTACTGCCCTGGAACAAGATGCTCCAGGTGCACGTGGTCCACCTCCTCACGGTCCTGGAGTCGCTCATTTCTCCAGGAGGGCTATGCTCTTCCATCCAGAATGGCATTGGGAATCAAGGTCTGGGCTCGGGCACATGCATCACAGTGGCACATTCTTGGTTCTAGGGCGTTCAGGCTGACAGAGCACACGGACCTGCGTGTCCTCACTAACCCATGCGTGTGCACATGTGCAAGAAGAGTTCTCTGTTTATCTACTCACCTGTGGCTTTACTAAACTACACCTGGACTCAGGTTGAGCCTCCAATTTCATCTGTTGCTGCAAGGATCTTTCCAGCCTTCTCCCCTCGCTCATCTGTTACCTTCCATCCAACCAGAAATGACTTCATGGCGCAATTTCAGGACACCTGTGCAGTGGCTTGTAAACTCCTGTGGGAAGCAGCTTTATCAACTAGAGTGCAGCGTTAGGTACTGTTCCTTTGTCCCTTGCCACCAGCAATGCCTGCTGCTCCCGTTGCTGGCCATCATGGGTATTGTCAGCGTGTTGGTTTCTTTTTCCCCTGGACACCGTAGCATTTTTTTTCTGTTATTTTAATCAGAAGAACCTGGGCGACATTTAGGCTTTGTGCTTGGTACTCCTGACCCAGCCTCGTCATGTGCTCAGACCAGAGCGCCAAGGAGGGCAAGGGGGGCGTGGCCTGAGCCGAGTCTCCCACTTGTGATGAGCTGATCTGGGGACCCTGCTGCCTCCCTCCCCCGTTTCTTGCATGTTTACCTTGGTGGGTTTCCACAGTGCTCCGTTATGTCTTTCAGGGTGACAGGGTTTTTTTTTTGAACACCTCCTTGTGCCTAGTCCTGTGTAGAGAGCAGAAATGTGAAGATTAATGACATCAGCCTGACAGAGGGGACAGGGATGAGGACACACACAATCCCATGGGATTGGTGCTACTGCTCTGTGATGGCACTGGGAGGATGAATGACTGGGGACAGACACAGAGGGGTTGGATCTACCTTCTGAGACCGGCCAACCAAAAAACCCTGAAATCCTGGTCACTTAAAATGTAGCCAGTGGATCAGCTGCAGCAGTGTCACCTGGGGCCTTGTGAGATTGCAGTCCCAGGTCCTTCCCAGACCCACTGGATCACGTGGACAAGATCCTGAGGTGACCGAAGTTGGACAAGCCATGACAGACTCAACTGGCCAGTCTGGTGGCTAAGGAGATGGACACGTCTAGTGCCCCTGTTCCCCATTCGTGTCACTGGAGGAATGACACCCCCACTACAAATGCCAGAGTTGAAACAATGTCAGTTCCATCCCGCTGCTTCCTGAGCCCCAGACCTCGATGGTCCATCAGGGAACATCAAGCTCTTTCCAGGGGACACCTGTTCTTTCCAGGAGGGCAGCCTCCCAACTCCTGCAGCCTCTGACTCCTGTCACCCAGCTTCCCCACTGTCTGTCACTGCTGGAAGCTGAGTGGCGCTGCATCCCTGGGAAGGACGAGGCCTGAGAGCCACTGAGCTCTGCTGCCCGGGCTCAGGCCCTGGGGGCTCCCTCTGGGGGGAGCTTCTCCAGCTGCAGGGTCTTTCTGCCCCAGGCTCCATTGGAAAAGCTGCTCTCTGTAGAGGCTGAAATCATGTTGTCCCATTGGAAGGTCAGGCTACTTGGAGAATTTCTTCTTAGTGTCTGTGCTTCCCCAGGGGATAGAACCCATGCCCACCCACACCCAACACAGCCGACATGTCTCTTTTGGCTCTCAATTGGTGGGTCAAAGGCTTAGGGAAACCTGACTTTGCCATCCTTTTCCCACCACACCCCTAAGTCCTGGGTCTCCTCCAAGGAAGGCTCAGCTTGGTGACCTCCCGTCAGCAGCCAACTTTTACACCCACTTAAAGCGCCCCCCCCCCATTTGACACGTCTTTCTTGAACAGAAGCCAGCTCAGTTCTGCCCCCTTCCTTTACATGGAAATTCTTCCCCTTCTCCTTCCGTTCTTCTTGCAACTTCCTACAACCCCACCCTTCCCACTCGGGCTTTAATCATGCACTCGGAGGGACCTCCCTCCATCCCACCTGCCCAGGACCCTGGCAGAAGGAAGGGACTCAGGAGTCCAGGATTAATTTAGGTCTTTTATTTTGCAGGTAACCAGTGAGGCTCAGCGAGGCAGAGACTCAGAGCCACGTCACGTCTCACCAAGACCCAGGGCTCGGCAGAGACCACCAGAATCCCACAGATACCGACTACCTCCCTCTTTTTTCCTCTCTCTCTCTCTCTTGCCACCTCTCTCCTGTAGTGAATGATCAATCTGCCATCTGTTCAGATTCCCTCGCCACATTGTCACCCACATTGGAGGCCGAGTGGTGAGCAGGCGCCTGGCTCACTGGCCTTCAGGGACTGAGAGGGTCCAGGAGCCCATAGGTGATAGGGCCCCACTGGAGCTTGGAGGGAGGGAAGCTTTCTTTGGGTGTCTCTTTCATCCCCTGCTGGCAGCCTTCACACCTTTCCTGGTGTCAAGGTCAGATGTGAAGATACCCCTGTCCTGGAAACCACCGGAATTTCAGGAGCCCACTCTGCACTGGAGAGCCAGAAGAAAGGAAGCTCGTTTCCCTCTACCAACAAGGATGGGCTTGCAGAAGGTGACTTGGAAGGATCACAAATTCAAGGATAGCCTGGGCAGCTTCACAGGACCCTGTCTTAAATAAAAGAATTACAAAGGCTGGGAATGGGATTCAGTGCTAGAGCACTTGCCTAGCCTGTGGGAGGCCCTGGGTTCCATCCCCAGTACCCACAAAGAAACAAATGCCCAAGTGGCTCTGAAGAAGGCCTTGGGAAGCCACTGTGTGAGACCTGTTAAAAACACCATGCTTCCCTGTCGGTTCTTTCAGTAGGTTTGAAATGGAATCTATCCACGCCATTTCTATTAAAAACTCTGGGGATTTCCGAGATGCAGCGCATTGGAAAACTGCTCTGATTGGCCACCTTGACATTAGGAGAATCTGCAAGGGATGATCAGCCAGTGGGAAATCAGGCTAATCTGACCACATCTCAGCCCCCCAGCAGGTGGGCCTGGGAAGCTGTGTGGCCCTGGCTTCTGCCATTAGTGCCCCTCTCTCTCCTGAAACCCCGGCTGGGTTTCTGCTTCCATGGAGCTCTAGCTCCTGGGCCTTTGGAGTTAATACACACAAAGTGCTTCTGGGAATAGCCACAGCCCAAAGCCAATTTTTATATCACTATGCTGCTAAAAGCACTTGCTACTGAGAATTAGCTAATGTGAGACTGATGGTTAGGAAATCTTTACAGAAAAGTGCAAGTACCCGGACTTGGGGAGCTACTAGCTTTTTGCATTTCCTTCTTTCCTTTTTTAAAAATTCTTTTTCTTCTCTCCCCTCCCTTCCCGTCCCCTCTCCTTCCTTCCTTCCTTCCACTTGCATATCCAGGGAACATTTTAATTTTGGAAAGAAATGCTATGTGAGCCGCAGTCTCTGATGTGTGAGAGTATGGGGTGTGGGAAGGGAGGATCAGCAGGGAATTAGCTTTGTGGAGGCTTCTGGAAAACCGGAGAGCAGAGATGAGGTCCTCCAGACACTGGACACAGATTCACCCAGACACCAGGGGCAGCAAGCCTCAGCCCAGGAAGGGCCTTGGGCAAGGCAAGGGTGGGGATGGAGAGGTTTGGTAACCCATAATGCCATTCAGTCCTGAATCCTTGTGTCACCCAATGCGCCACTCTTGGCTGAGACTTTCAAGACGTGTGACAGGTAAATCTGCAGCTGACGTGTGTGTGTGTGCGTGTGTGTGTGTGTGTGTCTGGTGCTGGGGATTGAACCCAGGGCCTTGTGCATGCGAGGCAAACACTTTACCAACTGAGGTATATCCCGGGCCCCTGAATGCTTTGATTGAAAAAGTTTTAGTCAGTTTTCTTGCCACTGGGACCAAAAGACCTGACAAGAACAAATTTTGAGGAGGGAAAAGTTCACTTGAGGCTCATGATTCAGAGATCTCGGTCCACAGATGGCCTACCCTATTTCTCAAGGCCCAAGGTGAGGCAGAACATCCTGGTGGGAAAGTGTGGAGGAGGAAAACAGCTCAGGACATGACCAGGAAGAAGAGAAAGAGAAAGTGTGCCACTCAACAAGGACAAAATGTATACCCCACAGGCTCACTCCAGGGACCTACCTCCTGCAACCACACCCCACCTGTCTACAGTCACCACCCAGAGTTAATCCCGACAGGTGGATTAATTAGGCTAAGGCTCTCATAACCCAATCATTTCACTTCTAAACTTTCCTACGTTGTCTCACACGTGAGCTTTTGGGGACATCTCACATCTAAACCAAAACAAATGGGGAGAGTCAGGAATATAGAAGGACATTGAATGTCCCTTTCTCTTAGCTCTTGGGACTGGTTGGTAGCTGGTAGGTTAATCAAAGGAGGTACTGGAGAACAGCTGCCATTTGGGGTGGTGTCAGGCAAGCAGCCTAGAAAGAGAGCCCTCTCCAGGAACCCAAGCAGAGCGGTCTCTGACACCGGCCCCTCTACTCACTGGGAGCTGAATGCATCCCAGGATCAGTGGTGCTCGCTGTCAGAACTAAACAGTTTACAAAACCTGATGAAACAAGAGCGCCAAGAGAAAAAGAATTGTTTCCATGAAAACTAAGTTTGGTTCTTTGGCAAGGCTCGTTCTGTAAATAGAAGTCACTAAAAATAATCACAGTTGAATTAGGTGTAGGCGAGATAGCTTTGAAAATTTAAGAGAATTGTGTACAGTAAAAATACCTGCCTTTTCTTAAGTTCTTGCTTATTTTAAAGAAACCAAAATTGGAAATTATAGACAACATGTTGAGGGGGGTGGGGTTACATAAAAAATAGAGACTGGAAATTCCAAATGAAGGACTCATTCTCAAAGTAAAGCTCTTGACACTTCATGAAATTATGGGTGAATGAATGACAATGGCTTTAAGTTAGAATGAAAGGTTTAATGTCTTGTTTTATGATTAAGGGGAATCATAAATATCACAAGGGATCATCTATGGCCCACAAAGTGCTTCAAGTCTTTCCTGCAGCGACGGGAACCACAGGGGGGTCTTACAGAAGCAGTGAAGGGAGTCTGGCTTCTCAGATCATTCCGACTGTGCTGGGGACACAGGCTCATTCCGACTGTGCTGGGGACACAGGCAGGGGATGGGGGTGTGGGGCATCACAAAGAGATCAGCAGACACTCTCTGATCTGGGTGGGTGGAAGGGTCTTGGATAGAGAAGGGGACAGAATGGAGAGCTCTCTGGGAGGTAGCATCATAGACTGAGATGACTGCCCCAGGGGTTTGTGGTCTGGTAATGGGAAGGACGGAGGTGCCCGTTCATGTTAGGGTCAATTCCAACAACAATTCAATCCAGAAACAAAAGGGACTTAAAGAAGACAGGAGTTGGCACATGGTCTGTACTAGGTCTCAAATAAATTTCCCCTTCTCACCACCCTTCCAACTCCAGGTGGCCTTTAGAGTCACCCCAACAAACCTGATCCCCAGATGGAGCTGTACCCCACTCTGTCTGGAGCACTTTACATTACAGCTTACTGCCATGATAAGTTATGTTTCCTCACGTTTCTTTCCGCTAAACCGTGATGCCCCTGATGCCAGAGGCAGCATCTCCTTCCAACTCGCCTTTGACCCACAACCCAGCACCAAGCCCGTGCTGATGCTTGCCACGTGTGCCATCAGCAGAGTCACCTCCCTAGTGAGTATCTAATTATGTCTGCTTTTCCTTCTTCCCAGGACCCTGCCACCGGTATCTCTGCTGATAGGGATCTTTCTTCAAGAAGTTAGTCCTACCTTTCCTACCTGCAGAAAGAATGGGATGCAATGTCTGTCCACCACGGACAGCAACGACAGCACTTTGGACACAGGGTCAGCTTGCAGTGATTAGGAGGAAAAGCACATTTATCGGAATCCAAGGTTATTGCAATTTAGCAATGAACTTATACCTGAGATTCCTAAGTCCAGTGTTAAAGAGGAACTTACTTAAGCTACTACATACAATGTTGTTTTTCTTGAAATCATGTTTACAAGATAGTGCTCTAGGACATGCACGAGGAGAGGAGAAAAGGGGGCTCGGGGTCTTACTCCCTGATTACTTTAAACACCTGGTGGAGTTCTTTTTTATTAGAAAACATCCTGGGGCTTAGCGTCAAGAAGGCATCCTGCATCTGTAAGTGGGGGGCTTGGGGACCCCATTGCCTTGCTCTGTCTGAGGCCTCTCGGATGCTCTGCAGAGCTCTAGCTTGGGGGGATTCCTGCTTAACATAGACAGAAAGGCTACCGTGTAGGAGGAACACATCTGCTTTAGGCAAACAGTCTGCAAGGACCCTCACAGGTGGATCTTTACCCAGAGACACAGGCTGTGGGTGGCCTGTAGGTAAGAACATGAAATCCAATCCCTAGCTCATGATGTACATCAAAATAAACTCCAGCGGGGACCCCAGAGCACATGTCTGCAGGCTAATTGCTCCCCACCTACAGGAAGGTAAACTGGTGCTTGGTATACATGGGCCAATGAATTATTTTTCTTTTATTCTATATATTTATCTACTTATGCATTTTATTTTGAGGTATAATTTGCATGCAACAGAATTCCCCCATTCGTGTTCATTTCTGCCAGTGTTGACAATCATATCACAGTCAAGATAGGGAGCATCCTGTCAGCCCCCAGTCTCTTGTGTCCCTGGAACCAACCCTTCCCCATCTCTGACCCACCAGTCGGCTTCCTGTGGTGTTTTTCATTGCTGTGAAAAATACCTGAAATAAATCATCATAGAGGAAGACTGGTCTGGGCTCAGGGTTTCAGAGATTTCAGCCCCTGGTTCCTTGTCCCTGGCACTTGGGTCTGAGGTGAGGCTGAACGTCATGGCGGGGACATCATGGTGGAGCCGAGCTGCTCACATCAGGGGGGCCAGGAAGTGAAAAAGAGGGAGAGAGAGGGGCCAGGGGTCCAACACTCCCTTCAAGGGCCCACTCCCACTACTTTTCACCAGGTCTCACCTCCTAAAGGTTCCATCACCTCCCCGTAGTGCCACAGGCTTGGACCAACCCGTAAAACATGAGCCTTTGGACATTTGAGATCCCTCTATTTTGCTTTGCTAGAATTTCCCATCAAGGGCACCGTGCAGTAGGTGCCTTTGGAGTCTGCTCCTTCGCTCCTGTAACACTCAGGAGATGGGTCTGTGTTGCTGCCTGTAGCAGGGGCTCGCGTCTCCATGGTGGAGTGCTTCCAGAGCATGGGGGACACATATTTCCTGTTTGTCCACTCGCTGGTGGAAGAACATGTTTTCAGTTTTTGGTGATTACTAAGACAACGGTAAACTTTAGTGCAAAGGTTTTTGTGTGAATGCAAGTTTTCGAATTACCTGGGTAAATACCTGCCTAGGAGTGAGAATGCTGAGTCACAGGAAGTGAGGCTTCACTTCATGAGGAAGGACCACGCCATTTCCCAGGGCGCAGAACAGTTGGGGGAGAAGAGGGCAGCGGGACTCTTGCTGTTCCGGTGGCGCATCTCTTCCTCTCTCCCTCCGGATCTTTGAGATCAACATCTGGTGCCATCAGTGGAGAGGACACCCATGAGTTCCAAGTCCCCTGCTTCTGTGGCCCTGGAGCTTCTGCTGTCTCCCTTTGGGCCACTCGGAGCCCTTAGAATGTGTGGGAATGTTAGCTGGCTCTACTGGCCTGCAGCGTCTGCCCCATGACAGGAGAGCCTGGGAGCCTCTGTACTGGGGGTGCCAGTGTTCCCTTAGCCTTCCGGTGAGTTGGCTGCCCTGTGACCTCTGCTCTCTGTTGGCTCAGGAGAGGCGTGGACTCTGTCTTGGCTCTCCCGTGGTGAGAGGGTGGGAGCCATGTTCTTCCAGTGCTCCCCCTCGTATGCGGTGAAGTCTAAAGCATGTGAACTCGGCCCTGGATCATTACCCAGAACTGATGACTATTGTCTTCTGTCTCAAAGAACAGGTGAGATCTGCTAGCAGATGGCTCTGTCCTCCAATCATTCATTCAGCCTCATTCAACCCTCCTTTGAGCCGGGGACTGGGTGAGGTGCTAGAGATTCAAGAGTACATTCAGGGAGTCTGCGGTCTTTAGCTGTGTGTCCAACAATGTGCTAAAACCCCATTAGGGTGGCGTGGTGGTGGGCTATAGAAAATAGTCCCATCAGGGAAGAGAGGGAATCTAGGACAGCTTCCTGGAGAAAGTAACACCTGCGGCCCCTGTGAACTGCCCTGGGAAGTGGTGGGCTGTGTAGGGAGAATGGGCCTTAGCGATGCTGGAGCTTTGGGCCTGGGGAGAGACGAAGCTGGTACACTGAGAGCAGATCCACGTAGGGGAGGTGTGCAAAGCTGGCTGGCCTCTGGTTTGAGTGCTGGCCCTGCTGCTTAGCCCCTGGGCAACCTTGAACAAGTCACAAGACCTCTCTGCTCACTGACCTTCCTCATCTATGAAATAAAGATGTGGCGGAGCCTCCCCCTCCACCTGAGAAGTCAACGTGCTGCGGTAGGGAAGGGGCCTATCTGGGGCTGTCCATGGCGAGGGCCTACAAGGATTTGCTGTGGCAAACAGAGAGCCAGCCATGAGACGTCCTGAGAGCTACAGTCATGGCCTGGAGGAGGTTAGGAAGGAAGCCACTGGGAGATTTCAAGCAGGAGACGGACATGAGATTTATTTAGAAATTTAATTATGACAGTAGCACAGGTTGAAGATTGAGGTGGAAGAAAATCTGAGATGAGAAAAGGAAAGTCCTGAATCAAAATTGTGACAGGTCTTTGTTTGTGCTGCTATCACCAAACACCTGAGGCTGGGTGATTTATAAAGAGCAGAGATTTATTGTCCTACAGTTCTAGAGGCTGAGGCGTCCAAGATCAAGGCACCAGCAGATTCAGAATCTGGTGAGTGGTTGCTCTCTGCTTCCAAAATGGTGCCTCTGGCTGCATCCTCCAGAGTGGACAAATGCTGTGTCTTCACATGAGGAAGGCAAAAGGGGCTGGACAGTTCCCTCTAGCTCTTTTATAAGACCCTCCCCCCCCCCCATCCTATTCAGGAGCAGTCTACACTCGAGACGTAATCACCTACTAATGGCCTTAATGCTATTGCATGTCTGGATTGTGGGATATGCACTGAGATCACAGCACAGGCTCTAGAGAGAGAGGTAGAGGAGCTGGGGGAATGCCTGAGAGATAGAGTGGACACACTTGGTGAGAGACTTAAGTGGAACATGAGTGGGAGAGAGAAGCCAGCAATGGCCCCCCGATTTGGTGAGCATGCTGAGCCATTACCCGAGGCGTAGACTTATTCTTTCATTCCTACCAAGAGGAACTGCGCCTTCGGGACGCCTGCATTGTCCTGGCCCTGTGTAGTAGGCAGTAAAGAAAGGGTTCAGGAAACTCGTGTTGGTGGGAGGACTGGCTTCCCCACGTGGACCCATCATCGAAGTAAGAGGCAGTGGACATCTCTGAGGACCTGGCTGGGACCTCACTGGGCTGCTTTCCACTCTTCATTAAGCCAAAAAAGTAAAGGTACATGCAATAAAGGGCTCCAAGGAAATACTAAACAGCAATAGGTCCGATTCTCTGAGAAATGCCCTGAACCTTGTTAGGAAAATCCCGAATTTTTCTGTGACTTGTGTCTCAGTCACGGCTACAGTGCAAACTCTTATTTCATGCTTTGGAAGGATTTTCGCTGCTGGGGAAAACGACCAGAACATCAGATCTTTGGAAGTCTGATGAAGGGATATCACGCTCCCTTTGAACTTCCTCAGAGGCCCCCGAGGTACAAAAGACATTCTTTTCTCTTTCTCTCCCCACCTCCAGCTCTCATTGTTCCCCGCCTGCCAGCTTCTCCAGTCAAATATTTCAGCTCTAAAATTGGTATGATTTCATGGTCAAAAAGGGCCCATTTTCTCTCTGGTGAAAAGTCACACACACTCATTCAATTTATAAGAGGTGATTATGAAGCTTTGTCCTTCGAAAGGCCTTTTGGCCTATTGTAGCATCAGGAAGAAAATTCCTGAACAATCTCCCTTTGAAATGCATTGTGTATGGAGAGGGATCAAGTTCACATTTTTTTCCAATAGGACATTTGTTCTATATGTTTCTTGTGTTCAGCCAGAAACTGTCTGGGTAAAGGAGAGATAGAGAGAGAGATGATAGAGATAGAGAGGTACCCCGTGAGTTGAAAGCTCATTTGGTATGTTCTGCACAGATTTTCACTCCAACTTCAAGCCCCTGATGGCTTGTTCTGAGGGTTTATTTTGTGCCAGGTGCTATGCTAGACCCATGGGCAATGGGACATACAGGTGATGTGCCACAAGATGCATTAAGAAGTCCCTGAAATGCCGAGAGTGGGATCAGACATAACCGAGGGTGAAAGGTGAAAGCCAAAATATGATCTGCACAGAGGAGAGTAGGGAGGAGGAAATATGTGGTCAGCTGGGAGAGTCAGGGAGGAGCAAGAGGGGCTCTCAGCTGGAATACCAGTGGTGTGTCGGAGAGCAGAGAAGGGCCTCTTGGGAGCTAGGGATGTGGCTCAAGCGGTAGCGCGCTCGCCTGGCATGTGTGCAGCCTGGGTTCGATCCTCAGCACCATATACAAACAAAGATGTTGTGTCTGCCGAAAACTAAAAATAAATATTAAAAATCCTCCTCTCTCTCTCTCTCTCTCTCTCTCTCTCTCTCTCTCTCTTTAAAAAAAAAAAACAAAAAAGAAGGGCCTCTTGGGCAGACTCCACCTGATCCCCATTACATCTCTGCAAAACAGATCTCATTACCGAGCTGAAGAAAAGTAGATTCAGAAAGGGCAAGCAACATGCCCAAGTCCAGTCAAGCTCAAGTTTGTATTTTACAAAGTTACTGTGAGGGTTGGCTGAATAATGGCTGTCCAAAGATGTCCATGTCCTCCTCCCTGGAATCTGTGAGTAGGTTGTTGTATGACAAAGAGGAATTGGGGTTGTAGATGAAATTAAAGTTGTTAATCAACAGACTTTGAGATGGCGAGATTGTCCTGGATAGCTGAGTGTGTCCAATGGAGGCACAGATGTCCTTATAAATGGAAGGTGGCGGGGGAGAGAGGACTGGAGGGATGGAAGCTTGAGAAATGCTTGAACAGCCTTTGCTGGCTTTAAAGACATAAAGAGGGTCATGAGTAAGAAAAGGGGCCACTTCTAGAATCTGGAAAAGGCTTCCATTGGGATCACTTAACTAGTCCACAATAATCTTGCCATCTCAAACCCCGTTGATTAACAAGCTCAACTCCATCATCATCATCACCATCATCATCATCATCATCACCACAACCATCATCATCATCCTACCATTTTATTTTCATCTCATTGTCACCATCACACCTTAGAGCCTGCGGAGGAGCTCAGCCTACTGACAGCTTGGGTTTAGTACAATGAGAACCTTGTTGGGCTTCTGACCTCCAGACATATAATACATTTATGCTCTTTGAGCATCTCAATTTATGATTATTTTTATAGCATCAATAGAAAACTAATCAATTGTGCCACACTTTCAGCAGCATTTTTAAATTACCTAAATTTCTTTTTTATTGATTTTTAAAAAAAATAAATGATAGCAGAATGCATTACAATTCTTATTACACATACACATCACAATTTTTCATATCTCTGTTTGTATATAAAGTATGTTGAACCAAATTGTGTCTCCATACATGTACTTTGGATGATGTCACTTCACCATCCTTGCTAACCCTCTGCCCCCTCCTTTCCCCTCCCACCCCTCTGCCCTATCTAGAGTTCGTCTATTCTTCCCATGCTCCCCCTCCCTACCCCACTATGAGTCAGTCACCTTATATTAGAGAAAACATTCACCATTTGTTTTTTTTGGGGATTGGCTAACTTCATTTAGCATTATCTTCTCCAATGCCATCCATTTACCCACAAATGCCATGATTTTATTCTCTTTTATTACTGAGTAACATTCCATTGTGTATATATGCCACATTTTTAAATCCATTCATCTACTGAAGGGCATCTAGGTTGGATCCACAGTTTAGCTATTGTGAGTTGTGCTGCTATAAACATTGATGTGGCTGTGTCCCTATAGTATGCTGTTTTTAAGTCCTTTGGGTGTAGACTGAGAAGAGTGAT
Source organism: Spermophilus citellus (assembly GCF_964194105.1). NCBI lineage: Eukaryota > Metazoa > Chordata > Mammalia > Rodentia > Sciuridae > Spermophilus > Spermophilus citellus. Next base: position 89,928,067 of record NC_138195.1, read on the forward strand.
AGCTGGGTCAAATGGTGGCTCCATTCCCAGATTTCCAAGGAATCTCCATACTGCTTTCCATATTGGCTGCACCATTTTGCAGTACCACCAGCAGTGTATGATATACCTTTTCCCCCACATCCTTGCCAACACTTTTTATTGTTTGTTTTAATAATAGCTGCCATTCTGACTGGAGTGAGATGATATCTTAGTTTTATTTGCTTTTCTCTAATTGCTAAAGATGATGAACATTTTTTCATATATTTGTTGATTGACTGTATATCTTCTTCTGAGAAGTGTCTGTTCAAGTCCTTGGCCCATTTATTGATTGGGTGTTTTTTTTGTTTTGTTTTTGTTTTTGGTGCTTAGCTTTTTGAGTTCTTTATATACCCTAGAGATTAGTGCTCTGTCTAAAGTGTGAGGGGTAGAAATTTGCTCCTAGGATGTAGGCTCCTCAGAAGATGGAAAGATCTACCTTGCTCTTGAATAGGCAGAATTAAGATTATCAAAATGTCCATACTACCAAAAGAACTATAAAAATTATTGCAAATCTGATCAAAATCCCAATGGAATTCCTCATAGAAATATAAAAAGCAATCATGAAATTCATCTGGAAAAATAAGACCCAGAATAGCTAAATCAATCCTTAGCTGGAAGAGTGAAGCAGGTGGCATCACTATACCAGACCTTAAACTATACTTCAGAGCAATAGTAACAAAAACAGCATGGTATTGGCACCAAAACAGACTGGTAGACCAATGGTACAGAATAGAGGACACAGAGACTAACCCACAAAACTACAATTATCTTATATTAAACAAAGGTGCCATAAAGTATGCATTGGAGAAAAGATAGTCTTTTCTATGTGCTGGGAAAACTGAAAATCCATATGCAACAAAATGAAATTAAATCCCTACCTCTCACCATGCACAAAACTCAACTCAAAGTGGATCAAGGACCTAGGAATAAAACCAGAGACCCTGAGTCAATAGAAGAAAAAGCAGGCCCTCATCTCCATCATGTGGGATTAGGCCCCAACTTCCTTAATAAGACTCCTATTGCACAAGAATTAAAACCAAGAATCAATAAATGGGATGGATTCAAACTAAAAAGTTTCTTCTCAGCAAAAGAAACAATCTGTGAGGTGATCAGCAGAATTTTAAAATTCAATAGCATTTCAACAGACATTTCATGCCTAGGAAGCTGCATAAATTTAAAAAAAACCAAGCAGGTGTGTTAGATGGCCTGACTCAAGTCTATTCCACTCCTTACCAGCTGGGTTACTTTGAACGTGTTACTTGAATTTTACAAACCTGTTTTCTTCTCAACAATAGTGTTTTTAAAGATCAAATAAGTTAATGCATAAAAATGGGTTTGGCTGCCATCTGCTGTAGACTAAGTGGTTAATACATCACAGCTACCATCATGATTGGTGTCATCATGTCCATCACCATCATCATCATTCTTCTACCAACAATATTAGTTTCACATCACTGTCATAGCCACCATCATCACCATCATCATCATCACCACCACAATCACCATCACCACCACAATCACCATCACCAGTACAATCACCATCACCACCATCATTACCATCACCACCATCATCACCATCACCACCATCACCACCATCACCACCATCATCACCACCATCATCACCATCATCACCATCATTACCATCACCACCATCATCACCACCATCATCACCATCATCACCATCATCACCATCACCATCACCATCACCACCATCACCACCATCATCACCATCACCACCACAATCACCATCATCACCTTCACCACCATCACCACCATCATCACCATCATCACCATCATCACCTTCACCACCATCACCACCATCATCACCATCATCACCTTCACCACCATCACCACCATCATCACCATCACTACCATCACCACCATCATCACCATCACTACCATCACCACCATCATCACCATCACCACCATCATCACCATCGTCACTATACTATCATCATTATTTTCACATCATCATCATCATCTTTACTATCATCACCATCACGATTGCCATTCAAGAGTGTTTAGGTGGAGGATGGTTCAGGGGCAGAGAGGGATATGGTGGGAAAGGAAAACTGAGGAGGTGTGGCCTTGCCCGTCCCGTCACCTCTTCTTCCTCTCTCCACACAAGGTATCTCTGTGTGATTTCCTCTAGCTACAATTTGAACCTCTCTATAGGTTAGTTCTAGGTTCAAAGACCTAGGATAGGCCTGGGATGGAATCTGGAGCCTCTGGCATGCACTTTGTGATATATGTAGCCAGGCTCTGACCACCTGCAGTCCTTCCTCCAAACCCATGCCCAGCCCCAGTACCTGAGGGACTCAGGTTTTCCTTGGGAAGGGCTCAAGCAAAGTTAGGAAAAAGTTGCCTCTTCTCATCAAAAGGGAACCAAAGTGCAAATCCTCAGAGACACTCTGTGCAGCTTTCCCAGAGATCACGCAGCTGGACTTGAGTGCCTTGAGTCTCCAGCCCAAGCGTCTGCTCCAGTGCTCTCCCACCTCTGGCCCACCCCACACCTCTGTGTGAGCCGGGGACACCTGCCGGTCACTGCCTGTGTTTCCTCCCAGCACACTCTCCCTGGGTCCAAACCCAGAATGACTCAGCAGCTGAGGCCACCAGGCCCTCTTGGAAGCGAGTCTCAGGAGGGGCCCTGGGCCAGGACTTCCAGAGGAGCACTACTCCACTCACACTGGGGCTTTGGAAGGAGGGCAGCTCTATTATTCACATACCTACGTCCAGCTGGAATATCCTACGCAATTAACTGTGAGCTTTTGACAACAGAGTGGACTTTTTGACAAAGTCCTCCAGTTTTCCTTAAATGTTTAGAAGGCGTGACCGGCTCAGGAGGCTTTCAAGTTCTGCTCCATTGAATAAGAAGATGAATCCTGGCAGGGAAGAGGGATTTAAGCCAGTTGCAAAATGTGCTGTATATGATGCTTTTAAACAGCTAAGTAAGACCCCAAGCTAGTAACTGACTTATGTCTCTTTCTACAAAGTGAAAGAGGGTCTTTTTTATCTGAATAAGGGCTTGCTACTGGAGTTGAGGCATGTTTGATTCTTTGCTTGGATAATTTTCCTTTTTGAAATATTTTAAATGGTGCTGGGGAATCCAACCCAGGGCCATATGCATGCCAGGTGGCTGTTCTACCACGGAGCCACATCCCCAGTGTTGCTTGAGTGATTTCTACCAAACTTGTTTGAAGCAGAAGACTTAACAGTCTAAGCAGCTTTTAAGCTTTTTAAGATCTAAGCAGCTCAGCTGTTTCCCTGACTTTGGCTGGCTTGTCCCCTGCTCTGAGTTCAGTTGGTGGGTCAGGGGACATTCTCCCTTTGCCACATGACCCAGGCAGAGGAGCAGACTGGTTTTCTTGGAGGATATTCTTCCCAAGGAGAGGCCAGGGATGCAGCCCAAGGCCCTTCCCATGATGAGGAGTGGCCAGGTCAATGACAGTTGGAGCCTGGGTCCCTGAATCCAGGTCACATTAGTGGGAGACAGGAGCTGGGGGCAGGAGGGAAATCTTTCTTCCTCCCCCAGCTGGCTCTTGAAGGCTGGTCAGCAGCTTGCAGAGCAGGAAAAGGGCAAACGGGATACTTCAAATAAGTGAAGATTGAGCCACTGACTTAAGATTTAAGCAAAACAAAGAAAAAAATTCCCCAAAGCAAATCTCTGGGGATGTGCAGAGAAACCACCTTACTAGTCCCAGCACCCCTGGAATGGCCGACCCCATTATCCAGAACTTTGGCTCTCTCCTGCTTCAGTGTTGCGCTCCTATTTCCTGCATCACCCTCAGGGTCTCTCCCTGGCTCACCTGGGTGCTCCCAGGCTAGCTCAGGGCTGGCTTTTCCCAGCAAGCTTACTGTGATTGCTCTAGAGAGGAATAATATCTTCTTTGAAATCTCATAATCAATTGATCACCCCCCAATAGCTCTCTGAAATTCATATTTAACTGAGTATCCTTTATTTTTATTTTTTAAATTCGATAACTCCATCATGTTTTATTTGTATCTAGATTTTATATTCTCTACTAGAATGTAAGATTAACATGCTATTTTAAAACATTGCAGTAGATTCGCAGTTTGACCTGGGTTAAAAGTCTGGCTCTACTATTTAGTAGCTACTGGCTCTACTATTTAGTGGTTTGGGGGCATAATTTTGTTTTGTTTTGGGTAGAACTTCAGTCTTTTCGTGTGCATAAATATAAGAGCGCTCTCTTCCTAAGTTTGCTGTGGATGTTTAATGAAACAACTGCTTGTGAAGACTTAGAACATGGAAGGCACATCGTAGATGCCTAATGTATGCTGTCACCTCTACCAGATTGTGATCTCCTTAAAGTGCATGCCACAGCTCTGTTAATTCCACTGCTGTGTGTGTCCCCCACAAGCTCAAGTGTGAGACAATGCAAGAAAGTTTAGAGGTGAAATGACTGGGTTATGAGAGCCTTAACCTAATCAGTGCCTTAGTCCCCTCCTAGGGATTAACTTGGTGGTAACGGTAGGCAGGTAGGATGTGGCTGGAGGAGGTGGGCCACTGGGGGCCTGCCTTTGCTGTATGTATTTTGTCCCTGCTTCCTGGTGGCCATGTCCTGGACCACTCTACTCCACCACAATCTTCCACCATGATGTTCTGCCACACTTTAGGCCCCAAATAGTGGAGTGGGACATCTGTGAACCAAGATCTCTGAAACCATGATCCCCCAAATGAACTTTTCTTCTCTAAAATTATTCCTGTCAGGTCTTTTGATCACAGTGACTAAAAATCTGCCTAAAACCACTTCCATTCCAGCTCATGCCTGTCATGTACCTTGTTCCCAATAGACACTCGGCAACAGTTTCCTGAACCAAGGAGAGAATTGTCAGCTGGTAAGGAAGGTGGAAGAAGGTGCTCTTTAGCAAAATGAAGATGCATCTTCATAGAATTTCCATGACTGACCTTAGATTCTTCACTTCAGTTGTAAGCACATCTGCTTCCTGATATAAAAAAAAAAAAGCTCAAATAAATACATAAGCAAGCTCTCAATTGGGCTTTCCCTCTACTTTTCCTCTGGGGAGTCTTAGGGACTCATAGTCAATTTTTAACAATTTGGGGAAAACAATCAGGAAAGAAGAAAGAAACTCATCTTGATTGGGTTTCCACTGTTTGAACTTGCGTGTGGCAGGTTTTTTTCTTCCACATTTTTTTATGCAGATAAATAAATAGGGTTTCAAAATCTAAGCAACTTGCTAGGGTCACACAGATAAAAATTGGAAGAGTAGTATTTTATATCATCAAGGTGGCTGGTCACCCCTCACTTTGCTTTCAGTGTGGGACCTGTGGCAGTGATAAAATAGGCCCTGGCCACCAGAGCAGCGAAGCCGCCCTAGTTCACAGCATGACTGGCCAGGCAGAGATTCCAGTGGGATCATCCTCCAAGGCTTGTTTAAGTAAACAGGCAGCAAACAGAGCTGAGTCCTGCGGAAGCAAGTTAGATGTTCTGGCGGGGGTTGCAGTCAGCACCGTGGACAGCTCCCAGCCCTTCCCTAGGCAGGGACCCTGGAGGAGCCTCTGTCTCCTTATCCTGGTTTCCTACAACCAGAGGGACAACTGCCATAGTGAGCCACATATAAAGAGACTCATCTGGAAACCCGGCTCAAGGCTTCCTGGGGAGTGAGTTGATCTCATACCACCCAAAGACTGGTCATGTTGTTACTATGGGACTGCAGCAGGCATATGGCTTTGTTGGGCTATTTGGTCCCTCCAGGCTGATGGAGATGTTTCCTCAAACCCCTGAACTCTTCCTCAGTGTCAATCCAATGCCTAGGCCTGGATTCACACACACACACACACACACACACACACACACACACACGCATGCACGCACCTCCAGGCAGGGATCCACCCAAGAGCCACTTTGCCAAGAACTTGGCACACATGTTGGGCGTTCCTGGAAGATGATAGAAAAGGGGGCATGAGCAACAAAAGAATCTTTAAATTCATCAAACTGCAAAATGGCATCTGACGACAGCTCTTTAAACAGCACTTCCAAACTTGCTACTCAAATACCCACCAAATCTAGAAAAACACAATTGGCCACAACAGCCTTGAGAAATGAGATTGATGAGATGTGAGCTGAGGCCAAAACCTGCCACAATTTATAAGGCAGCTGAAGCTGAAATACCAACCTGATGGGAAAGCCAATCTCTCCCCGCCCCAAGTGCACCTGCAAAGAGGCGGCTGGCTCCACGCAGAGCCCCTGCGCTCCTGCCTGGGAAGCTTTCCACCTCTCCCACCTCCTCCCAGGATGCAGAACTCATGCATTCCCAGCCCATGAAACACCCTTCCACATATCTGTACCCTGTGCACTTTTTTGTTTTTCTTTGCAGAGTTCCGTGAAGACACACTCGAGCATATTAGAAAGTGCTTCAGCTGTGACAGTGTCACAGTGTCACTCAATATACACACAGGGATGGTCAAGGTGGTGCTATGGACTGAATGTCTGATTCCCCCAAATCCATGGTGAGACCTGATCACTGATGTGGTTTTGTAAGAAGATGGGGACTCTGGGAGGTGATCATGTCACCAGGGCTCCACTCTCATAGATGGCTTCAGCGCCCTTGTAGAAGAGACCGCAGGAGTCCCCATCATCTCTTCCACTGTGTGCAGACCCAGTGAGACATTGTGCACCAAGAAGAGCCCTCATCAGACTCTAAATTGGCTGGTGACGTTGATCTTGGACTTCTCAGCCTCCAGAACCATGAGAAATAACTTTTTGCTATTTAGAATTCACTCTGTTGATGAGATTTTGTTACAGCAACCCAAGACAGATGGCAAATTTTATGTTGTATATATTTTACCACAATTAAAGTTTTTTAAGTAAAAGAAAAAAAAAGATTTTTTTTTCAGTTAATTATTGCCTTGTAAGAAGCCACCACAAACCAGAAATTATTTGATTGCTCCCGATTCTGTCTGGGCAGGGCCCAGAGGGGAAGGTTCCTCTCTCCTGCCAGTGGTCCAAGGTCGGGCTGTGCACCTGAGGCTGCAGGGTCCAAATTGACCCCACACATGCACTTGCCTTACCTGGCTGACTCTTGGAGGTGGGGAGTGGTGGGTGGCCATTATTCTTTTCCACATGGTCTCTCTACTCATCCAATAATCCAACTTGGAACTTTTGGTACAGAGCTGGATTCTAAGCCAGGCCTCTTACAGTCTAGGACCTAGACTGGCATATTGTCACTCCTTCCAGATCTTCTGAGTTGAAGCAAGTCACGGCAAGAGCTGGGATTGAAGATTAAGAGCCCCAACCCTAATGCCCTTGGTGGGGGGGAATGACATGCACACTCAGGAGTGGGGAATGGTTGGTGGCCGTTTTTGCAGACCACCCCACAGTGAATCTCGACACACTTCCTCCCAGTCCTGCACAGAGCGGGCAGATGAATAAGGACCACAAGGTCTACTTTGGAGTCTCATCTGGAGTGTAATCCACCCCATTGGAGCAATTTTAATTTGGGAACTCAGAGACGAGGCTGTGTGGGTATGGTGTACACATATACTCCAGGGCTTGGGAAGAGGGGGCGTTAAAAGTTATTTCTTCTTTTACATAAGAAGAAGAAAAAAAGCAAGCCCAGTTGTGATAACTGTCAGTCATTTAGTAAGAGACTAGGACAGCTAAGTCATACTGTACTACACACACACACACACACACACACACACACACACACACACCTCTGACACAAAGCCCAGAGCAGGCTTTAGATACATACAATAAAGTCATGGCATCTCTTGGTAATTATGGAGGAACTTAATTCAATTCAAAATCTTCAGGTGGCCATCTAATTTCCCACTCAGTGATCAGCAAAAATGCCAGCTGCAAGCAGCAGGTCGGCCACTTCTTCTCTGTTGACAGAGCTGCACAGTGACAGGTGGTCTGAGTGTACAGAGTAAAGTTGGATGGTGTTGACTTCCAAGGCCCCGCATTTCCAGCCAGGCCTGAGCAGCCGGAGCAAGCAGCTCTGTGGATTTCCCACTGCCTTAACCAGATCTTTGATCTCCCTGAGGAAAACCCTGGGAAAGAGAATTCCTGAAGATGTTGACACAGAGGAGAAGCCAGATGTGCCCATCACAGGGCCCCTGAAAGACCAGGGGACCATGAATTTGGCCATCTCTGGACCTGGAAGTGAAGCTGGAGCATATACAATGGTGTAAGCTCCCTGATACTGTTCAGGAACCTGGCACACAGCTGGGGCCCCACAGTCTACACCCAAGCAGAACATGAGGCTGGAGAGAGGCCATGGTCAGCAGACACCTTCAGCTATCCACATAGCCATTACCTGGGCCATCTTTCCTTTAATGGCTTTATTTTCAGCAGTCGTCACCCAGAGTTTTAATAACATCGCCCTCCTACGATGATCACAATCTGAAGCTGTCTTGGTTAGTTGTCTGTGTCCTGTTCATGGTTAGGCTCACCCTGTGGTACTGGCTGACTTGTTCATGACTGTGGCCCCAGGGTCTGAGATGTGGTGGGTGTTGATTATTTCTTGAACAAAGGAATTGGATACAATTGGATCACATGAACTTGTGCCCAGGGGAAGGGTCTCTGTTAGGACGTTGCTGTAGGAGTGGAGTTTGTGGGTCTTGGAGCAGGGCACAGGGAGTCGATTTAGCACTGCCCTTATGATGTGTGTGGTGTTTAATTGGGCAGTGATTTTAGATGCAAGCAACAGATGAGGGAACAAGCTGACCGTTTATTGAATGGACATTTGGAATCTTACAGAACTGGAGGACGGTGCTGGAGAACTGGCTTCTGGGAGTGTTGCTGAAGATAATGCTGCCCAAGTGGCCTGGCGAGAAGCCACACCCACTGCCAACGCACTCCTGCTGCTCCTACTGCCAGAGCACTGGCTTGTCCACAGCGTCACTCCCCAAAGTCGGCTGCCTCTGTGAGGTCCCCATCCACACAGCTGCTTTGCATGTGTCCCATAGGCGGAGCCTGGGTCAAATACCCCTACCAGCTGCCATGGAAAGGGGATTTGGGGAGCAAGGCTCACAGGCTAGAAGTTACCCAAACAGAGGAAGGCTGTTCAAAGTGTCCCGGGCAATGAGAAAACTTGACCAGGGCTCACAGCTTCTGCCTCGGGTGCTCCGGTGGGAGTGCTGCTCCTAAGGAGAGAAGAAATGGGGAGGGAGCAGGGGCTGGGCCCACAGCAGAACACCTGATTTGTTGAGTGTCGGGAGGCCTTCCCTGCACCCCACCTGTCCTCTGGCCTGTAGCAGCTGTGGCCTCTAATGAGAGCAGATGGAGCATGTACGGTCTGGATGTCCCGGAGCCGCAGGCTCTGCGTCACTGCACAGCCACCGTCTTCGCTCCTCCTGGGATGTAGGAAATTGCATCTTCATTATGCTGATGAGAGGTCCAGAGAGGTGTGGGAGCTCTCAAACATTTGGCAATTCAGATTAATTGACTAAATATGAATTATTCCTTCAGGAACAAAAAGGACCAACACAATTCTGCCTGTCCTTGGTGGAAGAGGTGGCTTGGAGAGGCCAGCTAAAGTTGGGAAAGGAGAACTCTTTCCCACCTCTCTCGAACCTCCACACCCTCCTCCACCAAGGAAAGTCAAAGTCATTGGTCAAGCCCATGAGGCCTGTTGAATAAGGAGGGGGGGAGGGGTGTCAGAGGATACAGGGTGAGGACAGAGATGTTCACCACCAGTGTCCCCTCACCCACTACCTGTTCCAGATACCCTCACCTGGAACCACCTCTTCTCTTTATTCATCCCCTTCTGAAGCCAATTTAAAGATAGGTAGTTAGTGTAGTTAGGTAAATAGGGTCTAATATGGAGTAAGATGAATAAAATGAAGGCCATGTTGAGAATGGAAACCAGGAAAGCAGAGCAGCACTTGGGGAGATTGAAATGTTAATGTCCCCAAGGCCCAGAGCCCGTCCTAAGGAAATGTTAATGAAGCAACTCCCAGCAAACTGGGAGGTGCTAATCAAAGCTGCCCCAGGCCCTTCCTGGCCAGATTACTCCTTCAGCCCACCTATCTCCCACCTTTCAGGCCTTCCCACCTGCATTCTATCACTGCAGGAACAAAGGACAGGAACGCTGACAGAAATGGGAGAAAGCTGAAAGAAGAGCTTAGCTATAAAAAAGCTCGCCCTTCCACAGATTCCACCTTTTTGTTTTTTAATATAAATATACACACACACACACACACACACACACATATATATATATTTTTAGTTGTTGTTGGACACAATACTTTTATTTTGTAGGAGGAAGAGACCACCAAGAGACCGACTCATGCAACAGCAAAAGGGGGTTTATTGAGGATCCAATCCAGCGCGCTGGGGCTCCAGGCTCACTCAAGACAGGAGAGCGGCCAAGAGCCCCGAGCAGGGGTTGAGCAGTGCTTAAGTACACTTTTTGGGGAGGGCAGGGGCTTTGCATACATCAGAGCAAATCATCATGAGGCGCAGGAAAATTGAACAACAACTCTCATACATGATTAGCACATTCATTGGTGGGAACAGGTCGGGCGGGGATGATAGGTCAGTCCTAAGGAGGGGATACATTCAAACTGATTGGTTTGGGCCCTGAATGCCTACGTTCCAAACTGCACAGGGTCCAGGTTATTTAACAACTAAATGGTCAGTACCGGGCATTGTCTTAACTGCCTCAGGAATTTCAGGTTCTGTATGCAGTTCAGAAACTTTACAATACTTAGTCCTTTACATTTTAACTCAGGCTTTGCAGCTTAGAAACTTTACCCTTTCAATTTTACTTACTTATTTTTATGTGGTGCTGAGGATGGAGCCCAGGTCTGGCACGTGCAAGGCGAGTGCTCTATCCTGAGCCACAACCCCAGCCCCCACGGATTCCTCTTTTTTGGTCCCCTTCTTCCTCCAGGGAGAAGTGTTTTCTGCTGTCCCTTAATAAAGCTTCTACTTTCCACTCTACACTTGCCTGGGAGTGCTTCTCAGGTGTTATACTTCACTATTCTGGGAAGCAAGGACTCGTCACCATCACCTGTCATTTACCCCAGGACATGTTTTGGTTGGGAGCAGGTGCCTACCTTGCCCCTTGGAGGGCCAGGAAGGGACTGACAGGAGATGTTGTTTACACTGCTTTGGATGAACAGAGGGCACACTCACAGCTCTGGTGACATATCCCTGCTCACTGGGACAGAGGGACAGAGGACCAGACCTTGGGAGTGACTTCTCCAAGAGGTGTGCTCTGCGTTCCAACAGCAGAGACCCCTGATGTTTCTTCTGAAGGTGCTGAGCCTTTTCTCAGAGCCTTTGGTAATCCTCAGGGCTGTCCTCCGGGATGAGGGCTCCTGCAGCCGTGGGCAAGTTCTGAACCCTGGTTCCTCAGCTCTGCTGCTCACTCCTTCTTGTGCAGCCAATTTCAGCTCATGGAATCGTCTTGTGACTCACAGGTTGCAAGGATCATTTCCATTTTAAAGATAGGAAACTGGGGCTGGATGTGGTTTAGTGGCAGATCATAGCCTGGCATTTATGAGGCCCTGGATTTAATCCCCAGCATAGAAAAAAAAAAAAAAGAGAGAGAGAGAGAGAGAGAGAGAGAGAGAGAGAGAGAGAGAAATACGAATTCAGAAAACTGATTCTCAGAAGGGACATGGGTGGTGTCAGGAGCCACAGTGAGCAGCAAGTGGCTGAGCAAGAATTGAGGCAAGTGCGGTTGGCTAGGCAGAGCTCAGGCGCTGGCAGACACCCCCTCCTCCATGATTTCCCACAGCCTCAACCATGTCTCCATCCTCGCCTGGGTGTCCCTTCTTACCTCTGTCTGGAACCCCCCTAACTGTGTCCTGGCCACAGCACCATATCTAATGCAGAAAGTCCTCATTGAATTCCCAGCCCAGCCCAGTCCCAGGATCTGCTTCCCCTGCACTGTGTGGTTCCTGGCCTGTGCAGTGACCAGTGGTCCGTTTCTGCATCAGAAAATACTCAGTACATGCTGAACAAGATGCTATGTGCAAAGGTGTCGCTCCAGAGCCCGACCCAGAGCCTGGCTCCATGCCTACTGCTGCTGGGGTTCAGCAGCTCTGTTTATCTGCAGGCCCCCACCTCACCAGCCAGAGGCAGGCAGTGACAGCTGTCACTACATCACAGGACATGCTCAGTGACCTGGGCAGCTGGATGCTGTGAGGCCATCATATTTTGGCATCTAGCTAACCTGTAAGTATTAAAGGTTAAAAGAGAGGGAGAGAGCGGAGGAAAATGTCTATTTTTGTGCCGAGAGGCAGACAGCCTGAGCAAAGTAACAGGTCCTCCTCAAAGTGCTTTGAGAAAATAAGTCTCCTATTTTAGCTTAATGACATTCCAGACAGAGCCGAATGATTAAATATTGAAACAGGACTGGCAATGTTGAGTTTCATCTGGCTGATCAATGCAAGATGAAGCAGCAGAAGAAAATGCAAATGTCAAATTACCAAATCCAAACTGACTCCAAGCTGAGCCTTGGTAAAATGTCACAGGAGGTCCATGGGGCATTGCATGTTCTTTTGGCCCTAAGGTAAGATGCAGAAGGAAACAGAGTTCTCAGCGTCCGGCTCTGCCCAGGATGCCAGTGCTTCTGAGAAAGGTCATCTGTGTTGACGAACAGGGTATGTGGTGTAAGGACCAGGGCTGGAAGACGCAAAGCCAGAGGTGACAGACCCCTTCCCCTAAGCTGCTGCCTGGGCACAATCCTGGCGGGTCAGAACACTCACCCGACCTCGGTAGCTAGGGTTGCAAACCGATTGCTGTGGTCACTGGGATTGACAGAGAAGGAGAGAGAAGACACAGCCAACCTCAAGCAACTTAAAACATCACAGCCACCGTTTACAAGACCCAAGGACTAACAAGGCCCAGAGGTCCCCTGAGCGGGGCCACTTAAAGACACTGCAGCGCATGGTGTGTCTTCAATGGAACTTATTGCACAGGGGCTGGAATGGGGCACTTTCCTTATTCAGATTATTTTTTTAAAAAATCTGTGTGTTGGGGCTGGGGTTGTAGCTCAATGGTAAAGCACTTGCCTAGCCTGTGTGATGCCCTGGGTTCGATTTCCAGCTCGATTTAAACATTGAAATCAGGACTGGCAATGTTGAGTTTCATCCGGCTGATCAATTTAAGACGAAGCAGCAGAAGAAAATGCAAATATCAAATTATCAAATCCTGAGCTGCTGCCTGGGCACAATCCTGGCAGGTTAGAACACGCCCACCTTCCCCTGCCCATCCTTAATCAGGGCACCACTGTCCCTCCCATCCTACAATTTTATTTGGGAATTCAATATAAGGGAATCATGCCTTAAGCAACCTTGTGAGGTTGGCTTCTTTCCCTCGACGTTATCAGAAAGGGAACGTATTTTACCAGAATTGAATCTGCATATTAATTCACACAAACACGACTCTTCGAACTTCTCTATGGCTGTCTGGTTTATGAAAACCTCCAAGGCGGGGGACTTGGGTGGCCAACCCGCAGGCAAGCCCACCACTGGCTGTGAGGGAGGTTTGGAGGAGGAAGGAGCCGGCCAGGGTACCAATGATGACAGTGGAGACAGCGAGGAGCAAGGAGGAGGTGATGGTGCTGAAGGTGACATGTTGAGAATGGAGAAGGTGGTGACGATGGCGAGGGGCTCCCACCAGCGACAGCTATGCCGACATTGATTACGAGGCTGGAGATCGTGGGCATGGGCACAATGACAGATAGCAAGGGTGCAGATGGGATGATTCTGGCTGTGAGCTGCTCACTACCAGTGACTGAAGCATGAAGGGATGGTGGTGAGAGACGGTGGCCGCCATCACAGAAGTGGTCAAGGTGGTGGTGGGGAAGGTTTTATGTCTACAAAACACTGTTGTGTCATCCTGTCACCCTGGCAAAGGGTTTGGGGTAATCCCATATTACAGGGGAATTGAGGCAAGAAGTAAGAGACTTGTTGGAAGGTCATAAATAATAAGATAAGATCTTTGATGTTTCTCACTCCAAATCCAAGCTCCTGGGTCTGGCATCTTCGGGGCCTTGCCTTCAGCTGACTGCTAACAAAGATCCTGCGCTCCATGCAGTAGAGAGTCCCTCCCGCCTCCTGAGCTCACTGCAGTTCTCAGAACCACGTGTGATGAGCAGAAAAGCCCTCCCGGCAAATGTGAGCAAGGAGGTGAATCCCTGGTCACTGCTGGGAAGCCACTCTAACCCCCAGAGACCTTCAGGGTTCTGTGTCTTGCCTGTGAGAACCACACGGTCACAGGCGAAGCCACCTTGATGACAGTGTGGTGTCCCATGCAAGGGTCAGGGGGAGGGGAGAAGTGGGGTCCTCCTCTGGCCCAGAAAGAGTTTGCAACTCAGTCCTGCACAAACCTCCAAGACCTGCCTTCTGTGACCACCAGTCTAGGGACACAGGGAAATGCAGGTGTGCTTGGGAACAGGAGGGAAGGAACTGTCTGCCCAGACCAGGAGGCTGACCACATCCACAACACCACCCTGCCAGGCCCACAGCCATGCTGGCCAGAGAGAAGCAATGTCCAAGAACCCAGTGGCTTCTTCCCGCAGACGTGATGGGCAAGTCGGTGGGAGAAAGAAGGAAGAGGAGGCGTTTGAGGAGGAGGAGCTGGGAAAGGTGCAGGGCCATGCTGGAGCAGACCCCATGGGAGCATGGGCTGGGGTGTCCAGGAGGCCCCAGCACACTCACCGGTTCCAAGGGGGGCTCAGGGCACACCGGGAGGGGGGTGGTCTCAGGCCGATTTCCCATGCTTGGCCATCATCTGGATGCTCCCTTTGTTACTTACTGATGCAGCCAAGGCGAGTTTGGTGGTTTGAATTGTCCCATGTCCTCAACACCCAGTAGAGAAGGGAGTTTGGTTTTTTTTTTTTTTGATTTTGACATATTTTATTTGCAATAATTTTAATATTGTGCTTTATTTTTTTAATTTATTTTTTTATTATTAGTTGTTCAAAACATTACAAAGCTTTTGACATATCATATTTCATACATTTGATTCAAGCAGATTATGAACTCCCATTTTTACCCCGTATACATATTGCAGATTCACATCGATTACACATCCACTTTTTTACATACTGCCATACTAGTGTCTGTTGTATTCTGCTGAAGAGCAACAGGAGTTTGAACATGGCCAGTGGCAGACAACAACATTTGTTTAGAAAATGCGGTCTGCTTGCCATGCAGCTGGCCTTAGGGACAGCAGCAGCGAGGAGCAGCAGCGAGGGGTCAAATGTGCTGCCCTGCCCCCCCCCATGTAGGACATGGCTGCCCCCAGCCGGCAGCCTCCTGAAAGAGACAGGGAACCCCTGAGAACATCCTGCAGCTGGTCTCCAGGCTGCCTCTCCTGGTTAGAGACCACGTGTCACTTCATCTGCAAACATTTCAGCGTGACTCTCTAGACAGTAAGACCTCTGGTATCCTGAGATGGCCGTAATCCCAGTTGCTGTGCACTCCTGAGGCCCTCACCAGCTGCTTGTGGTCCTGAGCTCGGTCAGGGTGGGAGGGCTGCTCATCAGAGCTGGAACCCAGGGACCTAGAGGGGCCCTCGCCTGGGCACACATAACCAAGAACTCACAACCGACCCACATGGCATTGAACATCCAGCTGGTGCTTATATGTACCTGGTGGCTGCGGGCACTTCCTGGCTGTGCCAGCATCCCTCCAGGCTCTACTCTTGTCTTCACGCGGTCATCCTCACTCTGTGCCTCTCTGTCTTCATGGGCATTCTCCTCTCTGAGTGTCTCTTGACGGCTTTTCTCTTTTTGTAAGAACACCAGCCTTATTTGACTAGGGTCCACTGTACCGCAGAACGACTTCATCACAACTTAGTTACATCTGCAAAGACCCTGCTTCCAAATAAACTAGCCTTCACCGGAACCAGGAGTTAGATTTTGACATATTCCTTTGGGGGGTCACAGTTCAACCACAGCCAAGTCTTATTACCAAAGCACACCACAGACCTCCCAACACTGAGAAGCAATTCTAGATGTAATTTTTGAGTGAGTAGTTGGCGTTCCCAAGCTCCCCTGCTGCGCGCACACTACTTCGCTGTGAACTCGGTTCTCCCAGTGACACAGGACTCAGGCTGGCCAGGGGTGGTGTCCTGTCCAACCACATCCCGTGGAGATGCTCCCATTCTATGGAGTGGACAAAATGTCCAGTGGATAGAAAGCAAACTGTCAAATTGGGTGTGAGTTATATTTATGAAGAGAGAAAACCGGAGAAGTTTATTACAGCTCCAGAAATACAACTGTGCCAATAAAATCAGATTTTTTTACTGAGATATAAAATGAAGAGACTAAAAAGCTTGGACAAGTTGGGAGTAGGAAAGTTCCACTGACAGTGTGCCAATCTCTTCCCCTGCAAGACACTTTTCCTTTGGAGAGAGGCCCATGTTGCTTTCCTCTCCATTCTAATTTTACTGAGGCATGACCTACCCATCACAAACACGCCCTCTGGAATTGTAGAGTTCCGGGATGTCTGAGAGATGTATGGACCCATGGCAGCAATACCACAATCACCATCAACACTGCCATCCCATCGAAAGTGTCCCGGTCAACCTCATTCCAAACCCCAGCCCAGCTCACCTCTGACCTGGTTTCTGTCACTGTGGATTAGATTCAGGGTCCCCCCCCCACCAGAGTTTTATATAAATAGAGTCATATAGTTTGTGTTCTTTGTCTTTTTTGGTTCCTTACATATTATAGATTCCCATGCGTTGTGTTTGGGGGGTTAATTTCTTTGCGTTCCTTAGTAACATTCCATCATATGAATATATCACAATTTGCTCATCCGTCCTCCTGCTGATAGACATTTGCTGTGTTTCTGGCTTCGGGGGATTACGAGTAAAGCTGCTGAGAACACGGTGTAAAAATATCTCTGTGGACGTAGACTTTTATTTCTTTCGGATAAAAATCTGGGAGTAGAATGCCTGGGTCATATGATAAGTGTGTTTTTGACGTTTTAGGGAAAATGCTCCTCTGATGACCAGTGTTTCATGGTTATATATCAGTTATACATCTTGTGAATCGTTTCTTTGAATCTCATGCCATTTCCCAAATTTGGGGTTGTGTTCTATCATTAAGTTGTAGGTGTTCTGGATATAAATGTTTTTAAAATATATAATTATAAAAATTTTCTCTCATTTTATAGTTTTCTGTTTTTAATTTCTTGAAGATGATTTTAGAAAAAGTTTTTGATTTTGATGAAGTAAAAAAAAAGTGTTTTTGGTTTACACTTTCCTGAGTGTCCTAAAACACAGTTGCCTACTTTAAGGTGGTGAATATTTTCTCTCATGTTTTTTAATAGAAGTTTTATAGCTTTCACTTTTAAATTTACGTCAAGAACCTATTTCAAGTTTAATCATTGCGTAGAGAATGACATAATAGTCATTTTTTTCCTGTTTGTGAGTCTAGTTTGTCAAACACAATATATTGCCTCTTGACCATTGATGAACCTTGAAACTCTTGTTCAAATACAACTATCTATTTATAGGTAGGTCTTTTTCTGGAATCCCTGAAGATTGGATCTTTAGGTTAATGTCTTTCATTAACCAAGGAACAGTTCCATCATCATTTTTAAAGAAACTACATCAGAAAAGAATTAAGGGGTCTGGGGAGGAGGCTGAGGGATAGAGTGTTTGCCTAGGATATGGGCGGCCTTTGCTTCCATCCCAAGCACCACTGAAAAAAAGAGAGAAAGAAAGAAGGAAAACTACCAAGTGTCCTACATTAGCAGGGAAGGAATGGAATGCAATAATATTATAAATGCTATAGAATTAAGCAGCTAATAAGGACAAGAAAAACTTTGAATACCTTTATGCCAATATTTTGACAGTATAGATAAAATGAACACAGTTCTTGAAAGACAGAAACTACAAAATAGATTCAAGAATAAATAGAACATCTGAATAGGTAATTATCTATAAAATATTAAGTTATTAATTAAATGTCTTCCCACTATCCCCTTGGACTCTGTAGCAGTAAATACAAAAGCCAGAGGCAGTGGAATGGCCTCTTTAGAGCTGAAGGGCAGGAACAGAACCACTTGGAATTTTATACCCAGTGAAAAATCCTTCAAACATAAAGGGGAAAGAAGATGTCTTCACACAAAACAAAGAAGGACAGAATTCAAGAAATATTAATGAAGTTCTTCAGACGACAACAAAATGGAGGGAATTAGGGACGGCAGAAATGGAGGCTGATCATCCATTATTTCTGCACGAGCTACACCAAGATGATTTTGAATGGGTTGCAGATGCTTTTACTGCAGCTTGGTGCTTCATGTAATTGATACTGGAGCAATATTGCTGGTTAAATATTTTCTACCAAAAAAGTAGCCATGGTTTTTGTAACATCAGTAAAAACCGTTGTCATTTTCAGAGGGCTGTGGTGCATGACTAAAATTCTATGGTTCAAATATGTTTCTTCACAATAGTTGTCATTCGTGCAAGATTTAGGTAGCATTTTCCAGGCATGAGTGAATACCTAAGTAATGAAATTCAAGTGTTAGAGACACTTGAATAAGTGGGAGACATTAACTTTGTATTTTCCCATTTGTCTGAAGAGCTTGTGGAGTTGTATGCTTTAATGAACAATAAAAACTAATGCAAATAAAATTGAAAATCTCAATATAGAATAATGCCTCCTTTCCATCTATGTTTCTGTTCTGTCTTTGATTTTTTGTGGTCTTGTACTTAAAAAGATTCTAAGACTCATGCGTTCTAAAGATACAGAAAAGATTTATGTCAGGGAAGCAAAAAATATCTAATACTTTTACATTTTCAACTTTAAATTCCTAGAAGTTGTTTTTTTTCAATAAAAATACTTAAATATTTGTTTACTCAACAGAAAATTCATCATATTTCTATGGTGTACTTTTGCTCCCTTACATATTTTTCTATTCTAAGCATCTTAAATTCATGTTTTTTTAAAAAGCTGTTGCACATGGACTACATTTGAACTTTATCTTGTTCAAATAAATGGTGTACACATAATACTTGCCTTTTAAGAAATGGTTTGTCATTTAAAAAAATAAGAGTCAGCACACCAAAGCTAGGTACACATCACGTTTTTTTTTTAAAAAAATGGTTGATTTAAAATGTACATTACTTAATTTCCAAAGTGTTGAGTAATTTGAATCTGTTCACTAACTCTGTTTTTTTTATAATTGCAAATCATACTGTAACATATAGCAACATACACAGAATTGATATTTTGTTTTGAATGAACATGAAATTTTTATGTGTTGGAAAACTTGATTTAGATTTTTTAATTTGAAAATTAGAAAACATAATTTGGCATTTATCTACAGACTGTAGTTTTTCTACTTAAATGTTCTACAATGATCTCATTTTTGTGCCCATAAACATTAAGCCTAATTGTTGCTGTATCTTTATTTCTTATCAGATGCTGTATTAGAATCATTGTAATTTTAGAGAGACTGACTTTTTGTGGAGCTGTTTTCCTGGGAGTTGGAGAATTACTTTAGGAAAGCCCTCTGCAGCCTCGCTGCACGTGTAAGCTGGGTAGTGGAGTGTGCAAGGGCTTCCTTCCACACCCACCAGCTGAGTGCAATGACTGAGTGGAGTGTTGAATGAGGTTTATAAAGACTTTCTTTTTTTCCTCTTTCTTTATTTTAGAAATCTTCAGTGGGAAATAAAACATAAGGTTATGAAACAGATGAAAGCAAAGGAGAACTCATGGGTCAGGCAGGCCCTCATGAATAGGGGCTGCAGTGGCTGTATTAGTTGTAAACAAAATTAACTTTGAGGGAAAAAGAAAAGCACTAGGGATAAAGAAGATCAATGCGTAATGGTAAAGAAAAGTTTCCCTGAGAAGAAGTAAGGATTCTAAGTTGATATGTATTCAGTCATAAACCCTCAAAATGTATAATAAAACAAAAACTGAAAGAATAAGAAAATGTTCATCAGTTTGGCAAGTTTTTTTAATTTAATTTCATTTTGTATGCATGCAGGGCGTAACTGAAGCAGGTGGAACTTGGAATAACTTTGGGAAACCTTTTGGTGTTAGGAAGAACAAATCCTCAGCCTTGAGTCCCCTGAGGGGTGCTGCTGGTGGCAAGTTCTCCCCTGGAGCCAGTCTAGGCCAGTCCAGGGGGCCCCTGCACTGAGAGCTGCTGAGACTGGGGAAAGGGACGGGGCCTACGGAGCTGGTGGGAGGGAGGCTGGGGACTGGGCATGTGACTGACAACAGATGGCAGCCACGGTGGAAGAAGGAGCTGTGGGCAAGGAGGGGAACCAGCCTTGGAGATGTGATGCTGAACAACCACAAAAGTTGTCGTTGCTCTTTGTGTGGCTCTCCTGGGTGACATTTCCTACCACTGGTGACATGGAGACGCCTGGCTTTCCTGGGTAGGTGACTCAGGGCTTGTGTCAGATGTCACCAGTGTGTCCCTTGTAGACACAGTCCTATCCAGAATTTTCCCCCTCTCCCTGGAGCGAATGGAACATGACAGCTTAGAAAACAGGCCCTTCTGACGGACAGACAGGTGCCTTTCCTGAGAAATCCCTCTTAGGAGACTCCTGGGGAAGCCCTGGAAGGGGATTGAGTTTGCACTCCCATTGCAGGTGAGAAATGAGGCGTGGGGAGGAGAAGGGCACCTCCCTGGGACAGAGAGGAGCATGGAGTTTGTGTGTCATTAGGCCTGTGAGTGTCATGTGGGGACTGTCACTGTCAGGTAAGGTTGTTCAAGTTCTGTGGCATATTGTGTCTTACAAAGCAGAGCCGCTCCTTATTGTCTTTTCTGAGAATAAAAGAGCCTTTCTGTGAGCAAGTCACAGCAGCAGTGTGAACCAACCTCTGCAGGCTATAGAGGAGGGAGTTCTCCCGCATCCGGGTTCTGGTGTTGGCAGAGCATTGAGAAGGCAGAGCACCTTGAGCTTAGGAGGTTATCAGGTGAGAACAGTCGGGGGGGGGGGAAGGAGAGAGCAGCGCCCTGGGTAGACCCAGAGGCATGAACCTGTCCACACACTGGTCTAGCCCTGAGTAGGGTGGAGTCTGCACTGCCCTCACCTGAGTCCCAGTCAGTAGAGAGGGTTCTAGGACTGTCTTTGCTTCCTTCAGAGGTCAGACGGGGCGGGAGTGTGATCCCTGATGGTCATGGGGCAAGGACGCCTGTGATCTGTGGTTCTCCACTGCCCACCCCTTCCTTGATCCCACGCAGCTCCGTCACTGTTGAAGTGGAGAAGGAGTTTGGGGTGGGCCTCGGGGTTAGGCAAGAAAGCTGAAAGCAAAGCCAGGGCCAAGACACTGGGTCGCCTGCTGCCCACCACAAGAGGAAGGGGTTTCAAACCCAGCTGGCCAGTAGGTCTCCCAGGGATCCTAGGGACACTCTGGATTGGCAGGGAATGCCTGGAGGGGCGTGATTCTCACTTCGATGGTAGCATCTGGAAAAACATGACTGAGAAAAGTTCCAGAGGAAGTAGGAGGTGTCCTGTGTGGTCTTCAAAATGCCCACAACTTCTCTGGAGTTTAGGAATTCTGTGGATCACTGACAGCAGGACCTGGCACGGTGGCCCTCAGCTCAGCCCACGTGAAGTTCAGGTGAGCCACACTCACTGAAACCCACCTGTCCGTTGACTGTCAGGCCTGGGTGCATTTGGAGACTCCAAGTGGGCAGCCTGCCCTGCCAGCCTGCAGCCTGCTCCGCAGGGTCCCCACTGCTGCTACTCAGCAGGAGTTCACTAAGTTGGTGGCTGTGACCTGCCCAACTGACAGCAGTTTCCAAGAGCAGGTATGTAGCTGACGGGAGTCGATGCCAAGCTCTTTGGAGCCATGAGCAAGCTTAGTTCTGATGTTTCATGTCCATGAAACATCAAGCCATCTCACAGCTCCTCCCTGAATCCACGTCTCAAGCCTGAAGTCCACCGTGAACCCACCCACACCCTTCAGGCTGGGACGCTAGTCCTGGTGACTCACAGTGACATTCCCCCTGTAACAAGGAGGAGACAGGGTTGGAGGTGGGGACAGAAGGCAAAGGGAGTAGGGGCACTCTGAGTGGGCAACCACGGCCTGAAGCCCTTCCTGCAACCTTACTTCTGGAAGTGAAGGTCCTGGGTAGGAGCTCATCGCCCTTGAGCCCTGGGCTTTCTCTGCATACCCTACCCTCTTTGAGATGAAGCAATCAGCTCCATTCTATGGATGAGCACACTGAGGTGCGGAGAGGTAGTCTGACTTGGTGGAACCATCGTGAGTGAACAGTGCAGCTGCTTTCACGTCCCAGGTTGGGATCCAAAGTCCTGGCCACCACAGGGGCAGCGCCCGCAGCACGTCCAGAGTGGGTGCTGCATAGATCCACTGACAGCTTGAGGATGTGCAGGACCCAGTCTACTCCCCAGGAGCTGGCTGCACAGGTGAAGACAGGTGATAGGAACTGCTCGGAACGGATGCACTGAGGACCCACTGAAGGTCGGGCGGAAGTGTGACTGGATGTCGGACGCCATGCCCACCTCGGTATTTAGGGAGGGCTAGATGGCATCTAGGGAAAATGGTGCTTCCTCTGCATCTCTCCACACCAAGCTGGGTCCCCCTGCAGGACAGGGGCCAGGTCTTATGTGTGACCCTGCTCTTGGCACCTGTCATAGTGCCTGGCACAGAACAGGCGCTCAGGGAACATCAGACAAAGTAGGGAACATGAAAACATCTTAGGGTGACGAAAGCACTCCCACCGGCTCACCTACGAGGCTCTTTCTGTAGACATTTGCATCTTCTTTCTAAAGTGGAAACAATAGGACCATCTCCCTAACTCCAATGAGACAAAAGAGGAGGGAGTGCACGTCACCCCTAGGTTCTCTAAGAGAGGGGCTCACCCAGCAGACCTGCTGGCCCAGGAGGCCTGGACCCGCAGCACAGCCCCACACAGAGGAGACTCCAGACTTGACTCTGAATCCTGCCAGGTGAATGGCCTGGGCTGAGTCTTGCCGATGGCAGAGTGCCTCCAGATGGACTGGTTTCAAAACATATTCAGGTCAGAGACCAGCCCTCATCAAACGCTTCTGCCTCTTCTCCCAACTAGACTCCTAGGGGGCAGGGGTTGTGTCTTGTTCCCTGTAGTGGCTTTGGGATCAAGCAGAGCTGCCACTGCTATCCTTCTGAGTGGCATTCACTGATCTGGGCATTGTGGCTCCATCTAGGCACGCAGGCATCGACTCCATCTTGATTTACTAATTCACTCACTCCAGTCATCCTTCTGCGTCCTTTTGTGATTTGGTTGGTGCATCCTGGCCATCTGCTCTGTGCTAGGCATTGAGGACGTAGAAACAGACAAGTCGTGATGATCGTCAAGGAGCACCATCAGCAGAGGAGGCAGGATGCACACTAACCCTTCAGTGCAGGGACAGTGACTCCAGAGCACGGCGCTCAGTGGGGAGCAGCCCAGAGCAGGGCCCAGGGTGAGGGTGCAGCCCAGACCCAACGGGCTGCAGGGGCGCGGATGGCTGCCAGAGGAAAGTGGCATTTGACTGGAGTCCTGAAGGATGTCCAGAGCAGGAAGGCCAAGCCTGTGGGCCACACGGAGGTAAGAATGCCAGGTATTGAGCGAGGGACTCCACGGGAGTAGAATCATGGACTGGCGGGGGCAGGCAGGGCCTTGGCTGTTGGGTTAGAGCCACAAATGCCACCAAGGAGTTTGGACTCGCTGGTGTGGATGGTGGAGGGGACTAAAGATTCCTGGGTGCAGAGAAGGAGGACTCAATCTGATGGTGCTACGGGCAGTGTCCAGGAACAGGAGGGCCAGCTGGGGGAGGGGATCAGGAGACCACTGCACATGCCCAGGTTTGGGAAGATGAAGCTCTGCACAGGCAGGGACACTAGGCTGCAAAAGGAAATGGTGCTCTGGTTGCCCGTGGGCGTCCAGGGGGCACAGCGAGGATTCCTTCGCCTTTTCAGCTACAGATTCAGGCTGGTCACCTTGACCCTGAACTGTACAAATGGAAATGATCAAAATTGCAGTCCTTGACTTTGAGGGATAAGTAGCTTTGGAAACGCACAGGCTTGGGCTCTGGGTCCACTTTCTTGTGTGACTGATTCAGTAAAGGTTCTCATCGCTGGACGCACTGGAGCCAGGACAAGGGCCAGACATTTGAGAAATGCTTGAGGGTGTCCTAACTGGGTGACACTGAACTTGACGAATTTCTTGTTTCTCCGAAGTGGAAAAGCCTACAATTCTAACCTCCAGATGGTCAAAGAAAAACCTGTCCTGGGTGGGCTCATGCCCTAAAGACTAACTCCAGCCCCAGGGCGGTGGAGCTTCGAGTCTGACGCAGGCTGCACAGAAGAGGCTGTGGAGGGAACCCAGGCCACTGGGGACTCACCTACAGAGGAACTTTCTCTGCAGAAGAATGAGATTGAGTCACCCCAGAGGCAGTCGGTCCCCTCCACACCACTTTTGAGACTTTTGAGGCATTCTTGCCTCCGTCAGCATCCCCCATGAACCCACCATCCTTTGCTAAAGTGAGAGGGGAAGTCCCAGTGGGACCAGGAACTTGGAGTCTCACCAGCTCTGATGGGGGCAGGGTAGTTCCCTTGATAACTTGGGAGATGCCTCTTCATGTAGGAAAGGGGTCGGGGTCATCTGAGAAGAAGCCTCCTGGACACCAGTATCTTGCCTCTGTCCCCGCTGGGGGCCAGGTTGGTTCGCTGAGGGTCCCTGTTTTCTGGCTCTCTCACATGGGGTGGAGCAGAGATGTCCTGATTTGCTCAGGAAATTTTCAAACCTGTGCTGCTGGCTCTTTAGTCCACACCTGGTGGGTGGAGGTGAACTGGACTATCGCCCAGTTTCTGGGAGCACCGAGGGCAGCTCAGCGTATGTCCCCAGCTCAGCTGACTGACAGGCCAGGGCCCTCATGATAGAGCAGATGGGGTGGGGTCAGGGCCCTCATGATAGAGCAGATGGGGTGGCCCTGACCCCGCTCTCTGGCCCACCCTGCCTTCTTCCCTTCATCCCTTTCCTAGGGCCATGCACTCTCCAAACTTGGGTGTTTACCCTCCCTTCCCCCCGCACTCTCCAGCCTCTGACTGTGGCTCCCGGGCCTTTCAACTCCCCTGTTACCAACTTAAGGACGCCCAGTCCAATACTCTAATCACTCGGAGGAAATCTCCTTTCTCCCAATGTGCTCAGAGCTTCACCTTCTGTCTTCTCTTCCATGGTTCCCCGCTCTTGCCCCTACTCACACCCTCAGTGCTTGTCCCTCCTTTGTCCTGTTGGAACACTGCCTCTTCCACGGGGTCTTTCCTGGTCCTCAGTTGAACTGAAACTTCCTCTGGGCTCTTGTAACATGCTACCTCTGTAACAAAGCGCTGAGATCTCTCAGCTCTATTATAGTGACCCAGATAAATGTTCCCCCGCCCCTTGGCATCCTGAACAGCATCTGCCCCAACTACAGCTCCGGCAGGGTCCTGGTGTGTGACAGGTGCTCCAGAGGGACTATGGGTCTCTTTTCATGATGACTAAAATCACCACCGCATGGGCAGGACCAGATCCCCCAGAGACTGGAACATTCTATTAAGGACATAAGTGACTTGTGGACATATTACTGTGGTCAGCTTCCTCCAAAGGCACAGTGGGTTTATCACGAACAGGATGCATGCATGATTTATGTACAGGCACGGATTTTAAAACTCCTTTAAAAATAGCATCAAAATATGCATCCTTTCAATTTAGGAAGAATTCATTTTTCCTCTCACGTTATGAAAGATCCATTTAAAGACATTCCACACTCCAGGGAAATAAGCAGAGAATAAAGGTCTCTGCCAACACCTTGCGCAGGTACTGGCTCTGCATAATCCTCAACCCACGCGCTCTGCCTTGGTCTCTAGCGACAGAAACAAATGGCCTAATGAAAATGGAAACAGTCTGTCAATTGTCTGCACATTGGGAATTTGCCTAAGTCGTTAAAAATATAATTGGCTAAAGTTTTACACATCTAACAAAATGTTTTCTGTCTCGAGCGCAAGGGCGACATTGAACACAAATTGAACGTTTGAGGACAACAGTGCCCAAAGTTGGTATTTCCCCTAGCATGAAAAATGGAGAATGATTTAGAATCAGAAAGAAAGAGGAGGAGGAAGAGGAGCTTGTGCCAACATTGGGCAAAGAATTGAATAAAATAAGCCAGGCATAGTGGCCCACACCTGTAATCCCAGGGTTACTGGGGAGGCTGAGGCAGGAGGATCGTAAGTTCAAAGCTAGCCTCAGCAAAAACAGAATGCTAAGAACTCAGTGAGACCCTGTCTCTAAATAAAACACAAAATGGGGTTGGGGATGTGGCTCAGTGGATGAGTGTCCCTGAGTTCAATCCCCAGTACCAAAAAAAAAAAAAAAAAAAAAAAAAGAATTGAACAAAACAATTCAATTGTCCACAGAAAAACAAGGAATATTAGGGATGTTTCAAATAGCTTCCTGATAGTCTCTATTGGCCTACAAATTCAAATGCTTCTCCCCCAATTTATTTTGCTTCTTCTTGGACTCAAAGCCAGCTGCCTCCCGAGGAGCAGTGGCCAAGTGCTCACCTGGCACGTGACCAGCTGCCCAGATGCGGTTACACTTAGGGCAGGGTGGACCCAGCTCTAAACTCTCACTGTCCAAGGAAACCTGAGTTAGGATACTGTTACCTGCCAGGGCAGAGGCCAGTGTCCCTGCCTGGGGCTTTGTCACCATAATTTG
Source organism: Spermophilus citellus (assembly GCF_964194105.1). Taxonomy (NCBI): domain Eukaryota; kingdom Metazoa; phylum Chordata; class Mammalia; order Rodentia; family Sciuridae; genus Spermophilus; species Spermophilus citellus. The sequence goes on from NC_138195.1 coordinate 89,954,744, forward strand.
AGCCTCCAGCAGGGCTTTGCCTGTCTGTGGAGAGGAGAGAGTGACATTTTCAGGATCAAGGCGATCCTCCTTTGCTGCCTGCAGTGGGTAGAAGTGGATGCCAAGCTCCATCTCTTGGAAGAGAATAGGCTCACGCAGAAGTCAGTGCTCAAGTTGTTGGACGTTTTCTCCCCAAACAAGGGAAGTTTCCACGGCTTTCACACCAGCCTCCGCCAACGTCACTGGGCTCCCGTGCAGCTCATCCAGCTGGTGCCCTCGGCCCGGCTGAGCACTCACCAAGGGCCTGTGTTCCGCAGGAGGCAGCTGTTTCTGACAAGTGGTTCTGCCACTGACCTCCTCGAGTGGAACCTTCCTCCCTGGGCGAATGTGGGGCTTGGGGAAGGTCTCTTGGGAACGCACAGTGCAAGGTCTTGGAGGTGGCTCTGTATGGCAGTGCAAAGCAAGAGAAGTGAGACACGCAGAGGCTTCTTCAGTGGGGGTTTCTTCCAAGGTCACACTGCAGAGCCCAAGGCAGACTCAAGCCATGGAACTGGTGATGCTGGGAAGACCCACACTCCTCAGAGCTCATGGAACAGGAAACAGAGACCGCTCATCCGCTTTTGTGAGGGAGCCCAGCCCCGAGGATCAGTGTAAACTTGCGAATAGCTCAGATGAATGCGAGAGCTCATGGCTTCTAGCTGGGGGACAGGACAAAGGGCACTGGTGCAGCTCTGCGTTTTGTGAGTGTAGATTCCCGGCTGCAGCCCTCACTAGCAGAGATCTCACCCCCCCCCCCCGCCCCGGCCTCAGTTTCCTCATTGGCACAATGAGATGCTAATAACTCCCTGGCGGGGTCGTGGGGAGGAGAAAGGGCTCACACGAGGCAGGGGACAGCTCTGTGGGGTGGCACACGGTGCTCCTGTCCCACGCGCTGAGGACACAGGGCCAGGCCAGGCAGATATGATCCACGTGTGGTGGTGGCTACTCCAGTGTGCTCAGGGCCACGGGCCGAAATTAAGGTACATTCCTCTGTTCATCCAGCTGTTCTTTAGTAAGCACCTTTAATATGCTGAACACACGGTTGGCCCAGCGAATGCGACGGTGAGCAGGACAGATGCTGATCTACCTACCACATGGAGTGTGCAGGCTGTCAGGGTTTGGAAGATGAAGCTCTGCTTTTTACAGGGAAGGCCTGATTTAAGTTATTCTTATTGTAATGTGAAGTGTATTTGAATATTAAGCTATGAGTCAATTCCTCAGTTTTGCAGGTAACTTTCAAACAACTGCAGAAACAAAATAAATTTACAAATGAAATATAAATAAAACTTTAAAACCAATAACATTTGATTGATTGCATTAATTCAATGTGACAGATGATTCCGTTTTGCTGAAGCTAAGTGTCCAATTTGGAATTTAAAAGTAGAAAGGTATTGCCTCACATTTAGTTCTATGTTTAATTTAAAATTTTGTCTTTAATAAAATGCATTCACCCACTGAAGGGAGAAAATACTTGCAAATTAAAATATGATAAGAGATTCTTGTCCAGATACATAAAGAACTTTTACAACACAATAATAAAAAACCAAATAGTCCAATTTTTAAAATGAGTGAAGAGTTTGAGTAGATACTTCTCCAGAGAAGATACACAAAAGGCCAGTGAACACACAAAAAGATGCTCAAGGTTGTTGGTCATCCAACAATGCAAATCAAAGCCACAGTGCAGTGCCACCTCCCGCCCTCTGGGGTGACTACATCAACCTAAAAAAGAGGAGAGAGAGATTCTCCAAATATAATGGATTCCTTGGGGAATGAACATTGCAAGGCGGATACACATGGGCACATCCAAAGAGAAGGGAGAACACGGTTTTTGAAAGTAAAATGAAAAGTGTTACATTGCTTTACAACTACAGGGATCAGGGGGAAAGATGGCACCGTCCAAGGCTGGACAGGCAGTGGCTGGGCAGATGTGCTCTCAGAAGCATGTTTTTGCACTTGTGAAGTGCAAGGCTGTGGTGGACTTTGTGCAGTCACCCGTAGCATTTCCTCTCACGGCATAAGTACAGGACAGCCTGTCCTTCAGACCCTTGTGTTTATTTATTTCTTTATTTACTTGTGACTCCCTTTTGGTTCTGACAACTGTCACATTTCTAATAATGAAATCAGATAATACCAATAGTTGACAAAATTGTGGAGCAAATTGGAATCTTACGTGCTGCTGGTGAGAATGTCAAATGGTGCACCCAATTTGGAAAACAGTTTGGCGGTTCCTAAAATGGTAAGCACAGTTTCCGTCTGTAACTCGGTGGGCCCAGCAATTCTGCTCCTAGATAGAGATTTGAGGGAATGGAAAGCACACGTACAGCCCAGTAGCATTTTTCATAATAGCCCAAGTGGAAATGTCCATCAACTGACAGATGGATGCATAAAACATGGTCTAACCATATAATGATTTGGACATCAAAAGAAAGCAGTGTCCAGATACTTGCTACAACTTGGGTGAATTGTCATTACATTAAGTGAAACAAGTTAGATCCCAAAGACCCCATATTGTCTGATTCAATTTGCATGAAATGTCCAGAACAGACAAAGTCATAGAAACAGCTGAAGAGTGACAGCCTAGGCTGAGGGGCCGCCCCTCTGACTGTGCCATTCCCTGCTTCAACCTGCTCAGGTCCCACTGTCTTCGGCATTGAGTTTGTGCCTCTCAGTCATACCTGAGCCCTGCCTGGGCCCTCTGGGGTGCTTCCCCCACTCCTCACCCTCCTCGAAGTCATCATGCCACACTCTTCAATTTCCCCAGCCTCCGCCTGCACAGCCTAGATCCTGGACTCCTTTCCTAGGCCTCCACTCACCTGGCCAACTGTCTCTCAGCTCAGGTCCCTACTGACCCATCACTCCACCTGCAAACCTTCCAGGCTGCACCACCCTGGGCTGTGATTTTTTTGCTGACCTGCCCATCTCACACCAGGCTCTGAGCCCCCGAGTGTGAGGCTGCGTCACCATGCCCACTGTTACATCCTCCAACGTGGCATCCACATCATGACTATGGGCACGCACCCCAGAGCCACTCTCTGCTCCACCCTCTGATGCTGGGGACATAGCAGACCCTTGAGAGCACTGACACTCAGAGGCAAGGCCACCTCCAGTGTCCCAGGACCATCAGGGATGAACAGAATTGGGCCACTTGGGTTGATTTTATTTCTATTGCTGCTGTAGCCACAAGAATAGAGTTTCCCTTTAGAGGTGGGAAGAGAGAAGGGAAAGAGGATGAAGGAGGAACCCAGGTACCCAGAAGGGTCACAGCTGGACTGTCTCCAGACATGGCCCCTCAGTGGTTGTCATTATCACAACCTTTTTGTGAACAGCTTTTGTTTAAAGGCCAGATCATTCCCAATGGTTGGGGCCATGCTGATGCCACCACTCCACCAAAGCAGGAAGGGAGCAGCACCAGGAGGCCAGGGGACATGTGGTCACCCAAGGAGCATCACCCTAGGGCCACCACACTGCTCACCTGCCTGCTGCCGGTAAGGGCAGGTTCTGCAAGCATCAGCCTAGGCAGACCCACCTGAGGGTCTGCTGCTCAGGTGCTTGACACCAGGGCATCCTCCGCACACGTGTTCATGGGTTATTTCTGGGTAATGAATTCCTGCCTTGTGGTTATTTTTATCTCCATTGTACAAGAGAACAATGGAATTTAGAAAGATGGGCAACACACCCATGGGCTTGGGGCCCCAACCCTGTGCTCTGCCTCCAGGACTCAGGCCCTGAACACAGGCGCTGCTGCTGGGTCTTCAGGGCACAAGAGGCACGGGCAGAGCCACACTCCAAACCTAAAGACCTCTTTCTCTCTCCCCATGGGGTTCTTTCTCTCCTTTTATGCTGTGTTCTAGGCTGAGCTTCTCCTTTGGAACTGACTGTGAGCTCCTAAGAACACACAGTCACCTGGAAGAGACCCCATGGCCGTGTGGAAGGGTCCACCCGATAAAGGTGATTTAATGCCGGGGACTGGCACATTCTTTATTTTGAGACAAGTGGCTGAGGCAGAGTGATCCCTAAAAGAGAGAGACGAGTGAAATGCACGCTTCAGATTCTCCTTGGAGAAATCCTTCGTGCCACAGACTGGCATACCTCTCGGGCCCACGTCCCGCCCCTGCCTGGTGCCTTACCAGGGGTTGCAGGGAGTTTCAGGGCAGCAGACGCCTTGTCCGTCCTTCATGAAGGGTTCAAATGTCAGTGTCATGCAAAGATCCTTCCAAGCTCTGCTGGCTGGAGGGCAGCATCCAACCATATGGAAAGAAGCCAGATTGAGAGACAGGCTGGCACAGCTCACAGGAAGAGGGCCCCAGCCCTGAAACTGAGGGACAAAACCAGAGGAGAGATCACTCATGCATGCAGGTTACGGGAAAAAAAATTTTTTTTTTTTTTGGTCATGGAAGATCTAGGTAGAGTGGCACAAGTTAATAACATCACAAGGGAACAGCAGGACAAGGGTGACAAGTTAGATTTATCCACAGAAGGACTGGCCTGATATCTTCAAGAAATCTATGACACTTAACTGGGACTTTACTGAGCTTGGAGGGTCGTAGAAAGACGGGTGTGTGGTCTGAGTGGTCTTGCATCCTCAGACAAACCAGCTCTTGAGGACAGTGTTGGGCTAGTCTCAGAGAAATTCGAGAGTGCTCTGGTATGAGATGGCTTAAAAATATTCTACCCTGACAGGAAAGTGGAGATTGTTTACTGAAAAAAAAAAATCAGATTATAAAACGTTATATGCAGAATGATCTCATTTGGTTGAAGTTAAAAAGGAATGAGATGTACTAAGGTGTTAAAAGTGGAAATCTCTGGGTGGAAGGAATATGATAATTTCCCTGTTTTTATTGTTGCTTGACTGTGTCTTCCATTTCCCCCAGTGCACATGAAGAGCTTTAGGAACAATGAAAGACTATTTAAAACTTAAAAACCCATCCATTTGGGCAATGTCAGTGAGTAAGCATGGCAGAAAGGGTTAATAACCCAAGAAAAGTATTCCCACAGGTTACTAAGAAAGAGCCCGGCAGGGATGGAGGTGTGGGCTCAGGAGGCAGTAGAAAATGCACAAACAAGGGAATGTAAACAACTGGTGTATTTGAAACCGTTCAGCCTCATTAGTAATAAAGGAAATGCACACTAGAACAAAGAACCTCATTTCTTCCCATCAAATTAACAAGCCATAAAAGGATAAAGAAGCCCCAGTGCGGAGGAGTGTGGTGAGGTGCAGGAGGGTACAGCCACTGTCACCTCTCAGAGAGCAATCTGGTGACACCAGGACCCTGCAGCATGTCCTCATCAACACTTCTACTTCTGGGATTCTTTCTTAAGAAAAAAATCTGTACATGAAAAATGTGATGCTCATTACAACATTATTTATAATTCTGAAAAATCATAGCTGTCCCCACCATCCAGCTGGGGCAGGATGGCCTAGCAGACCACGAGATCCATCCAACACTACTCCAGGCAGTGACTCAAGTGGCATCTGGCAGAGTTGAGATGCATGCAGAACAGTCTCATTAGCACATTAAATAAAAGAGCCATTGACATTATGATCCCAACGGAGGAAAATGAGTAGCTGAAAAAGATAACAAGGAAATCTCCAAAAGGTGAGCGCCATTGGGCTGAGGAGGTGGGACTGTGGTAGGCAAGGCCCTCCATGTTTCGATATTTGCAAATGCTAATGAATACCCACTATGTTCATGATGAAGAGCTTGGGTTGGGGAGAGAATGGGAGTGTGGGAGCTGATCATGGAGTCTTTGGGGTTTGGGGAAAGTTATAAAATCTAGGAGCACAGAAAGATCAACCCAGCCAAGGGCATGAATGGCAGCCACCAATGTGCTGGTCAGTTCTCACAGATGCTTGGCAGGTTGGCAGGATCCTCATCTCCAGGAAAGGGCACACGAGCACCAAAGGGACAGGAGGCCAGGTCAAAGGCAAGACCCTGCCTGGAAGGAGGGACCTTAGCAGGTACAGGGGTGAGGGGGGTCACTCAGGGAGGCAAAGGAAATGCCTGACCGCAGACAGCCCCGAGCTAGAAGCCAAGCCGCCCAGGCCACAGGATGGCAAGGGGACTCTGCTACCTCTCAGCAAGATGCCTGGGCTTCTGAGCAGTGGCCAGGCTGTGCCCTTCTGCTCTGCTCTGGCCCCAGATACTGCTCCTGCCTCTCCACCTGTACCCTCTTTCTGGTTGCATGACTTTGGGAAAAGTTCACCTGTCGATGCTGTTCACTCTTGTGTAAGGTGGTGTCCTAGGATTGCTGTAACTGATGACCAGGAATGGTGTGTGTGTGTGTGGGGGGGGTGGTCAAAACATCAGAAATGTATTCTCTACAGTCCTGGAGGCTAGGAATTCAAATTCAAAGTGTTGGCAGGGCCAGCTTCCCATGAAGATTTTAGGGGAGAATCATTTCCTGCTTCTTTCTGATTTCTGGGGGCTACTGGCAATCCCTGGAGCTCTTTGGCCTGTGGCCGCATCATCCCAATCTGGGTCCCAAAGTCCCTCTCCTTATGAGGACTCCAGGCCCTGGATGAGGGGCATGTTCCAGTGCAGTATGACCTCATCTTAACTCAGTACATCTTCAAAGACCCTCTTTAGAAATAAAGTCACATTTTGAGGTTTCAGGTAGACATGGATTTTGGGGGGACACTCTTCAAGCAAGAGCAGGTAGGCCTAACAATCACACCTATCTCATGTGATGGCTTGAGCTTAAATGATTTGCTTTATGAGGCTTGCTTAGAAGAGTCCTCGACATTAGAAAGCTCCAACATGGTGCTGCAGGTTTCTCTCCAGCTGCAATCTCAAGCTGCCCCTAGGACCTGCGCATTCATTAACAGATCTTCACAGATGCAAACCCAACATCCAGTCACAGACATTCCCCAAGCTTTACTGTCAGTGAGTCTCCTCCCTGGGCTGCCGTGCCTTTTTTGGACGGGATCTTCATGCTTTGTAATTGCTTAAGCCTCTGGTCTAGAGGCAAGTGGAAGGTTGAGAGGCAGAGTGTGAATCCCAGGGTCAGTGATGGCCTCTTGCTCCTCAGGCCACCCTCCCGACTGTGGAGGAGTGACACAGCATCTCAGGCCAGCCTCCTGGCTTCTTAAAATGCTGTCCTTTCATGTTGGCACCCACCCTGCCAGCAGGGATGCTTCCAGTCCTCAGGGAGCTCAACTGCCCTTGGCCTCCACGGTAAGACAAAGGTCATAGTTACAGCTCCCCAGAAAGGTGAACTTGGCTCTGCCTTCAGGTTCTACAGAGAATCTGATCTTTAAAATGACCTTTGACCTAACTGCTTCTCACTCAATTAGAGTCAACTATGCACTACATCCTGGATTTGAGTGGCTCACACTAGTTTGTCTACCATCTATGGGTGAAGCACAAAGCAACCACACCTTAGGATGGGTTTCTGAGTGGCACCTCATCTTTCTTCTCTGACAGCCATTCTGAGAAAAAGTCACGGTGCTGGAGGCATGAGCACCAGACCAGGTGGCCAGTGGGAGCCCCTCCCGGGATTTGTTAAAGTCCCCCTAATGAGAGAGGCTAGCTCCATTTGGAGGTAAATTGCTGGGTGCACAAGTCCCTGGCTACCATGTTGTCTACCGGACAGTTTGAACCAGTGGGGAGAAGAACACTGAGGAGGAAGAAGAAGCAGGGTGCGTGGGGGGAGAAGAGCGCAAGGATCGTGCGGCTGCAGCGCTGCCTCCAGACACCTGAGGAGCGGGGGCTGCACCCCAAGGCTGTGTGGATACCCGTCCTCCCACCTGCCCCACAACCTCCTTTGGCCAACTGGTTATATTGGGTTTCTGTCTGCTCCGCACACAAAGCCCTTACTAAAGTAACTGTGTGCCAGTGCAGCCCCTGGGGAGAGCTCCTGTCCTCTTGTGATGGATTTTTTTTTTTTTGAGGAAGGAGAAAATTGAATAAGTAAATTCAGTAACCATAGTCATAAAAAAGAGACCAGGGCTGGTGAGGTCTGATGCTTCTGTTGGATTTCAGGGTGCACACCTGTTCCCAGGGCAAAGGAAACAAACCTGCAGTGTGATAAGCACAGGCCAGCGTCCCGGCTGCCCCCGCAGGGTGCTCAGAAGGAGCAGGTGCTAAGGCTCCAGGGTGTACTTCCAGAGGTTGGTGGGGACAAGTGTTCTCTATGTCAGCTCTCCGTTGACTCTCCCCATGTCTCACCACACTTCGCAGGGACAAAGACTGGGCGGGGGAGAGATGTGGGAGTCACCTTTGGACTGGGGAGGGGCTCGTGCCTGCAGGACACTGCCACGTGACACGTTGCCCATGTGGCTGCACATTGACCTGACACATGGTCTCCATTCCCACAGGGCAGACAGCGTCTGTTGGTGTCCTTCGCTCGCAGATAATGGTGTCCCTCACCTGTTGGGGGCTCTCAGAAGCTTTCCCTGCTGACACCAAAATCTGAAGCCAGGCTCAGGAGGACCAAGCCTGGCTCCTTCCACGGAAGCACTAGAGAGACCCTGACGCTCTAGGTGTCCCACTGTGTGTTTGCACAAAGCACTCCTGTGGAACAGTGTCCTCCTCCACAGGACCAGCTCAGCACTCTGCTCAGACGTCCCCTGTCCCTCGGTCAGCCAGCCGGTCTTCAGCAAGTGCTCCCTGGTGAGTGAAGAATGCAGGCAACCTGGGGACAGGGAACACAACGATGCATAAGACTGCTCAGGATTAGTGTGTCCTTAAACCTTCATCAAAACACTAAGCATGAGCTTCATAGGACACACACACACACTCCAACAGGGCAGGCTCTGCCCAAGTTCTCCCCTATTCTCTGGGGTTGACTTCAATCTCCTCCTACCCTGAGGACCCCTGCCAGCCTAGATGGGCTTCCTGCAGGAGCTCCCCTGCCCCACAGGAAAAGCACCTTGATTCCCCTGGGGATTCTGCAGTGAACCTTTACCTAAAGAATGAGTCCAGCCCCGAGGGACCGGGCACGCAAGCTCAGCTGCGACATGGTTCTCACAGCGAATGTGGCAGTGATGGGTGGGGCCAGTCTGAGGGTCTGCAGGACCAGGCTGGAGTCTGTTGGTCCTCTGCCTGCTCTTCTGCCCCAGGGCTGTGCCCCGACGATGGGGACACCATGTCTGCACGTCATCACCAGGCAGTTCTGTAAACTTCCTTCAAGTCTACCTGAACACGACTGACCAGAACCTGGACAGGGAGTGGAACCTTCCAGAAGTCCTGCGAGGGAGCAGCCTTGGCAGTGAGACTGCACTCCCTGACTCTCACATTGGCCATTCCCACTGCCTTCTTGAGTGGACAAAATGGGTGGCCCAGCCCAGAGGCCACATGGGGTGGAAAAGGATGTCAGTTTGGAACCAACAGACTCTGGTCCTACTGCCCTTCCTACCTCAGGACTCAGCTCAGTTTCCTGACTTCTCTGAATCCCTTTCTGTAAAATGGAGCCTTCAATGCACCAACTGTTGGCATTGCGGTGACACGGAGGGAAGAGCCAGTGTGAGGACAGGCCATGCTCCGGTGGCACAGAGTGGGGCTCAGTGGACAAGAGCCCCAGTCCTCCCTTCTTCTGACTCCGTGTTCTCGCAGAGTAAGGGAAGCTGGGAGCCACCTCCCGAGAGGACCTGACTTCCTGAGCAGAGCAGAGAGGGCCGAGTCTGACTGCTGGGCCTGTAGGAGGAGGGAGGGAGGGTCTCCCAGTAGCAGAAGGGGCTGAAGAGCCCACAGGAAGCAGGGGGTCATCTTGGTGAATCTGCCTGGGCTGCAGCACAGGAGCTCCTCCTGGGGCCCAGAGAGCACCGCTTCTCGGGGTTCTCCCAGGGGCACATTGTGGGGACTGGTCCTTTGGAGCTGCCTCTGCAGAGATCTGGGCTGTCCTGGAACAAGTCTTTCACTGAGGGGAGCCACTGAGGACCTCAAAAGGAAGAGGATCCTCCCCTGAGCCTTGGCACTGCCTGGCTTGCTACCTGCCTCGAGGATCACAGCCCTGCAGATCCCACCGTGGGACTCCTGATTGACATCCGCATGGATGGGCATCCTGCTGTTTTTGTGTCACTGAGGACTTCCTCTCCAAGGGCGAGAGGTCACACTGTCTGCATGGGAAACACAAGTCCTTTCCCTAATTCCCCAGGGACCATGGGGCCGGGGAGGAGATGGGTTGCCTCTGTGTGTTGTCTTTTGTATCAAATGGAAGTAAGGAAAGGTAGATTCCTGGCTGGGAGCTGCGGGAGGGTTCTTCATTCTGTGTCTCAGTGCTGTGTGGTCTCCCCCAGTCCCCTAGCCCCACACGCTGAGCCTCTGATTTCCCATCTGTAAAATGTGGGGGCTGTGGCAGATTCTTCTGTAGGTGCCATCAGCCTTCCACGGCTGTGACTTTGATGACATGGGCTGGTCTAATCAGGGGTTTAGAGTCGACAATTCGGAGAAGTGAGGGCTGGGGTAGTCTCAGAGACGCCTCATGCCTCCTTAGCAACCTGGGCCGGGCATGAAGTGAAAGAGACCGTGCATTCGAGGAAAGGCAGAGAGCTGCCAGCAGTAGCCAGAAGGCCCTCACTATGAAAAACCCCAGCAAAAAGTCTGCTAAAAAAATAAAAAGAAAAGGTTTTATTGACAGAATAGACCTCTTCAAGTAGGACTTTGTTCCGGTTTGGCCAGAAGACCCAGTGCTGGCAAAGACGGCCCGGGGGCCTGCCCTCGAGGCACCAGAGGGCTTTGGCAAGGACCCCGCCCTCCTGGGCCCACTGCCTGGGCTGTTCTCCTCCCCAGACCTGCAGGGGAACCTGCATTTCCCAGGCTAGTTGCTGTGGTTGGTGACTTGGATCAAGCGCTCTTGGGGTGGTAGCGGCAGAGTGGGAAGAGATGGAGGCTTAGTCCCCACTCCGCAACTTCTGCCTGCAAATTAGCTTCTCTGTTAGTTTCCTCACCCAAAAGTGAGGAACGGCAAAACCCTTCACTGACTCCTCTTGCAGGGCAGCAGGAGAGAGAACAATACTTTCAAGAGTCTTAATGCTTAAAACCTTTCATCTGATTTAAAGGCCGCAAGCCTGAAAGGTCATATCTGTAGAATCTTCTGAGTGCGACTCCAGAGTGCCTGCATGTGTGGCCCACTGATGTCCTGAGCTGTTCTCTGGCATCCAGGCACTGCTGGGCGATTAGATCCCAGCTTCCCAGCCTGGCTGCTGCATTTGGCTCCCGGCTCGCTCTCCCCACTCCTGGCTCTACACCATCGCTGTGCTCCTTTCTGGCCACATCAGCCCTTTGGCCAGTCCCAGCTCTGCTCTCCCACCCTGTGGCCCCAGCTGTGGGAAAGACACCGTCTCTCTTTAGCTTTCACAGGCAGCAGCTTAGCCAGGAAGGGCACACTGTGTGCTGAGCTACACAAGTGCTTCCTTTCCAGAGTTCTGGAGGCGCCAGCCTTGCTGCTGCCCTCCCCCAACCAGGCTGCCTCTCAGCCCCTGGGCAGCACCAGGAGAGATACAGGAGATGACATGTGCAAGGTACCTGAACAGCCCTCAGCTACTGAGTAAATCCAACCAGTGGTTAAAAACCTAAAGACCTTCCAACAAGGAAACCACGATGGTTTTGTCTGTGAATTCTCTCACATTTTTAAAAAACAATGCTAATTCTAGAAATTAGGAAAGGAAAAAAACACTTCTCAATTGGTTTTCTGAGGTCAACATTACCTTGCTATTAAAACCAGGCAAAGATATTACAGAGAAAAATACAGATTAATATCCTTCATGAAGCTGGCATGATGGCATATACCTGTAATTCCAGCAGTTCAGGAGGCTGAGGCAAGAGGATTGCAAGTTCAAGACCAGCCTCAGCAACTTAGTGAGGCCCTGAGCAACTTCATGAGACCCCTTCTCAAAAAAATAAAAAATGCTGGGGATGTAGCTCAGTGGGAAAATGCCCCTGGGTTAAGGATTAAATCTCTAGCAATTAAAAAAAATCCTTTATGAACATAAATGCAAAAACCCCCAATAAAACATGAGCAAACAGAATCCAACAATATATGAAGACAAAATGCTGATTTTTTTCTAAGAATGAAACACTTGTTCAATATTCAAAAATCAATGCAATTCACTATACTAAGATTAAAGAAGAAAATCACACGATTATCTTCATAGATGACTGCAAAAATCTACATCCATTCATGATACAAATGCTCGTAAGATAGAAATCAAAAGGAACTCATTTGTCTAATACAGGATAGGACATTTACAAATCATCTGAAGTTGGACCTTCTGCTTAAAGGTGAAAGGCTGAACGTGTCCACCTATCACCAGGGTGATGCCAGGTGGCCCAATGTCAGCACTCCCAGCGTAGGATTAGTCCAGACCTGTGAAGTAAGACAACAAAACAAGTAAAAGGCATACGTGTCGTGGATGATGTGACTACTTACAAAGAAAATCCTGTGGGGTCTTCAGAAATGTTCCTACAAACAATGAAGTTTTGGGAAGTCCTCAGAGTCAAGGTCAATAACAAAATCATATTTATATTAATACATATATATATTTGATATGTATATGATCTATGATATGCATATATACATATATATTTACATGTGACACTCATTTATGATAAAATCCAAGTGAATTAATGATGGAATTATGCTTTCTTAATGTGATAAAGATATCTATGGAAAACCTGCAGCTGACATTACAACTGGAGAATGGCAGAATGCCTTTCCTCTAAAAATGGGAACAAAACAAAGCTTATTCCATCTTCATCGGATATGGTACAAGTCCTGGCCAGTGTAATAGGTAAAAATAAATAAATAAATAAGTTAATTAATTAATTCATATAAGAAAAGTAGAAGTAAAATTGCTTATATTCAAAATCCATGTGATTATATGTATTCATAACCCAAGAAATCTATCATACATCCTAAACTTACATGTGACTTTAGCAAGGTCCCAGGATCAAAACTGATACATAAAAATCAACTACAGTCCTATATGTTATACGTGAACAGATAGTAAAATTTACAAAACAATGGTGTATTCAATAGCATCAAAAAGCATTATATATTTAGAGATAAAAGGGATGCAAGGCTGAAAATGAGGAATATTGTTAAAAAGAATCGAACAAGACTTAAATACACGAAAAGATACACCATGCTTGTGAATTTGAAGATGGGTCTTTCCAGCTTAATCTATAGATTCAATGTTGTCCAGTCAAAATTCCAATGGGATTTCTAAAAAATTAGAAATTGGCAAGCTACTTGTAAAATTTATAGGAAAAATCAGAAGACTTAGAATAATTAAACAATTTTTTAAAAGACTAAAATTAAGAAACTTATGCAACCTTAGTTTGGCACTTGGAGATCTCACTAACAGGTCTCACACTGGTGTTTAAGACTTACCATAAAAGAATTGTATCAAAATATACAAAGACACAGAATGCAATGAAGAGTACAGAAATAGAATCACTCTTACATAGTCAGTGGTTTGACAAAGCCCTGAAAGCAATTTAATGGAGAAAGTCATATTTAACAAAAAATTCTTGAAAAACTATATCAAGTAAAAAAGATGTACCTCACCCTTACCTCACACAATACATAAGAATTAATTTAAATGAATCCTTTGCTTAAATATAAAAGTCAAAGCTATAAGACTTTAAGAAAAAACAAATCTCTGCCAACTTGGGTTAGAAAAAATATTTCTTAGCAGAACTCAAAAAAGCATTAATTATAAACATATGGTAGATTGGACTTCATAAATATTAAAAAGTTCTACTCTTCAAAAGAGACAATTAAAGGCTGGGGATGTAGCTCAGTGGTAGAGCACCTGCCTAGCATGTATGCATGTGGCCATGGGTTTGATTCCCAGCAACACACACACACACACACACACACACACACACACACACACTTAGAAAAGGAATAGGGAAGCCACAGATTAGAAGAGTATTTGGAACACATATATCTAATAGATATCTTGTATCCAAAACACATCTTAAAACTTCTACAACTCAGTGAGAAACAGATAACCTACTTTAATGCTACTTGCATAGTAAAATTGTACAGACATTTTGGAAAATTGGCATTTTCCTATAAAGTTAAATGTCTATGTAGGTGTTTACTGAAAAGAACTAAAACATCTGTGTTTTTAAAACGAGTACAAGAGTGTCCATAGAAGCTTAATTAAGAATATTCCCAAATTAGATATAACACAGATGTCAATCAATAGGAGAATGGCTAAAGAAATAAACCCCTGTGGTATATTCATACAATAGGTCTCTCCTCAACAACAGAAAGGAATGAGCTATGGAATACACAATGGCATGGATACACCTCAAATATGCTAATCAAAAGAAGCATGGAATGGATGGTTCTATTCTAATGAAGTTCTAGAACTTGCAAGATTAATCGGTGACGATAGAAGTAGAACAGTAGAGAGTTGGGGGCGGGATGGACATGAATTGACTGGAAAGGACATGGGGAATGTTCTGGGGAGGTAGGACACTCTGTGTCTCATTAGACGTATGGAATACGTGGACGCTGTGCTTACCAAAACTCATCAAATGCTCTGTGAATGACTTTTACATTTCATTATGTAAATCAAGCCTTGGTAAGAAAAAATAAACTCCTAAGATAAAAGGAAAAAAATTGAATTCTGCATAGGGGAAAAATGCTTCTCTTATCAGAGCCATATCACACAGCCGAAAGGCTCAGGTGATCTGATGGTTACTGGCGGCCTGGCAGAAGCCGGGGTGGAGAGCTTCCTGACGCAGAGCAAGAGGGTGAGCCAGAAGTGTGCAGACCCAGGTATCTCCTCCCCATCTGGCCGGAGCAGGCCAGAATGACGTCATATGTGGGACCTCACCCTGCTGTGTGCGATCTGGCTGGGAGAGTGGCCTTCTGATGCTGGCCAGTGGTTTTTGAGCAGGTGTGGCCCGGCTGGGCTCAGAGAGGCACCACCTGAGCTCAACACTCTGCTTTCTGCGACAATCCCCTTACATCTCTGTCATAAGCAAATCATTTGGCTTCCCTTCAAAGTGGCCCCTTGGCGTTCATGCAAAATAATAAAAAAAATATTTCCCCTGCTTTCTAAATCTTGCTGAGCCCCACAAAAGCTGAGTCCTTTAGAAAAAGACTTTTACCTACCTCAGCTTCCCTGTGTTCCCACTGCAGTTTCTGAAGGATAATATCACCTGATACCACTAGCAAGTTGGACTTTCCCCCCTCCCTCTTGCACACACACACATCCATGCCCCTGCACTGCCTCCAGCAGACCCACAGGCAGGCTGTCCTTGAATGCATATATTATAATGCATATAGAGAGCAGGTCCTAAAATGCACAGGCCCCTTAGGTGTGATGAAGGGCGAAAGCTGAGCTCAGAGATTGCTCCCACCAGTGCACAGTCAGCCAGAGAAGAGCCAATCTCCCCCACACATCTGCCCACGCAGACCTCGAAAGCTAAAGTGGTGTGTTGCTTCAGCTGCCATGGCAGCAGAAGGGACTCCGTTCCAAGCGAGTGGGGAAAGAAGGCTCTCGGATGCCTGCTCTGTCCCCTTTCCCTCTCCCTCTGTCCTTATCTCTGTTGTGACATCCTCAAGCAAATTCACGAGTGAGATTGCCTCACCCACCCACCTCATGTCACAGACGGGAAACCTGAGTGTGTGGGGGGGGAATTGTCCAAAAGCCTGTGGTCAGTTAGGGTCAGAGATTAGACCAGACCCTGCCTCCCTGCTTGCAGTGCAGAGTTCTGTCTGCTGCAGAGTGCTGCCAACCCATGGTCTCACACTCTTTGGAAAGTACTGGAAATGGCTTGGGCTGGGGGCTCCTCTAATAAATGGCCTGCTGAGGACATCATCCTACTGCTGCCCTTTTCCTGGGGTGGAGGATTAATAGAAGGACCCTGGAATCACCAGCCAAGGAGGTCTCCCCTTCACTCGTACACTGGTAACATATTCACAAAGGTACAGACCCTGAGAATACCCCCAGGAAGCCCAATGGAGTGAGATCAAGTCAGGCTCCCCATTCCTCTGGGGCAGCCTGTCAGGGGCTCAGTGATAGGCAGGTGACAGGAGCTGCAGGTTGGACAGAGGAAGTGGAAGGCCTGCTTTGAAATATTCCATTTTTCAAAATGATGGGGCAGTTTTGTTGAGTGGTTAAAAGCATCCACTCTGGGAACCAACAGACCTGAGTGTTGCCCCCACTGGGTATGTGACCATGAGACACGGTTCCTGAGCTTGCTAAATGGGAGGAACCAGTCTTTTAGCAGCTGTTCAGTACACGGTAGCTGAGACTGGTTGCTCTCAAGACTCAGTTTCAGAACTCAGCAGACACAGCACCCCGAGGCCAGCTCTGTGCTTCTGTAGCCGGTGTTCACTTCTCTGTGCTTTTGTAGCTGGTGAAGTGAGTAGGAGGCAGTGTAGGAGGAGAGGAGCTGTCCACCATCCCAGTGCTGATCTGCCAGGACCGCAGGGGGCGGGGCTTTCAACCACTCAGGCGGCCCAGACACAGGCAGTGGTTGTGGGTTAATGGGGGAAGGGAGAGGGATAAGAACCTGGAATAAATGACTTTTCCTGAAGACTCTAGTTCTTCAGGATAAAAGAACAAGCTCTACTGCCTCACTCCTGCCCAGAGACAGGAAATCAGCGAGGCCAGACATCTTTAGAAGTTAGCACAAACCAAGAGAAGCCTCTGTGGACTGGTTTCATGTCTCTCAGTCCAACACTCAGGAAGATCAAACACACACTTCTCTGCTCCTGGAGCCAGTCTGAGTTGCAAATAAAGGAGCTGCTCTGCCACTGGCAGGTTTAATGGATTTCTGGGGCGAGGTGCAGACCTCACTGGCTGTGTGTGTGTGTGTGTGTGTGTGTGTGTGTGTGAATTCAGTGGAGAGAAAAAGCTCTGCATCTGGGCCAGGCAGACTCTAGATGGACAGCAATTCTTTCCTTCTAATCAACAGTGGGGCAATCGAGGTGGAGGACATGAAGCCCTGGTCTGAGGAGGAGCTGCATTTCATCTCAGATCTGCCTCAGTCTATTTGAGAGCTTGGGGAAGCTGCTTTGCTTTAAACCTCTGACATGCAATCCACACTCGGGTCGTAACCCCTATACCATGGACCACAAGAAGGGAAATGAACTTGAAGTGCTTAGCAGAAAGCCTGGCCCACAGTGAGCTCTCAGGCAGATATTTAATTCCTACAGCACTCAGCTGGCCTACAGCCAAGCATCTAGCTTGGGAAGAGAGGGAGAAGAGGAAGAGTGGGAGTGCTTGTTAATTGGCATCATTAGGAAAGACGGGGGATCAAATCTGGCATCAGAACAGAGTTGGGGTCATCTCACTTCCCCGCTCAGTTCCAGGACCCCAGCATGCTGCCTGACCTCTTTGAACCTCTGTTTCCTCATCTGTATCATGGGGTCATTGCAGCATTGCTTGCTCAGGGCTGCAGGGAAGATTAAATGAGACGAGGCAGGGAGCACCGCAGCAGAGCAAGCCTTGGGTGAATGTGGCCACACGGGCTGTGTCCATCAGAGGGGAGCCTCGGCTTCTCCCTGGAGTTTCCAGCTGAGACTGTCAGGCAGCTGGCTCCTTCTTCCCTATGGCTGGGCCTGACACCTTCCAGGGCTGGCCTGTGGGCCGGAGACAGCCACAGAGACTCAGGAGTGACAAAGACCTGTCCCTCAAACCAATTCTTAGGAGAGTAGACAAGTAAGCCAGAGGCCCAATGGCTGTTGGAAGAACTGTTCTGTTGATTCTGCTTTCCCAGCATGAGGGCTGGGCTGGGGGTGTGCCTAAAGGGCAGGAGGGCCAATCTGATCTGATAGTGACAGCAGAGAGCACTGGACAGTGAGAGGGCCCTGGTCAGCATTCCATGCCCTGGTCTGCCACTCACCAACCACCTGTCATTATTCAAAGAATGGAAGGACATCTCCTTTAGGGTGTTGGCATCCTTATCTGTGCCACAAGAACACTTGTGGTTCACTCTTGGAAATCCCAGAATTCTACAGGGATCACAAGAAGTAGCAGTTGTGTTAATGCTTTGAAAATGGAAACCAGCTGATGGCTCAGGTGGAGAGGCTAGCAGGGTTGTGCCCTCAGTGTGACTGAAGGCTCCAGGCCATGGAAGCCGGGAAGCCATCCTCTCAATGGGCCTGAACTTCTGTGCTTAAGCCCGGCCCAGGCTCCTTCCTGGAGGCTCACCTTCTGCTCAAGAGCTACAACTCCACGAAGCTGCCAGACCTCAGCTCTTAGGCATCTGCTTGGGCACCTCCTTCCCCATGGAACATCAGTTATTGCCCCTCCCCGTCAACTTGCACACATCTAGAACTCTCTGCTTTGCCAAAGGAATGTGCTTTTGGTATTCACGTTGTCTCCACAGGACCTCTCTTGGGAGCCCTGGTACCACTCTGGTTCCCGTTCAGTTTATATCAGTATTTCCTCTTTCTGAAGATAACTGTGGAAAGGAACAGTGTAGTCATCAGCCCATGTTGAGAGTAGTAAGTGTGTGTGCGTGTGTCATAAAGATACTGGTAGAGTAGAAAGAATGTGGGTTTTTATGTGCGATGGTGGACCTGGATTCGAACCCTGACTGTGCCATCACAGTCCATTGATGCCAACTTAGAACAAACTACTGGGCTCTCTGGGTCTCGACTCCTTCACTGGTCGAGATGGAATCATGATACAGATGCTGTAAGCCTGGGCAATGGCGTGTGCATCCGGCCTCCTCTATGGAGCCCTGCTGATTAAGCCCTTCCTGGGGCCCAGTTTGGGTATTTAATGAGTCATGTTAATGCTGTCATCAACATTCCATCACTGCCGACTCCTCTCTGGCTTGAAGTCACCTGCTGTGCAGCTCTGCCAGCAGTTCCCTGGCAGGCATGCCCCAGGCCTTGTTGCCCCTGGTCCGGCAGGCTGCATTCTTGATTCATCCTGGAAGGTTAGTGCGGACCTGTGTCCAGGCCAGGCCAGGGCCTGCATCTCCCTTCCTCAGTGACCCTGAACCCCTTGCTGGTGTCTAGGACCATGTTAGAACCTATGCTTAGCAAGGCCCAACCTGGCTGAGGCCAAGATGGCTGGGGACATGGTCTCTATGGAGAACAGTCCTCCCATAGCCCCACTGCGGGTAGGAAATTTGTTTAAAACCCAAAGAAATTGAGCTTGTTTTCTTTAGGAAACTGAGATAAAATATTCTGAGTGTCTGACATTTTAACCTTTTGATGTTGCCTTTATGCAGTCAGGAAGCAAATAATCTTCAAAATGATTGTGTGTGTGTGTGTGAGAGAGAGAGAGAGAGAGAGAGAGAGAGAGAGAGAGAGAGAGAGTGAGAGAGAGAGAGAGAGAAGCAGAAGGAGGAGGAGGGGGGGAGAGCACATGTGAAGGTAAGCACAACAGTGTTCACTGGCTTCTGTTGGTGGTGGTCATTATTTTGATATTTCAAAGTTGAGTTTTGTTTTTTTTTTAACTTATATACCCAGAGACATCCAGAGACCTCTGGAATATACAGAAGGAGCCAATCTGTGGAGCTAGGGTGCAGGCTTCATACCTTGCCAACTCTGTCACTTAAGCTCTTTGGCTTCAGTGCCCTTACCTCTATGGTGTGGACAGTGATAAGCTCTTTTCCCTGTCACTGTTGCAGGATTACAGTGTGATCATGTTTGGACATGTTCTGTAAATTCTAACATTCTATGAGGATTTTACTTAACACTTTGCATTCAGGCATCCAGCTGCCTGACCTGGCCACTTCTCATACAGCATGGTCCTCCAGTGTGGCCATGGACCACCCTCAGAATCACCCGAGGAGCTCATGAAGAGTGCAGAATCCCAGACCCTCCGATTGGGAAATGCTTGGTGTGACCAAGGAATCTAAATCTTTAACCAACACCCAGGTTTACTAGTTAATTCTGCCAAATGCTAAAATGTGAGGATCAAGGATGGAGACAGTGTCCCTCAAATATATTGGTTGATTTGTTTCCTCCATTAATAGTGCTAGAGCACCTATCTTATTTCAGGAGCTATTCTGGGGAGGAACAGTCTTTGGAAGCAGGGGAGACACTCAGATGTATACCTCACTCTGACACCATATTCTGAATGTCTGTTGAAGACACATAGCCAGCCCTGAACTCCATAGGACAGGAGGGGACCAAGAGACAGGGAAGATTCCTGGCATTCTTCTGTTTTCTTCTCTGGAAAGAAAAGTTGCACACACACACACACACACACACACACATACACACACACAATCTTGTATACTGCTCACCACAGCTCTAAAACGTACTTATGGAAACTGAGGCTCTGGAGGTTAAGTGACTGGCCCAGGGTCCCATGGAATCTGTGAGTGATGTGCTGGTAAATGTTTAACGCAGGCTTGGAGGGTGGTGAAGCCTGATTTGTGCAATTTGCTAATTTCTATGGTGCAAGTACTCCCAGCATGGCAGATTTCAAGCCACCAATGTACTGTCTTTGAAGGGGGCTGGAGAGGGATGCTGACAATTGGTAGGAGCTGGCTCCAGCTCTCTGCTGTATACAGTTGCCTTTCACACAAAGACTGCTGAGGAGTGCCCTCTGTGGCAGTGCGGAGGGGAGAAGCCACTGATTTTCCTGCCCCCCTGCTGTCTCATTTCATGAGCATCTGCACTGTGCTTGATGCTAGATGAGGGGAGGTGAGTCTGATGAGACCTCTGCCTTCAGGGTCGACTCAACAGTTATGGGAAAATGTCCCATCCAGCCACCACAGGCCCTACCAGGAGGCTTCAGGAAAGGATTGTCTGTGCTCAGGACAGAGGTGGCTAATGGGGTGCAGGTGGCCACAGGAGTAGGGAGTATCTTGTGGAGAGGAAGGCTAACTGTGGAGGCCGAGAGCTGCCACCTATCTTTCCATCACTCATCTTCCCCAGAGTCTGGTCCAGGAGCAGGAGGGTCATGGTCATTGCACCCTTTTCTGAGGGGAGGTTGTGTACATAGTTACTGTGGAGGTCAGCCACCATCCTCTCCACTTCCTGAAGAGTTCTGGTACATTGTGTCATCAGGTCCCTCATAAACTTGAACTTGCTGCTTCAGCAGACTCAAAGTGGACAGGTGTGCAGTCTTCAGGGCTGACAGAAGGCAGCAGCTGGAACTCAGGGCTAAGATGCTGTGTATCAGGCCTACTGAGGACACGCAGGCTTCCCAGGTGGGAGCACTCGGGTCAGCTATTGTCTTCTCCTGGCTAAGGTGGTGCCAAAGGGATGTCATAGTGAGCCTCACTGTCCCCTCAGCTGATCTGAGAATGCTGCTAAATCTCTGATTGACAGGCAATGACAAGAAGCCACCAGAAACTAAATGCCCAACAGTGCAGCAGCTGCCCTGGTGACAGACTGAGGAGGTGTCAGGAGATGCCTGGGCCCCTGGCCATTCAAGAGAGAGATGTGGGCTCCTTCTCCTCTCAGCAAAAGAAGCCTACCTGAGTTTTCCAGTTCAACCCACAGAGGGAGGAGCACAGTCCCTGGGCAGCTCAGCAGTGGGACAGGTGGGCTAGGGCTGTACCCCTTCTTCTAGGCTAGCATTGTGGGGGGACAGGTGGTACAGAGGTGTGAAGGCGCAGGCATCCCTCCCTTCCCTGAAAGCCTTTCTTAATTCAGCCTGTCTGACACACGGAAGAGGAAGGCAGAGGAAGGGGAGGGAGAGCCACAGGGAGCAGTCGCCCTGCACAGGAGTCTCAGGGCTCATTCCCTCCAAGTGTGTCAGTGTCGGCGAGTGAGAGAGAGTGTGTGTGTGCGTGTGTATCAGTGGGGATTTCCATGACAAAAGCAGTCAGATTCTAGGGAGAGAAGGGGGAGGGGAGAGAACAAGAGGGGAGGAGAAAATTGGGGGTGGGAGAGACAGACGGAGAGACAGCAGAGGGAGAAAGAGGGAGAGGGAGAGGAGGAGGGTGGAGGGGAGAGCAGAGGGGGAGAGCAGGCGAGAAGGAGCTAGCGGAGAGAGGGAGGCAGAGACAGCAAGAGAGCAGAGGGTGTGCAGAGCGAGGAGACGGAGAGGGACGGAGCGAGGGCAGGAGCGAGCAGAGAGAGCAGAGCAGAGGCAGAGCTGGGAGCGCCGGTCTTCAAGGATCCCAGGGCGTTAAAGGCTCCAGGTTCAGCAGCGCACGGCGCCGCGCGCTTGACCGAGGCCGTGCGGGGTCCGGGGGTGAGCTGAGCGCCCAGCTGCCAGCCCAGGAGGTGGCGCGGGCTCCGGGGTGGCTGCGCGTCCAGGTGTCTGCCCAGGGGGTGGCGCGGGGCTCGGGGCGGCCGCGCTTCCTCCAGGGAGCCATGGCGGCTGGGGCCGGGGGTCGCGGGGCGGCGGCGGCGCCGAGGGGCTGAGGCGGCCGCGGGCTGCGCCATGGCAGCGCCGGGTTGCGGACCCTGAGCGCGGGCGGCGGGCGCGCACCATGAACTCGTGGGACGCGGGCCTGGCGGGGCTGCTGGTGGGCACGATGGGCGTCTCGCTGCTGTCCAACGCGCTGGTGCTGCTCTGCCTCCTGCACAGCGCCGACATCCGCCGCCAGGCGCCGGCGCTCTTCACCCTCAACCTCACGTGCGGCAACCTGCTGTGCACCGTGCTCAACATGCCGCTCACGCTGGCCGGCGTCGTGGCGCAGCGGCAGCCGGCCGGCGACCGCCTGTGCCGCCTGGCCGCCTTCCTCGACACCTTCCTGGCCTCCAACTCCATGCTCAGCATGGCCGCGCTCAGCATCGACCGCTGGGTGGCCGTGGTCTTCCCGCTGAGCTACCGCGCTAAGATGCGCCTCCGCGACGCTGCGCTCATGGTGGCCTACACGTGGCTGCACGCGCTCACCTTCCCTGCGGCCGCGCTCGCCCTGTCCTGGCTGGGCTTCCACCAGCTGTACGCGTCCTGCACGCTGTGCAGCCGGCGGCCAGAGGAGCGTCTGCGCTTCGCGGTCTTCACCGGCGCCTTCCACGCGCTCAGCTTCCTGCTGTCCTTCGTTGTGCTCTGCTTCACGTACCTCAAGGTGCTCAAGGTGGCCCGCTTCCACTGCAAGCGCATCGACGTGATCACCATGCAGACGCTCGTGCTGCTGGTGGACATCCATCCCAGGTGAGGTGCCCGAGCCGGTGCTCCGGGAACTGGGCGAGAAGTCGGTGGGAGTGGGGGTCTGGGTGTCCAGTGTGGATCGTGGGGGAACAACTCTTCCACCAAGCTCCATTTCCTCCTCAGAAAGCCAGGGTAGGGAGGGGCCGTCCTGGGGACTTAGCAGGTGCCTAAACTCAACAGATCAGGGCCACCAAAAACATGGGTGATATTGGACATGCCACTTTCTGAAGCAAAATCAGTCACAACTAACTTGGGCTTCCTTGTCCTTGACTGTGTTTATAGCTGTCAGTTTAAGTGACATGGGAAGGCAGTGGGCTCTGTTTCACTGTTTAAGGTTTGACTCCCACCCTGAGAGCGTGGCCAGAGCCTTAGGAAGCCCTTGAGGGCTCTTCAAACTGGGAAGGGCTGGTCCTCTGGGCCTTTCCTCTCTCCAGTGTCTGGCACTGCCTGTGTCCTGATCCTGTGTGTGTGTGTGTGTGTGTGTGTGTGTGTGAGAGAGAGAGAGAGAGAGAGAGAGAGAGAGAGAGAGAGGCCTTGCCAGATTGAACCAGGCTGTGCCTTTCCCTGTTGCTGGCTCTGAGGGGATGGAATTGCGCTCACCCTCCAGAAAGCACTGTCCAGTGTCACCTGGTCTTGGAGCCTGGAGACTTCTAAGACAGCCTGCCCACCCACTTCCATCCCCATCTAGTTGCTGTTTCTCAGGAGGGCAGAGGGAGGCAGCAAGCTCAAGTACTGCTGAGAACCTCTGCCATCCCCAGGATCCCCCCAGGGAGAGGAAGGAACTGTAAGCTGAGCTGTCCTGAGCTCACCTGGCTTTCCTCATCAGATTAGGAAAGCAAAGAGGGAAAGTGCTGGTGTGTCTCTTCGAATGCTGCTGTTTATGTCCATGGAAAGCAGGCTCCCCCTCTGTTGCCTGTGACCCTAGGAAAGGGCTCTGGTATCCCAATAGGTGCTGGAGGTGAGGCAGGCAGAGAGCCCTGGTGAGAGAAGCTAGGGCCCTCCTGCTGTGAGCAGAGCTCAGTCTGTCAGGGAGCTCAGTCCCCAGGATGCACATGTTCCTGCCCAGCACCTAGCAGACCAGAGGTGTCAGTCTGAACAAGGGTTCCTTGCTAAGCTTTTCAACCATGAGCAGCAGTGCGCGGTCCTTGAATCTCGCCATGCCTGCACATATAAAGGCATGGAGATATGTGTCCATTGTTGCTCCCAAGAACAGCCACTCCTGATTACATGCTAGAACAATCTTCTCACCACAGAGCCTTCCCCACAGAATTACATGCAAAATGCACATGCGGCAGCTCTCACTGCCTGTGCCCTGCTCAGTATGTGGGAGGAACATGCTGCAGCCACACTCGCAGACCTGTCCCCTTCCCATCACCCTCCACTTTAGAAGGTGCATCCCTGGGGCTCAGGCCAGGACTGCTCTTAGAAGATGCAAGGAAATGTTGTTTAACTCCAGGACTTGAACAAGTCCTAGAGAGGGCCCTCTCACCATGAGTCTCACAGCAGAGAAGAGATGGAACTGGGAAAAGAATCAGTTCCTATTTAGACTAGTTCCTGTTCGACTTCTAGAAGCGGGGGGTGGGGGGGGGTGGTGGTGGGGGTGGTGGTGGTGGTGGCGGTGGCAGGGTCTCCCTTTCAGCCCATTTAGGGGACAGGGGCCGGCAACAAATCTCTCTCTCTTACTCCAAGCCAGACACTGTGGGAGAGTTCCTGGGGAGATCTTAGGGAAGGGCCCTCATCTCCCTACTCCCCTCTGGGGGACCCCGAGGAGCTCCTGTACCTACCACCCCAGGCCCTTCAGGGCTCAGGAGCAGAGCCAGCCTTGTGGGAGAGGACAGATTTCTGGGCAGCCTCAGGCCCTGCCCAACTCCCAGAGGCCCCACTCACATCCAGGGTCAGGAGGCCCCACCCGACTCCCATTGCACCGGCTCCATGGATGCTGTGGAGCAGTAGGCCACTCAGCGGACACTGCCTTGTCCCTCCCTGAGGGCTTTTGCCCACCTACAAGAGACAGACATGCCTCAGGGGACTCCCTGACAGCTAGTCCTCTGGCATCTGGCAGCTCCAAGTTCTTCCTTCACACAAATGCAGAACTGCACAGCTCACTCTGGGGCTGTCTCTGCATCCCTGCACTGGGGCCTCCTCACCCGATTTGGTGCCAAGAGCCTGTGTGACCGTGGGTACCAGTCCTGGGTTTTCAGAAGCCAGACTTCTTTCTCTCAGCAGCCAGGGTGGCTGGTGGAGTTTGGGCTCCCTGGAAGTTTTTCTTAGCCTCCTGGGACCCATTTCAGGATCCCTGAGGCCCAGTGTGGCATTTGTCAGGAGGCCCTGGTGGTATCAGCTCTTCCTGCAGGATATTAATGCAATGTGCAGCAAGCCATGCCCCCTTTCTTCAACACCCCCAAACGGCAGGGACCTTCTCTTCTTTAAATACGGCCCTGAGCAGCATCCCGTGCCCCTGCCTGCCTGTGGCATTTCTCCAGTGATTACCTTTTCGAGGCAGGTTGGAGTTTCCAATGTCTGATCCACACCTAGCCCTCCACCGGCTCAGCTCAGTGTGCACTTGTCTCTAGTCCCAACTCCTGACCCGCTACAGCCACCCCTCCCTGGTGCTGCTAGGCATGGATGCAGGTGCCTGCTCTATCCAGTCCACTGCAGGGCCAGGCTCATTGGTTTGGGTTAAGGACTTTTGAGAAGCAGGATGCTGAAAGAGGACTCAACCCAGAAGCAGCCTGGGCTCCCTGGCCCTGCAGCCTGGGTCTGCAGGGCCTCCCCTCTAGGTCCTATGAACCATGCCCACAGAGGCTGACTGACAGCTGGCTCTGGAGTGTGTCAAGTGGTGGCATTGTAGTCAGAACCTCACCATGCCCTTGACTTTACAGATGAGGAAACTGGGAGACAGGAAGTGAGGCACTCGCCTGATTTAGCAGATCCAGAAAGTAGCTTGAGTCCAGAATCATGCCCTGTTCTGTGGAGCAGTTAGGCAAATGGAGGCTCACCAGCAGTGTGTCTAGACGTGTAGGTGCTCTAAACTAAGCTCACTAACTGGCAAATGGAACATATTCTGTCCCCTTACTTTGGCAAATACACCTTTCCTGCAAGGTGGAGTTCACGTTTAGCCTCTACAGGCTCCTTGGAGGTCAGCCTTGTTCTTGCTGGGGAGAGGGGAGCTGGGCCACCAACCTCACCTCCCATGCTGGCCTGCCCAGCACTGCAGGGGCCCTGTGCACCAGAAGCACACTGCAGCCTGCAAAGCCACGAACACACGCTGCTCACTAATGCTGCTCCTCAGACCTAAAGTGAGGCACTCAGGCCGCATAGTCCACCCTCAGAGGCATGGGGCCAGCGGGAGATGCCTGCACACATTTTGGGAGCAGGATCAAGGCATTTGGGCAAAGAATGCCATGCTGCAAGCACTGAGAATTTGGTCTACAGTGGAAGTGTGAGCTGGGCAATCCCCTTTGCCCTGTGAACTGGCCATTATATGGGGAGCAGTGTGGATCCCCAAGATGCAGGGTCAGGTTGTACCAGCATCCTGGCCCAAACTTAGGGCTCTTTCCTACTGTGAGTCAGCTTGTCACTTGCCTTAAAAGCCGGAAAACCAAAATAGGTCACTTTGTGAGTGCTTGAGCATGGGCTGAGGCTGAACTACAGTCAGCTGGGGTCACTCATGACCCAGGTTCTGTGTGGAGGGCAGGGAGATAGCTGTGGCTGGAAGGTGACAGCAGAGGTTGCCTCATTCATGACGCTTCAGACCTTCCCGGAATTGCCACCCCTTTCACCTGGTGACAGAGGCCTGCTAGTAGCCTGTCTTTGACCCCAGGAGTCACAATGCTGGACAGCCTCTCCCCTTTGTCTTGCACAGACTGGGGTGGACCCGCCCCAACCCTGCTGCAAAGCTGACTTGCTTGCCCCCTGGCCAAGTTGCCAGCTGTGGGTGGGGGAGGCTCAGCCTCTGCCACAGATTCCTCCCATGGGTCCAAGGATTCCAGGTGCCACCACCAGGCCCAGGACTGTCAGAATGCTCAGCACTTGGTGATTTCTATGGGTGACAGTGGGGTTGGGGGAACACCCCAGAACCTAGGGTCATCAGACCTGGGATGAGGTCTGGTCCTGAACAGAATTTCCCGAGTGGCCTTAGACATGTCCCAACCCCCTCTGCTGGACCCCAGTGTCATGATGTGCAGATGAGCACAAGACCGGCTCACAGGCTCCAAGATTTCCAGGAGCTTGGATTGCAAAGCTCTGGAGGGAGAACGCGGCAGCCAACGCCAAGCGGTTTCATGATGCCATTGCTCTGGGAGTGGGCGAGGGTGCCCAGGCTGTGCCTAAACCATGACAGTGACAAGCCAGTAGCTGAGCTGCTTCCCGGGGAAAGGGACCACCCTGCCTCACTCATCTCCTGCCACCTCTTCTCACCTGGGAAGTAGAAGATCCCAGGGAAGAAAAGTGGATCCAGCCCCCTCTTTCTCCAAAGTAGAGGGAAGGGGTGATGAGGTTCCCGACTGCAGCTTGGCTTGGAGTCAGTGGCCGGATGCCGGTCCCACCCGCATACCACTGTCTGGGTAGCAGGTTCCTCTTTCCCTTGGGCCTGTGAGCTGGGTGGATGCCGTCATGGCCCTAGCATCTAGTGGCTCTGTCCCAGCAGAGACACGACCCCAGTCTACAGATGCCCTCTGTGCTGCACACAGCCAGGTAAGGACAGTCGCCTGGGGTCCCTGGAGACCCAGCGGGGTCACAGTCTCAGGGAGTTAGGACTCAGTCTCAGGCACCTGGCTGCTGGCTCTGCCTTACCGCACCCCTGGGGTAGTCCCTGGCTCCAGCTCCTGTTTATAAATGCTCAGGGCAAGACTGTTGCAGTGGGAGAGGAGTTTCAGGGCAAAGTTGAAACATAGTATGGAATTATTGAATAAGTTTCTATTGAATGAAGAATGAAAATTAATGGCCAGCATTTATTGAGTACTTACTGAGCTGGGAACTATCCTCAGTACCTTTTGCATTAATTCAGTTATTCCCAGTGTAACACTACAAAGTAGAGACTCATTACTCTCATTTTAGAGATGACTAAGCTGATGCACAGAAAAGCTGTGTAACTTGCCCAAGGCCACACAGTAATGAAGTGATGGTGCCTGTACTTAAATCCTGAGGTCTGGCTCTGGTTTTTCATGCTTAACCACTAGGTTAGCAACCAAGAATGGAGGCCAGGCCAGTGGAGATGTTTCACACCATTGACCATCCTCACTTTGTCTGATAGGGTTAAGATGCTCATAGTTCACGTTTTAAAAAAT
The DNA here is from genome assembly GCF_964194105.1 of Spermophilus citellus. Lineage (NCBI taxonomy): Eukaryota > Metazoa > Chordata > Mammalia > Rodentia > Sciuridae > Spermophilus > Spermophilus citellus. The sequence goes on from NC_138195.1 coordinate 89,983,040, forward strand.
CTATTTTAGAATGTATTTCTAGCTCACGGTCATCTCTTTAGAAAAGATTACTTAAAAAGTGACTGAGTTGGGGGCTGGGGTTGTGGCTCAGTGGCAGAGCGCTTGCCTAGCATGTGTGAGGCACTGGGTTCGATTCTCAGTATCACATATTTAAACAAATAAAAGAAAACAAAGGTTCATTGACAACTAAAAAAAAAAAGGTGACTGAGTGAGTTTTCCCAAGATGTTACACTCGTTATGTATTTTCTGGGTGTGAGGCTTGGAGCCTAGAACCATGGTCACCACCGACGTATGTGACAGCAGAGTGCTTGCCCTTTCATTTCCCCTGCTGCACAGGCCTTCTGGAAGCAGGAAGTTATTTCCCCGTAGTTTTTACAGCACAGGGAGTGGCCCTGGTCATCTGAGCCTGTGAAAGGTCCATTTCACTCCTTCAGGTCACCAAAGTGCTACTGTCCTTCTGAAGACCCGCAAAGCCTTCCCTATTCCCAAGGATCTCTTGTGTTTTGGGGGAGAGGTTTTCCAGGTGGCAAGATGAGGGGGCTGCTGCTCACCTGGAGACAGCTAGGTTCTCGGCCCTGAGTTCCTACTGGGAGGACCCAAGGAGCTCTGTCCTCCGCAGTGGCTGGCAAGCCCTATCTGTCCCTATGATGAACAGCAGCTCTAGTTATGCCTGTTGTGACAGCCCCTTAGATAAATGAGAAACTGGGTTCAGGGAGGTCAGGTGACTTCCAGGAGGTCACACAGCTAAGGGCAGAGCTTCAGACCCCTAAGCCAGAGCTCCTTTCCCCACAGGGTTGTTCTAAGCCCCTGGGAGTTGGCAGTCTGTCAGGTCACAGATGGAGAGGGCCCAGCCCCAGTTGCTCTGGGGTCCTCTTCCTGAGTCCTGTATATGAATTTGGTGCTTCTTTTCAGGACATGCCCAGAATGCTCTGCTTGTCATGGGGGCAGTGTGCAGAGATGGCACAGGACACCTGGCTTGCGTCTTGCAGCACACCTGTCATGGATAGCACTGAAAGTCCTGGGGGAAATGCATGAGTGGTCAAATGAGTGGGCCTCCGTGGTGGGGACTAATGCTGAGCATTGAGCAAGACAGGATCCCCATTTGCCTGGGTCTGAGGGCTTCCCAGGCTTGGGACTTCGGGTTTTAAACCAAGATAGTTGAGTTGGTCACCTCCTTACACCCTGGCCTGAGAGGGGGGAGGCGCAGGCATTCCCTCCTCCTCCCTGCAAATGTCACCTGAGCCAGAGGACTTGGGTAGAAAACTTGCAGGCACTCAAGTGCAATCAGAAAGTCGGGAGATTAAAGCCCATCTCTGGGGATGTGACTTTAGCCCCCACTGTGTGCCTGCCATGTTCTTCACGTGTCCTGGGTGGAGAAATCCGAGTCCTGGTGCCTCCCTAGGAGACATAGTGATTCAGACTGTCAGCAGGTGTTGCTGAAGGCTGCAGAGCCAATGCCTGGACTCCTGCCACCACCCAGGGTCTTGGGATTGAGAGGGGCTCCCAGACATGGGGCTTTCCTTTTAAAACCAGGACAGCGCCCTGCAGACCATTTAGAATGCAGGACTGTCATGTTTAAACAGGACATCTCAGAGAAGCAGGAACACATTGCTTACCCCACTGCCACCACTCACCAACTGTGTGATCTTGGGAAAAAATCACTTAACTCCTCTGAGCCTCGGTCTCCTTATCTGAAAAATGGGGACTATACTGAGATCAGCCCTCAGCTTGTAGAGTTGTGAGTATCAGATAAACTAATGCACGTGAGCTCCTGTCACAGGGTCTGGCGTGGCACATACTGAAGACTTGGGAATGTGGCTGTTGTATTAGTGATTAGGAATTGATGAGCAATATTAGTCATGAGCAGTGCATTTTCAACCCATATGAAACCTGTTCCTACCAAGCTCAGCTCCCAGTTCCTCTGTGAATTCCTGGAAAGGCAAAGTCAAAGGAAAACAGTTCCGTGCGAATTTCAGGACCTGTCAGTCCAAACCTACACGGCGTTGTCCATCTGTGACAGGAAGTCTGAGTAGAAGAGTCCTGAGCACGTAGTAAGATGATGGGTGCCCTGGAAGGACAGGGGCTGCCCGGGCGCTGCTGGTGCTCCTGGACCTGGGTCTCCAGAGGGGTCTCCGCTGTTTGCTGTGGTTGAGCAGGGGGCCTATTTTCAGACCAGGTCACTGGCAGCTGGTGCCTGGCTCTGCCAGGTTATCTTTGCTTCCTGGGAACGCTGTCCACAGTTTCCTCCTGGCCGTCTTTAGTCAGTTGAATTATTTAGAACATACACATTAAAAGAACCTTCCCAGGTCGGGTGCCGTGAGATGGAGCCCATGGAGCCTGGGCCAGCTTGCCTTCTGGGGCCTCCTCACCCGTGATAACAGGCCAAGTAGCTGTTGCTCACACTCCTCCTGCCGCTGCACACAGCGGGTCACAGGGCCTCTGCTTTTCGCGGGCCTCTGGGTACCAGTTCTGGGCAGGCCCTGGAGTGGATCAGAGCAGGAGCAGGCGTGGTTAGAGGCATTGGTGGCTCCCATTTCCTTTCTCCAAACTGCTCCCTGATTCCACGAGGACTTGGTGGTCTCCTTGCTTCTCCAAACTCCATCTCGGAGGAATTGGTGACCCGACAATATGGGCTCTCTAGCTCCTGGCAGGGTTGAGGTGTGAGGATGGAAACAGGCTGAGGATGTGGGGGAAAGGAAGCCCCATGCCATGCCGCGTGCAGGGTCGCGGTACCCCGGGGAAAGGCCAGCTTTGAGTCACATGGATGGGGTTCAGCCCCCCTGCCGGCCAGCTGAGCAGGCTGTTTGGCCTCACAGAACTCATGGTGTTCACTGAAAAACAGGGCAGATGAAAAGCACCCTGCAGGCCTGACCCACTGATCGGGGGGAAGTTAAGAACTAGAAACTCTGCTGGGTAAGAGCGGTTCCGTGGGCTGGTGCGTAGTAGGTGTGAGTGAATGATGCAAGTGTAGCAGGAAGAGTCGATTTTGTTGGGACTCACTTAAGCACAATTGCTCCTGCTTCACGTGCTGTATGGGCTGAATGCATTTCACGCATCTGTGTGCTGACATGGCCTTATGGTGTGTACAAGAGAGCACACACATCCAACAGGCACTGGGTGTTGTTATATTACAGACGATGGCCTCGGGCTTAGCAGTGTCCCACAGCCTGCTCACGGTCAGGTCACACAGCTGCAGCCAAGACTTGACCCCAGGTCTCTTGGGCTCCATAGCCCAGTGCCTACTCTGGAAGTCATTGTGTGAGTCTATCAGAAGTACCTCAGTGTGAGCTGGCAGGCTACCTGTGAGTCACCTTCTCTGTCTTCCACACAGTGTGCGGGAGCGCTGTCTGGAGGAACAGAAGCGGAGGAGGCAGCGGGCCACCAAGAAGATCAGCACCTTCATAGGGACCTTCCTCGTGTGCTTCGGCCCCTACGTGATCACCAGGTGAGCTGACCCCTGGTGTGAGGGGGGTGGGGCTTAGGAGAGCAGAGCAGGCCAGGACCCTTAGCAAGAGCACCCTCTCCTGGCCCCAGTTCTTCTCCAGGATGCAGTGGGGACACAGGGCACTCACTTGAGTCTGTGTGTGCTTTTCCTCTTCAGCCTTGGATTCTTTTTATGATTATTAATTATTGTTTTAATTGTGCCCAGTTATAGGGTACAGTGATAATTGGATGCATGTGTGCAATGTGGAATGATCAAATTGGGGTGCTAACATTTCCATCTCCTTAAACATTTTTTTGAATTTTTTTTATTACTAAAGTAGGAATTGAGTGTGTTTATGAGGGACAATGTGATATTTCAAAATGTGTTTTCAGTGTGCACTGATCAAATCAGGGTCGTTAGCAGTGCCGTCTCCTCAGCATTACTTCAAGTCTGGAGGCTTTGAGCTGTCTCTTGTAGTTGTTCATGAAATATGTAATAGGTTGTTGGGAACTGCAGTCACCCCACTGTGCTGGAGCGTATGACTGCTGTCTGCACTGTTTGGGGACCTACAGTCCAGCCTGTGATGTCCCCGCCCCCTTCCAGCTTTAGTAATCCCTATTTCACATCCAGATGGACTTAACATCCATCCATAGGAGAACGTGTGGATTTGTCTTTCTGTGTCTGACTCATCTCACTCAACACAATGTTGTCCAGTTCTATCTATTTTGTTGCAAATTTCTTTTTTCTTTTTGGTACTGAGGGTTAAAACCAGGGGCATTCAGCCACTGAGCCGCATCCCCAGCCTTTTTTTTTTTTAAATTTTAATACAGAGTCTTATTCAATGGCTTAGGGCCTTGCTAAGTTGCTGAGGCTGGCTTTGAACTTGCAATCCTCCTGCCTCTGTCTCCCAAGCCACTGGGATTACAGGTGTGTGTCACTGTGCCTGGCCAAATTTCATTCTTTTTATGACTGAAAATTCCACATTTTCTTTACCCTTCATGTGCTGACCAGCATCGGGGTTGATTTCCCATCTCAGCTACGGTGAACAGTACCGCAATAAACATGGGTGTGTAGGTGTCTCCTGGGGATTCTGGTTTCATTTCCCTTGGATGTACACCCAGAAGTGGGACAGCTAGATCATGTGGTAGATCTCCTTTCTTGAGGACCCTCCATACTGTTCTCCTAGTCCAACTTGAATTATTTCAGGTTAGACTCAGAACCAAAAAGGCGTGAGAGACCCCTCACCCCCAACTCCACTGCATTCCAAATCACAGCGTTCCAATCCTTTGCCCAGGCCCACAACCCCAGGAGGCCTAACACACGGAAGCAGGAAGAAAAGCAGAAGAGGCCGTGTTCTAGGCCTGGGCTCCTGCTGCCCACTGAATGCTGGTTAGTGCAGCCCTGGGTGTCCCCAGCCAAGACACTGCAGGCTTGGGGAGCAGGTCCTGCCCCCAGGTGGTCCACCTCTGCTGGAGCTGGGACGTTTCTCGTGTTCTCAGATGGTCTTGTGCTCCCCAGAGCTGCAGCCCGAGCTGGCCAACTGTAGGCTGCTATTCTCGGGCTCACCTTCCTCAAGCCAGCCCGCCTGGGCCATGACATTGCCCCATATCAGCCTCAGCCAGAAAAAAGAAAAAGATGACTTATCACCCCGTCTGTTCTGTGGACTGAAGGCAAGGAAACACCCGGTGGCTGTGTATCCATAGTGGCTCCACAGTCTGGGAAGTGGCTGGTAGCAAAGAACTTCCGTGTTCTCCGAGGAGGTGGAGAAGGGGCTTCTGTCAAGCCTAGAAAGTGGGGTCTGTACAGAGTTGTGTGTGTGTGACAGACAGAAAGACATTGAGACAGCACAGCCCAGCATCCCAGTGAGCCCCAGACCCCTCAGCTGCAGGGTCCTGGAAGAGCACCGCTGCCATACGGTCACCTGGCACTCTGACACCCTGGGAGAGGACCCCACTGTGGGCAGTTCTCTGCATCCTCCCTGTGGTCCTTACTCACGCTGAAGCCTGGTTTGCTCTAGTGTCAGCCGCTGACCCCAGTTCTGCCCTCTGCAGCCCAGAAGAAGGCGCTTTGCTCCCAGACCTTGCAGATGGGCAGTGAGCCGCCTCCCTGCACCCAGTCCTCTTTTCTTCCTTAGACCAGGCTCCGGTGCCCCCCACTCTCTCTTCTCTGGTGTGCTGCTTCCTTCTGGGAAACCCAACTGGCCTCATCTTACCATGAACACAGGACCTAGAACTGCCTTCGGGTCTCTGGACAGGTTGATCTGTGCAGAGCAGACTCACCAGTTCTTCCTTCTAGAACTGTCTACTAGACCTCAGCGCCATTGACATTCTTTGATGTTTAACAGCTTCCTTGGCTCCACACACTGGATGTCAGGAGGGTGGCTCCCCTCTCCAGCCCCCCAGTTTTAATAACTGAAAATGCCTTCAGACATGGCCCAAGATCTGTCGGGGACCAGAATTTTCCCTGGCTGAGAACCATGGATTGAGACCCACTAATCCAGCCATGGAGCCAAAGCTTTCACAGAACAGAGTTCTCACAGGACACAAGCCTCTGCACAGTGACAGAGGAGAACAGGTCCCCTTGCCTTCCCGGGAGGTGGAGTGTGTGGGCAGCAGCGCGGCTGTGGTGTGTGCCTCCCAAGCCAACCCCAGCTCCGCCCCTCCACTGCAGACCTCGGGGCCAGTGCTCTGGCCTTGCTGGGCCTCCAGAGGGAGTGTGGGTCATGAGGCTACAAGGTCCCAGAGCACTGGTGTTTGTGGCTCAGGCCTGTGTGGATGACATCCCTGGTCATTGTCCTCCCTCCCTCTGACATAAGGCGTGGGCTTATATCAGGGGAAGGGAGGCGTGGGCTCACGAGGTGAACTTGAACGCTTGGAGAACAGGTCATAGCTCCAGCTTCAAATAATCGGACTTTTCTCTGGGTTAATCTCATTTTCCAGCTTTTCCCATTTTTGTTTGTGGCTTGATTCCTTCAATGGTGCCCAGCAATACTTTTTTAGTAAAATCGATGGTAGGTTCACAAGTCAATGTGGATGGATGGTTGTATTTTCAGTTTTATGTTGCCAAATGGGTTTGATGTATTTTGAGTTTTAAAAAACATGCACATAACTGTTCATCCTTCATGGGGATAAGCAGCAATGTACTAGGAGAAAAGCCGTGCACAGGAGTCCTCATGAATACAAAATATGGATCTGGTGAAGCCACGCTGGCCCCAGCGCCACCACCCACTGCTCACACGGGAACCCCCAGGGACTTACTTGGCCAGTGGCACTGAGGGCACGGCTCCGGTACAGGCGCCAGTGCTGCTCTCTGCCGCCTTCCTGTCCACAGAGATGAAAATCAAATCCAACTGAGGCAGCAACAGACAGATGCTGGGGAATTCAGAAGGAAAAGCTAAGAGCAAGCTCTGTCTCTTAGCCAGCCCAGGACTGTGCTTCCCTGCCGAACCCTGCAAGTCCCACTCGGTGCCTGAGGCTGTGCCAGAGCTGGACAGGTGCCCTCTTGACCTAGTAACATGCCCCTCATACAGACGAGGAAGCCGGGGCTTGGTCAGGTTCCGGGCTTGCACCCTACCCGTGAGTGATTCATCCAGGGTGACACTGGACTAAGATCGGATGGTGGCTAGAGACTGTGGCACCTGGCAGGATGGGAATACTGACACAGAAGGGGGCTTGTGCTGTGATGTCTGTCACCCTTTGAGCTGATTGAGAAGATCCATCTGACCGGGGGAGCTCCTTCTCTTTGTCCCCCATCTATTCACATCTGCTTGACAACTTTCTCAGATCAGGAAGCCCCGGCTCAGCCTGGAGCCCAGCGTTTACAAGGATCGTTCAAGTCTCCAGCTTTTTACTGGAGAACACAGTGTGTGAGGCCATACCTGCCACCTGGTGAACACCTGTCCTGTGTCCAGGGATATTGCCACATACATGCCTCACCTGGGACAGCTCTCCTGCAGGGTGGGAATACTGAGGCCCAAGGGGGCTCGGATCCTAGTCTAGGTTCAGAGAGGTGAGTTGCCCAGGGACACATGAGCAGGGAGTGGCCAAGCCAATGGTCAAAGTCAGCATCAGCCACTTGGCTATAATTTATCCTTTGGCCCATGCTACAGCTCCAAGACTTGGGGACCAGGCACTGGAGACACAGAGATGCCCCTTGGACAGGTTTTATCCCCTCCTACTATCAAAACACAAGCACCTTGGCATGAACCCAGACAGCACCCAGGCTCTCCTGGTAAAGCAGGCACATGGATTTTCTGAGTAAAAATGGCGGGTCCACATGACACTGTCCCCATCTCCCACCTGACTAGCAGCATCTTGTGTGGCTGAAGCAGAGCCCAGGAGGCCATCAGCGCTGGTGGCAGAGCCGTTGGCAGACCTGGTTGGCACGTGCTGACCAAGTAGTGGCTCTCATAAAGATGGTCTCAGAAAGCCCACTGCACCAGCTGGAGAGCCACCGGTAGCTGTGCTAGGGGGTGTTCGATGACAGCGGGGGACATTCGCAAAGGTCTTAATAGGAGTCTGACACCTCTGCTGCACAGTCACACTGGCTCCGGTGTCCTCAGATCCGGGGTCAATAGGACTCTCCCTGGAGCAACTGAGCAGGACCTGCAGAGTCACAGCAGCCTCCTCGAGAAGCACTCGCAAGTATTTTCTGAACTGAAGTTCACGGATCTAGAAGCAGTTGTCAGGCCGTCATCTCTGCAGTGGTCTATGCTTACAAATAACTGTGGCCGTCTTAAATCATTGCAGTCAGGCTTCGAGGCATTTGCAGATCTGACAGCTCCATTATTGTGGCTTTTCAAAGTAATGGGATCATGTGGCTGGGAGAGAGGTTCAATGTGCAGGTGGCTCCTGAGTGTTAATATTCTATCAATAAAACCGCTTTTCCATTCTCATGCCTCATGAAAATTTCAAGCATCAGCTTATGACTTTCAGGTCTGCAAACATGAAGACTAAGTTCTCCAAAAGTCTTGGGAAGACAATGAGCTGGCTTGCCGAGGAGTGTTCTGTGGCCTGTGTTGTGAAATGCACAGTGTGTGTGTGTGTGTGTGTGTGTGTGTGTGTGTGTGAGAGAGAGAGAGAGAGAGAGAGAGAGAGAGAGAGAGAGATGAGACAGACAGATGACGAGCACAGACTGTAGGAAGAGACGGCTCTAATTTACTGCTTTAAAATCAGTATTTGAATGCAAAGGTGCTTGGCTTCTTGGAAGCAGAAACTGAGTCCAGGCGTGGGCAGGCCCTAGTCACTGGTGCCTACGGTGTCGGTTCCTGTCCTGGTTCTTTCATGTCCTGGCCCGGAGCCTGGACACAACACCGCTTTGGCTTTGTCTCTGCAAATTTGGGAGAATGATATGGTGGGGTGGGTGATGCTTGTGATCAGTTGGTAGATCCTGAGCCCCAGGGGCCGGGAGGAAGTGCTGGTCGGGGGCTGCTGTCCTCCCCCCAGGACTTGCTCTCCTTGGGGATTCCTGTCATGGAGAAGGTGGGGACATCAGTCTCCCTAGGGTCCAGAGAATGCCTCAGGGTTCTTGAAGATGTGTCCCCATCTTCCTTCCTTCCTTGCTGGGTGAGGTGAGAGGACCCGGTGAGTGAGGGGCCATGGTGGGCGGCCTCCTGTGTCCAGTACCCCCTGCTCTGACAGCCAGCTGGGAGTGGCTAGCCAGCAGCCTCGTGGGGCTTACTGCCAAAGAAGAGCTCTGGCTCACGGGACACATAGAGAGCAGGGGTGTAGAGGTGCAAGCAGGTGCACAGGGCTAGGGGGCACGAACTGGGAGGCACTTTATATCCCCAACACACACACACACACACACACACACACACACACACACCACAGCCCACAGTTCTTCCATAAAGGGCAAAAGTGCTGGCACTGGAATTGCCTGAAATGCTTAAAAAGCTGAGCACCGCCCCTGCCTGTCCTCTCCAAGCCAGTGCTGTCCCCTCACCTGGCCTGCTGACAGGAGACCAGGGGTGGAGATGCGCTTGTCATGTGCTCAAAATGCCTGTCTGCTTTACACCCAGGGGGCACGTGGGAAGCCATCCTGGTGCCTAATGGGCAGGTCTGTCAGGTAGTAGGAACAGTGCATATGGGGACAAGCCCTGCTTCCCGGAGGCTGGGGAAGGAGCTTGGGCAAACCCCCAGCGTCGTCCTTGGTACACACAGGGCCCTAGGAATGGGGTGGGGCGAGGTGCCATTTTGATGTTGTGGCCAGGGACTCCAGGAAATCCAAATGCTACAACCATCCCTCACCCCTGTGGGTGCCTTCGGGGTCTCAGTTTGTTAGGGCTGCCATAGTAGTACCCCAAACAGAAGGGCTTAAACAACAGGAAGGCATTCATATGTGGTCCTGGAGGCCCAGGGGGGTGGTGTGGACAGGCCTGCTTCCTTCTGGGACTGTGAGGGACAACTGCCTTGGGCCTCTCCCCTGGCTGTGCTGGTGGCCTCTGGCATTCCTTGACATGCCTCTCCCCAACCTCTGCCTTCATTGTCACCTGCTGTCCTTCCTGTGTGTGTGTCTGTGCCCAGATTCTCAGCTTGCCTGAGGATGTTAGTCCTGTTGGGTCAGCCGTGCCCACCCTCTCCCTCAGACCTGCTCTTCATTAATTGCATCTGCAATGACCTTGTTTTCAAAGGTCACAATTCTGAGGTGCTGGAGGTATGACTTCCACGTATGAATTGGAGGGTGACACAATTTAGCTCACCACAGGTGTCGTGACAACAGGAAATGCTGTCTCGCTGTATTAACACCTGAGCCCAATAACTCCAGGCCCCGTGCTCGATGGCAGCCGGGGGGCTTGCACCTGTGGGGGGCTGCTGCTCTGCAAGTTGCCCCGTCTGTCAAATGCTGAGGCCACCAACCCACTGTGACCAGCAGAGGGAGGGGTGGGCAGGGGACTGAAATACGCCACTCGTGTAGAATGGAGGAGTGTAGAGTGTAGACTGGGACTGATGTGAGTCACGGAATCCTGTCTTGTCGAGGAGGGTGTAGGAAGCCGTGTAGGAAGCAGTGGCGGAGGGGACTTGGTGTTAGAAGATGGGCTAAAGTGTTCCCTCTATAAAAGGTCATCTGGGAGGGACCCTGTGGTCAGCCTGACACCTACCCAGATCTGGAATTAGGAAGAAACAGTTGGGCAGTATGGACACCCTGGCCTCTTCTCAGCCCCCATAAGGAATGGAGCCAGGATGGGGCAAGGTCGTCCACAGAGGGGGACATCCCAGCGCCCCCTGCTGGAGACCACAGGGAGCCTCGTCCAGCTCTGCGCTCACCCAGCTTCCCTTTGCCTGGGGCCTGACGAAGGAGAGACCTGGCTTTTCAGAGCAGTAGTTGCCTTGTGCGCTGTAGGGAGAGGCGAGAGGCAAAGTCCTGCACAGCACGCGTCGACCCTGTGGGGAAGGGGCTCTTGGAGTCACAAGGGGCCTCGGAGCACGTCTTCTTCACCCTGAGTGCTGAGAGTCAGGTCCCACGGTGGCCTCACCAGGCCTTGGACTATGGTTGGATGGAGACTCTGGCTGGCTGCCCAGCCTCTCTGAGCCTCGATGTCCCTGCCTGCAAGATGGGGATAATGATCCTCTCAGCAGGAGAATTGTAAGATCAGAGATTGTCCATCAAGGGCTTGACCCAAAGAGGACCCTAACTGGGGAGTGTTCGTGTGGAGCTGACAGAGGTTTCCAAGTACAATAAATAGATCATCTCCATTTTCCAAATGATGAAATTTAAAACTGCTCTGAATAATTTTATTCTGTGAAATCTTCAGTATCGTCAGATGATGATTTTGCTCTCGCTGGATGGGTTGATGATATTCAACTCTTTAATTTGGGGGAGAGTTACAAAAGTTACCCGTAGAAGGCTAGGCACGCTGGGGCACGAGTCGGCCAGGCTCGGCAGCCGTGTGCTGGCCCCCAGCTAGTTCTCTGTGAGCATGAGCTGTGGATTCTAAATTCAAGGATTTTGTCTCTTTAAATTCATCACTTCTCAAAAATAGGTCTCATAAAAGAACATATTTCCCAAATGCGCACAGTCCCACTTCCTCATCAGGCTCCCGAGGACCTGAGAGGAGACGTATCCACTGTGCCCTGGGGGCGGGGGGCAAGGGAGAGGGAAATGGCAAGGCAGCCAAGGGCCTCGGATGGACTCGCTGGAGGGACTCGCTGGAGATCTGTTCGGGAAAGGGTCAGTTCCGGGGAGGAATGGAGCCCCACAGTTCCCTGGGGATCAGGACATCCAGCTAAAGCCGGCAGCAGAGCTCAGCTCCGGCTCAGCTCTGCTGAGATCCATCCTGCAGATACTCAGGTAGAAGAAGGTGCCAGAATCTCAGAGTAGAATGCAGGCCTGGACCTACCGTGGCCACTGATGTGCTGTGTGATGTTGGGCAATATCCTCCCCTCTCTGGGTCTTGATTACAATGGGCAGGGGAGAGGGTGGTTTATGATCTCCAAACTCTCTCCCAGTTCTGAGTCTTTGTTTGTTTGTTTTTAAATCCCATGTTCATGCTGGACCATGGCCAGATACGAGGGTGCTGAACACTAACGTGTCTGTTTATGCAGCAGGAGGCTCTCACCCCTCACAACCTGGCATTGGCATCATTGACTAGTGCCAGGAGGACCCTGAGGATTGTACCCTTGGACACAAGAGCTGTGACTTCTTTTGTCCTCCCCCAGTGAATGAGGGCCATTTCAGGGTACCCGGACCTTGGTCTTATCAGAGCCCCCCAGAATCCCAACCTTCTCAGCCAGCAGGTTCTGTCCTTCTTTGAGCTTCAGGCAGTGTCACCAATGACCCCCACCCCTTTCCTGCACGGCCTTGCTAAGGCAGAGCAGGCTCGGGGCAGTCGTGCCAGACTCTGCCGCTGGGAAAGATGACGGGACCGTCTCGCCTACACTTCTGGCTTTTCATATAAGACCTGAGTTCCAAGGTGTGGAGAGATATTCCCAGGGTCACACCAGGTGAGCCGCGGAGCTGGAGCCAAAGCCAGAGCACCATGAGCTATCAGTCTGTTTCATTGTGAAGCTTGGGATTTAGAGTTGGACAGAGCTGAGTTCAAATTCTGCCTTTGCAGTTGGCCAGCCATGCAAAGTTGACCGGCAAATTATCTGACCTCCTGGGACATGTTTCTTTATCTGTGAAATAGAAATAAAGCTTTCACGGTGGTACACACCTATAATCCCAGCGCTCAGGAGCCTGAGGCAGGAGTTCAAAGCCAGCCTCAGCAACTTAGTGAGGTCCTAAGCGACTCAGCGAGACCCTGTCTTTGAATAAGATGCAAAAAATAGGGCTGGGAATGTGGATGAGTGGTTAAGCACCCCTGGATTCACTCCCCAGTATTAAAAAAGAATAAAGGAAAAAAATAAAGAGATATGTCACGTCCCCCAAGTTCGAGGGTGCAGTGTCTAGAATAAAAGAAGAGCCTGTGGATGCCCACCATCATGGCTGCTCTTGTCCTTGCTGCCTGAGAGGTGGTCTCTGAGCAAGGGCCCGTGGCCAGGAAGCCGTGGGTGGGTGCAGCCTGGAGCCTGCCTGTGGCTGCCCACGTCCCTGCATGGCTATGCTGTGAGTGACAGTGACGTCCCCGTCTCTCTCTCCGCAGGCTGGTAGAGATCTTCTCCGCGGCGCCCATTGGCCCCCACTGGGGGGTGCTGTCCAAGTGCTTGGCCTATGGCAAGGCCGCCTCGGACCCCTTCGTGTACTGCCTGCTGAGACACCAGTACCGCAGAAGCTGCCGGGAGATTCTCAACAGGGTCCTCCACAGACGCTCCATCCGCTCCTCGGGGCTCACAGGTGACTCTCACAGCCAGAACATCCTGCCGGTGTCTGAGTGAGGACCGCTCTCCGGCCGGAGGGTTTAGAGGGAGGTGGCCCGGAGAAGAGGGAGGCGGCTGGGCTCCTGGGCAGACACCCTGCCACCGCCCCCTGGCCAGCCCAGAGCTGTGTTTCCCAGGCCTTAGGGCCCGGGGACTGCTCTCTGGCCCCTGAGGGCGGAGGTTGGATTGTCCTGTGTATCACCAAAGGATGCCACAGGCTGTGCTCAGGCCCTTCCTCCTGAGAGGCCCCCAGTGGACGACAGTGCGGTCACTGTCAAGGATGCAGAGTGCTGGTGGCAGTGGAGAGCCATGCGTCCACCTGCTTGCTGACCACTGGATGTGGGGCTCCTCGCAGAGGAAGAGGGATGGTCTCCATGGGACATTTCAGGCCTGCCCAAATTGAGGCTGCAGTGACCTGTGGCCCAGACCTGGTGACTCCTTTCCACTTGGTAGTGGTGGCTGCTTTAACCCAAATATTATCCAGCTGGGACCCTTAGCGGGGACCCTGGGACTGTACACCCATGGGGAAAGAGTTGGACAGTTGGTGGCTACTGACGGCTGCCCACCCATTGTCTTAGGAACGGTATATTGGATTCAACTTTTATCCCCCACACCCAATAAAAAGAACTAATGTTTGTGTGTGTAGACAATCTTAGCATGAAAATGGTTTAAACAGGCAGGTGATACATGTACTAGGTTCTTTGAAGTCTGACCAGGAAGTCACCTTCTTGTGAGTTACATGCCATGAATGTGGAAGGCAAGGCAAAGCAGGAAGAAGGTGGCTGATGGGTCTCTCTCCTCCCCATTTGTGACCTGAATTGACAGGAAATGTTTTGCCTTGTTTTATGCATGTGGTCCAGCACACCCTTGAAATGGACAGGTGAGGACTGACCAGAGCAGGAAGCCAGCCTTTATTTTTAGGCATTGGGTCCCATAATCCTAGGGGCTCAATCGCCTAGTTTCTTTAAGTCTATCTGCAGAAAGCAAAGGGTGTCCAAGGTCACCCAGAATGTGCCCTGTGCTACTGATGAGAGTGAAACTTTGACAGAACGGGTAACCGTGATGCTTAGCTAATCCAGGACCAACCCGTCTTGATTTCATACAAACCAAAATGCGTTGGCATAGGTTTTGGCCATCCTGTTTTTATTTCCATTTTAAACCCATCTGTGAATGCACAGAGCAGTTATTGCTCAATCCTAAAGTGATCCTTCAGGGTGGAAAGGATGGAGCGGTGGAATCAGGTGTCCCACTCTCTCACATCCTAGCCTGGGAAGCACTGGGGCAGGACACCGCCTCCCAGGGACCTGCCGGGAGAGCCTGTTGGTGTTCCCTCCTGGGCAGCCCCAGTATTTAAAGACAGAGAAGGATCTGCAGGGATATCTGGAAAGATACCCTCTTATTAACACTTAGCTTTTCATTGAAAAGGCAGCTCAGCCAGGCCAAGTGTTGTCTGGTTCTAAGGTTTCCATGGAGACCAGAATGGAGACAGATGAGCCTTCCCAGTGCTGGCAGAGGCACATCGTGCCTGTCTGGGGGAGTCACTGGGACACATCCCTCCCCCTTTTGTGAAGGAGGTTGTCATGTTGGTAGTTTTCGATCAGCCATGGTGGAAGTTTCTGTACCATGAAAATCAGCTTCAAGTCAGGCCTCTCTCCCCAAGAGCCGGCTGTTAAGCATCTACCAGCACACCACTGCCGCAGTGATGGTGTGTGGATGAAATGAAATCACTCTGTTCAGAGCCCATTTGGCCACTCAAGTTCAAATCGCAACAGACACACCCTTCAGAGCTTTCCTAGTGACAAGCAGCTGTCCACTCTCCATTGTCCCAATGCCAAAAGGGCTGTTGAGGTTACAGTCAGGCAGGGGCCAAGACAATATATACAATTGAACCTGACGGGAGAATCTCCCTTTTCTCATGACTACTCCAAAGCCGCACGGGAGGAGAGGGCGAGCCCGGGGATGCGGTCAGCGGGCGGTCAGACTCTGTTTTCATCAGTCCTTGGTTTGGAGTGATGCTGTGGCAGATCCTCTCTGCTTGCTCTGCACAGGCATGAGCTGTACTTCTGGTGGCAGCTAGGTCTCTCTTCCTCCTTTAGCTAAGAAGCAAGATCTGTCACCCACAACACCACATGTCTTGAAAGAGACATTTCATAATTGCCGTTGTGTCTATAAAACTGCTTAAAAGCTGATAAAAACCAATTGTAGTGGCATCATGTCAACAAAACCCCAGATAAGTCAAAGGCGGGGGGTCATTATCCTTTAGACACAGGTGTTAAAACCCACGAGGAAGCCCGACAAAACTGCTGCATCAGCAATCAACGTCAATCAATTCTCCTGTGATTACCTTTGGATAAATAGTCATCTATACCCCCCACCCCGCTTCATTATTCCAGACTGAATTACTACCTCATTTGGGAAATTGAATTGATCTGATGTCACATGGTTTTCTCAGGTATAACATGTAGGACCACCAGGATTTCAGGCACTGAGTCCAAGGGCCTGTGTTTGCTGGACTCCAGCCAGTGCAGGGCTTGACATGAGAGGCCCACCCTTGGGGAGCAGCAGGACGGGGTGAGGACATTTTAAGAAGCCTGGTCATGACGCCTGCAAAGGATAGGCTGTCTGACTCTGCAGTCCACACAGGCTCCTTCCCTGGTCCTGTACCTCAGAATTTGCTTGTGGGCTCACTCTGCCCTGATTCCAAGTTTTTCTTGGGTTTCTTCCTGAAGGAGGGGATTTCAGAGCCCTGGGGATCCCCGGGACACAGTGCACTTGATGGGTGCCTTGGCATTTGGGTCATGTGCCCTGTGGCCAGCTCCCTCCCAGATGTCTCTCGGTGGCTGCTCACCCTGGTTCACTTAGAAGGCGGGCAGGGAGGAGGCGGACGCCTTGCACCGTTTCTTTCTCTCTGTGATTATCCCGGGACTCTGCTCAGGCTCCTGTGTCCCTGAGCAATAAAGCTCTCTCCTCGTGTTTGTGAAGCTGGTCCTTTTTCATGTGCCTTTCTTCCTGAGAGAAGATGGAAAGAATGGGGCCACCCTCGTGTCCTGGTTTTTACCTGTGTATATGCTTGGGTGCAGGGAGGTGCCTTTGTCTGGCTGTGACGAGACCCTCAGAGGAACCCAAAGGCAGCACATTGTTAGGATTTAACCTGAAGGCAGGATAAAACAATTTGCTTGATTTTAATGAGGACATTTTATTTGGTGCCAGAAATCCCCTGGATCAGCTTACATTCTTTGGCCCATGCACACCCCAAGGAAGACAGCTGGGTATGTTTGGGGCTCCTACTCCCTTTCCAAAAGCCTGGCAGACCTGAACGGAGTCATTGGCTCAAAATTTTCTATCCCCTAGTGTCACCAAGGGAGGTGATTGAAAAATGCAGATTCTGATGTCCCCGCCTTCAAGAGCAATCTAAGAGGACAGATGGGACTTGGGATTCTGCATTTCTAACCATCAGTGCCCAGGTAACTGACGTGGGTGATCTTCAAACTACTCCCTCAGGAAAGATGGTCATAGGTATCTGGTGACTGTGCAGAGAACTGGATGTTTCTGGTAAGTCTCCACTATCTTGTGTTTTCCCAGTTCTCCAGTAGTCCCATCTCTGACTCTATTCAAGGGCTGGATCATTTTGTTCTCAGAAGGACAGAATGGATCTCTCCACGAAAGGCCGAGACCTCCTTTTGGAAGACGCCAGATCATGCGGGGGTGGCCCACCCTGGCCTCCCAGGGCATTTGTGAGCGGCGCTGCCCCTCCCCAGGGTCTCAGATGGTGAGCAGCAGATGTGTTTGGGTGTTGGCAGAATGTGGTAGAGTTGGGGGCCTTGTCAGGGAAGAGGGACCTGGGCTCTCAGACGGTCCCTCGGGATAGCCTGGCTGTGGAAAGTGGTGACATCTGACGCTTTGTCCCTGACCAGAGCTCCCCCCTCATCCCACCCAGCCTCGTAATGGAAGTTGAGCCCTCTGAGCCAGGGCCAGGGAGAGATGGTTCTGGATACCAGTCCTTGGGTGTGGTGCCCTTGTGGGTTCATAGCTTCCTCCACAATGGCCCCCTCTGCCAGGCCCCCAGGAGCAGGTAGTTCAAAGGCATTGTCCCCAACAGCCGGTGCACACCTAGGGGAGCTGGAACCAGGCCCCGTGCCGAGGGCTCGGAGAAGTGTTTCCACTGATCTCTGTCATCTCAGTTGTATAGATCCAGGAAGATGTGTGGGTCTTGGGGGCAGAGAGGTTTCACGGGGTATGCAAAGCAGGACAGCCCCCAGAATGGCAGGTTGATGACGTTGGGTCCCCCACCTTGCCCAGCCTAGGCTCTGTGGCTATCTCCACTGTCAGCCATACCCCTCACCACACTCTCTGTGGCCTTCTCTCCTCTGTGTGTGTTTGTGTGTGTGTGTGTCTCAGGAATCCCAAGGGAAGGAGCATAGCAGCCACCTACATACCCAGAATACTGGCCCAGAAGCCCCTGTCCCTGCAGGGAATCTGTCTGGCTGACATTTTAGATATTGTGTGAGATAAATGTGCTTTGAAAGTTCCCCACCTAAGGACCATATCACAGTGACTCCTCAGACCGGGTCAAAGGAAAGTGGCAGGCGCCAGACGTAGGAGCACACATCTGGAATCCAGGCTGCTTGGGGGGTGCTGAGACAGGAGGATTGCAAGTTCCAGGTCAGCCTGGGCAACATAGTGAGATTCTTTGTCAAAAATTAAAAAATAAAATAAATTAAAGACCTGGGGATGTAGGTCAGGGATCAGAGCAGCCCTGACTGCAGCCCCAGGAAGGGGATAGGGCTTGCAGGCTTCCTCCTGCCTCTTGTTCTCAGAGGCAGCCACCAGGCTGAAGGCCTTTTAGTGCCTCCTTCCCCAAACACAGGGAGGAGGGGCAGGAGCCGGATGTAGTTGCGGGGGGGGGGGTGCAGGGGTGATTTACCAAGTGGGGAGGAGTCAGATTCCAAGGAATGGGATTCTCCAGCTTCCCAGGGATCTGCAAGAGGGAAGGAAATGAGTAGGATCTGTGGTGGCTTCACTGGGTAGGGACCCGGGTACCACTGTGCAGAGGCCATGATCTTCCAGGGGTCCAGACAGCAGAGTCCTGGAGGGGGGAACAGAATGACCAGTGGCACCTGCCAGCTCCATCCCTGAGCTGTGGAGGTGTGAACTGCCACTCCTGGGCTCTGTGTGCCAGGCCCTGTGCTGCATCATCCCTGGGGTGTGGCACCCAGGGGTGGGGTGCAGAGAGGGCTGGAGGACTGGGCTGGCAGGAAGGAGGGCTCTGGAAGGCTTCACAGAGACAGCGAGGTTTGGGCCAGAGAATGAAGAAAGAGAAGGTGAGCGAGTAAAGGAGACAGAGGAGGATGCAGGGAGGGAGAGGGGCGGGCAGGGCCTAGGGAATGGGTTCATCGGAGGGGCACCATCCTTCTTAAGAGCACAATTCACTCTTACACCAGCCATTTGTCCAGGGCAGTGCCCTCCCTGCATCCAGAGTGGGCACAAATGTGGCTCTTCGGGAGGGGAGTGCCACACGTTTAATGTCAAGCTGGGTCTGAAAGGTCACTGCCACCGACCCCCAGGGACTGTGGAAGCGCTCACACAGCAGAGGCCACCGTGCTGCCCAGTTGTCCTGGGGCGCTCAGCAGTGCACCAGCCTCCATCTCCTGGGGCATGTGCCTCGGGGGTGCAGGGCCTCCTGCTGGTGTGTGCCCAGCATTTAAAGGTCAGATGTGAATCTGGTCCACTTGAGCCATGCTTGCTCACCATGTGCACCGTAGTTGAGGGCTTTTTAGATGGTCTGGACGTTTGGCGTGTGTTGTTCTTATAGCACACGCATGCTCAGGGACCGTGCAGTCAGCATCAAACTTTTTCCCTGGCACAGAAGTTATTGTATGTGCTTAATAGAACCCAAGGCCCATGATGGCGCCCAAGAGCCCCAAGTCTGCATTTGGAGATAGGAAGTCTGCTTTGAGTCATGGTTCAGAGTCCCACTGTCAGGACCCAGGCCTCAATCACGCCCCATATCATGGAAAGGGAGTGGTGGGTGGGGGAGAATCAGATACCATCGCAAGGGACCCTCAATTAACGGGGTGATAGCATGCTCCGGCTCCCAAGGACCAGATCCTGGAGACTGCTCAGGTCTGGCTCAAACACCCAACACCCAGTCTCCCAAGGCCCCCCTAGCGCAGACCAAATCCTTGCTTGAATTATTAATAGTAACTAAACCCCCTGCTTGGAAAGACTTTGAATGCCAAGTTTCCTCACAAACTGAAATCGTTCCAAACCTCAACAGTCCTGTTTTACAACAAATGTGTAAGTACACCCTCTCTTGGAGCACAGGGGCATTTGTGAGGTCTGGTGTCCCGCCAGCCCCCCAGCATCTCCCAGGGGAAGCCGGCTGGTTACAGGTCCCAGCCGTGGAATTCCAACACAGACAAAAAAGGTGCCTTGCCTTCCCCTGGTGACCCCCTTGGTGGTCTTGCTAAACATCGGGACAAGTCTGTCTCATATTCTTGGGTGCACCTGGAAGGTATTTGAAGCCTGGCCATTTGGTGTGCCTTTCTCATTTTGGTGAGGAAGCGCCTGAAGCCGTAAGTCTCTCCCTGTGCCACAGTGTCTAGTGTGGAGGATGACAGCAGACCAGGCCAGCCTGCAAATCCTCCCGCCTGGACCAAAACAGCAGCTTTGCCCAGCCCCATGTCCCATGGAAGAACTGTCACTTCCCACTAGGGAGGGGACAGCTGAGTGAATGTCACCCTGAGAACTCGTGGGGCTCCACATCACCCAAACACCAAAGTCCAATTCTTTGCCTTCCTTGAGTTTTCATGTATTTCATTATCTTTTGGTGTCTGTTCAGATTGAGGCAGGGGGACTCATGTCATCTGGAGCTTGGGACACGGAGACAGTGGCAGGGATGACAAAAGGGGACCCCACACTAAGGAACCGTACAGTATGTGCCAGGTAGTTTAGTAATCCACACAGAAAGGCCCTTTATATTTGCACACTTGAGGATCACTTTTGGAAATCAGGATTTAGAAAAATGAAAAGATATTTCATTCCTGGGGACAGAGGGATCTGCAGAGGATGCCTTCTGTACAGGGTCTCAATTCTTTAACACTAGATCCATAGGAAAAGAGTGGTGCATCTGCGTGTTTGTGCTGGAGCAAAGACACCCATAAATGTGTGCACCCATCACAGTGTGCCCATGAGTGTGCACATGTTCGTGTCACAGACATCTGCACAACAAGGATAAAACAAACGAAGCAAAAGATTATCATCTTCTCATGTTTCTTGACATTGTAGCTTTAATTCACTTTCTTCTAATTTATGAATCAGAAGTACAGCTTTGCTTATTTTTTCTAAATACCAGAAGCCTTCCTACCATGGCAATACGACCTGTCATGTACTACACCTGCCAATGGCTGTTTTCTGTTGAAATGGGACTCAAGGTTTTTGAATCCAAGGCCAATGCTGCCTGGTCTGTTTACAATGGCTTGTGTCTCGTGAACACATATCAAATGTTGTAATATATTTTTATGATAGAATTGATGGTCAATACAGGGGGAAATATATTAAAATATATGCATATATATATTGTGATTCTGTCCAATAAAGGCTCCCTTTATAAAATCTCATCCATGTTTTACTGACTTGTTGTGAACACATTTTTATGTCTAAATTAATTATCAGAAAAGTTGGTTTTCCGTGATTTCACCCAAGCTTATACTTCTTTCCCTCCTGCCTTCCAATATTATACATTCTCTTCTTTCCTACATCCACTGCCCAGGTACTCCCGGCCTCACCCAGCCTTCTGAGTGGTGGGTATTCATTTGTTGGAACCATCTCTTAATTTATAGACACCTAAGCAAACACAGCTGCTTGGACAGAGGCTTATTTCCCTCCCAAATACCACGTGTCTTAGTTCATTTTGTGTTGCTAACATGCAATACTTGAGACTGGGTAATTTATAAAGAGCAGAATTTATTTGTCACAATTCTAGAAGCTGGAAAGGCCAAGGTCAAGGAGTCTGCAATTGGCAAAAGACTTCTTGCTGTGTCTGAAGTGGAGGAAGCTATCACAGGGTGAGAGAGAGAACGAGGTTAAACCTGGTAAGCCTGCGCTGTGCTGTGCTAGGGGCCTCATCCACAGTTTCTCCTGCAGAGCTCCAGAGGTGGGGCTTCCTCCTTCCATAGCCACGGGGAAGGACTGGGCTCTGACAGGTACAATGGCTTGTGAGGATCACACAGCTGGTGAGGGGCATTGAGACTTCAGTGCCGTGTCACTGATGCTACATCCCACTTCCCCCAAAGCCATCAGGTGCCTCCTGAACTTAGAGATGACTCGGCAAAGGCTCCCCTTTCCCAGCTGGAGGAACTGAGGTGTAGAGAAATGCAAGCCTTCCTAGGAGCAGTGGTTAAGACATAGCTCTCCTGGAATCTTAGGAAATCTAAGTCGTTCTGTTCTTTCTTTCAAAAATCACTACTGTTTTCTGGTGCAGATATCGGATTTGCCACTTTCTGGCTGTACCCAGCAGTGCAGTTGGCACTGATTTCTCCTCCTAATGGGCCTGGGCCACCCTGGGACCCACTCAGGACTACTGCACCCAGTCCTGGTATAAAGAAGCAGGAAAGCAGCTGTGCCTAGAAATGGGATGCCCTGGTCACAGGGACCACCCTCACCCCTCACCACGACGGAGGGCTCAGCTCTTGGTCCAACTCCAGGGGTGAAGTCCCCTCTGCTGAGTGAAGGCATGGACAGCTATAGACCCCTGAGCACTTATGGTGTCCCAGCGGCTATACCATACACTCTAAAAGCATCATCTCCACCAATCCCCGCCCTGTTCATGCTCCTGTGACAGTGGCACTATCCTTACCCACACCTTACAGCCAGCCAAGGAACCTATAGGGATGGAGGAGCTTGTGCAGGTGTCACGGCTCCTGCATGAAGAACCAGTTCCATCTCCCTGCCTCCTGCTGGCCTCTCCCTTCTGCAGGGACCCTCCAGGCAAGCTGGGGCAGGGTCCCCCGCATCAGAGTCTACATTTATTACAGCAGTTCCTCCTGATTCTCAGTTTTGCTACCCAGTTCATGACCACCAGTCAATCATGTTCAAAAACATTAAGTGGAAAATTCCAGAGACAGATTATTTGTACATTTTAGACTATACACTGTTCTGAGAGTCGAGTGAGAAAATCTCACACCATCTTGCTCATCTCAACTGGGATGTGAAGCATCCCTTTGTACACAGCCGCCCTGTGCTGCCCAACCTGCCCAGGCACTTGACCACTCCTCCGTTAGCAGATGACTGTCACAGTACCACAGTGGCCTCAGAACATAAGAGTAGCAAAGCTGGCAATCTAGATAGGCCAAAGAAGGGGTATAAAGTGCAAAATGAAAGTGAAAGTCCTTGACTTAAAGAAAGAAAAATAAATCATATTCTGAAGTTACCAAGATCTGGAAGCTGCAGGATAAGAGTGAATCTTGAAACTGTGAAGAAGGAGAAAGAAATCCATGCAAGTTGGGCTGCTGCATCTTCAACTGCCAAAGCCCAGGCACAGCGTGTGATAAGAGCTGAGTGAAGATGGAAAGGCGTTAGCTGACAGGGTCAGTGCCGTTTGAACCCACTGGGGGTCCGGGACATAGTCTCCCTGTGTTTCTCTCCTCGCTGAATTCCAAAAGGGTTAAGATGCCTTTGCAAGAGCCACATTACAGCCTGGCTGCTAACTTATTTGGTTTGGCCTTATACAAAGATCTTCACTCTCTCAGCCACAGTTATTCATCTTTAAAAATAAAGCCATAGTGTAAATTTAGACATGGAATCAATATAAAAGAATGGAATCCAGAAATAGACTGACACATACACTGATTCCACAAAGGTGTTGAGACGATTCAGGAGGGAGTGTGGGACAGTCTCATCTTACAGGGCTGGAGTCTGGATATCTGCAGACAAAGATAAGTTAAAAAAAAATAGATCCACTCCAATCCCAAGCACTGAGCTTCCCTTGAAGTGTTTCATAGGCCCAAATGGAAAGATTAGAAATATAAAATCCCAGAAGAAAACACAGGAGAAAATTTTTTCAATTTGGGGGGCATGCAAAAACCTGTATTTGACAGAATGCAAAAACCATGACCATAACATTTAAAAATCGATGGATCAGATTTCATTGCAATCAAAAACTTCTGCTCCTTGGGGCTGGGGATGTGGCTCAAGTGGTAGCGCGCTTGCCTGGCATGCGTGCGGCCCGCGTTCGATCCTCAGCACCACATACAAACAAAGATGTTGTGTCCGCCGAAAACTGAAAAATAAATATTGAAATTCTCTCTCTCTCTCTCTCTCTTTAAAAAACAAACAAACAAAAAAAAAAAAAAAAAAAAAAAAAACTTCTGCTCCCAAGGCACCATTAAGAAAACGAAAAGCAAGCTACAGAATGGAGAAAATATTTGCAAATCCTATGTCTGGCAAAAAGAACTGTATCCATAACATGTAAGACAAATGCCCAAGAAAAATGGGTAAAAGATTTAGACACTTCCAAAAGAAGACACAAATTGCCAACAAGCACACAAGAATGTCTCAGCACCGTGAACATCAGGACAGGGAAAAGCAAAACATCCTGACAGACCACTACACAGCGCTGGAGAAGCTAAGATGAAAGACGGGCAGTGCCGTGTGGTGGAGCACATGGACCAACGGACACTCCCAACACCGCTGGTGGGAATGTGAAATGATACAACTAGTTTGGAAAACAGTTCAGCGGTTTCTTATAAAGGTGAACATATACTCACCACATGATCCAACAATTCTACCCCTGTGTTTTCTCCCAGAAGAAATGAGAACATGTCTGCAAAAGATCTGCAGCTGAATGTTCACAGTGACTTTATAATAACCAAAGGCTGGAAACAATCCAGACACCCACCAACACATGAAACAACCACTGCCGTATGTTTTCTTTTACTCCATTTAAAATGAAATTGTTAAAAAAAAAAGACTATACTAACCTAAAATGAAAAAAAGTGATCAGTGGTTATTTGGGCTCAGGGTAGTAGAGATTTATGTAAAAAGCATGAAGCAAAATGGGGGCTATAGAAGAAATATTGTGGGTTTGTTTGTTTGGTTGTTTTTTTTTTTTTTTTTTTTTTGTGCTGGGGATCGACCTTGTGCATGCAAGGCAAGCACTCTACCAACTGAGCTATAATCCCCAGCAAGCTTTGTGTATTTTAATTGTACTGTTGGTTACACAGTGTGATACACTTAGTGGAACTCTCCTGAAAGGGTGCAATTTGCTGCATACAGATACATCATGGCTGAATAAAGTTCGTTGAGCAAGTAAATCTCCTGGAAACTCTGACAAATACTCAAAATCACCTTCCCACATTATTGAAACTTGTTCACTTTTCCACACTGCTTAAACTGCCCCACCAAAAAAAGGATGAACTTCATCCACGCTGACGAGTCCTGGGCAGCAGGGTCTTTCACCTATTTTCTGGCTACAGGCTTACTGTCTATGAAACCTGTGGACATTTCTTTTTTTTTTTTTTTTGATGAAAAGTGAAATACATAAGATTTCAAAGGGAACCAATGATATTAAAATATAGTTGCAAAAATATTCTACAGGGGACCAATCATGTCAAAATATAGTTGCAATAAAGTAATATATGTTCTTTGTTATTAACCCACCAAGTGGCAAGATTCAGTGGCAGTCAAAAAGTTGCCATCTTGAGCATTAAGCATCTTAAGCTTAAGTCTAAACAATCTTCCAGACATCTGCAGCAGTAGCAGAGCAATGTGGAAATACCTGTGATCTCAGTTGGTAACACAGTCTCAGGTGGGCTCACGTCCCTAAAGTCAATTCTTCATTTATAATGAAAGGTAGTTCTACATTGCTCCATTTCTACCAAGGGTCAGTGAAAATGAGGACGTCATTTTCCATCCGTCTTCAGAGACTGAGTTCTGTCGGTGGAACCCAGTTGAGAACCAACAGTTTAGCATGTGATTTTTTCTCTTTTCCCCTTTATACTTTTGTGTAAAAGTTTTAATCAGATTTCTTTCAGTCAACACCGAGATTAGCCCCTCACCCACATGAAGGTGGAGAAAGGTGCTAGGAGCCCTTGGTACTGAGGACAAGGAGGTTCAGAGAGCTGGCAGAGCTGGGATTGGGGATGGGAGGTCCCACCTGAAAGTTTTATGGGGGGCTGGAATAGCTTCTGTCCTCCACACAGTTATAGAAATATGGGGCTCAAGGGAGGGTGTTTCCTGGGTCCCACAGAGTCTTCAGGACACTGATAGAGGAGACAGGAAGGTGGGTCAGCACAACCCGGGTGACCATGAGCCTGTCCCAGGTGCCCACCTGTGGACAGTCCTAGTCTCCTGGGGTCAGGATGCAGAGAAGATCTCCCTCCATCACCACCACAGCCCCAGCACCCAGGCAAGACTGTGTGGGGGTGGCAGGAGGTCTCAGTTACAGAGCCCCCACCAGGGTCCTCAGTCCTCACTGCCCTGATGGCCACCTTCCACCCAGGTCTCCGGCTCTGCTCCCGGGTGCTGGGTTCTCTGCCCTGCCCAAGTTCCTCAGGGAAGGAGACACAAAGGGGCCCTCCTGCTAGGACTCCCCAGGATTCCCCCTGAGCAGAGGTCACAGGAGAGGAAGGGCGGGCACCACACCAGGCCTGGGCCCCAGCTCTTCTCCGCAGACCTGCTTGCTGGGTGCCACTGTGGGCACATAGGGCAGCAGCAGCAGGGGCAGCCACTGGTCACCTGGGGCGCAGAGCAGTGGAGCCGGCTGACCATCCATCGAAACCTCTGAAACGGGGAGCCAAAAGGAGCCTGTTCCTCCTTAAGTTCTTGTCAGGTATTTTGATCGCAGCAATGAAAACCTGACTGACACAGCAATTCTGGGCTTGGCTCCCGATCAGCGGCCCCAGAACTCAGCCTCCATAAAAGCCAGGACTAGCAGGATGGGGTTTATGTCCACCAGGTCTGTCCACACTGTGAATCAGTCACCAGGGGGTTTGCAGGGTTGTCCCGTGTCATAGCTCCACTATGAAGCCTGCTGCGTCCTGCAGTGGCCCTTCAGGCCTCCCCATCATGGTGTCTCACCGACAGTTTCTGCCCCCTGGGTCTCAGCTCCGTGTCTGGGTTCCTTCTCTGGATCCCCCACAGGAGGTAGCCTTTGCTCGTCAAGGCTCTGCTTTCTCTGTGGAGCTGGTGGTGCCGAGCTCTCTGGTGAAAACCCCTTCCCACAGGAGGTGGTTTGAGGAGGGGTGGGTGTCCTCCAGAGTCCCCTGTGTTAAAGCAGGAAGGGAGATGACTGGATTGTGAGACCCTCCTAGTTCAAACGGGCTGACCAGGAGATCCCTGCAGGCAGCTGGAGTGTGACAGGAGGAGGTGGATCACTGGAGCGTGCCTTGGAGGGGCACAGCTTTCCTCCAGCCCCTTCCTCTCTCTGTGCTTCCTGGCCACCATGCACAGAGCAGGGCTCCTCGTGTGCCCTTCTACGTCATGTTCTGCCCCACCCTGGGCCCAGAAGAATGGAGTCAGCTGACCAGTGACCAAACCTGAAACTATGAGCCCAAATAAACTTCTCCTCCTCTCAGTGGTTCTTTTCAGATATTTTCATCACTGCAACTCACAGCTCACCTACACAGCGGGATGTGCGTGTCTGGGCACTGGGAGTGACTGTGTCTGTGGACAGATTGTCATTTAGCCAAAGAATCTGGGATGAGTCCAAGCTTGTGTGGGTCCCTCCTCCTAGGAACGAGTTTGCACTTTTTTCATTAGAAGATGTTTTAATCAGTTTTTTTTTTTTCTGTTGTGTCTTAAACCCCACCAGCACAACTGTAGAGGAGGAAAAGTGTATTTGAGGACTCACAGTTTTAGAGGTTTCAATTCATAGACAGCAGCTCCATTTCTCAGGGCTGGAGGTGAGGCAGAACATCGTGGCGGAAGAGTGTGGCAGAGGGAAGGGGCTCACAGTCAGGAAGGTGAGAGAGACTCCCCTGGCCAGATACAAATAGAGACCCCAGAGCCATGCCCCCAGGGCCCCACCTCCTTCAGCCACACTCCGCCTGCCTCTAGTTCCCACTCAGTTAATCCCATCAGGGAATCAATTCACTGCTAGTTTAAGGTTCTTGCAACCTAACCATTTCCCCTCTGAACCCTCTCATATTGTCTTACACGTGAGCTTTTGGGGGACACCTTACATACAAACCGTAACAGAAAATATCTCAAACAATTTTCCTTGGCTTTCAAGTAACTTAGCAATTGATGCTAAAAATCAGTTTAGGGCTCCCTTGATATAGGGGCCATCTGTTCTGTTTTATCTTGAGCATCACTTTGTCATTCACCCAAAATTGCAGCTTCAAAACTTTTGACCAACTGCAGGATACGTATCTGAAATTAACTCCATGAAAGTGCCAGCGGCTGACATAGGGACTGAGGGGGAGGAATGTGAGCTGGACTCTCCCCACTTCCCCCGTTCACCTGACCGCCTTGTGGACACCGTGCTTTTGCAGCTGAAGGACATTTCCCCAGAGCAAAGCTTCATGCTCTGGGTCTAACTCAGTGTCCATTGAGGGTAGTGTCCATCTCCCTGGCAGATAGCTCCCGGGGTCTAAGTGTAGGGGTGGAGCTGGCCGGCCGTCACGTGGCAGTCGACCAGCGCTGTCAGGTGGGGAGAAGAGCTGAGTCCTCCTCCTTCAAAACCAAACACAACGCTGACTTTGGAGCCCACGGGCTCTCTGCAGGAACAGGAAGGACACTGCACAAGTCCCAGAGAAGCCCAGAGCTCTCACTGGAGTGGACGCCTCAGAGCTGCATCAGAGCACCTGAGCCAGCCCAGGTGTGGGGTCCTGGCTGTGTGAACCCGGCAACATACTCCCCTCCTCTGAATGTTGGTTTCCTCGACTGTGCAAAGGAAACGACAATACCTCCTTTACAGGTTGCTTGTGAGGGTCAGATGTGTCCCTTTTGTCCTCAGCCCCTGTGTTTACTCGTTTGCTGATCTTTCTGTCCCCTCCTACCCCTGTCCTCCTGACCATGTGTCCTTGCCTTCTTGGTTTTGCCCTCCCAGAAGAAAAGGAGCACACTTCCGGGGAGAGAGTTTGCATTCTTGGGTGTTCTTCAACCTAGGAAAAGAGTCCACACTGGGGGTCAGTAACTGGTGGACCCAGACTGATTAGCAGCCGACCTCTGGCTGGGAATGAGGTGGGGGCTGCTGATGATGCTGGAAATGCTGGGTCCCATGTCCCAGTCTGCTTCCCATACATGGGCCATTGTCTGCCTTCTGCACGGTGCTGGTATTCACCAACATTGCTTCTTCTGCCTCCTCTCACATCTCTCCTCCCATATCCTAAGTGCTCAGCACAGTGCTAGGTACACAGCAGGCACTCAATAAATACTTCTTTTCTTGAATTCCCATTATAGCTACACCGTGTGAATGGTAGAGATAGATTTTCTTGTCACCCCTTGAGTTTCTGCAGACATCAGGCATTTCTGAGAATGCTGCATTCCAAGTCAAAATATTCATTATGACACATGCTGTTTGCAATTTCCACAGTTCAAGTCATTACACCATAATGTGCCTTGGGAGGAAAATAAACCTCTCTTGGGAATGCCACTGTGCAGCGTCTGAGGTCAGAGCTCCGCCTCCATGCTTTGTGACCTTGCTTAGGGCACCTCTCTGCTGACCATGACAGAAGGAATTGCAGGCCTGGGGTTGCATCCAGGGGGCCCCCAGCTAGATGAGATCCAGTCACACACCTCAGGTGAGTTCAAGAAGCCCAGGACCCCAGGAATGGCAACCCATCAGACTAGTACTCAATGCAGCACCGTCTTTGAAAGGTCGGGTACCCTTTCAGGCATCGAAGCCACATGGAGATGCCTCTGTTTGACATCTTCCCCTGTTTATCTCATTAAAAAAAATAGCTGTGCAGTGCAGAAGTTTGCTCCTGTCTCATTAGGTGCCTCCTCGTAATTGCAGGGTTTAAATCAAGCCGAGGCAGAGCCTCTCAGGGAAATTAAACCCAACGAGCAAGAGAACAAGAAAATGCGTAGGCGCAGGATAATGGCATGCCTGGGTCTCCAGCAATGGGCTCAGGCAGACAGGCGGCAGATGGAACTGGAATTGAAGGGAAAGCTGAAATGCAGCAAACCCAGACAAAGGGTAATCAAAGCAAGCCTGAGAACGGACAAGTCTCTGGCTGGTTATTGTTTGGGTGATTTTGCCTGATAATTGGCTCTGTCACTTTTCCTCCACCCCTGACGCCTCTTGCCCATGTTCCTTCAGTCCTCCTGGTGGGGGAGGAGCTCTGGCAGGACTCAGGGGGCTGCAGGTCAGTGGACAGTAGCCAGGGGATTGTTCACTTCCACTGTCTCCCGATAGCTGCATGCGCTTGAATCCAATCCCACAGCTAGTGCTAGTTTGTTTTGTTTTAGCCCAGACTCATGCTTGATGGTTCCTCCAGCGTGGGTGAGGAGGGACACGGTGGGCTTTGGAATCAATGACCCAGAGAGGCCATTGCTTGCTATCTTTGGCCTTTCTCTCAGAGCTGTATCAGTAAAATGGTGACCATGTAACTAAACTGTTGGGAGGGCTGGACGGCGAGCTTCCCTGGGAGCTGCTGGCACACAGTGGGTGCTCCTCTCATTCTAGCTCCCCACTGAGCCTCCAGTCTTTCTGGAACCAGGGCAGATTCTCCGGCATGTTCAGAATCCCTAGCCTTATGCAGCAGCATCCCTGGAATGATGACTCGGTGCGAAGAACTCCGAGAGTCTAAGGCTCTGCCTACCAACTGTGTGGATTGCCCATGGCTGGCCCCAGTGCCTCTGAATATATGTCTCCCGAGGCCATCAGGATGTGGAGACACTGTCCCAGACCTGCCCAGCTCAGCTGACGAGGCTATCCGGGGTTCTGGTTAAGGCATGGGAGTAAGTCCTGGAAACTGTTGAAAGTGAACCATTTCTCCAACCCAAATGGGTAGCTTAGGACAGCTCCAGAAACCCACAGAGGAAGAGGGTGCTAAGGACGTTCACTCCCAGGGTGTTGGTGGCATGACTCTCAGGCAGCTGGGAAGAGGCACGGCTGTGGAGCTGGACTTCAATGGTCTTCATCTGCAAGTGCCAAATCCCCAGCAGCCACAGTTTCCTCCCCCAGAGGTTAGAATAATTGTCTGATGAGGGATGGGAATGTTCCTTATAGACTGTAATGCGCACATCCATGTGTTACTTCTTGTAACTTTTCATCTAGTGCCAAGGATGCTCAGGTCACCATAATTACACACCGGCTGGCACTTAGTTTAAAACGCCCAAAGAAGGGAAGGCACCCAGGTCCTCTCCGACACTTGCTTCTGTTCAAGCTGTGCTTGAAGCATAACCAGATGATACTTAGTGAAAATCGCGCCGGGAGCTTAGTGGCTGCCTAACACGTCCCCATCCTGCTTCCCAGGACTTATAGGCATAACCTTACTTGGCCAAAGGGACTTGGCAGATGTTCAGTCAAAGAGCTTAAGATAGAGATAGTGACCTGCGTTGTCCAGGCAGGTGATGCAAACACAGGGTCCTTAAAATATAGAAGCAGGAGAGTCAGAGAAGAGGATGTGACATGGAAATGGGACAGTCAGGGAGAGTGGGAGGTGCAAGCTCTGAGGTGGTGAAGGGGCTATGAGCCAGGAATGCAGGTGGCCTCTGGAACCTGGAAGGGCAGGGACCAGTTTCCCCTTTAGAGCTTCCAGAAGGAACACAGCCTTGATTCTAGCCCAGTGAAACTCACTGGGGACTTGGAATGGCTGAACTGTAAGATGATACATCTGTGTTATTTTAAGATTGTGTATTATTAAAGATTATACATTGGGCTGGGGATGTGGCTCAAGCGGTAGCGCGCTCGCCTGGCATGTGTGCGGCCCGGGTTCGATCCTCAGCACCACATACCAACAAAGATGTTGTGTCCGCCGAGAACTAAAAAATAAATATTAAAAATTCTCTCTCTCTCTCTCTCTCTCTCTCTCTCTCTCCTCTCTCACTCTCTCTTAAAAAAAAAAAGATTATACATTTGTGGGGATTTGTTCCAGCGGTGGGAAATTAATACACAGATAAATGGAAACTTCTGCAACTCGTGTACAGAAATCCTGGGTACAAAGTGGGAGAAACCCGGTTTAGCAGCTGTGCTTCTAAAGAGAGCTCAGTGACCATGTGTCTGCAAGGTGGCTGTGTCCCATGGCGGGTTCAGAGTTGAGTTTGTCATAGGAAGCAGAGTGACTAGAATAAGAATGGCTCTGAGATTACTAGGGCAAAGAAATAGTGGGTCCACATGGGGGCCAAGCAATCCCAGGAGGACATTGTAACCTGGCATGTGTCCTGAGAGCACCCAGACAACACCACACATTGGTGCCACCCGTTAGACAGCTATGTGGCACTGTGTGTTGAAGGTTTGGGGCATGTACCCTTCACCCAGCTCCATGTCCACGTTGCTCTAAGCTGATCATGCAGGTGACCAGGGCAAAGAGGCCTAGACCCCCCCCCCCCAAGGAACTGACTGCCTTATTTGTCCTAGTAAAAGACTGGAAAGTGCTCATGCACATCACCAGGTGACTGGTTTAATAAACAACGGTATCACCAGACCCTGGAAGACCGTCCTCTTTTTAAAGATTCAGGAGGGGCTTTATGTGCTGATGTGGAATAATCTCCAAAGTGTACGCTGAGGTTTTTAAAGAGCTCGGTGCAGGTGAGAGCCCGTAGTGCTTTTGCTCAAGTGTGTAGACCTTGAAAATGCTGAGCCTTCCATGGACAGGGTAGCACAGCTGGCTGAAGGAGGACTAGGACCTGTGGCCTGGCACGGAGTCTCACTCCCGCTCTCCACTGTGCTGCTTCTGTGCTTTCCCCTTCTGTGTGTCTGCATTTTATGTATCAAAGCAAAGAGAGATGAGAAGGGTGTGACTGGATCCTGGCTGGGGTGGGCTGTTGAAAGGACTGCGTTGACTACTCTGCAGAGAGCAGGGCTGACGGGGGAGGGGTTTGGTGGAAGCACAGACCCTTCCCGCCCTTGGGGAGGCCAACAGGTCTAGGGAGTCTGGGGGGCCTGGCTGCCCTTCAGGAGGGAGTGCTCTGTACAGAAGAAGCACAGGCAGAGCCATGGTGGGATCTTCAGGTTTGGAGGACTTTAGTAGACGGAAGAAAGTCTCCTATTAAGGTGACGTGGGAATGTGTGACTGCAGATGCCTCGGCCCCACGCCCAGCTCAGTCCGACTAAATCAGAACAAGAAACCTGAGCTCCACGCTGGCCCCACCCAATCCTGCCCCAATGGGAGTGTTCTTCTAGAACATGGGTCTGATCATTTCAGAAGCCCTCTAGAGCCTCCTGTGGTTTTGCATTGTATGTAGAACAAGGATGTTCACTTACCCAGGTCCCCCGAGGTGCTGCCCTCATGGTGGCTGAGTTAACCCCTTACCTCCATTGCTATGCTGGAACCCCCTCTCCCAGGGTGATGCTCAGACGGTGGAGCCTCTGGGATTACTTCCCACATCACTTCCCTAGTTACTTTAGGGCAGGAAGGGGGAGCTCTGCTTCGTGGCATCAGTGGCCTCATAAAAGAGATGTCAGAGAGAGCCCCTGCCCGTTTCCATGTGAGGACACACGAGGAAGATGCTCATTTATGAACCAGATACAAGACCTGCCACTGCCCCTATGTTGGAGAGTCTCCAGAAATACACCTCTGCTGACTGAAGCCCCCTGTTTTGCTGTTTAACTACATCAGCACCAGGGGACGACCACCCATTCCGACGGTTAGCATCGCAGACTTACCAGAAGCACCCAGCACATTCACTGTGCCTCTTAACGGCTCCTGGATATTCGTTTTACTTTGATTAAAAACACAGGTGCACATATTACTTGTTTCAGGTGTTATCTAGGGCCAGAGGCAGCCAATTATCCCATTACGGAAATCATGTACTATACTTGGAATGATGATTACCTTCAGAGTGATCCAATTTCATCCACCTGAGTAAAGCAAAAGCATTTATATTGCTCTGAAGACTGGCTCATTCTTAAGGGATTCTAGCGTGGGTGGATGGTGGGTGGAAATTCTTCCAACTGAGATCCGGAAAATGGGGGTGGGAAGGATGGGTCCCTGTGGGCCACGGGAGTCTCAGTTTGGGACATCCCATTGACTGTTGGGTAGACGACCTTGAAGGCAGAGAGTTCTAGGATGCAGATAAGGGTTTGGGAATCACCCGTTTTTAGGAAACAATTGAAGCTAAACGTGTGGAGCCATCAGTCACCAAAGGTGTGTAAGAAAGACCCAGAGAA
The DNA here is from genome assembly GCF_964194105.1 of Spermophilus citellus. NCBI lineage: Eukaryota > Metazoa > Chordata > Mammalia > Rodentia > Sciuridae > Spermophilus > Spermophilus citellus. The sequence continues at coordinate 90,016,539 of NC_138195.1, forward strand.
CGCCCATGTGGGCACGTGGAGAGAGAGATGGAGATGGAGAGACACAGTGAGAGCCACGGTGAGCACAGAAGCCAAGGAGTGAGGAGGTTTCAAGAAAGACAAAATGTGGTACCAAGGACCAGCAAGGTGAGGCCAGCTCCATGACTGTGGCCGGAGGCAGGAAGTCAGAGCAGAGAGTCAGAGCTAGAAAGCGGAGATGTGGAAGAGCCTCGCCAGGCTGATGAGAACTGCGCCTCCCTCTGTGTGTTAAGTAAAGTTCAAAAAGAAAGGTAAATCCCCCTGTGTTTCCTGGCCCCTCACTGTCCAGAACGTCCTCTTCCAACCTCAAAGAGTAAGTGTGTGTGTGTGTGCGCGTGCGCGTGCGTGGGTGGGTCTGTTTTGCTGTGTTTGTCACTTTGCTTTCAGGTTTTGCTTCAAAACTATTTAAAATAGAAAAATACAATGCACCCCACAACAGGGAGGGTTCTCCAGAAACACAGAAGCCATGTCTATTAGGACATTTATTTTAAGGAATTGGCTCACGTGGTGTGGGGGTTGGAAGTGTGAAGCTGAGGCTGGAAACCCAGGTGGGAGTCGGTGCTGCAGTCTGGAAGCAGAAGTTTTCTTCTCCAGAAAACTTAGGTGCTTGCTCTAAAGGACTGCATCAGATTGGAGGAGTCCCATCCCATCCCACCATTGCACAAGATGACCTCCTTGATTTAAATGCAACTGATGGTAGACATTGGCCATATCTGCAAAATGCCTCACAGCAACACTGAGATTAGTGTATGAAGAGATAACTGGCCACTCCCGCCAAGCCTCGCCGACACATAAACCACCATCATGTACCCTCGATCACATGAACAGCTAGTTTCCTGTCCAACCTGGACCCTGGACCCTGGACAGACTGTCATTTCTGGTTAATAAACATTGGAAAATGGAAGAAGGAGGTCTTGGGGTCCTCCTGTGCCCCCAGTAAGTCATGAAGAAGCAGAAAGTGTGACAACCCCACTTTTCTCCGACAATTTCACCCCACACAACCTAAGGGTCTTACACAAAGAAATGCCCTTTTATTTATCCAGCAGATGTAGTCCCAAAGTGACTTTCCCCACAGAGGGTTAGCAAGCAGGGCCTCCCAATGGCAGCCAGGGAGCGGATAAAATGCCCCTCCCACACGTGGTTCTTACCTTGTATTTAACAAGGTCAACCTGTTAGCAGCTCCAAGGGCTGCCCTGGAGGGCCACACATCAGTCACCAAAGGGGAGGTGGGATGCTGCAGAGAGGTCCACAGAGCCCTCTCTGGGAGAGCCTCCTCCCCCAGCTGAATATGGCGACTGGAAGTGGACCAGAGGGCAGGACCAGCCCCCTGCTGTGCAGTTGAGCCTGGTACCAAGCGCTGAAGGGCAGAGGAGGTGCCTCGGCTCCCCCACCTGCCTGCCTTGCCTGTGGGCTTTTGGCTTTGTCTCTCTGCAGTGGTTATTCTCTCCTTGGCTTGGTCCATCACCCACAGTGACCAGCATCCACCAAAGGTGTGGCTGTAGGGTCTACCTGCGGGGCAGATGCGCATTTCTCAATCTGACGGGTAGACTCTAGATTTGGGAAAGGATCAGCCACCAGCAACTGAGGGCTCCTCGGGCTGATACTGACACCTGTGGACCTACCTCTTCCTTTGTGGACTGTCTCAGTGTTAAGAGCAGAGTGCCCTTAATTCTTCTGCAATCGAAGGTGTGACATGCTTGAGGCAGGGGTGAGTCCACTAGAGGGGGCTCCATGGGGCTGTTTGGGTTCTGCGAATTTGAATCAGTGAAAAAATTCCTTTGCTTTCACTAACTTCTGAGGTCTAACATCCCTCAATTATGGACATAGGGGACACTTCAAAGTATTATTGGTAGCACTGTGACTTGTCACCACTGATAATCACAGACATTTCCATGGCATATTACAGTTGCAGAATTCTAAAAATCGCACTTCTGCTCACTTCTGCTTCACTGTGTGGCCACTCTGGGTCATCGGTCAGACCTAGCATCTCATGTACTAATAATGATGAGGACTCTTACTGTATCACACTCTTGTCTATTAAAATATTTTTATAATTTTATCTCAGTGTAATAGGTTTCCTTAGCAGCCCTACTTACATTGTCTTGTGCACTGAATAGATGATAATGAGAAATCTGTGCCAGAGGAGGATCAATAATTTTCAAATGGTGGGAATGATCCTAGCAGCCATAGGTCAAAAATCAATTTAATGGGTTCCAATTGCCACTTTCTCTAAGGAAAACTGAATAAAATAGAAAGTATAAGAGTACAGTTTGTGTACTAAAGATACACCCAAAGTTTCTTATTGTGGGGTGTGTGATTACTGACTCACAAGATAAAATACAGTTCTCATTGTGCTATTGTTGAAGTGTGTGAAAGTCCCAGTGCTAGACAGCAAGGCTGATGGGGACAGGATCATGCTTGCAGTTAATAAGGGGGTCGGCAAATACCTGTAGGATGGAGAAGTGGAAACCGAAGAGTAAGAACCATACGACACACTTCTCCATCAAAATGTTACGAGCCATTCAAGAAACACTTTTTGCGTACTTCTGCCTGGGTAGTGTGCCTGGTGGTGGAATTTCATAGCAAACAGTGAAGTTTTATTCTAGCAGAATGAATAACTTTTTGAAGTTTTGGCAAAAAGAGAGAAAGAAAGAAAGTGGGAAGGAAGGAGAGAGGGAAGGAAGGGGATGGATGATGAGTGTCATCTTCTGCTGCGGCAGTTCCTGATCTTAAAGCCTTCCGCCGGGATCCTATTTTCTTCTCCTATATTTTCGATTTCCAAGCTCGAGCTTGAATCTAGTCATTCTGGAATGGGTCTCTGCGCCTTCCTCCCATCTGCAGTTCCCTCTGTGAAGCTTACTGTCTAAGCTGCCACAGACAGTTCTAGTATTTCCCATCATTGTTCCTTGTTTGTATGACTCAGACTCAGATAGATTGGTCTCCTATACATTTTATAACTTTTTATAAACTTGTGGGCTGATACAACTGGAACTCTCCTCCTGGGAGCTCAGCGCAGTTGCTGGATGGTGTGCTCCTCGGGGAGGATCGTGTTTGCTCCTCCTGGCTCCTGGGAGCATGAAGGACCTACCATCACTTTTTGTGAAATATTTTCCTTGAGCCTCCCAAATGATACGATTTCATATCACACCGATGATATGATCTCTAGTTCCATGGGTCAGCTGATGGTGACAATATTGTAGGAGAAGCTTTTTAAGGATCTTCTTTTTAAAAAAATATTTAGTGTTTTTTTAGAAGTAGCTGGACACAATACCTTTATTTTGTTTATTTATTTTTATGTGGTGCTGAGGATCGAACCCAGGGCCTTGCACGTGCTAAACGAGAGCTCTACCACTGAGCCACAATCCCAGCCCAAAAGATTTCCTTCTTGAAGCCAATATGAGGCAGACAGATTTCCGTGACATCCAGTACCGTTGGGCAGGTCCCTGGGGGCTTCCCAAGCCATTTCCCTGAAGGGACATCGCCTCCATATAGCAGGTGAGCCCAGGCATGTGGCGCGCAGGGCAGCACTGGGTTACCTTCCTGGCCACCCGTTCCCTGGCCTCAGAAGCTCCTTTCGTTCTCTTGGGATCTGTCTGGTCATTTTAAAAGGATGTTCTGTTGCATTCTTAGGTGCCTTGAGCCTGGGGGAACTCAGGGTCTCTGGTCCAGGGCACTGGCAGATCCTGGCACTTAGAGGCATCTTAGAAGGTGAAGACAGAACATGCAGCTGGGGACCCTCTCCCCACAAGCCCCTGCTCTGGCCTCTGTTGGCCGACACAGCATGTCCCAGAGCTTTGGAAGCTGGGTGGACATGAAGAAGAGCTGACCCGTCAACTGTGCCTGTGATTCTGGGCACAACTCCTGGAGTCAGCAAAGACGTCCCAGCACCTGTCCCCTACACACATGACCAGACAGGCCTACTTTCCAGGAGAAGGGGAAGGACAGAGAAGTGCAGGGCAGACACCGTGGGGCAGGCAGACACCGTGGGGCAGGCAGACACCGTGGGGCAGAGAGGGCCATGCGACTGCGGGGAGGCGTGGCTGTGGTAGGTACTTAGGAGACACCCCCTGGAAAGAGGCCATTAATCTGAACCCTCCTGAAGTCATGGGTCATGCTGACTTCTGGGAAGAGGGGACAGCAGCGGAAAGGCCCTACCGTGGGAATGGGTTCGGCATCCCTGAGGCTAGAGACAGGAGTGAGAGGGAGGTGGTGTAGCAGGTGGCCAGCCGGAGACGTAGAGGAGACTGGACCACGAAGTCCCTGCAGGTCACGGGAAGGACTTTGAACTTCACTCTGCACAAGACAGGAGCCATGGGGGCTGGGACAGAGGAGTGCCAGGACGTGGCTTAGACTTACCAGAATTGGTGACAAGATGCCTGAAGGAGGTCAGTGGGCGTGTCCAGGAGCAGGTGGAGGGAGGGGCCGTCTGAGGTCAGGAAGAGGCCTAAGTTCCCGAGTCACCTGGTGAGACTGGGGCTAGCAGGGGTCTCAGACCTGAGTCCTGGCAGCTCCTCTCCCCACCCACTTGCCACCTGGGACTTGGAGTACCCAGCACAACAGAATCTGGACATGGATAGTCTTTAAAATAATCCAAAGACTGAAGCCACCTGGTGTTGTGGCAGACAACAGGTGAAGACTGGGGACTGCTGCTGAGCAGCTCCGCTCCTTCTACTCCAGCTGGTGCCCTAGCCAAGTGGCTTGGGCTAACTCTGATGCTCCCCTTGCCTTGAGCTCCTCCTTCCTTGGGCAGTCTCTGCTCTTGGAAGGGCTGGCTCCATGTCAGCAATGGAAAGTGCCACCTTGCTCAGGAGGCAGGTCACAAGCCACCTCGTGGACTGGCTGACTTGTGGGGCGATGAGTACCAGGAAATTCATCCGAGGCCAGGACAAGGTGACTGAACCACGGGAGGAAGGAGAGGTGCCAGCCAGTGTCGGATCCCACTGAGGTCTGGTGGGTGTGTGGACAGGTGCTCAGGAAGGGACAGTGGCAGAGGAGCCGCACTGGGTCTCCCCACCAAGCCCTGGGCATGGCGGCGGCTCGGTTCCCGGGGCTCCCTGGGCTCTACAGCTCTCTCAGCATCCGTGCCATGTCTGCGGCCCCTGGCCTACTGGCCCACTCCCCCACGTGGACAGTGAGATCCTCTCCATCAAGGGCTGCAGCTCATGCAGCAGCACGTGGCCTGGTGCTGGGAAGAACTCCAGGAAGAAGGACCTCCAGGAAGTTTTACATTGAGAAGAGACCCCCAGGCGGAGAATGTGCATAAGAGACACAAAGACGCTTCTTTGTGCCACGAGGCACAATCCCTATACCACAAGGAGCCCCTCTGCCTATGACAGCAACAGCCCCTTCCTTCGCCTCAAACGGGCTGAGTCCCTGCTCCCAGGCCATTCTCTTTCAGACGACCGAGGCTTGGATGTGGTCCAGATGCAGCGTGCCTGCTGAGATGTAAACTACAGCTGATTAATTCTATCTATACACACTAACGGTGCCTCCATATTTTGGTGCAGCCACCAAGTAGCCCCACCAGCCTTAGCAACGAGGCCCTGTTCAGACAAGGATCTGTGGTTGGCCAGTGTCGTGGAATCTGGAGCATTGTAGAGATTTCTGCAGTGTCACCCCAGGCACGGGTGGCAGCTTCTCACTGTAATCTCCAGGAGTCCACTGTCTGTTGTCAGAGGGACCCCCTGCTCACCCACATATCTAGAATGTCAAAGCTCTAACGTGCGAGCCTGTGCACGCACACACACACACACGCATACCACCTGCCTGTGAGCTCTCTGGAGAGTCCCCCACTGTCCCCTGACTGCAGTGGGAAGGTGTCAAGGCTTTGGAAGCTCCTTCTGGCTTCTTTCTGGTCTCCATGGAAACCTTGAAATGAGACAGGACAAGGTCAGCCTGAGTTATTTGTCTCCTAAATGAGGAGCCACAGTGGAGCTCAGTCCCTGGGGCTACAAGTTAATAAGACAAGGACTTCTCAAATAGACATGCACAACATTCCTCTGCCCTAAAATACTCGGGCCAGGTGGACTAGGGACAGTCCCTTCACACAGAGCCAAATGTATTCCTATGTGAGGTGGCCGGTGCTGGGACTGAATATGGGCTGATCTAGCCCTTTAGTAATATTAATAAAAATAAAATGATGATAGCTATTGATAATTGAGGACTTACTATGTGCCAGGTACTGGGTAAAAGGCTTTAACAAGATTATCCCCTGTAAACTGCACAACCTAGTGATCTTTCTGTGGTCATGTGACATCTCCAGATGCCCCGCTCCACTCCTTCCCTCCTCTGTGGAGCGCCTCTGCAGTCGGCTGTCCTGAGCACTTGCTTTGAGCTGCCCTGTCCTCTACTTGCCCTTCATCTTACTGCACTTTGATTCTCTTCTCCCCACTCACTGTCCAGCACTGACTGGGACCTGACAGCTCCAGAGCTGGACAGGTGACCCTGGTGCTCTCTGGCACCCTCCTTGGCCAACTTCATACTAGTTCATAGATGGACGCTTGGCCCAAATCAATCCTATGAGGAATAACCTCAGGATATTTTCAGGAAGTTTGACACCAGAGTCTGGTCTTGTTTTACACCAGCGTCGAAGCTACTAGGATGCAGGCTTCAAAGTTCTAGGAACTTAAAGGATGAGCGATGGCTCCGAAACAACCCACCATAAAACTTGCCGGCTCACAGCAACAACTGTGTTATCTTCTCTCATGATTTCACAGCTCGACTGGGATCAGCTAGGAAGTTCCTCTGCTGCACGGGATGATGCTTGGGCTGCAGTGGAACATTCAAGCAGTTGATGCTGGCTGCTGGCCCAGAACTCAGGGGTCCGCTGACCAGGGGGCCTCTGTTCTCTCTGTGGCCTCTCATGTGGTGAATGACTCCCACAATCGTGCTCCCAAGGAGAAGTTAGGGTGTGCGAGCACTAGACAAGCCTCTGGTGGTCATCACGGGAGGTCTATAAACAGAATGATACCCAACTAATTTTGTGATCTTGACGTTTCTCACTCACCTAATGTCTCTGAGGTCTACTCAGGTCATTATGAGAATTGATAGCTCATTCCTTCTCATTTCTGAGCGTATTCCATGGCGTGGATGTACTCCATTGTTTTAATCCATCCACTTGTTGATGAATATTTGGGTCCTTTCCAGTTTGGGGCTATTACACACAAGGCCTCTGTACAAGTTCATTCATGTACAAGTCTTTACATGTGCTCTCATCTCTCTACCAGTAGGATTGCTGGACTATTTAACAGGTCCATGTTTAACTTTAAAGAATCCACCAAACCCTCTTCCAATGTGATCGTATTCTTTATATCCCCATGAGTAGAACATGAGAATTCTAGTTCCTCTGCATCCTCACTAAGTGCTTGGTAACACTTGGTTAATTTTTTTTGTCTTCAATTGTAGTCATTTTTGTGTGTGGTAGCAATTCATTGTGGCTTTAATTTGCCTTTTCCTACTTAATGGTATTGATTATATATCTTCATGTGTCTATTTTCCCTCCATATATCTTCTTTGGCAAAGTTTGTTTACAATTTGTTGTCCATTCTTTAATTGAGCTATTTGGTTGATTATTATTATTATTATTATTATTGAGTTCTTAGAGGTCTTTATATAATCTGATCATAAGTCCTTCATCAGAAATTTCCTTGCAAAGACTTTCTCCCAGCCAGGGACCATAGACCCTAGTGTAAAACCTACAACATAAGACTTACAGAAGACAGGAAAAAATGCCTGCGACTTTGGGTTAGGCAAATATTTCTTAGATACGAAACCAAAAGCCAGCTCTTTGAAATGGCGTATTGATAAATTGAACTTAATCAGAATTAAAAGTGGATCCTCAGAGGACAATTTTAAGAGAATAAAAAAATTTGAAACTACTTTTATTTCATTTTAAAGAGGAGCATGTGTCATCCCTTCACAATGAAGTAATGTGCCTCACTTGCCCAGAGTGAGGATCCAGGCCTTGGGCCCAAGACAGAGTCGCTCCAGGCACGTACCCCTGGCCAGCTATGTCTAGTATTTCCTGAGAATGTTCTACGGCCTCTGTTTAGAAAACAGTAGCAGACTTTAAACACTTTCCAATTACTCAGACAGAGTGAAACCTTGGACATGTTTCCAAAGTCCAAAAAGCAAAGGAAAAAACAGAGACATTTCTGGTGCAGTGAGAACATACAGACACGGTTAAATCCTAAGGAACACGCCTCAGATTCCATGGCTGGAGTCTGCAGCGCATCCGTTCACCTCTGAGGAGGCAGCGACGAGTCTGTTTGGAGAAGTGTTTGCAGCCGGGGCCAGGAGGCCTCCCTTCCCCAGACTCCCTGGGCCACGGTGCTGGCTGCGGGAGATGACTAGAGCTCCAGGCTCTGAACAGCCGTGACCGATCTGCAGGGGAGATTTGGAGCATGAAGTTTGTTGACTCCCTGGTGGGACCGATGGCCAGGCCACCTGCGTGACATGAGGGGAGCCCTGCTGGCCATCCTTCCCCACCACCTCCGGCTTCTCAGGGCAGAGCTAAGACTCCCTGGATGAAAAGGCCACACTGCAGGGGCCTCTTTTGGGTGCCTTCTAGGTGTGTAGGCGGCCCCTGGGGAGGCAGGCCAGGGTGGGGACATGAACCCGAGTGGGGTCCTTCGTCTTCCCCCACAGCTTCTGCACAACAACGATGACTGTGACCATACCAGGTTCCAGGAGCCACCAAGGCAAATCTGAAATGGAGAAGGGCCTGGCGAGGAGCTCCTGGGCAGCCTGCAGAGGGAAGGAAAATGCCCACAGCCCTGCGTGGGGACCTCAGGGGAGCTCGCGACACAGTAGGGCTGGAGACGAAGGTGTGGTTATCTCTTAGCATGGCCACCTTCCTGGACACTTCAGCCAGCGTCGCCCCGACATTGATGGGCTCTCTGTACCAGAACTCACAGCGGTCGATGTGTTTTCTTTGCCAAGCGCTTTGTTAACATTAATGTCCTTAACAGTCCAGGAATGTGGGTGGCATCATCCCCGGATACAAGATGGAAACGCTTAGGGTCACCAAGATTAGTGCCTCAGACTGGCTGAGGGGTGGACCCAGACTCCAGTTCAACATCCCTGCACCTCAAGGAGGCTTGTGTCACAAAGTGGGGCAAAAGCCGCCGACACAGACATGTAGTCAGGGGTCCTGCAGACGCTGGTTAGCGTGGGAGGAAGAGAAGACTGGGCAGACCTCAGAGCAGACGAGCAGGGGAGGGGTGCCTGGGAGTTGGGGCCAGGCTTCCACAGGAAAAGGGAAGCAGGAATTTGGGGGATGTCAGAGGGTGCTGACATCTGCACCTGACAGGAGGCTGGTGACGATGGAGCTGTGCTGTGACTGACTCACCTGGAGGCCAGGCCAGCATGGGGGTGCTCTGGGTGCTGGCAACAGTCAGACCTTCCTGTGGTGGGAGGGCTCCATCATGTGGGCAGCCTGGCCCAAGGTACTGACATGTGCACGCATGCCCAGCCTCCCCAGACCTTGGCTCTCTGCTGCCAACACACAGGGCACCTGGACAGTCCTCTGCTCACCTGGGCCCTGCTGATCCTGAAGCAGAAGCAGTACCAGATCCCCCTGCCCTGAAGGATCTGCTCCCAGCATCTCTGAACAGGGTCACAACACTCCCATGGGATCACAAGGAGCAGGTCTCTTGTGCTTAAATCTGAATCCACCTTTGGTGAAGTTCAAGGTCAGGAGAGAAGAGAGAAACCAGCAGGGCACAGAGGAGGCCCACCCACCTGCTCTGCTTCAGGGCTGAGCTTTCCTTCTTCACTAGGTCCTCAAGTAAAAGCCCTGTGCTTCACCCTGCCCCGAGCGGGTCATCTTGACATGGCAAAGCAGAATTTTACACAGAGGTTCTTAATTAGAAAAGAAACCCCACAGCTTGAATCTAACGATAGCAATGTACTGTGACATGTTCAAGAGTTTCCTCTTGTCCTCATGTTTCAGACACTGATTAAGAAGCACACTCAGCCAGTGGTGCAAAGGCAGGCGAACGGATGGATGGGGTTTGGAAAACAGCCAAGAAGATGCATCTGTAAGCTGAAGTCTCAAGAATGACCCAACCAAGAAAATGCCATCTGAGCTCATTCCCTTTATATCCGGCAGTCCCCAGGTCCCTGCTGCCCTCTCCTCCAACATAACATTTCCTTTAGGGCCATCAAACATCAAAGGGGGAAAGATTTTCCCCAGATCATAAGGGGCCTGGCAGAGAGAAAAGCAGAGCACTATCGGCCCACAGTTGCTGCAGCTATGGAACCAAGAGAGGGCCCTTCTATTCCAGGGAGTGGGGCCATGGGAGTTCAGTACTGACAGCCCCACACCTGGTGCAGGCACGGGGTGCACCCACCAGGGAGGAAGGAAAATCTCCCCGGGGGGGGGGCGGCTTGTGGGGTCTTATTAGTCAGAATGAAAGACTCAGCGCTTGAAGGGAGATAGAGACCCCTTCACCTATGGTGCTTTTATTAAGTCAGTTATAAGAGCTCCATGCAGCAGTGACCAGATCCCATGTTCCTGCTCCCAGTTCAGTGCCCACTCACTCAGCCCCATAGCACCAGTGACATAGTGATCAACAAAGCAGCAAGAATCCCTGTCTCACAGAGCTTATGAAAATCCGCTGCTGCCCTGACTTCTCTCTGAAGCTCAGTTTGAGAGCCACCCACAATGAAGCAAACTCCAAGGAAAACAGAGGCAAGTATAGAAAGAGGCACCCAATGACATCATCTGCACCCAGATCCAGCCACACCTGATGTCCAATACTCCTTGAAGTTTCAGTCACATTATCCAAAGAATTTCTTGTATCTGAAGCTCATTTCAGATGCTTTTCTCTCCTTTTCAATTCAAACAGTCTGAATCTCTATAATGAGGATGACCCTTTTGTACACCCTTCAAATGAATCTACCCTGACAAGCAAAGGCAAGGTGCCAATCAAATCCCTTCCATCCACTGTACCCCTGTGTTCCATGCCCGGCTGTTCATTCCTGCCTCTTCTCTGGGTGGGCTCAGACACCACTCTGCTGGAACACAGGGATGGGGAAATCCTAATTCAAGTCATTTTTAAACGGTGCAGGAAAAGAACCTCCACAGCCCGTGACACAGCTCACAGTCACAGACACACAGCTGCATTTCTGCATGTTGCTGAGAAGCTCACCTGTTGCCACCTCGGCCCTTGAATGCATAAGGAAAGCAAAATGGTGCCTCTGCTCAGGGATCACCGCCTGGCCACAGCACAGCAGGGAGGACAGGGTAGGGCACAGAGAACTGCAGAAACCACTCTCCTTGCCCGTGCCCACTGACGTCAGCTTCCCCGAGGTCCTTGGTTTTGGGGGAGCAACTCCCAGGTGTGGAGGCTGGGAACTGGCCAGTGACACCAACGAAGGAGGCCCCTAGGAAGAGCCTCACATTTCTCTCCCCAAAACTATTTTTCTATCGTCTAATAAATGTCAAGTACAGAACTCAAGTCAGAAAGAAGCCTATCAATCAGCCTCTGGCATTGTGCTGCGTGGGATGACTGACGGTCATCTCACTGTGTAACCCCACCCTGTTAATTTCCCATTAGATTGGCGCCTCCCTGCAAGAGCGCGCAATTCCTTCGCAGGACAGAGTTAGCATCGGCAGCTGTGTTCCTTCCTGCAGAAAGCACACTCCTGCTCCAGAGGAATATTGCTTATTTTGTGTAGGAAACCTGACGTGGCATGTGGGGGGAAAGGCAAGGACTGTGACTGTGGGGCTTCACTGATCATGTCCTGGCTGGTGGTGTCACATAGGACAAACCTGTGGCACTTCCGGTTCAGAGAGGCATCGTGGGGAACTGGCACACCTTGGAATCCCTTTCCAACATAGAGAGAGACATGTCCATCGACAGAAGTGTAACCAGTTATGAAATGTGATCGCCTGCTCCTGCTCTGAGCAAATGAGGCCTTCTGTCTCCTTCTCTTCAGTCCAAGGAGGAGGTAGAGGGGTTTTGCTGAGGACCATAGAGTACAGGAGAGTCTTGTTGGAAAGACAAGCTATTGGGACGTGGCCACGGTGTCGGGCTTGTTTGGCTAAAGACTGTGGACATCATGAGAAAAATGTCCCCAAGTACGGGCGAGATGGCCTGGGGATGTCCATGGCAGCCTGGCTGATTCTGAGGCCTTTAAGAGTCCTGGTCTTGGCCTCCGTCCTCATGGACTCCTGGAGTCCATGGCTACCTTCAATATGTCCTTGCTACCACTGGGTGAGTTAGACGCGTTGGACCTGAGACCTGACATCTGCATAGGAACCGCCAACCTGGACTCCGCGAGAGCAGGCCCTAGGTAAGACCTGACGTGGTACCATCCATGGCCGCCCCGTCCTAGACCTGGGCCGACTCTCACCTGCATAGAGCTTCCCAAAGACTCTTCTATGCAATTTTCCCGCCAACATCATCCTTCCCGTGCCGCTGGAGAAGGGCCACCTGTCCTCGGCTCTGCGGCACCCTGGCAGCTCAACTACACCATGTGTTTGTGGAAGAACTGGAGTGTTGTGTGTGGACAACCTTGGGCCCCACTGACCTAGCCAGACTTTTCAAAGGCCTGAGGTTGACCCCCAGCCTCTAATCTTCTTTCAGAAAGCTGCGCTCCTGGATGGAGATGTTAGTATCCTGCAGACTTTTCTCCAGGCCTCCTTCCTGGCTGAGCACATCCCTACATCTAACAAGGAATTGTCTCTCCAGATTCCCTCCATCGGTGACCACAAGGCTCCCTCCATCTTTGCAGGAAGCCCATGGAGGCTGAAACATCCAGGGGAAACTCTAAGAACACCTCAAAAATGCCGTGTTCATGAGGCCTGAGACATTCCCTGCTTTCTTCCTGGCTTTGCCCTCTGATCCTAGCACAGTGTCTTGTAAACAGTAGGTGTTCAATAAATACCTGTTAAGTGAATGAGCCACTGAACTGGATGTTCTGCCCAATCACCAGCTCACCTCCTGCCCTCCAGTTCCGGGAACCTGGGATTCCTTATAACCAACCTGCACCTGGGAGAGGAGGGGGGACCTGGTCCCCACAGTCGGGGGGTGAAGTGGTGACTGTAAGTAGCCCCTCCTCTTCAGTTGTTTCCTGTATGGAGCATTTTCCTGAGCCCACCTTTCAAAGATGACTTTGGGGTGTGCAGATGCTCCTGGGGAGTGGAGCCCACGTCCCTAGGTCCACCTCTGATCCAGCTCCTCACTTCCCGCTGGCGGATTGGCTTGTCCTCTGCTGTGCTCACTGTTTACACCAGGCCCTTTCCTGCCCCCCTGGAGCCCATGGGGCCTCACACAGATGGCCCTGAGTGTGCAGGGGGTCAACACCCCAGGGACAACCCTTGACCAGCAGGAAAGGAGCTGGGGAACAAAGCTCTCGCCGCTGTCCGCGTGGAGGAGAACAGGGCATCTGGACGCTTCTTAAATGTCCCAGGTCATGAGGCTTCCGTTGGCTTCTCTCCCCCATGTCACCTTCCCTGCTCCCTGGGACCACCCCTCAAACAGCACTGAAGTTCTGGCCTGGGCCTTGACGCTAGGGGGACCCCAAAACAACGCACACAATTAGGCAAAACACCTGATATTTTTTTGCTCCAAATACCCGTCTTCTGAACTTGTCAGTTATCCACCCTTTCACACAGTCCCGGCCGCTCAGGATTTCTGCTTCTTGATGGGGTCAGATCTTTGGAAATCCCCTAACTGGCACAGGCCTCACAGCTCCCTGTCACACAGGAGTCCTGCTGCTCTCCTGGGACAGGAGACAGGACAAGCTGGTGTGTGGCCCGTGACGGCAAAGCTACCAGATTTGGCAAATGTAAGTTTGCAATTAAATGGTGAAGCCCTTCCTGCAGTTGCTCGATTCTTTAAAAGCCTATTTACCCTCCTTTCTTAAGAACTCAACATTTTTTCCACTCCATTTATTAGAAAGAAGCTTTTTAACGTGCCTATTTTGAGAAGGAAGTAACCACTCTGGATGGCCCCATTACAGCTCCGTACAGAGCTGTGCTCCTGCTCCCGTGGCGTCCCTGGGAGCTGCGTGCGTGGCCCCTGCTGCCTGCTGCTGGCCTGGAGCTCCCATAGGGCACTCGGGGCCTCACTGGGCAGCAGGGCCTCCCTCTTGCCCTGCTCTCCTCTTGGCTTATGTGGCTCTGCTCACGGGATTTCCCCTCTACTGGGGGCCTTCATATGCTCCTGAACATGACGCACCCATGTCCCTCTCTGCCATCCCTACCCCGTGCCCCTTTGCCACCCGTGTCCCTCCTCCCTGGAGAGGTCAGCCAGCTCTTGTCCTCCCCTGCCTGCCAAGTACCTCCTCCCCATCCAGGGAAAGGGCACCTTTTTGCCTGATGCCACCTCTGGTCCTCAGGGAGAGCTGACCCGTCTCTGAAACACACATCCAAGAGCATCTGCAGGTCGCTGGGGTCACCTCCCTTTCCCAGAAGAGGCTGGGGACTTGTCCACCTGAGAGTCCCCAGTGCCTCTCAGAGTGGGGTCAAGCAGATTCTCAACAGGTTTTGACACAAAGCTTACTGTCTGGGAAACCTGCAGTTTCAGGGCTCCTGCAGCCCCTGCTCACAGCAGACAGACGTCCCTCCTGGAAGGAGGTATGATAATCCCACTAGGTCATTGGAGTAATTAGGATCTTTCTGATAACAGTGCAGGATTCTCCGATTCTTCCGAGCCCTCCCCTCCGCGGCACCGCCAGCTCCTGGTCTTCCTCCTCCTGCAGCCCTGGCTCCTGACCTCACAGCCTCTCTCTGGATGGCTCACAGTGCAGCCGGATCCTGCAGAACCAAGAGCGGCTGTGCAGCTCTCCATGGTGTGAGGCTCCAGGTGAGGCGGAAATGCGTGAGTCCTCCCCTGCTGGCCACCTCTGCGCCCTCCTTAGAGGCTCGGGGAGGCTCCAGGCAGGAGTGAATGAGGTGGAACAGGAGTCAAGGCCTCTTGACCCAGAGCTCAGCCAAGGAAGGTTTCTTTGGTCACAAAACAAACCTTTTCCCACCCCCATGGCAGAAGATTCAGAGGTGCTGACTGCCCTGCAGGAAGAGGGGATCCAAGTGGGGCTTGCCAGTCCCGAAGCGCTGGACCTGCCCAGGCCCAAGTGAGGGACCCAAAATCAAGGGGGAGCAGGGGGTTCCAGCCCTCACAGTGCAGCAACCCACCCACTGGGAAAAAGTGAACTGGGTTCTGTCCCATCAGCTCAGCCTTCAGGAGGTGGCAGATGAGCCAGGAAAGGAGATGCACGGATGAGGTCAAGGGCAGGTCATCTGTGAATGCCCGGAGTCCTTTAGAGGTGAGAACTGAACCCAGGGCTTCATGCATAGGAGGCCAATGCTCCCCACTCAGCCCACCCCCAAGCTCTCTCTTTCATTGTGTATTTTATATTCTCTGTATCCAGAGGTTATGAGTAAATCATATTAAAAGTCCCTTAAATTAAAGAAGCTGCCTTCTGATTGGTGTAAAGAGATAAACACAGAAATTAAATTTCCTAAAATTTTCAGAAAACAAGGACATTAACCTTATAATACTTTAAATGTACCAGCAAAGCTAACTTACAAGTACTTTAGGAATCCACATAATTAAGGTAAATCTTTGGTAAATGAGACTAGTTGAATGATTGTGGTTTCATAAAAATATCAATGACTTCTCTAATTAATGCTATAAATAATATGAGCAATATTTTATTCTACTATGTGTGCTATTTCCTAAACTTTTTCATATTTGCTGATCAAACAAGCCAACATTCTCAATTAATGTTGAGGGCTACAAAAAACAAAGTAAATTTGTGTTCAACTAAGGTGAATCAATATCCTGAGAAACTCTATATTTCAATAGAAAATCCATCTCTTGATGTGTCAGATTGAACATAATTTCTAAGATCTTTAAGCAATTTAAATCTTGGGCTGATATTAAAGTGTGTGAATTAATGTCATCAGATGCCCAGACCCTTCCTTGGTGAGATGCATCCTGAAACACTGATTATTAAGCATGGATTTGAGTCTATAGGCACGTGATCCTTATGTGTGTATGCTTTGAGCCATATTCATGAACATAGGGTTTTGCTCTTTTAGAGGTTTTCTAAGGAGGTTCAGAGAATTGGCCAGCTCTGTCAGGTGGCTGAAATGCAGGTGTGTGGCAACAGTTCTCCGTGAACTGCCCTGCAGTTTGCTCAACAAAAAAATGTTTACTTTGATTAACCTGATAACTGATGTAAGTGGTTATGACTGTACCAGACATGGGTAAAGAGCAATACAACTGCGTATGTGCTTCTGTTTTTCAAGAACAAATCAAACAGTACTTTTGTCCTAAGGTGACATTTCTCAGGTTTTTTTTTTTTTAAATTTCAAGATACCTTTGAGTTTGAAATGTATGGAGGACCCAGGGAGCTTTTGACTTTTGGATTATAACTGTTAATGCTTTCTATATGGGAAACTGAAATTGAGAATTCAGTTTTTAAAAGTTTTTTAAGGATGTATTGAAGAAAACAACCATGAATGCTCTGCATGTTGACAGCATCTTAGTATTATTATTAAATCAGTCCTGGCCTCAAGAACCCCAGAGGGTCAGCTTATTCCAGAGTGTGAAGGTACTAAACAAGGACAGTGGGTTGGATTTGACTTGGCTTTTGATCCTGACTTCAGAACCTCTCCTGAGTCTCCCTCCTCAGGATGGATTTATGTGTCCATTTGCATACATTCAATAGGAATCTGTCCTCCTCTTCACTAGGATACAATCAGAAAAATTGCTCATACAACCAAAGATCTTGCCTGGAATGCTGCATTTGAAAATGATTCAGTATGACCCTATTTTTTTTTTAAATAGCTTTATTGTGAGTTTATAAGTTTAAAGTGTATGAATTTATACATTAAAAGCGTTCAACTCTGGGGTTTTTCACCACAATCAATATTGAATATTTACCCCAAAGGAAACCCCCTGACTTATGTGGGCTGCACCTGTCCCAATCTTCCTGTTTCCCTAGACAACGGCTGGTCTACGGTGTCCCTGTGGATTTGCCCACTCTGAACATTTCACAGAAATGGAGTCATTCATGTGGCCTTTCGTGATTAAGTTCTCTTGCTTGGCTTGATGGTTTCCAGCTTCTCCTGGCTGATGAAAGTGACAGCACTCTCTCCTTTTCATCGACAAGTTAGGTGCCACTACAGGATGACCACCTCTTGTTGACCCATCGCCCAGACCATGGGTTGCTGGCTATCCAGAGCATGTTGCTGCTATGAACATTCACGCTGGGTTTTGTGCTCACGGTTTCCAGTTCCTGGGGCGCGCACCCTGGGGGAGATCTGCTGGATTCCCGGAAGCCCCCAGGGTAAACCCGAGGAGAAGCTGCCTGTCCCTGCTAAAGCAGCCGCGCGCTTCTCTAACTACAGCCCATTTTCGCTTCTAGGTCACTTCAGTGTTTAAATTCTTGGTGTTTTAAATAGATTACCCTCAACCAAACCCACACAACCACCCCAAAAGTCAGGAGTGACTGTGCGTACTTTGGAGATGGGGAATCAGCCCTGAGAGGATGATGTCACTTGCTCAAAGTTGCTCAGATGGAGAGGCCGTCTGGGGTTCCAGCAAGCCCACCTTCCCCAAAGCTCCAGACCTTTGCTCTCAATCCCACTGACCCCCGAGTGGTGCAGGGACTGGTGGGCTTCTCCCTTCCTCTGACGACCTGGGGCTGCCTCTCCTCAAGGCCTCTGTCTCCTTCCCAGGCTTACATGTGAGGTAAGTTACTCTGCCCATTTTACACACGAGAAACTGAGGCTCATAACTCACCCACAGCCTTGCAGGGAGCAAAGCAGGGCTGGGACTCAAACCCAAATCCCCGAGCCCCAAGGACGAGACTCTCAAACACCTGGCTTTGTTGAAGGCTACTTGGAAGGACCTGGAGGCAAGTCCAGCTGGTAGGAGGTGGACTCCCAGAATGGACTCACATGTCAGATCCTCCCTGCTCAGGCTGCTCCAGAGGGGTTGCGGGCAGCTCCAGGGAGAGGCCCTCCCACGGATCCGGGCAAGTGCACGAGGCACGGTGTTGCATATCCCGGCACCAGTGAGCACTGAGCAGGGCCACCATCCCCTCCCGAGCCAGATTGTGCTCACAACGCTGCTGTGTGCTGCTGACCTCCCGACACACGGGGGTGGACACAGCAGTGAGGGATGCGGAAGCTGCACCTCCAGGAGCGTCACCAATGGAAAACCAAGTGTGACAGGCAGTCGGGAGATCACTAGCTGTCAGGTGGTCCCACCCCGACCGGGAGCTGTGACACAGGAATCAGGCCTGATCAGCTTCTTCAGGGCTTTGCTGCATGTGTAACCTGCTCCTTGCTGGTTTCCTGCACATGCTGAGCCAACGAGGGCTCCTTCTTCATTCCTGTCATTTCCAGAAGGGGCCTGTGGCCCAGGATGCTCTGTCACTGCCTGGAGCTGCTCCTGAGAAAGTCAGGCCCTGCAGGCCAAGATGTCAAACCCCAGGGTTGTCAGGACCTAAAGACAGCTTCCCAGGCTGGAGCTTTCCTGCCCTTAGTGAAACATGCCTTTGGGGGATCCATGGCCCTCCCAGGGGCTCAGTTTTCCTGTCTGGGGGGGTGGGGTGGGCGGGGGCTGGACCTAAAGGCTGCCTTCCCACTCTCATCCCTTCCCATATCCAGAGCACGTGGTTAATCAATCACAGCAGTCTTTCCCACGGAGCCGGAACTCTGCCTCAGAACCCTCCTTAACACCAAGTTCCAAGTAACTATGCTGATGAGTCAGTCTGCAAGAGGAGGCCTGGCTCCATACTTGCAGGCACTGGTCTCAGAAGTGGCCCTCAGCTCCAAGGAAGGCACTCTGCTCTCCTCTGCACACACCGAAGCAACCCAAAGATTTTTTCACCCATGTGTTTCAGTTCTTGGATTTTTATTTTCCTCATTTTCTGGGGACTTTCTGTGCCCTGGACACTTGGGGATGTGTTTAAGTGAGGGGGATCCACAGTCAGGAGGACCAGCCGCCACAGCCTCAGAAGAGGTCAGCCCAGGAACCATAGGTCTCAGCAGCAGCTGACTGGTCCCACTGGGCTGTGGCTTTGCAGGTAGCAGCCACCCCACTGCTGTGGCTGCCCACTGGGTATGGAGACACCAACCCAAAATGGTATGGAAACCCAAGCTTCTCTGGCAGGGTGGTGCCACCCAGAGCTTATCCTGAACCTGCAACTCTGGGAGACCTTTCTGGCCTTGCCATGCAGAATACCACTGGAATCCAATGCCACTCACACCCATGCTAATTGCACAGGGTAACCACGTGTTGCAGTTCTACGGTTCTCTGTAACATCCCTTTGTGCAGGGACTGAGTCCTGTGAAAGACTGTGCCCCAAACTCAAAGAAAACGAGCTGTGATCACTGAATACTTCTGATTTGAGCTTCTGCTTCACACAGCCCCTCAAAACCCTTCAGTAGGGCCAGGCAGGGGTGCACACCTACAATTCCAGAGACCTGGGAGGCCGAGGCAGGAGGATTGCAAGTTCAAAGCCAGCCTTAGCAACTGTCTCAAAGCAAAAAGTAGAAAGGGCTGGGGATGTGGCTCAGTGGTTAAGCATCCCTGGGCTCAATCCCATACAAACAGTCTCAGCATCAAGCAGAGGTGGCAGTCAAATGGTAGTGCAGCCACCTGGGACTTGAGTGGGGAATACAGATGACAAACAATAGTAGATTCTCTGTGGGCTGATCTTATCCTATAGAAGGACATCTGAAATGAAACAGACCTGCCATCTTCTGAATGGATAGTGTTTCTACTCAGTGAAGTCCAAGGTTGGCTTATACAAGTGAAAACTCAAGAGGTAAAAACACATTCGATAAATTCAAATGACCGACTTTCAATTTCTAAAGTCACATTTTCTCAACTTTTAAGGGAATCTTAAAAACCAAGGCTCCGGGTGGCATAGACTGTCCCCCCCCCCACGCGTACTCACACCTGCTGTGAGCAAAGCATGGCCCTGGGGGACAGATACCAAGGGGGTCCTGCTCCTGCCCTTGGGAACCCAGACCTGGCCCCAAGGCCTGAGCTTTCAAATACTTTGTATCCTGAAGGCTCTTCTGAAGGACTCCAGGCAATGGGGCGGATGGTTGCTGACTCCCAGGGACAGCCCACACCCCAGCGGACCTTCCTGGCCCCGCCTGGCTTCCAGATCCAGGGCAGAGAGGCCTGTAGGAGGACAACTCCTCTGAGAGGTGCAAGGGCAGACTGTCCCAGGGCATGGAAGTCCTGAGAGGAAGGAGGGCCGCCTGGGAGAGCCGGAGGCGAGGCCTGGGAGCACAACTCCGCCCGAGCACGGCAGGTAGGGGTCAAAGCCCAGGGGCTGGGCCCGGGGAAAGTGCCCCTGGTTGAAGGCCCTGCGAGGAGCCGCTGTGCATGGAGAGGGCCCAGGAGAGAGGCCACTCCCGACTCCTGAGAGCAGAGCTCTGGAACCCGGGCTCTGGCTTTCTTCCAAAAACCAGCAAACATCCCAGCCAGCCTGACCTTCAGAGTTCATCAAACCCGGGGCTTCGCTTTGCAGCAGCAAATGAGAGACAGTGACTTCCTGAGACCACACACCCACCGGAGGGCACTGCCAGCCCTGGAGGCCAGAGCTCTTCTTAGAGTCTGTGGTGCCTGACGGAGAAGGACTGCAGGGAGGACGGAGGCCTGCATAAAGGCTGGAGACTGCCGCAGTCTTGGCTGGGCACAGAATCACGAGCCAATCAAGCAGGAACAAAACTTTATTTTGAAAAAGCCGCTAACACTCTCAGCGCCAGCAAGTCAAAAACCGGTCCTCCCACGAGGGTGTCTGACCGGAACCGCCCGTCTCCTCCGACCTCCTCCGGAATTCCCTCCTACTATCCTTCCCCAACCAATGGGAACTCTCCAGCAGTCCCGTAAAGTCCCGTAACTTGAGTCCGGTAGCAGGCCAAGGTGAACAGCGGGAGTCCAGTTTGCATATGAATGTAAATTTTAACATAATCATCTCAGTGGCTAGCTGGCGTCACTTTACAACCAAAGGTGCCATACATCGTATATATGCTTGTGGCTCCTAGCATCTGCCCCCTTCTGTTTAATTAAGCAACAAGCAATGTGGCTAGGGACCGTGCCTGGTAGGTTGTCCAATTTAACATATGGTTCTTACCCGTCATGGGAGAACTGACCTTTAGGCGTCAGCTTCCTGTCTTAGGTTGAATCCACTGTAATCAGAGCAACCCGTCGCTGACTACCGGTCCAGCATTCAGCCATGCTTGTGGATAGGCCTATGCACCAGTGGGGGGGTGAGGTTCTTGCCTCACCTCTGTTGGCCCCCAAATTTAGCCTTGGTGCCAGTGGGGGGGTGAGGTTCTTTGCCTCACCTCTGTTGGCCCCCAAATTTAGACCATCACTAGTAGAAGGGAGGAGGATACAGAAATGCCACGACACCAAGCCAATTGACGGCTCCTTTGGAAAAATTGCGTCACTGGTGACACCATCAGCAAAGATATGCCAGTATTACCACAATAAACATGGGGTGAGCTGGCAAGGAAATTGCATCACTGGTGACACCATCAGCAAAAATATGCCAGCAGTACCACAATTCGGTGCACCAGATGATATTTCACAATGTATGCAACTGATATATAGTCCAGGCAAGTTCTGCAAGCAGTTCAAATTGGAGGAGTCTATCAATATGTCCATATCCTCCCAAAGTAAATCAAGTCCTTGATAGCATTACTTGTTGAGTTATATTCATTGATGCATCAGTTTATACAGTTTACTGTGATAGCTATCATAGAAGCTGTAGTTTGGTTTTATCTCAGTCTTCACTGGAATTGGGATGGAGATGGAAATTCTGGCAATGATGGTAAAGAGACATTATCCTGAACAGAATTATTAAATATAATAAAAAGAAAAGGTGAAAGTAAACAAACAGATCTGTTAAACTCCTTTAAAAACAATCCTTAACAGCCGTTTACCAAATTTAAATTAGTAAACAAACAGATCTGTTAACCATCTTTAACAACAATCATAAACAGCTGTTCACCTAATTTAAATTAAACCATATAAATCACGTGAATAAAGAAAAAATTCGGATCCATTTTTTCATGAGCGCTCCTCATATAAGAAATATGGACATACACACATACAGACATACAACACAAAACAGAAGTGTGCACACAACATACAACACATAAGACAATAGTAAATAAAGGCCTTGTAACTATACTTAGGTGAAATCTCCATTGCAATGTTTAAAAACTCCACAGTCAAAAAAAAAAAATAAATAAATAAATAAATAAATAAATAAATAAATAAAAAATAAAACACAGTCAAAAAATAAAACTGATCAGAAAAACATTAACCTAGGTTTGTATGAGCTCAAAAATAAAATAGAACTTTATGATGTGGAAAAATGCAATAATAAAATAGATACTGAAAAAAAAAACCTTGGTTAATCACTGTCGCAGATGTAAGAATAGCCAAGCTGGAGCTCTGGATGTCAGCTGTTATGGATTTGAGTCAAATCATCTTCTTTTTCTGTAGAAATTGTTTTAGTTAATCTCTCTGGAATCCAAATCGGTTGCTGTTCATCCTGTGGGAAAACACAGACAGCGCCCCGATTCCAGACTATCACTGGATCCGGGCCTTTCCATTGTCCTGTTAGAATATCTTTCCAAAGTACCTTAGGCTTATGTACATTTTTGGGGTACAAATGTCTTTCCGCAGCACTAAGTCCCGATGAATCTAAATTTAAAAAGTTTAGAGTAAAAAGGGTTATTTTAAGTTTATCTTTGGGGGATATATACCCCTTTCCAATTCCCTCCTTTTGTTTTAATAAGTACATTTTAATAGTTTGATGAGCTCTTTCAACTATGCCTTGTCCTTGTGGATTGTATGGAATTCCTGTTATGTGAGTAATACCAAATGATGAGCAAAATTGTTTAAAAGAGGAGGAAGTATAACCAGGACCGTTGTCCGTTTTTAACTGTTTTGGAACGCCCACAGTGGCAAAATTTTGTAAGCAATGAGCTATAACATCTTTAGTTTTTTCTCCGGCATGAAGGGAGCCCATCAAAAATCCGGAAGAGGTATCAACTGTAACATGTAAATATTTTAATTTTCCAAATTCTGGCAAGTGTGTGACGTCCATCTGCCAAATATGGTTAGGTATTAGTCCTCTAGGATTGACTCCAAGATTAACTTGTGGTAAAAATGTCACACAATTTTGACATTGTTTTATTATATGTCTGGCCTGTTCTTTAGTTATTTTAAAACGCTTTTGTAAAGTATTAGCATTGACATGGAACCTTTTATGAAAATTTATAGCTTCTTCTATTGTGGAGAAAATATGTATGTCATGTGTAGATTTATCTGCTAGTTCATTGCCCATACTAAGGGCTCCAGGCAATCCTGTATGTGCCCTGATATGACCTATGAAGAATGGATCTTTTCGGTCCCAGATTAGACTTTGTATAGCGGAAAACAAAGAGAAAACAGTAGAGGAAGGGGAAATCCTACCAGCATCTTCAAGGGAATTAATAGCATTAACTACATACTGACTATCAGAAAATAAATTAAATACAGAATCTTTAAACATCATAAAAGCTTGTAATACTGCATTAAGCTCTACCTTTTGAGCTGATTGTTTGGGTACTAAAAATGTAAAAGTTTGATCAGGAGTAACTACTGCTGCTGTACCATTGTTTGACCCATCAGTGAATATATTTGGAGCATTTATGATAGGGGTTTTTCTTGTCATTTTTGGAAAAACTACAGGATGCTTAGACCAAAAAGACAACAAAGGATTAGATGGTAAGTGATTATCAAATGAAACACTAGTTTTACACAGGATTATTGCCCAAGTATTTAACTCATTAGCTAACTCATCAATTTGATCCATAGTATATGGAGTAATAATTTTATTGGGAGAAATCCCAAACACTCCCTTAGCTGCTTTTATTCCTTTGAGTATTAATTGTCCTACAGCCTCAGGATATCTAGTAAGAATAGTGTTAGGGGAATAAGATAAATGTATCCACAATAATGGACCTTCTTGCCAAAATACTCCTGTAGGAATATTTTTTGTTGGTAGTACAATAAATAATAAAGGCAAACTTATATCAATTCTATCCAAATGCATATTTTCCATATATGTTTCAATGATTTTTAATACTTTTCTTGCTTCAGGCGTTAACATGCGGGGTGAATTTGGATCTGATGGACCTTTTAGAATATCAAATAAAGGTCCTAACTCTCCTGTTGGTATGCCTAGATAAGGCCTTATCCAATTTATGTCTCCCAATAACTTTTGAAAGTCATTAAGTGATTTGAGTTGATCTACTCGTATTTGAATTTTTGGTGGACGGACCATGGTTGAGGATAATAGAACTCCTAAATAATTAATTGGAAGATTTAATTGTACTTTATCTATTGCTATCTCTAGATTATAATTTTTCAATAAATTTGTAAGTGTGGCATAACATTCTAGTAATGTGTTTTTATCTTTATGTGCCAGTAACACATCATCCATATAGTGAAATATTTGTAGTTCAGGATTTTGGTTTCTAAGTGGCTGGATTGCTTTATTAACATAAATTTGACACATAGTTGGGCTGTTAGCCATCCCTTGAGGGAGTACTTTCCATTCATATCTCTGATCAGGACCTTCATGATTCAGTGCAGGGATAGTAAATGCAAAATGTGGACTATCCTCGGGATGAATTGGAATTGAAAAGAAACAATCTTTAATATCTATAACTAAAACATGCCAGGTTTTTGGTAAAGCAGACAATTGAGGAATCCCTGATTGAGCAGGTCCCATAATAACCATCTCATTATTAATGGCTCTTAAATCTTGTAATAATCTCCATTTACCAGATTTCTTTTTAATGACAAAAATGGGAGTATTATAGGGGGATACGGAAGGTTGTATATGTCCTTCCGCTAACTGTTGTCTGACCAAGTCATGGGCTACTTGTATCTTTTCTTTAGTCAAGGGCCACTGAGGAACCCACACTGGTCTTTCTGATTTCCAAGTAATTTTGATTGTCTCAGTGGCCCTTTCTGAAAACCCAATTCATGTCTATTTATTTCTTGATCTATTTGAATAGGTGCTGTCATACCTTGTTCTTGTTCTCTTAATCTTTTTTCTTTCCTAAAGCCTTGTTTAGCCCTAGTAGTGGGCGCGTTAGGATTGATGTTATTTGTTAATGTCAATCCTAATTGATCTAGGACATCTCGTCCCCATAAATTTACAGGAAGATGATCCAATACATAGGGCTGTATAGTTCCTTCACATCCTTCAGGATCCCTCCAATCTAATACCATAGCACTTCTATGGGGATTTGTTGCCACTCCTAGGCCTCGAAGCGTTTGAGTGGCTTGTTGTAATGGCCAATATTTTGGCCATTCTTGACGAGAGATGACACTAAGGTCAGCTCCTGTGTCCAGCAGCCCATTAAAGTCATGTCCTTGAATATTTAATTTTAGCATTGGGCGAGAATCTAAATTTAAAGACAGCATAGCCCAATCTACACCTGTGGAGCCTAATCCCTTGGAACCTCTTTCTACATTACAACTGGAAAATTTATCATGCAGGCTGGGTATTATTAATAACTGTGCTATTCTATCTCCTGGTGAAATTACTGATATACCTCTTGGAGAACTAGCTATAATTTTTATTTCACCTTCATAATCGGGATCAATTACCCCAGGACTTATCATAAGTCCTTTTAGTGTAGAAGAACTGCGTCCCAATAATAAGCCTACTGTTCCTTTGGGAAGAGGTCCTTTTACTCCTGTGGGAATGATTTGAATTCCCATCTCTGGGGTTAGTACTGCTCTGGCAGAGGCGCAGATGTCCAGCCCTGCGCTCCCTCTAGTTTGTCTGATGAGGGATTTAATGGATAATGCGTCCTGGGCACTACCTTGATGGGGCTGTTGGGTTCCTCCATTGCCCCATATATTTGTGGTTTGGGGCCCCGGGGCATTGGGCCCTCTAGTCCGTTTTTTGGCAATGGAGCTTGATACCTTTCTCCACGATATCGTGGGTAAACACTTGGTCCTTGTCCGTTTTTTGATAACGGAATACCCTCTATGGTGGTTTGAGAACGGCATTCATTAGCCCAATGTCTCCCTCTACGGCATCGTGGGCAAATACCTGGTATTCTATTCCTTTGATATCCAGCTTTGTTAAACCCTCCTCTTATGGGGCAACTCCTTTTAAAATGTCCTGTTTGATTACAATTATAGCATGTTCTTGGCCTGGCATCTAAAGCCTGTTGTACTGCTGCTAAGACTTGCCCCTGTTCATTAATGTCTCTACATAATTTAATATATGTGTTTAAATCCTCATGTCTCCATGGTCTAATGACCTCTCTGCAGCAACGATTTGCTTGGTCATAAGCCAGTTGTTTTATAAATGGCATTACCTGTTCTGTATTTCCAAATATCCTAGAGGCTGACTGAATAAGTCTATCTACAAATTCAGCATAAGGTTCATTAGTTCCTTGTATTACCTTAGATAATTGACCTTGTAAGTCTCCATGCCCCTGTAAAGTTTTCCATGCCCTAACTGCATCTACAGCAATTTGTGCGTATACGCCAGGGTCATATTCAATTTGCTGTCTTTGACCCTCATATGGTCCCTTTCCCAATAGCATGTCCATATTTCTTTGAGGGTACCCAGCTTCTGCATTTCGCCTAGCTGTCTCCATGCAAAATTCCTCATTGGCAACCTTCCATAACAAATATTGTCCTCCGTTTAGCACAGATCGACACATGTTAGCCCAATCTGCTGGTGTCATGTCCAAGTTGGTAACAGATTCAACCATGCTTATTGTGAAGGGAGCTTGCGGCCCATAGGTCGTTACAGCCTCCTTTAATTGCTTTATTGTTTTGAAATCTAAAGCACGGTGAATTCGTTGCCCTCCTGCCTGCTCAAGTACAGGGCATGCTAATCTTTGGGGTCCTGCCTCAGAATTCCGTCCATCAACTACGGTAGTTGAGGGCCGCTCAGCGGTAGATGGAGCTGTTGGCTGAGTTACGCCCTCTGGTGATAGAACGGAGTTGGTAGCAACCTCCTGTTGTAATTCTCCACCTGATGGCTGCTTGTCCTCTAAGCTTGCTTTCTTTAAATTTTCCTCTGTCTGACTAGCTTGAGAGACCTTCTCTTTTGCTTGACCTAGCGTTTTTTCTACCATAGTCTGGACCTCTAACAATTTACTTAACAGTTTTTCGGTTTGTTTTTTATTGGATTCTAATCTACTATAACCTAACCCAATAAGGTAGGATAAAACAAAGCCGAAGCAGAATGAAACAAAGACGGAGCAGACAATGGTTGTATCAATTTTCTCTTTCTCAGGGCTGAATAACTTCAAACCTTGAGCCAACCATTTTTTCCAGTTCGCCTGAGAAAATTCTAGGGCTAGGGAGCTCGAAATAAAAACAAAATAAATCAAAACAAGAACACATTGTTTTCTGAGAAGGTCATCCATCCTGTCGCCTTCCCTCAGGGGCGAGCAATTTACTCACCTCTAAGCTTCAGGCGTTCCCCGCACGGGCCGCCAAATGCCGCAGTCTTGGCTGGGCACAGAATCACGAGCCAATCAAGCAGGAACAAAACTTTATTTTGAAAAAGCCGCTAACACTCTCAGCGCCAGCAAGTCAAAAACCGGTCCTCCCACGAGGGTGTCTGACCGGAACCGCCCGTCTCCTCCGACCTCCTCCGGAATTCCCTCCTACTATCCTTCCCCAACCAATGGGAACTCTCCAGCAGTCCCGTAAAGTCCCGTAACTTGAGTCCGGTAGCAGGCCAAGGTGAACAGCGGGAGTCCAGTTTGCATATGAATGTAAATTTTAACATAATCATCTCAGTGGCTAGCTGGCGTCACTTTACAACCAAAGGTGCCATACATCGTATATATGCTTGTGGCTCCTAGCAGAGACCGTGCGGTGGCCCTGCACACTTCAAGCTCAACACTGCTGATGAGCCTGAGGCTCCGTGGCACCAAGTGCCAGGGCTCGGCTTCCAGGTCAGGCGTGGCAGAGATCCCACAAATCCACCATTTCCTGAGCAGATGTGGAGCCGCTGACCTTCTGAAGTGCAGGGGTAGGAAAGGGGTGGGGTGGGGTTACAATTTTAAATGTTTTATAGCTGCACCTACAGCTCTAATGCTGAGGGGTGGATTTTCTTAGGAAGGGCTTGGCTGAGAGCTGTGTGGTCCAACACATAGCCTCCAACCACAAATGGCTACTCAAAGTTAAATTTAGATTAATTATAATTACATAACACGAGAAAATCCTGGTCCTCAGTCTCACCAGCCAACATTCAGGTGCTCGGCATCCCCCGGGGGCTAGCAGCTACCATATTAGATAGCACAGAACAGAGCATGTCCACCATCTCAGGAAGTTCTATTGGACAACACGGGTTTACAGCAGGAGTCGATGATGCCCCAGCCTGTGGGCCAGATCCAGCTGCCACCTGTTGTAGTAAATAAGGTGCACTGGACCACAGCCATGTCCACTCATTGATGTATGTGCACATTTAGAGCTGAGCGCTTACACAGAGACCACACGGCTTGCACAGCCTCCCATCCTGATGATGTCAACCTTATCAGAAGTCAGCCAAGTCCCGGTGCAGATCATCACAAAACTGCATGAGGACTTTACTGCAGAGACACTCACTGGCATCTGTAGGAGGCACTTGTGTGTCCCCACCACTTGTCTGTCCTGGGAACGGGATGGGGAACATAGAGCTATCAGTGCCATTGCTGTTTTACAAGGTCCAGGAGGCATCTCTTCTAGGTGACTGACCTCAGAGACAGGCAATGGCGGTAGCATATGGGTGGCCACAAGACCATCCAGAAAAGGCACACTGGGGGAGACTCTTACCATTTGTTTTCTTTATTTTTTCCCATTCTTCCCAGATCAATGAGGCAGCAACACGAGTAAAAAGTGACACATAGCTGTTTGCTTGCTGATAACCCAATAACCCCCCCTCCCACTCTGAGGCTCCACGGGTAAGCCTTGGGGTTTCTCAGGGACTTCCGTCTTAGGTGGAAGACCTGCATTCCACACATCAAAAGTGACTCCCACCCGACAGGTCAGCTGGGGAGGCTGAGAGCGGGAGCAGAGAGAGGCTGGGAGGCTGACCTTCTCCTGCTGTTTGCAAATCCCAGCAGGCCACAGAGGAGACCAGACTAACTCATGCGGCACCTCTGGAAGGCACCTCGGGTTCTCCTCCGCCCCAGATACTGCCCCCCATGCCTGCTGGGCCAGCAGGGAGTTGGGGGCTTGGGGCCAGCTTGCACACGACAAGCCCAGTGCTGCCTGGCTCCCAGCAAGCACTTCTGTCCCCTTTTGTGGACACAATCTTTGCTGAAAACGGATACTGGGCTGACCCCGAGGCCCACTGATGTTCACTTGGTAATGTCCCTATTGTCGTCAGAGTGCAGCATTTATTTGTAGCAGCTCGAAATGTCCTGGGGCCAGCCAGAGAGGGCGGGTTCTCTAAGGGCACCCAAGAGCATCTCGAATGGTAGAACTGGGGACGGCAGGCTCCAGGAGGGCTGCAACATCAGCTGTGCCAATCGCAAATGCACAGGAAACTCCTGCTGTCACACAAGCGGGGAAGCCCTGGCCCCTCCATGCGCAGCCGGGAGGCCCTGAACCCACAGTGACTCCCTCCGCTCCCGGGGTTCACTTGGCGAATTCTGCCCCCTCCAGCCCTTCTTTGCTGCTCTGTCCAAGGTATTTGGAAAAATGGGAACAAAGGAAAGAAAATATCCTAAGCCTCCAGCATCGGATCAACCTCCAATGCACCCCCCACCCCCCAGACGCTTCTTGAATTACAGAGAAAAAAGCTTGAGTGAATCTTCTACAGGCTACTACTAGGTGGGTTTCCTTTGCAAGAGTCTGGGACGAGTCTCAGCCGTCCAGGAGGGTCACCCGTGCTGCCACCCGTGCTGCCGTCTCTTTCTCCCCCGCAGCCTTGGCCGCCGGGCAGGCAGGCTGACAGGCTGCTTCCCAAACTTCTCCATGATCTCCCTGATCCTGGCCAGGTTGGTCTTGCTGAGCGTGAAGTCGCACCGCGTGGCCCCCATGTCGTAGCCGACCATACAGTTCTTGGTGGAGGTGGTGAAGCCTTCGGCCTTGGCCGTGACCACGTATTCGCCAGGGTTCAGGAGGCGCCAGTAATCCCCATCGCTGGCTGTGAAGAGAAACCAGGGC
Source organism: Spermophilus citellus (assembly GCF_964194105.1). Lineage (NCBI taxonomy): Eukaryota > Metazoa > Chordata > Mammalia > Rodentia > Sciuridae > Spermophilus > Spermophilus citellus. The sequence goes on from NC_138195.1 coordinate 90,046,745, forward strand.
AGAGGCTCAGAGCAGTTCTTTTCTAACACAAATACCAGCGGCCTGTTCCAAGACTGCCCCCACGTAGAGGCCTCTGAGCCCAGCCAGAACCCAGCCTGCAGAGCAAGCCCTAGTGCATTCTGGAGGCCAAGACCTCTCCCTCTACTGGAAGCTACCATAATGGGTTTAACAGGAAGGGGCTTGGGATGCACGATACCCCTAATGATCCTGACCACTCCTCTCTGTGGCAGTACAAGCCATTCATTATGAACTTGAACTCACAGTGTGTCCTCACCACAAAACGCCATCAGGCCTCCTGATGTCCTTGGCATGGCTACAAATACAGGAAAACAATTTCTAAAAGGGCTGGGGTTCTTCACTTCTGAAAAGAGAAATGGACTAACCCGGAGGGCCTGGTACCTGTGGCCACTCCACAGCCACCGTTCCATGGCTGGGGCTGAGGGAGACAGAGCCTGGTCCTCACACACAGCTGCCATGAGGCAGAGACGCCCTGAGCTCACAAGCTGTGGCTGGACCCAAGGTGGAACCCTGACCCCAGTTAGGCCACTTAACAGCAGGTACTAATTGACCGGCATCCATCCCTGGCTTCCTGTGCCTCAGGACAGCCTTTGGCAGGGGCCAGCTCAGGCCTTGACTGATCCCTGTGAGCACCCGCTATACCGCAGACTCCCCATATCCACCCACTGTGCTGAGATGGCGTCTGGCCCCCATTCCCTCATGTCTCTCCATCCCATTCAATGAGGGCACTTGGCAGAGTGCTGGACACACACTTGGAAGGACTTCCCAGCCGAGCAATGGGCCAAGACAGGAGCAGGAGGCCAGCATCACTCTCAAGGACAGCGCTGGTGAAGGAGAGGAGGGTGGAGGTCCCGTGAAGGAGGGGCTTGCTCAGCTCGGCCCAGGGAGCAGTGGGAGCCAGAAGCGTCTCCAAGGGGACCTGCCTGAGCTCAGCGCCAGGAGAGCCCCAGGAATCTCTCACCTGCTGAAAAGCCAGGAAGGCATTTTGTGTTGTAGAAAACCCTGCACTTTCACAAAAGGAAGAACAGGGGAAAACGGGGAGCCACCTCCCTCCGTGTGTGTGTGTGTGTGTGTGTGTGTGTGTGTGTAGGGGACACCTGGCCTCTCTCATGGAGTCCCCATGTGGCAGACCGCATGCACCTGTGGCAAACAAACACCCCTGTAATTCCCTTTTCATAACAACTTGTGCTCCGGAGAGCTCACTGCGTGGCACGGGGTGTCCTGATGACTGAGACCATAATGTGAATTCAAACCTGATGCTGCGAGTGTTGTATGTGTACAAGTGACTCGTCAGCTTAGTACTCCGTCAAATCCAGCTTTCGCTCCCAGAGCTCTAGACTGGGTGTCCCAGGACAGACCTGCTAGTTACTAGCTGTGTGGCCTCACACAAAGGTGTCCACCTCTCTGGGCATCACACTGCACGTGTGGGAAAGGGAATAACCCGGCAACCTCCATCATGAGTGGCCTGGAGGGTCTAAGGGGTCAGAGCAAGCCCTGTCCTTCCATGTGCCAGGTTCCCCGGGGTCTCCTCTTCTGTTTCACAGCCTCTGAGGTGCCAGGGCCTGTGTTCCCGTCAGGCTGGAGGCTACGTCTGTCCAATAGAGAGATCAGACAAGTAGCCAGGGACTAGGAGACAGTGTCCCTCTCAGCTGAGGAGTCCCTACTCACGTGAGAGCTAAGCACTCAGCAAAACCCCGCTCAGGCCTGTGGCCCTGCCCACCTCATCGCGGCCACTGCCCCCAGTGGCCACTCCAGCCACACAGCTTCTCCTTGTTCCCAGATTCTTGACTCAGTAGCTACCCTTCCCTCCAGCTGCAGTGTTGTTCCCGGCTCTTCCACATTCCCTTCTTTCCTGGCCCGGATTATGGTCTGCACTGAACTTGAAGTCTTTCCCTTACTCTTACTTGCAGGCCTCCATGAGAAGGCGCATTGCTGGGGAGAGGAGTCTCCCCTTCTTTTCTCTTGCAGCATTTCCAGTCTGGCACCTAGTAGGTGCTCAGTAAGACATGTTGGAAGAATGAACGGAATTATCAGGAAGATGTGAACAGGAAGTGTGGCTCGGTACTCTGACAGTGTCCACTTCTGAAACCTGACCTGCTTGATTCTCACCTGGGCCGGGCAGGCGCTCTATCCCTGGGAGCTCCTGGCCAGGGGTTCCCCACCTTATCCCCAAGGTTATTATCTCTGCTCCTACCCTTGACAACCAGAAATGAACATATACTGGATGAAATGTAGGGCACAGCGGCGGGTTCCTGTCCCCCTGAGTGAACCGCTGGTGTCAGGGGTGAACACCCCAAGCAGCCACAGTGGAGAGGGGATAAGGAGTGGCATCACTGGGCATTTGTGGACAGCAGGGGCAGCCCAGGCCCGTGAAGGTCTATCCACTAACAGGTCAGGTTGGTATCAACCAAACAAGAACAGTCCACAGTGGAATTCCAAGTCAGGTGTTTAGCAACGTGTTCATGTGTATTTCCAAAGCATCCTTGGGCGCTTGGCTCCCTGTGGAATTTGTCTGTTTATTTTATGCAAACTCCTCCTGAAACAAAACTTGTCAATAAAACTGGTCAAATAAGTGTCAGATAGAAATCAAGGCAAATTCAGAGCTTTTGTTGAGCTCCCAAAGACAGTGAGACCAATAAAATGAACAGGAGATGTAAAGTATGGAACACGCCTGTCAGGAGAACACACTGGGAAATCGCTTACAGGGGGAATAAGAGCATGTCCCATCAGCTCATCCAAACTGCCCCTTGAATACAGGGGCTTCAAATGCAGAGCTCAGCCAGGCTTCTGTGGCCCAGGGCCTCCTCCCTCCCACTCAGTTGAAAACCCTCCCATGGCCTCCCAGGCACTAAATAGTCCAAGGAATGACCCAGACGCCTTTATGAATCGCTGTTTCAAAGGATCCCTTAAGGGATATTTAAGATACCAATCCTAGGCAGGCCCAGACCCAATGGCCTCCCTCATTCATAGTGACCGCCAGCGACCCATCTCTAGCACCTTACAGTCCTCGGTTCACATCTGTTGAACTAACAGATGAACAACTGAAGGCAGAGCCTCTGTGGGGCTGCCGTGTGCGAAGTCACGAGCAATGAGGCATGAAGCCTCGGGGTCAGCAGCTGTCGGATCCGGGAAGGTTCCGAAAATATGGAGTGAATAAGTTGGAACTAAATGGGAAGAATGCAATTTACGGCCCAACAAGGCCGTCTACCACGCGGTGGCGTTTCAGACATAATTCATCCATCTAAATCAGTGGCACTGAACCCAAGGCCAGGGTGGACCCCGCCTGACCTCCTCCTATGTCCCAGGGTCTGTGTCTCCTCGAAGGTGAATGGACCACAGCTGGAGGGCAGGATCCGTTGACAGCTGTGAGCGGTGAGGACAGCCACATGGGTTCAAGGATAATATGTGAGAAGACAGAAGTTCCCCAGACAAAGCTGGGTGCTAAGAGGGACCGTCGGGGCGGGCGGGCTGGTGCATAGTGTTAGGTCGTGGTCACGGATGGCTGCCTTGAGTGTTGACATCTGAGCAGCCTGGGCAGGACTGAGGGAGGAACCAAGGACTCCCTGGGGGAAGAAGGTCCAGGCAGAAGGAGGGGCTACGGTGACAACCCTGATGTGGGCTCAGTCCAAAGGAACTGCGAGTAGCCAGGTGGAAGGAGCGATCACCCCTCTTTGCCAGGGACTGGGGATTCCTGGAACCTGGCATCTCCAGTTTTGAACTGAGGTCTCCCAGGTGATGACAGTGCTGGGATCTGAGGGCTCGAAACCCTGACTGTGGGAGCACCTTCTTTCCACATTACTTTCAAGTTACCAGCACCATGGCAGCGTCCCCTGTGTGGATACTACGGAACACCTGCAGGTGACACTTCAGCCCAACCTGGAGTAGGGACCGGAATGCAAACCCAGATCATCTCTGGAAACTCCATGGGGCCAACTAGCCTCTTGGAGCTTCTGCTTGTCACCTGAACAGGGGAAAGAATGGGCTGTCTCCCTCACAGGGATAAGAAAAGAAAGAACATGTACGGATGTTCTCAGGGAGGGGGAACAGGTCACATGAGACAGCATCATGCCACTGCTGCAGCTGAGTGACCCGGGGGGACTTGGGGAGAGTCAGTCCTTTGCTCTCCTGAGACTGTATGGTCACACCATGAATGCATTTGAAAGTGTGAGGTTAGCCGGGAGCAGCTGCACATACCTGTAATCCCAGTGGCTCAAGAGGCTGAGGCAGGAGGTTGGCAAGTTTCAAAGCCAGCCTCAGCAACTTAGCGAAGCCCTAGGTCACTTAGCAGGACCCTGTCTCAAAATAAAAAATAAAAAAGGACGGGGGATATGGCTCATGGTTAAGCACCCCTGCCAGGCAGGTTCAATCCCAAGAGCCAAAAAAAAAAAAAAAAAAAAAAAGAAAGAAAGAAAGAAAAAAGTGTGAGTTTACTTTGGTATTTTAGGAACTGGAAACCAAGTTTGCAAGACTGGGTATTGCAAAAGAGTTGGAACAAGATTTCAGCACTGCCTTTTAGATAGCATCTTCTAGCCCTTAGAGTATCCAAGATTCTGAATTCTCCACACTCACTAAAATGGAAGTCAATGTGTGGTCCCCCAAGATTTAACAGCCCAGTCCCTTTGTCCTTCAGCAGATGGGAGCTGGGTCTCCCTGCTGCACTTCTTCACGTGCCTCGTTTCCTCGCCTAGTGACCAGCATTGTAAAGACAGGAGTCAATCCACGCAAAGCTATGGAGAGTGTCCAGCAGGCAGGAGATGCCAAAAGAGCATGTGGGCTCACCGTGATCCTCCGCTTTACATCCGGGAGACTGGAGTCTTCCTAAAGCACTTTGGTCATTTCCGTGGTTCAACAAAAAGCTGCATCCTCTCTGATCTGCAGTCAAGGCCAGGTTCTTGCCCACCCCAGCTGCTCCCTGGATGCGTCCTTTCTGATGGCTCCACTCCAGCCCCACCAGGTCCTCCATGAGCAGGAACACCCAAGTCTGCAGCGTCTCCCTTTAGGGGCGCCTGCCTGCCCTACCCATCAGGGCTCATCCTGCTGACCTGGGGGCCAAGCTGCTGCACAGGCAATGACCCAGGGGAGAAGGAGCTGCTGCTTCCTCCACCTCTCAGAAACTTCCACTGCAGCCAGAAGCCAAAGGCTGCTCCAAGCCCCATCTCAGGAAGCCAGAAGCAGAGGCTGAAAACCCGGCTCCCCGGGGTCGCTTGGGAAAGGGAAAGAAGGAGACTCTACTTTAGCTCTGAGCAAGGAGTTTCTGGCACTCGGGTCATGATTGGAACTGAAGTAAAGCACCTCAAGAACATAGGTATTTCTTATGGAAAGACAGTTTATAGACATTCCGCGTTACCTGTTCGGACGTCATGGTTAACGCCTTCTACAGAGATGATGGCATTTGGAATCCCCTTTCCATGTAAATCTCTCACCAGGCCTTTGATGCCGCGATGAACCTGCTTGGGACATGGGGAGACACAGTGAGCTCTGCACACTCAGCACAAGGAAGTGGCCCAAACTCCAGCCAGCCCCGTCCCTGCCAAGCAAGCACGCTCCCTGCACCAGGCCAGCCCCAGGACCCTGGCTCTGCACGGACCCAGTGCATTTTCCTGAATTCCATTTAGGGGTCCATGCACCAGAAAGTCTCCCATTAAAATTAAAATATTCCACAGACTTAAAAAACATCAGGATCCAAGAGTTCAAGACCAAGACCCACCCAAAGTGAAAACTTAATGTTCATAAGACACATTTATTTGGATTTCCCCGGGCTCTATGGACTTAATGACTGAAAAGTCAGAGAGGAAAGAAGAGAACTGAGGCCTTTCTAGAAAGGCCAACTGTGCCTGGACACCTTCTGCTCATCAGCTGTATCAGGAGACATGTCAACTCTGAACCTCCTGCCTCAAGCCCCCAGTGTAGGATGACGTGGTGATCCAAGGTGACATGCCCTCATTTCCAAAGACATGCTTTATGCATACAACTGGGCCCGGGCTTTGTATCCACAGGAGACTCTTTGGCTAAGTCAGATCACTGCTTCAGAATGACGAGTTGCTGCAGTCAAGTCTCGAATGCAAAGGGGAAGGCGCCATCCCTCACGAATTCCCGGGTCGGGACAGACATGTTTTCGTGGCTTCTCAAGAGAGCAGACTGGCTTGCAGCTTTTATGCCAGGGAAGCTATAGGGCTGTGCTGAAGCTCCTGAGACCTCGTGGGGCAGACTGAGAGGTCAGTTCCAGGTGCAGAGGTGCAGCCACAGGCACCAGGAAGCTGGCACCCAAGCCACGGGCTGCCTGCAGCTTCTGACTCATACACCATAACCCACAGGAGGGCACCTTGTGTGCAGCCCCAGGACTGTCCTTCCTCCAGCGGGGGTTAAGCAGAATCTAATTGGTATGCTGGCGGAGTCCTGGGCTCACTGTGCATGCTGGCATACCCCCTGATCTCCAGGAAGTCTGGGCCTCTTTATGATGCAGCTAGCTGTAGCGTTAGACCTGGCTGACTCATTAATGCTCCATCATGGGTGTGTCTTGAGAACACGTGGCAGGGAAGGTGTTCCAGGGGTCCGGTGAAGAAGACTCAGGGCCTCATCAGTTGGCTGCAGGACCTTGGTAAAAGTGCTTCCAGTCATCTCACGCCACACCCTGCAACGGTGACTCTGAAGGCCTGGGGGTATCATGGGCTACACTGGACCCCCCCACGTTTATCATGTGAAGCTTAGTGCCTCCGACTGAGGCTGTCAAATGAAGCCATGGGCCCTAATCCAGCAGGACTGGTGATCTGGACATGCACAGATGCACATCATCAGAGGAGTGACCTCCTGAGGCAGCAAGAGGGCCGCCATCTGCAGGCCACAGAGAGCAACATCAGAGGAAACCACCCGCTGACCTTGCTCTTGGGCTTCCAGCTCCAGGACTGCCACTGGAGCCCCCAGTCTGGGGTATTTTCTCCTGGTGAAAGCAAACTCAGACACGGCCTGCGGGCACACCTGCTCAGACAATGTCACCCACTCCCCACACAGCGTCCGAGAGAGAGCCCTGCTCTGGCTGTGCCACCAGCGTGTGGAGGAGCCCCACTAGTTTGGAGCATTCCCCCCCACCCCGCCCCGGGCTCTGGCCAAGTGCAGACAGGCCAAGGTTCTGGGCGGCACTGTGGCTGGCCAGGGTGACGGTCAGGGTGATGGCCGGATCTGGAGCACTAACTCAGCCCACGCCCTCAGCCACAGGCACAGCCCCTTCCTCGGCTGCCCCACCCCAGCCGCGCGTCCCGCCATACCTGCTCCATGAACACGATCAGCGATTCCCGGTTGTTCTCCCACTCCTCGGGCAGCTCGCTCTCGTGCGGGTACTTATCGCAGCCCACGTAGATGGACAGCTCGAAGCAGTTCGTGTGCAGGTAACTGAAGTCGTTCAGACCTGCCAAGCCAAGGGACATTCTCGCTGCTCTATGCTCCTGGTGGCAGGGGACCCAGCAGGGGTGTTCCCAAGCACTCGGAGGACGTCACTAAACCCAGAGGCATCGAGCACCTACCACTGACCAGCACCTGCAGGACCGCAGAAGTGAGGTCTGGAGAGAGTGGGCAGGGAGTGGGGGAAGGGCCCAGGGAAGGACACTGCCCGAGGCGTCACTGACAGAGGAAGGGCGGGAGTAGGTGCTTTTATGTATTTATTTTATTAAGGTGGTTTAACCCACTCTCAGTCATTAACACTGTGGGGCTTTTAAGTGTTGAATTAAATCTATCTCCACAGCCACACAGACCTCAGCTTCAGCCATGTCCTACTCTGAGCCATAAAATTGGCGTAATTCCATGCCATGTTTTACTGAGTGCCTTCTGTCATCCAGGGCCTGTCCTAGGTCCCCTACATCCCCCAGAGGGGTCACTGTATCCCCCCCCCCTCAAGTGCAACAGAGGTACGCAACAGGGCACATTTTTACACATAAGAAAGTTGAGGCCACAAATGATCAGAATCGGATCTAGAATGTGGGCCCAGGTCTGCCTGGTGACAGCCCTTGCTCGCATCTCCAGACCATGTGTCACTTCTTGTGGACTGCAGGGCAATCATGCCCACCCCACAAGCCCCAAGCAGACAACCCCCACATCCAACATGGCCACAGTATGACTAACCAGTGAGCCAGCGGCCGCCCGGGCAGGGAGACAGGCTCTGTACGAGGTTCCCGGCCTGCAGCTGCTAAGGGCCTCATCTGGCCTAAAACGGATTGGAGCCCACTCCCCGTAGTTCTAGAGGCTGGACGTGTGCAATCAAGGTGTTTGTATTCCCCCAAAGCCTCTGGGGGCTCCCTTCCTGCCTCTCTGCTCTTGGTGGCCCAGATGTTCTTCAATCTCTGCCTTGTCTCTACATGGTCTCCGCTGTCCCTTATAAGGATACTTCTCAGGGTTTAAGAGCCCATCTGGGTGACCCAGGATGACTGCATCTTGAGGCCTTTAGTGTAATCAACTTCAAAGACCATGGTCCCAATAAGGTGACATTCCCAAGTAGGGGGGCCACCGGTCAAGCCACCGCCTCACCTAATATTTGTGAAAAGCCACTCTCTACCAGATTCTGGGTTCCAATCACTCAAAAGCCAGCAGCAATGGGCTTTGGTCACCAATTGTGATAAAAGAAGGAAGGACAGGAGCGGTGGACGGCGTGGCTGTGTCAGGGAATGTGAGCCAGGGCCTGGCCTGGCTGCAGAAAGCTGGCCCCGTGCCCAGTCAGTTCACTCAGGCAAGTCCTCAGAGGACTGCAGAGGGCCTCGGGGCAGGGCAGTGTCCACTAGGGTTAGCATGGCTCTCCACCCGGGGCTGGACATCTCATGGCACACAGAGTGTCTGTGGCCACCCTCTCGGGCCTTGAGGAACTGATGAAGTGATAAGGAGACGTTTTGCAAATGCCTCTAAAGGTCGGGAAGCCTGAGCGGTAGGATGAGAAAGCAGAACTGGGGGAAGCTCGAGCCAGGCCGGCTTTGCTGCAGATGCCAGCCAGGGCCAGGCCCCGCGAGGACGGCTCCCACAGCCAGCTTCCTCCACCCGAGCACAAGGGACGAGGCGCTGCGGCACTGGGCAGCGCTTGTCAGGCCTCCAGTGCTGGCCGGGGCAGGGGACATCCTCTGGTGTTCTCAGACTAGACCAGCTTCCTGGGGGACACGGGGCCACACAGTCCTCAGAGCTCTGGGCACCTGCCTCCTTGGAGGACAAGGCACAGGACCAGAGGCCTGGGACAGGGAACCCAACGTCTGTCACTGTGGTGCTCGATGCGCACAGTGCCCACGGTGGCTTTGTGAAGTTGACTGAGCCTGGCTCTCAGCTGTCCCTCCCCCATTAACCAGGAAGAACTGGACAAAAAGTGAGAGTGAGAAATCACATTTCATTAACCTACAAAGGACAGGCCTGCAGACTGTCGCCCTTTTCGAGGGAGGATGATTAAAAAGGCCCAAGCCACCAAGGGCTCCGTCACCAGGTCCCGGGAATAATGGGAAATATAATTGAGAGAAAAACGCACCCCTGATCGCTGCATAGACCCTCCTTTACTCCGCCTGGGTCTGGGAGGTGGTTGCTCTCCTTTTATAAGTGAGATAACTGAGCCTTGGAGACTGATAGGGGTCTGCCCAGCAAGAAAGGGGTCAGGCACAGCTGACTCTGCGTGACGCTGCCGGTGACCCGACCCCAATCCCACTGCGACTGCACCCGCGGAGTCACAGCAGCCCCTGAACCGCTGCACTTGAAGGTTTCCCTAGGTAGGTCCCGGGGCTAAAACTGAGCGTGTGAAGAGTGACTTGCCCCTAGGGACTCTTGCTGATAGACGGGGATTTGCAGCTCTTAAACATTTCATATGAGGCAAAAATCATGGTGGAGACAAGAAGGAGCACCTCCACTTGGTGTACAATGGAGAAAGAGTCAGGGAGGGAGGCTCTCTGTGTTTTAAAATGGCCATGGGAACACATAGTTCTACTTTTTTCTTTCCCTATGGTGGAAATATATATGAAAATTATGTGAAGGCGAAATTTAAAGCAAAGTCAAGTCATATGAAAGCTCATAGGTACAGTGAACGGAGAATAAGAAGATAATCAAAAAAAGAGATTCACAGTGAATCTGCCCTGAGAGAAGAAGAGGGCAGGATGGAACTTGCCCTGAGGGTTTCTGAGAAGCCAGACCTTGAGCAGCCCACTCCTCCACCTCCTCAAGACACCCCTCAGGGGACATCCCCATCGCCACCACCATGACCACCATCATGTCAACTTTACTAATGGAAAAATACAGGGGTCCAGAGGGGTAAACTAACTTGCTCAGGGTCACACAGCCTCTCAGTGATAGAGGTGAATTTGAATCCAGGTCTTTCTGATGTAGAGTGTTATTCAAATCCATCATTGGCTTAACCAACCTTCACAAAATCAAGAAAATAAGCCACAAGAATTATGCTGGGGTCTTGTAATCCAACGCCAGGGACCTTAGGGAATATGCCATCCTTATCTCTCCTGGATTAGGAGCCAGAGTCAGGAAGCAAGGTGGACCATGTGGACCATGGGGTTCTCTGGGCTGCCAAGCAGTTCTCGAGGTTTCTGGCGGAAGCATCTCCAGGCCTGTTGGATTCTAGAAGGAACACCTCACGGTCCCCACTCTGCACACAGCTGCTTTGACCACGTGCAGTGGTGAGTCTGGAGGCCAGGCCTGCTGCCTGCAGTGGACAGCAGATACGGTCTCTACCATGCAGGGGTCTCTAGACACACCTGCAGCCCACTCACTTCACACCTGAGCATGGGATCAGCACCAAGCCCCTTCACGGGCTCTGGCACAGCAAACCCCAAACCAGAACAACTCTGGGTAAAAGCCCAGCTCTGTGCCAGTGTGCTCTGCTTCCTCATGGGGGGGGGGGCTTTCTTTGGGGTCCAACACCACCACTAAGTCCACTTTCGCTCGTCTGTGATCCTATAACAGTCTGCATAGCTCCGTGGCCAAGAGCAAGGTCAGACAGAACCCAACTTACCCCTTTCTTGCTGGGCAGACTCCCACGGGTCTCCAAGGCCCAGTTACCTCACTTATTATAGGAGAGTAAGCACCTCCCAGACCCAGGCGGGAGTAAAGGAGGGTCTATGCAGCGATCATTAGTAATGGCACTGAGGGTCGCCTGTGCCCTTCCTGTGGGGCCAGCTGTCTGTGAGTGCGTAGCCTCGTGATGCCCCCCAGGGCCATGAGACTTACTTCCGGCGACGGTGTGCCAGGAAGCCCCGTTGATGGTGCCGTCCTCCTTCTGGAAGTCCTCTGTGTGGCACACCCTCCTCCTGGCGTCCGTCATGAGGCGGTGGGTGGAGGCGTAGGAGTAGGCCAGCCAGCGGAACACGTGGTCGTCGGGCGTGGGCGTGTGCTCCTGGGTCTTCCACGCGGAGCGCACCATGTCGTAGGGGTAGGCCACCACCAGCTCGCCCCCCTGCAGGTTGCCACCCAGCACGAAGGGGATCTTTTCCATCCAGGCAATGACTGCTCTGGTCTCCGTGGCCACCTGTGAGCGTGGAAAACCGATGGGTACCATGAGACAGAGACTGCTTCACCCCGGCTCTCAGAACAGCCATCTCCTAGAATAACCTTAGAATTGCTAGAATTTCAAAATCTGTCCTGGGGAACCTGGACTTGTGAAAATAGTGGATTAAAAAAAAAAAAGGAGGGGGGAAGCCAGGGAAGTGTCTGATTTCCATGGTGGGAATACTCCAGTGAACACCATTGTGAGAAGCCCCGGCTGGGTTCAATCCACAGTACTGCAGCTACATTCCCAGCCCTTTTTATTCTTTATTTTGAGACGGAATCTTGCTAAGTGGCTGAGGCTGGCCTCGAACTTGTGATCCTCCTACCCCAGCCTCCAGGGTCACTGGCAGAGTGATGATTCACTCCAACACCATTGAATCAGTTCACAGGTAGCACACTCACCCATGGCTACCAATGGCACGAGAGACCAGCACTCTGAGTGTGGCCGAGCCCCAGCCCAGGGGTCTGCTGTCTCTCTGTGCAAAGGGCCAGAGAGTAAATATCTTAGGCTTTGTGGGCCTCACAATTTCTGTCACGATTACTCAGCTGTGCCCTGCGACAAAGAAGCAGCACAGACAAAAGGCCAATGTGCACCCACAAAAAGCCATTTACCTCAGCAGCCCTGGTGGCCTGGCCCCCCCAAGGCCCGCCCACCTACTCTGTCCAGGTTCAGTCCCATGCCAGCTGCCTGGAGGTGCCAGGGAAGCATGTGTGACATCACGGGACACAACTGGCTGCACCAGAGAGCAGAACATCACGATCCAGTGTTACAGACCACGGGATCCCAGGGAAAACCCTCAGCTTCAAGGAGACTCAAAAGACTTCAACCCATGAAACCCATGAAACCCACGGCTTTATGTGGATCTTGACTTGAGCAAGCTGGAGGATTAGGTGGGATGAGAGGGGCTCAGAGAGGACAGAGGAAGAGTGGAAAATGGGGAGGAAGAGAACTCACTGACCAGTGTAACAGAGGGAGTGTGAACACTGACCAGACATTTTATAATATTAAGACATTATTGATTTGACATAACAACGGTAATAGATTATGGTGCATTATTGTCTCATTATCATTTAGTTTATATAGTAATGGTAAATATGGCTTTGAAAAAGAGTCCCCATTTTTTACAGATAGCTGTTGAAAAATTGATGGGTGATTGACACAGTTTCTGGGACTCGCTTAAGTCAGTGGGGAGGAAAAGAATGGGGGTGAAGGTATGGACAAGTCATAACTGCCAAGTGACAAAGTCGGCCCCGACCCCTGAGGGGCTTCCCAACTTACTGGGATGGTGCCTGTTTGACTGCTCATAGCTCCTGCGGATTCCACCTGCCCCATCCCTGGATCCCACTCAGAGGGAACCGCCTCCTGAACTGAACCTCATTCTCTCTCTCTGTTTCATCCCATATGCAAATGTCCAAAATATGCGGTTTAGTTTCATTTGCTCTTGATCTAAAGAAGAGGAGGGTGTGACCACGCCTGGGACGGCTGCCTTGTACATCTTTTCCACTCAACTGATGTTTCTAACGCTCAGCCCCGACGTCGACTCAAACCATCATTCGGTCTTTGTCACTTCAGCACTAAGATCTCAATTTATTCATGCTTAAGAGGACGGCATGAAGTAACCTCCAATCTTTGGCTGTAATGGACAGTGTGCTTTGACCTTTCTGGCGCTGTCACCTGGTACCCACCTGCTGAAATTTCTCCTCCCTGTATCACAGCATTGGAATTGCACGTAACATCACAGGATGTGGAAATGTCCCAGTTTCACAAGGTAATCAAGCTGGTCCCCAAAGTCGCAACTCTCACCACCAAGGTATGACACCCACTGGGCCCATCCTGTCTGACATCTGGGTGTTGCTGGGCCTCTTATTTTGCTGCTCATCCACACTTCCAGTGAGACCAGCCCTACATCTCCTCCTCTGTGAACCGCCTTCTGTGTCTTTTCTACGGGGCTGCTTACATTTTTCTTGAAACTCTTTATACATATTTTGAAAATTCTACTTCTTTTCAGCTACATAATTTGCAAATAACATCTTCCAGTTTGCAGCTTATCATTATAGTTTATTAAATCTTTTGATGAGTAGATTTTCTTATTTTGAGGTAGTTGAATTTATTAATCTTTTATGATTAAGCCTGTGTGCATCTTGCCTAAAATAGGCTTTCTCACCCGGAAAGCTAATCATGTATATCCAGAGGTTTACTGAAGATTTTACTGTGAATTATTTTCAAGCTTTATCAACTGCTCCTTTCTGCAGACAAATTACTTCATATTTGTGTTTTTTTAATCATTTCATTAACTTGAGTTTCTTGTTATCTTTTTGATAACTTCTCAAATTAATTTTTGGCCTTTCTTCTTTTGCAATAAATTCATTTAAAGATACACGTTTCTCTAAAGCACTATTTTGGGCTGCACTCCACAAATTCTGATATATAATGTTTTTGTTACCATTTGCTTAATATTTTTTGAGTTGCCAGTATGATTGTTTTCCTCTGGCCTATTACTTAGAAGATTTTAAAACTTTTTCTAAATACATACTAATTTTTTCGTTCATCTTATCATCATCTTCCAGTTCAGACAGAAGGTGATGAGGTCATGTTTGCCTGAGTTCTATTCTCTGAAATTCCATCATAGCTCCATTCACCCTCAATTTTTGAAAATATTCCAGGATTAATGAGAATATTCTCTAATTGTTGGTTGTAGAATTCATATGGGTTCCTTACATAAAGCCTATTGGTCTTGTTAATTAAATCTTACTTTTGCTGATTTCTCACCTCTAACCTGTCCATAATTTAGAGAGGGATTGGTGATGTGTAATTCTCCTGTACTTCTGGAGAATGAGAAGCTTAGAAAACTGAATTCCAGGCTTAAAGCAAAGTCTGAACTCTGGGGAGCTGAGCCTGGCTGTGCTGGAGTAATAGGACGTCTCCGTTCTTTGATCTCATACGTCAAAGAATGTTTTCGGGGGGACCAGAACTGGCAACCAATTCCAATTTTGATCCAAGTGCTCCCAAAATATAGCATCACTTGAATTCTTAAGTTTCCCAGGTATCATTGGGATGTTATGGACCAACTGGGTTGGACTCAAAACCAGGAGAAAGATTCAGAAGACTCAGAGGCCAATCCCAACCCTGCATCAATGCCTGTGGGCATCCCCACCAACCACAGTGTACCACCATGGTCTGTCCCCATCAGTCAACTTCTGGGGACCTGCTCGGCCCTGGGCTGTGGGCCACTGAAGGAGACCACATGCTGACCCTCCACCAGTAAGAGGCCCAGCGTGCTGTGCTGCATGGGCAGGGGCTCGAGGCAGCATCCCCCTGGATTAACCCGCAGCATGCTACCTAGACTACAGCTTCCCAAAGCAGCGGATGCCCTGTGCAGAGAAACTGCCCAGTGAGATTTCAGCCCAAGTCTGCAGGGATTCTAGGAAGGCCTCCTACAGGACACCGAGCTGCCTGAGAAGGGGACCTTAAAAAAACACAAACAAAAGCAAACACAGGAAAAAACCTTTCTCTCCTCTTCCTTCACAGTCATGACAGCCAGAGCACCGGCTGCCACCCTGGATTATGACCTTAAGGGTGAAAGACACATGTCTCCATGGTAGAGGCAGAAAGACAGATGAATGCTGGGTTCCTGACCATGGGGTTCAACTACAAGGTCGAACTAACACTAACCTAGGTTCCAATCAAGGCAGACCTGGTGAAGGACGGATGAGATCAAAGAATAAGGGAAAGGAAGGGAGTTACCGCGGGCAGCGAGGGCACCCCAACAACGCACGGTGCTTTCATGAGAACATATTTGAAACAGGAACGAAGGCATTTGGTGAAAACATTTCCTACAAATTTCATTTTTGTTTCCAAAGATGTGACACATGCAATGAATCCACAGGGACTTATTCAAATAAAATCAGATGCATCAAGCAATCAGTGAGGGCTGTGGGTAATGTCATGGAAGATTGACAGGGAGGACAAGGATGACAGCAACCAACAGGTACAGTTCAGACACGTGTGCTTTGGTCTTTGCAACACTGTGTGGTTGTCAAGAAATGTAATTCAGTGATTTCCAAGAAGAACCCTCCAAGTACCCCTTCAGAGGGGGCTCCTTCCCTTCCCACTTCCCTGCTTTTGGAGAAAGCAAAAGCACATGGCTTTGCCCTGCTCCTAAGTGCCAGGCCTCGGCCTTAGCAGGTGTCCTCTGGCTGCCCGCTGCTCGGCAGACCGGGACACTTTTACTCACTGTGGCATTTTCAGACAGAAACCACTCAGGGATGGCAATGTGGTGATTGGGAACTTTCCTGGGGACGTTCTGCCGGTCCTCTGCCTCCCACAGCAGCGTGTTCAAATCAGGAAAGTTGTGGTTGATGTCAATCCCGTCGTGGGTCCAGCATCCCAGGGACCAGCCTCCCAGCTCCGAGCCCTGAGAGAAGATTCAGAATGTAAGGAACCCGCAGATGTAGGGAAACCAACCCCTGCCCTAGGAGATGCACATGTCCACCTCCTCCCGTGTATCTCGGAGCCTCTGACACCCTCAGACCTGAAGACGGCATCCAGGAGAGTACTGAAGACCTGCTGCTGGAATTTGATGGGTGACGATGGGTAATACAGCAAGGTCACTCCACAGAGGGCACCCAGAGAACCACCCTGCCACCTGGCACTACTCAAGAGGATGAGACCCCTCCTCCCACCTCTTCCTCCTCTCTCCTGCACAGCTCGGTGGGACCTCTGAGTGACCATGAACCTAGGACTCCACCCCTGCAGGGCGACACGAGGCTGGCACAGCCTAGAGTGCTTGTTCTGCCGCCTGCCCCGGGTTCTGGCTCTGCAGATCCCCAGTGAACAGAACCAAAGCTCTGTAACCTAAAGCTTGCGTTGGATAGGTGCCACTGTTTATACAGGGGTCCATTTTGTCCCCAGATACTGTGGTAAATCATCATGGACCCACAACACAACACAGTTCTAAGTACCGTCAGCACATATTTACATCACAGGCTTGTTTTACATCTACCGATGACCTACGGAAATTCTGCATCAGACTTTGAACAGGAATCATAAATAACATCTCAAATAATAAAAGCAGCTCTCCTTACAGGGCTGTGGAGAGGGTAAAGGTGCTGCGCGTGGCTGGCACCTGGTTTCAGGGTGCAGTCAACACAGGGCGGAAGTCTGCTGTCATTTCATCCTATATATGTTATTATTCATGTACTCTCTGTCCATTTTGTGGGCATGTCCCTCTTTCAGGGTCGCCATGGTTTGCATCCCCCCTAAACCTCGTGGCTTCCTGGCCACAGCAGGGAGGCACCAAGAAGAAGCCTCCTGAGGGGCCTCCCGTGGCCTGGTGGCCGAGCACACCCTGGGCTGGGCCTCACTTTACCCCTTCGTAGGCCTTCTCGTAGCCGTCGGGGTTGAGGGAGGGGACGATGTGGATCCGGGTCTCCTCCACCAGGCGGACGATGCGCGCGTTCTGGGCCAGGTACTCCTGGCACAGGAACTGCAGCAGCAGCAGCAGCAGCTCGCGGCCCAGCACCTCGTTGCCGTGGGCGCCCGCGATGTAGTGGAACTCGGGCTCACCTTCACAGAGAGAGAGGCACAGGCTGGGCGGACGTGCGCATGGCCAAGGGCGCCTGTGTGTCCCCGCCTCTGAACGATATAAACTTAACAACGCAGCCCAACCTGTTCTTTCCAATAAGCCTCCCAAATTATACTGGGATAACTTTTAAATTCCAATATAGTCAGGTATGTAGGCAAAGACAGAAAAACCCTGGGCGGCACAAGCCACAGGCAGTCCTGCTCATTCTTAGGAGGTTTAAGGGTTACAAGTCACAGCAACCATATTCTCCTTTTCCATGTCTTACAAAGACACAAAGATGAAAGGACACAAGCAGAAAAGAGTTCCACAGGGCAGGTTAACAGCAGTATAGTTGGCAAAGGGGCTGAGCATTTTCTCTTTCAAAGCTCAGCTTCTGAAATATGAGGGGTGCTATGGTTTAATGTGTGCCTCTCCAAAATTCACATGTTGGAACTAAGACCCATGTGATCGTATCCAGAGGTGGGGCTGCAGCTGATTAGGAGCTAGTACCCTTTAAAAGGGCCTGAGGGAACCAGCAAGGCCCTCTTCCCCTTCAAGCTTCTGCCTGGGGAGGACACAGCAAGAGGGAGCCTTGAGAGAAATGGGCCTCAGCAGACACTGAACAGGCCGGCCCCTGGTTTGGACGCCCAGCTTCCAGAACTGTGGTAAACGGATTTCTGTTGCTTGTATGTGATCCAGTCTCTGGGATTTTGTGACAGCAGATGAACAGATCAGACATGGGGCCATCTGTGCTGGGCAGAGCTGACAATTCTCTGTCCCTTATTGTCCTCACCGCCGCTGAGGACCATGTGATTGACCAGCAGAGCTGGCATCTGCCCTTCAAAAGAAGCTCCTGGGATTCAGCCGAATGCGAGGGTTGAGTGAATCTGACAATCTCTGCACCTAAATGGCAGTGGATTTCTAAGCAGCTGGCAGATTTACCAAAAAGGAATCCAGAGAAGCCCACCCTACCTGCAGGGGCTCAGGATGGGGAGCAAGTGAATGGGAAGTGGCTGAATGCAGGAATGGGTAAAGATAGGACTGACATGAAAAACTAAAAATAAAAAAGAGGGAGCCAGCCAGGCATGGTGGTGCACACCTGTAATCCCAGCGGCTTGGGAGGCGAGGTAGGAGGATTGAGAGTTCAAAACCAGCCCCAGCAAAAGCGAGGTGCTAAGCAACTCAGTGAGACCCTGTCTCTAAATAATATATAAAAATTGGGCTGGGGATATAGCTCAGTGGTCAAGTACCCCTGAGTTCAATCCCCAGTCCCCTCTCAAAAAAAAAAAAAAAAAAGAGTGAAGCCCTGTAGCTTAAGCCGTCAGTGAGCAGCGTTTCCTCCTGGGAGAGGAGTCCAGCCACTTTCTTCCTTGGCTGTTGTGAATGGCCTTGGAGGGGACACAGATCAGGTGTGGGCTCTATGGAGAGAAGGGAGGTGTGTCCAGCTTAAATAACCTGCGGCCTGCGTCACAGGGCGAGAGGCTCTTAGTCTCCCATCTGTGTGCCCTGCAGAGTCCACCCTATGAGACAGCTGATGATGGCCAGCGCAGGGATAGAACGTGATGCCTGAGGAGGCACCGTGGATAAGGCGAATCACCGCCACCCCAGGGGGCCCTCACCGACTTCGTGTTCGCCGGGGCGGTCGGAGATCTCCACGGCGTACAGCTTCAGGCCCTGGTGGCTTTTGCCAATGTTGTAGATCCTGGTGATATTGGGGCACATTTCGTTCACGACCTTCATCAACTGAAAGACAAAGTCCATGAACCATTTCAAGTAATGATGGGGCAGACGTCTCAGGAGGACAGCTGCTCCTGTTCCCCACAGGGCTGTCCCCACAATCATCCCCCCAAGGCTCTCAGCACCCACCTTTTGTGCCAGCCTGCCCTGGAGTTATCTCTAAGGAGGCGCTCCTGGCCATGGCCCACCGCGGCTCTGGACGCTGAGCGCCCCTGGCTGTGGTACCTCCTCCTGCCGTGGTCTGAATGTTTGTGTCCCCCAAATGCATGTGCTAAGACCCAGTCCCCAAAGCCACAGTGTCCAGAGGTACAGCTGGCGGGGCGACTAGGTCCCAGGGCAGAGGCCTGGGGAACAGGAGTGGGGACTGCGTAACTGGGGGAGCTCGCTTGCTCCTCCTGCCACGTAGGCACGCGGGGACAGCGTGCCTGTGAGCTGGAGGGCGAAGCCTCGCAGACACAGCTCTGCCACTGGCTTCCTCCAGAGCCGCAGCCTCCAGAATGCAAGCAACAGCCTGTGGCCAGCAGCTCGTTCATGGTGCTTTTGTCATGGTGGTCCTATGAGCAAAGAGGTCTCCCTGGCTGTGGCGGTCACCTCCCTCCAATAAGGCTGTCACCTCCTCGACTGTGGCTGTCACCTCCCTGGTTGTGGCTGTCACCTCCTTAGTTGTGGCTGTCACCTCCCTGGTTGTGGCTGTCACCTTCCATGTTGTGGCTGTCACCTCCCTGGTTGTAGCTGTCACCTCCCTGGTTGTGGCTGTCACCTCCTTAGTTGTGGCTGACACCTCCTAGGTTGTGGCTGTCACCTCCTTAATTTTTGTGGTTGTCATCTCCCTGGTTGTGGCTGTCACCTCCCTGGTTGTGGCTGTCACCTCCCTGACTATTCATCACATTCGCCATCACCTCCTTGATTGGGTCATTATTTTTCACTCTGATTTCCTGCTTTCTTAATAAATATCCGTGGACATGGATGGTCCACCTGAGTGTCTCTTGAATACAATTTCTCATGACCTAGGCACGCTGTGCTAGGATGGGGGACACTCCCCGCTCCGCGCTCCTGAGCTGCTGTGCCGACACAGAGGGGCTGAGAGCACCACTCCTGTGAGTGCTGAGTGAGGACAGCACGTGTGGCGTGGTAACCGGTGTCACAGGGGAAGGGTGCAACGCAGGCGGCAGCCAGAAGTGAAATCCGTCTATGCTTTCTGGATCTTGCCGTTGGAGTCGGCTGGTCAGACTGACAGCTGTGGTCTGCGAGGACGACGCAAGTACCAAAGGAGTCACCAGGCTCCGCAGCCACGCAGAGCGAGCTGCCCTTGTGGGGGAGGACCAGAGACACCTCTCCCTGGAGGCTGCCTTGCCTGGACCACTCAACGAGGCCCTGCGAGTCTGCTCTGGGGCGGCTTGGACTTGCCAGCTTGGTTCAACTCATTTAGCCACCCCAAGTGCAAGACGCCCCGATTCAAGGGACACTGTCCCTTCACTGCATGTTTATTGAGAAGCCTGCCCCTTACCAGGCCCCGTGCTCACTGTGGAGGCTTCACTCATCATGGGACAGCTGCACCACCCTCTGTTAATGACAGGAAGGGTGCTCGGGGGCTTCCAGGGCAGGGAGAAGACAGCCCAGCCAGGTGGTTGGCAGGCAGCCATTAGGAAGGGCTCCACCTTTCTGAAAGATGAGCTGGACTGCTCAGCAAGGGAAAGGCACAGTCCCCGAGGGACAGCAGGGGCCTGCAGGGCCTGGAACCATCTTTCAAAGGTTCCTGGTCAGCAGAATGATCCACTGAGGGTCCTTGTAAATTGTAAATAGGCTGCTGCAACTTTTATAGTGGGTGAAAATCTGTTCAAACTGGAAAACTGACATTACACAGAGCCTATGATACAGGACAGGTGTCATGCTGTGGTCGTTGTCCCCTGCATAACACGGTATTCTGCCATCACAGGGCAGAGCAGGTTAAGGAGCATTCCTGAGGGGCCGAAGGATTTATCATCACGACCTTGGCTGCCGGCACACCTGCGAGGGGTGACAGGAGCTCCTCTGGTTAGGAATTCAGGGTCTGATTCTCTCATTGATCCTGGTGTGCTTCACTCTGCAGTGACTCACTTTGTGTCACAATATTCAGTTGAGAGAAAGCCGACTGCTAAAGACCCATGTTTGCAAGACAGCTGAGGCAGACACCTGCCACAAGGGAGGTGCATGAACATCACAGGGGCCACACACAGGTGGCACCAAAAATGGCTACAAGTAAGAGCACCCACATCCCTGCCAACGTAAAGGAGACAGCAAAAATGTGTCATCTCACCATCAAGACCTCCAGGTGACGTAGATAAGGCAGAGAGACTGCCCCCGTTCTAAAGATAGGCAGACTGAAACTCGGAGACACACTGCGTTTCCTGCCCTGAGTCGCTACTGGGTGATATTCGGAAACCTAAGATCCAATGAGATGGTCTATAGAGATGGGCCTTTAGTGGGTGTCCTAATGAATGAAATTAATATCCTTTTAAAAGGTCTGTAGGGAACTAGCGAGGCCCTTTCAGTCCTCCATCTCCCACCACAGGAGTAGAGCAACAAGGTGCCATCTTGGAAGCGGACAGCAGCACTGACCAGACACCAGATGTGCTGATGCCTTGACCCTGAACTCCAGAACATGAGAAATAAACTTCTGTTGTTTGTAAATTATCCATTCTCTGGTATTTTGTTACCATAAGTATGAACAGACCGAGACATGTAAGAAAATGTAAGACTGAGACAGGTAAGAAAGTTTGAGAAGGATTTATCTGTAGGTTTGGGGTCACACATTGATACAACAGTGTTTGTCCAGTGAATGAAAATGTTTAACGAATAAATACAAGAAGGCAGAGGAGAAAAAGTTCTCTTCCATGGTCTTTCTTCATTCACCTGGGAAACAGACTGCGCCTGGTCAATGGGAAAGGGATTCCACAGGGAGGAAAGAGGGAGAGTATCACTGAGAAGGGGACCTCGTGGCTCAGGACTTTGGTGTGTCTGGACCCACAGGCCGCTGCCCTGCCCTGACTGCCCCCACCCTGACCTCCCCCAGGCCAGGCTCAGCACGGAGAGCGTGGGCACACTCAGTGACTGTCCTTTCAGCCTGACGCCCCTGGCCATCAGCTGCCCTGCAACTCATGTCCCGTCCCTTTACCTCCGTCTGCCTGCACCTCACTCTCCACAGATCAGCCAGGAACCAGGGCTTCCTGAGCCTGGGGCCCCGGCCACACCGTGCCCCCAAACAGAGTCAAGGTAAACCTAGTCCTCAAACTCACTCTCTCCTTCCTGGGAAAGCACCACTCTCCTGCAGGACAAGGCCAGAGTCCTCTCTCTCCCCAACTAGCCAGAGGGCCTCAGGGATGCCTCCCTCCATCTTTCTCCAGGCCCTGGAGGCCCCTGTCCTGGGGACCCAATGGCTCTTATTCACCTTCTCTCCACACGGAGAAGAGGCCCAGCCTTGCTCAGCGAGGCACTTCAGGACCTGGCTCATTCCCAGCCCACTGCCCGCTGTGGCGGACACTCCCTGAACGCCCCACCTCCACGCGGCGGTTCCTGCTGCCCTTGCTGCTGGCCATGCCCTCCTCTGTTCCCGCCTGCCGAAGCCCTCACCGTCTCCAACGAGGGGGACGGACAACGTGTCTGTGAAGGAACAGCAGCTAAGTGATTAGCAAATTGTGACCCGCTCTAAGGCCTTCCACTTCTCCTGGCCCGGCTCTCCCACTCTGCCCCGACCTTCTCCCCTGTTTCTCAGTTCCCCCTCCCACCCCTGCACCTCCCCGGACAGAGCCTCCCAAGTTGGTGCTCAGGAGAGTCTGAGCCTGGGAGGGCCACACACCTGGCCTCTCCCTCTCATAAGGTGTAGGATTTTCACTTTCTCTTCTTGCTTTCCACTGCTGTTTCTCTTTTCTTTTTTTCTCATCACAAATGTCTCTTTCAATAGTAGGATAAACTAACCATTGTCCCCAAGGTAGAGAGATTTCTACAGTAGCCAGTCGATGACACGAGGGAATTGCTAAGCTGCTGGCTTCTCCGCATCTCCAGAGTCGGGAATCCAAGTGGCAAGTCACACTCGAGAACTTGCCATACAATGGAGAAATGCTCCCTGGACAGTCTCCAGTTGAGCACTACCAGGCAGGGGCACCCTTGAGGACTCAGTGTCCCTGAGGCAGCTGACTGATGATTCCATGTCCTTGTAGTGGCTTTGACACCGCCCCCAAGTGACAGTGACTTGCGTGATGAAGGCTGCTCCACCAGCTCTCCTTGAGAGAGGAACCCCGTTGTCCACGTGCAACGGCTACTGACGACACCAGCACCCACACACCTCGGTGCAGCCTGCTGCCTTTAAGTGCAGATTTATGGCTCAGATTTACGGCTCTTGACGTGCATTGCACCAACTAAATTGATATTTGCTCTCTTCTGGACTCAGTGGGATGTCTGAGATGTCCAGAAAGCAGTGCTGGGTCAATCCACGGTGCCCCTATGATAGAACTAGGGGCAGAGCCACAGACACCCCAAGAATGCATAGCCTCAGGCATGAGTCAAGGACCTCAAGTCCAAGGACATTATCTTGGTTTCTGAAGAGCAAGAGGCTCAGCACTGCCACCTCCCGAGTCAGTGCTGACAGGTGTCTGGAAGCTGCCTGTCAATTAAATGACACTGGGCTGCCGGGCATGTTCACTTCATGGACTGGGCTCAGCCTAGAGGCTCCGAGCTCAGACACATCTTCCATGTTTGTCCTGCATCTGCTCCTTCCCTCTGCTCCTCCAGCCCTCCTTTGAGCCTCAGTAATTTGCCCGAGTGAATCCTTCTCTGAAAATACATTCTCACAAACATTCCTGCTTGTTCTGACTCTTCAGACTGATGCTTTGATCTCTAGGGACTTCTTGTCTGCCCACACCCCCTGTGCATTTCCAGCACATGTGGGGGACAGACATGGAACAGGATGTCAGGGGCAATGCGCTCCACCCAGGGGCTACCCCTTACCTGTTCTGATTAGTGGTGGCCCTCCCCCGCTCCTCAGCCAGCAGGCACAGGCTGCCACTGCTCAGACTACAGGGCCTCGCTGATTAAACCTGGGGAATCTCCTCTGATGGTCTTTTCCTGCCAACTGCACCCCCCACTATAAAGGTGTCAAGCAGAAGCTCTGAGACCTGGCTACGCAGCAGAAGCCCAAGGTCAGCTTTTAAAAACTTGAGTCCCCAGGTCCTTCTCCTAAGGGTTCTGCTTTACTTGTTCTGAAGCGAGTTCAGGAAAGTGTATTTTTACAAATTTCCCCAGGTGACTATAACAGGCATCTACGATGGAGACTGAGAATCTATGTAACACAGGGAAATGCTGTGCAGTGACTTGGTGACTTGGTTTCCCCATCTGTAAGAAAGGATGACCACAGTGCTACCCTCCTGGGGCTTTAGAGGACTGAACGCAGTGACATGGGCTCCAGCAGAGTCCTGCCAACAGCAGAGTCCCCATGTGCTTCCTCTTCTTCGACTCTGCACATGCCTGACTTCCTCCGTCCCTGACTTGGCTCTCACATAGGAACTAGAGTATTAAATGAGAAGAGTCTGGATTTCAGGCCCATTTCAACCCTGTGCAGTGGGAGAACCTTCCTGGTCACTGAATCCCAGAAAGACCCCTCAGTCTTGAAGCCGTGAGCATTCAATGTGTCTTCCACAGCCAAAGGGACCATTCAGGTTCCTGTCCCTTGAATGTGAACCCTATATACGAAGTGCTTAGGGCATTATCCCTGCAGCTCTTGGACAAACTCCTGGCCTGAGGCTACAAGCTCTGTTTTTTTGTTTTGTTCTGTGTTTATTTTATGAGGTGCTGGTGTGGAACCCAGGGCCTCGTGCACGCTAGAGGAGAGCTCTACCACGGAGCCATGGCCCCACTCCCTGTGTCCTGGGTCTTACCTGGCGCATTTCCTTATAGTTGTGGTGCTTAAAATCCAGGTCGTCCGTGGTGGTCATTTCATTCCGTCGGTGGTAATAGTTATTAGGATCTGGGGACAGAGAGATGACCTTGAATTCATTCACACCATTCTGTGACTTGTGGTAACCCTGTCAGGGTCTGACTCATGCAAGCACCGTGGGGATGGCAAAGCCTTCCCAGCCCAGTCCAACCTCGAGCTCCTAACATTGGCTCAGAGGCAGAGAACCGAGACACAGGGAGCAAGACAGGGGTTGGAATCACCCAGTGGCTAAGGGTGCAGAGCCATGGTGCCTGGGTCCAAATCTTTTCCATTTATGTGCTATATGATCTTGAGCAAGTCACTGGTCAGTCTTTGCCTTCGTTTTTCACCCATAAACAGGGAATAGAGTGGTTCCGGCCTCACGGATCTACTGTTAGTGGTAGAGGGGACATCCTATGTGCCTAGCAAACAGCCACTCTAAAGACATAGATGCAACATGAAAGCTGCGGACATATGCAGAGACTTTGGGAAGTGTGGGGACACATTCCTTTTGTTCTTCCTAACAGAAGCCCCACATTTGGAAATCCCCTCTTCCCACCTCTAGAAAACTCAGGGCCCCAGCTCCAGGCCATCAAAGCATGCCTCCCCCCCACCGGCCATTCTAACTGCTCCAGCACTTGGGCACAGAGAAGGACGGGGAAAGTGTGCAGAAGCACATCGCCTGCTTGCCACAGTGGGCATCTGACTACAAGAGGAACTAGCCCCAGGAGGACCTCAGGGATATGGACAACCAAGAGCAAAAGACAGAGAAGCCCAACTACATCAGGCCCTGCAGCCCGACCCTCCCTGGACTTGCACTCACAAGACACAGAGTGACCATAATGCTGAAGTCCGTGAGTTCCCTTCACGGGAGCAGAAGTCCCTTGGAAGGTGTAATCAGACCATATTAACCTCGGTGACCCTGAGGACTAGGGCTTGGGCTCTGGGGAGGACATGCCTGCTCTTCGCTTGATTCCCTTCAGAAGTATAAGTTGATTTTTACCCTTTAATTTCTTAAGCTTGTATTCTGCATATAATTATAAAAACCAAAGAACACACAGAAAGAAGGGGACATGGAGGAGGAAGATCAAGGAGGACAGCAGGAAGGGACATCAGTTGGTGCAGAGGTCCTTCTCCTCATCTGATGATGACTGGAAAGGAGGGTCGCAGGCCCCAGCCAGCCTGGTAGCATCTCCACCAGCACCAGCTCCCGACAGGAAGAACATGGGAGCTTTGGAAGCTGACCCACAACCCTAGGAGCATGTGAGCAGCTGGAGAGCCACAGCAGCCTTGGCTTGATGCAGGAGGCTCCAAGGTCATTCTGGAAGCAGAGCCAAGGTAGGTGGCAGAAGGACGGGCACTTGCTCCCTAGGGTGGCAGGCTGGGCCCTATCTCTGATCCGAATGTGCAGCACTGGCTCTTTGTCAGAACCAACCTGACAGAACCTTCTGACTCAGCAGGTTTAGAACCACACTTTAACAGAACGCCAGCTGACCCTGCAGGCCAGAAGGCTGAGAGCCGCCCAGTGTGTAGCAGCGGGGAGGAGGCATCAGCGACCTTCCACCCAGCCGGTCAGCTGAGCCAGCCCTGTGCCCTTGAAGATGGCTTCACCCTTCAGAACTGAGGTTGCCTGCCACAAGGTAAGAATCACAGATGGACCCAAACACTGAAAATAGAATTTTAAATCTTCACAAAAGGTTTTCCAGGATATGATCAGATACGAGTAACCAAGGCGGAAAGGGAGTGTCTCCGGAGGCAGGCGGGCATGCTGGCCAGCAAGAACAGAGAGGCTCAGCCAGAGGCCCACTCATTTCTCCAACACTTTCTTTTGGAGAGTGGGCTGACCACACCTCTGGCAAGCTTCCTTCCCTTTGAATTCCAAACCTGCAGATTTCAAAGCAAATGAGAAGCATATTTCTTTGCATTCATTTACACCAAACCTACCCAGTCATCTACAGTGAACCTAACCAGAGCTGTGTGCTGAGAGCTATTCCACGCCCCGCCCCAGTCTCTGGGGCCTCTTTCCAAAGGACTTGAAAGCCCCCTTTGTTTTCCAACACAAGTTCTGCCTTCAAGGTTGTGAAAAGGAGTGAAGAAAAACTGAGAGCCTCCAGGACAAAAGAACTCTGTGTCTGGGATATTCTTCCTTCCTTAAGACGAATCAGTGTGCTGAAAGGTTCAGGTACAAGTTCCAGAACTGTCTCAAAGCCACGGCGAGTTTGCACAACTTTCAGTCTCCCTATCCTGAAAAAAACTTCTTCTTTCCTGTCCATTTATTCTGACTGGCCAAGGTTTTAATTGAGGCTCTACTAGGAGCCACGCACTGAAGTAATGAGTGCACACAGTGCAATTGGCATCGGAGTCCACCCCCAACTTCCTCTGTGGACAAAAGAATTCCTTTCCCTTGTGAGTTCCGAGGGAGCTGCCCTGCCATGTGACTCAGGCCAGCCAGTTAACACACTTGTTCTGGCCACAGTCACTGGGTCCAGTCCAGGATCTACACGGGGCCACCAGAAGACTCTTAGCCCAGAGCTGTGCAGTCTCTCCCACTGGAATCTCTCTGAAGAGAGGATGACTTTGGGTCATCAGTGGCCACCTGCCTGTCTGCAAGAGACAAAGTGAGCCCTGACTTAGAAGGCCCTGAGACAGTAGACCTACCCCAACCTGAAGCCAAAGTCAGATCCACTCCTAAGATTTGACATCAGCCCACTTTTTTCTCTTAAGCTAGTTGGAACAGCGTTGCTCCCATCTGAAGCCCCAGCTGCCTCAGTCTACAAGCCCGACTGTCTCAGACGGAGCTTTGGCTCCTGTCTCCTTCCATGGGGCACATCCCATATGCTGAAAAACAGCTGATTCCTCAGAGACACCCTAGTTACAGGGACAAACTCCAGACGTTGGTACCTAAAGCTGTCTTCCCAACCGACTCCCCTTACTGAACTCCCCAAATCCTCTGTTCCACTGATTCTGCTGAGATGTGGTCTAACCAGAGAGAGGCCACCATGTGCTGGTTTGCTTGGGGCTCTCCTGGTTGATAAATTGAAAACTCCCTGTTTCCCAGACAATTGGGATGGGTGGTCACCCCGTCTAACCCAACAACTCTAGCAAGCAGATCTCCCTTTACGAGGCAGTATACTCATGCAGCTTAAAGGCTTAACTCTCACAGCAGATGCACGTTTTCCTATTAAATAATTAACTGTTAATTCCTTGGCCCATTGTTCACTACCTCAATGACCACAGTAAATGAGAGCAATCTTGTGATCTCATCTTCAGTTGGATCTGGCCTGTGTCTGGCTGACACCCTGTGCTTGATGGAGACATGGCTTCCGTCTTGGAGCGAAAGGCCTTCCCTCGCTTGGTGCCATTGTTACGGAACACTGCTATATGCCCTGTGCTTCACACGATATGGGCAGCACTATCCAGCTACAGAACATTTCTCATCTTGCAGACCTGAAACTCTAAACCCATGCAACTACAGCTCCCCATTTTCTTTTACTTCTGAGCTTTAAAAATCCTATTAATAGTCCATGGTCTATGGTAATGCACTTTCCAGCTCAAAGATTTCTGGAAATATTCACCAAGTCTTAAAAAGCAACCCGCACCCTCCAAGTCTGCCTCCACCAGAGGCCTCACAGGAAGAGGAGAAGGGAGGGCATGGTTGGAATGCAGAGATGCAAAATGAAGGTAAGTACATTTTTCATAAAAAAGAATTCCAGGAAGCATGGAACTGGTGGCTGCATTTAGACCTCAAGGTCACCATGGGTTTGGGGAGCTGCATTGTCTGCACAACTCTGGCTTCAATCTCATTAACTTTCATGAAGGTATCTTCTCCGCACAGCGATGATGAGAGGCTCATTTTGGACCTCTGTGCTGCCCTGGTCCTTGGACCTGACTACCACCAGGCGGCATGTGTGAACACTAGTGCATCTCTGGACAGAGTGCTAAGTAACTTCTAGAAGAAAAATGGCCCTAAATATTTAGGGGGTGGACAGCAGAACCCTGCTGAGGCCATACTTGACAGCCACCCAGATTTCACAACACAACTGTCTCTGCAAGTGATTCAACAGCTCCCAGGACCTATCTTCAAACACACCCCAAGAATAACTTCACAGGGAAATATTTATTTCGTGAGACTCGCACAGGCTGCCCTCTGCCCTCTGCTAACAACAGATGAATTCCTGCCTGCAGAGAAGAACCATGACCCTTCTCTTTAAAGCAAACAGACTGAGAGTGTGCTGAACAAGAGTCCCAGGTTCATGTAAAGAGGGCCAGAGCCCATGACTTCCCCTCTGCAGATACCTACTGACTTCGGGACCTTAGGACACAGTGAGCCTGGCAGGCCCCAGATGGCAGCAGGCTGGACCTGGACAGCAGTGCCCAGTTCCAACACAACCGGCCACAAAAGGAGGCTTCAATCTCAAACCAGGCAGCCTCTCCCCATGTCATCCTTGACAATGGGCGCTTCCTTTGTCCCAGCAACTCCACTCTCCCCAAGGCAATCCTGGGAATTAACCGTGGACATGCACACGTGGAATAGTGACGTGGAATGGTGACGGAGGAACAGGGATGCCCACTGCGGGTGTTCACAGAATCAAGATGCTGGAAACAACTCAACTTCCAACTCTCCAAGGCAGATTAAAAACACAGGATCTCTCCATGGATTAGGAGAGAAAGCATCAGTAAGACGGTGGGTCTCTGCCAGTTTTAATGACATTAAAAAAAAGTAGGTGTGAACAATTATAAAACAAAATATCTGACATGGGGAAAATTAAGTAGGTACCTAGATTCAACTCGGTCTCTAAAAATCCATGGTTGCCAAAGCGAGTTCATAGAAACTATGGGATTGAGAGGAAAAGAGTACAATGACATAAACACACTTGAAAACACAGTAAAAGTGAGTTCATGGTTTTGGTGGGGTCATGACAGACCCAGCCTCAGAGCTGGAGGTGCCAGGCCCCCAGAGCACTCGGAGGAACTGGGGGTCCAGAGAGAGCTGGGGTCAGCTCACACCTGCAAGATCAAGTGCAGGGAGGCTCCCTGGAGGAGCAGCCTGGGAGAGATGAGTCATGGCTCGCTCCTGGTCCTCCTGACTCAGGGTGCCCAGGAATGAGAAAGTTCCTGCCTGCTGCCTTCCCTGGAGATGTCTGGGCAGGAGGAAGAGGCTGCTACCACAGGTCCCTGAGCACACAAGCCAACCATCTGTGAAAGCCAGCTCAGGCCAGCCTGTCCAGAGCAAGACAGAGCAGGGACCCAGCTGGCTCATGAGTCCCCCCCATTCTCCCTGTTACTCTAGGGTCACACACTAAAACCATCATGTAGAAATAGGGCCAAGAAAACACAACCAGTAAGAATAAGTGACCCAAGACACAGGCATCCCGTGAAGCTCTTTAAACAAGACCACATCAACGGTCAAGTTTAAAGTGAACTTCTGCTGCTGCTGCCTTACCTCCTCTACCTAGAAGAGTGGGATCTGAAGAGACAAATAAATGTGGCCTCCAAAACTTTTTTTTTTTTTTTTTTTTTTTGGTAGTGCTAGGGATGGAACCCAGGGCCTTGCAATGCTCACAAGAACTCTATGGCTGAGCGGTACCCCAATGCTCCAAAACCCCTTTATAGTGTCTCTGCTCACCCTTGAGTGGTGGGGTTGGGTAATTGTCAACCTTGAAATATGCACAATGGGAAAACCCTCCCTTGGCAAGAGACCTCGATACCCCCAGTGTTCATGATGCTTCTTAGCAGGATAATGGGAAATTTTTACTTGTTTTCTTTTTGGCTCACCTGTATTTTCAAAATATTCTAAATAGACACATCTCTTCTTTTTAACACCAGAAAACAATTGCGCAGCTTAATTTTACTTACCCTGGCTGGCACCTGTTTTGTGTCAGCATCCTGCCCTGCAGGAAGTGCAGGTGGGTGGACTCACCTGGCAGTGGGCAGCCCAGGATCTCCATCCTCAGACAGATGCTGCCGTTGTCAAACCAAGACTGCGGGTTGATGCGGATGTAGCGGGCCACCATGGGGACAGGCAGCTCGTTGAGCACAGGGATCTCCTTTTCACTGTTTCCTTCAAATATCTATTGATGTTCAAGAGGAAAAGGAGGCTCTTGTAGGGTTTGATTATCGGGGGGGTGAGATTGGCAGTCCACTGGCTCAACAAGAGGCTGTTGAGGAAGACCTAAGGTTGTGTTGAGCGCTGAGGGAGAGGGAGAAAGGAGTCAGGTCCCAGGAAGCCCCCATCGGTTGGGGCCTGGGGAGAACCTTTGACTGTAGGAACTATCAAGGTCAGGGCAAAGGGACACCACAGAGCTTTTGGATTTCAGCAGAAGAAGACCAAGCCAAGCTGTGGGGAAGCAGTTGCATTTGACCTGACATGGGGAGAAAGACATTCCTATCTTGGAATACTCTAGAGAAAGACACAGCAATGGGTTCCCAGGTAGAAGAGCAGCTGTCACCCTTCTACCAGGACACAGGGATGTGGGTGATAAGGAATCTGCAGGCGGTGTGCAAGATGGGTGTGGGACAGGGGACATGGTGCTGGGAATGTGCCCTTGAGGATCTCAGTGTGACTGCAGTGTGAAGCTGCCCCACATCACAGAGCTAAAGATCCACGGTCATTAGAGAAAGTTGGGAAACTCATAACTGAACAGCTCTGAGGGGCCCTGCATGCCCTGCATGCCGTCTCTCTCCAGGGCTGGCCTGGGTGTGGGTAAGAGGCTGGGTTCAGACCCTGTGACAGGAGGAAAGGCGGGAGTCCACATCGTGCCCAAAGGTGACCACCTGGTGCTGAGCTTTGGGCCATGGAAAGGGGTCACTGTCCATCACACTCTCAGGGTTGGCTGGAGTGGACCCAGAAATGGTAAGTCCCAGGTGACTGGGCATATCACGACTCTCTGCAGGGTCCCACACAGCCAGAGCCAAGAAGAGACTCACCATGTCTCCAGATCCGTTCTTGACAGTGACCCACGTGTGGCTGTCATTGCTCACCATGACCTTATAGGATGTCACCCAGTCACTCCTAGGAGAAAACAAAGCATCACTGGAACTGTATAATGTTTACCTCCTCCAGGTGGGTGCAGAAGTAAGACAGCAGAGGCTCTTGTGGGGTTCAATTATTGGGGGTGTGAGAGTCGGCAGTCCACTCGTTCAACAAGAGGCTGTTGAGGAATACCTAACGTGTGTGCAGTGCTGGGGGAGGGGAGAAAGGAGTCAGGTCCAGGAAGCAGAAACTCTTCCCAGCACTGGGCCAAACCCTGGTTCCAAGACACCGGCTATGCAACCTTGGCCAGGTAATTGACCCATCTATGCCACTGGTTACTCATCCTTAGGATGGGAATCGTGGAAGCACCTATCTTAAAGAATTTGAGGAGCAGAGAACAGTTTGATACCCTCTAACATGTGGGACCATGCCCAGCCCCAGGCAGCGCTCAGCACTGACCACACATAACAGCGCATTTGTTTGTAGTCAACAGTGACGTCGCCCACAGGAAGAGTTTGGGGAAATAGTCTCAGGACAGGCCAGAAGCTGCTTAAACATTTCATTCAGGAAACTGACTTGGGAATGTAACAAACCAGATCCTGCAACCGTAAACTGAACTGCTTGGGTCTCTGAGAGACACTGAGTCTCTCCCTGGCTGTCCTGGCCACACAGATGGTCCCCACCAAAGCCAAACCTCTGTCAGTACATCCTACTGCCCCAATGTCACTGGGGACAAAGCAGCTGTAATCTGACTTCCCGGAGCCAAGCTCAAGATGAAGGACTCAGCAAACTCAGAGCAAGAACTTACATGTGGTGAGAACACTTCTTCCCTCTGCCTCATTTTTTCATAATATTAATTCTTAGGCAGGGTAGAAAGTTCCCCTCTGCCTTCACCCTTCCTCATTTCTTAAATACTGGCCCTAAGCACCTTCCCTGGTTTTCTAGAAAACTCTGCCCACTGAACTGCTTGGAATCCTTCCCGTGTTATGAAGTCCACTTGGTCTCGGGGTCCAGAGCTTTCCCAAGAAGGTTCTGAGCTTCCCATCGGAGTCAGGAGTGGCCAGTGAGTCTTCAGACACAGTAGCTGGTTTTATTCATTCTGGTTCCTCTGACAGACGTGGCATGAAAGTTCTTCTCAGGGGCTTTCACACATGCTTGGAAACAAACCCGCGCCTGTCACCTTCTCCCCTCTCCCCTGCTCCCCACCAACTGCTCCAGATCCCTGCAAGAAGCCAGAATCTCCCGAGCAACACGATTTCCCCTGCGAGCCCCAGGCTGGAGCCCACCACTGCAGTGGACGTAGCAAACAGGCCGTTGAGAAGCACTTTGGCTGGGTGTCCTCTGCTGAACAACCGCCCTCCCCCCAAACAGCAACCCCTTTACCCCATCAGGATTCCCAAATGACTCACAGGAGGTGCCTCTGACTGTCAGCTGACCCTCCCCACTGGGCTCTGGAGGCAGAGGACAGAGGTGGGGTCTGCAGCTCCTGAGGGAGAGGTGGCACATTTAGGTGACCCTCAGGCGAAAGAAACACACACTCCATAAAAGGGAGATAGAAAGAAAAATGGAAATAAATCCTCCGAAGAAGGAAAGAGAGAGGAAAAAAAAAAAAAAGGGAATGAAACAATTTCCCAAACTTAAAAAACACATAGATAAAAACCAATCTGCTACTTGTGTTTGTTTGAACAATGACTCGGTGATGCCTCAGAACTCTCGTCTGAACTGCAGAGCAGCCCCATCTCCTGCCCATCTGATCCTCTACTTGATGTCTAAGTGACATCTCTGACCTTTCTGCCACCGTGCACCCCAACATGGTGGCCTCGGGGAAAGTACCACCATCCATCCGGGTGGCAGGGTCCAGGAACCATCCTTGGCTCTCACACCCTGCCCCTCCCCTACATTCCAGTCACCATGTTTAGGTATTCGACCACCCACATCTTTGCGGAAGGCTCACAACTCTGTCCCACCTCCTGGTGACCAACCCAGCCCATTCTCTGGGGCCAGGACTATTACAGTTGCCTCTACATGGTCTCCTGGAATCTAAACTGCTCCAGTAAATCCCAGAGTCAGAGGCTCACTCTGCTAGTGAAATATCATGTCACCTCCTGCTTGAAATACCTCTTACTTTAAGCATCTGGCATTCCAACAGCCGGTGTACCCTCATCTTAGTATGAAGAGCAAAATCTTCACCATGCTGTACAAGACCCTAGCTTACCTCTTGTTTTCTGTGTTCTCTCCTTCAATTCCCAATATGGAAACACACTCTGCTGCCTCAGGGTCTTTAACATACAGTTCCATCCGTCTCAACTGCTTCTTCTGTTTGCCTCTAAATTATTCAGAAATCAAACTGTATCAAAAAGCCTGTTCTGGCCTCCTATCTAGCCAAGTTTTCATTGTATGTCCTTTTCCTTCTTAGTTTGGGTTTGGGATTTTAAACTCCTTTTTTGAAATCGTCTGATAATGTCCTTTATCCCCTACTGGAGTCCAAGCAGCTCACAGATGGAGAAAGGAGAGACCCTGACCGTGGTGCTCTGGAGGCCACACAGGAAGCCTGGAGCACCCCGTGAGGGCCAAAGGGGCAGGGCCAGGCCCGGTGGGCTCTGGAGGCCAAGTGGTGGGAGCAGGACTTCTCTGCCATGCAGTAGGGAGCTGGCCCCCAGCCCTGAAGTCCACCAAGCAGCCCGGCCAAAAGTACCTGAAGGCCAATTAGAAATTCTCCTCTGCCTCCTAAATTTGCCTCATCATAGGATGCTTGCTATTTGGAGACGTAGTTCCCTGTTTACACTGTAAAGCTGCCTCTCCTTCCCCGACCTTTGAACCCCAGCTGAGGTGAACACACCCACAGAGGGGTCTTCTGGCTCCAAGTTCGTGAGGCCTTTGCTCATTTTGTCTCAGACTTTGTCTTACTGTCGTCATGATGCAATGCTGCAGATGCAACCCGGGGCCTTGCGGATGCAACCGGGGCCCTCGCGCTCCATGGGTGAGTGCTCTGCCCTGGGCCATGCTCCAGCCCGCTGTCTCCCGCGGTTCCTATTATCACCTACAGCCATGATTTTCCTTCCACTCTCCGTGCTTTCCAGTGTTCCTCTCTGAGCAGATACCCCACCTTATCTGCCCACTTTACTGCCAGTGAGGATCTGAGTCGTTTGGGGTCTGAACTATTAAAAGCAGTGCTCCTGTAAATATTTTTGTATGTGTCTTTTGGCAAATTTATACAAAATCCTGTTTGGTGTATAATTGGGAGAAGAATTTCTGGGTCACTGAGTCATAGATATCTATTTATATACGTCTGTTCAGCTGCAGCCATTTTCCAAGTTAATTGGAACTATTTGCACTCGGGCCCCAGAGAGTCCCCACTGCTCCGGGTTCTCGCCAACACGTGGCACGTCTTCCCCTTCATCTCTGCCATTCAGGTGAGTGTTAAGTGAACCACGTGGCAACTAACGAAGCCATAGGTTTCACAGGTCTATTGGCATTTGAGTAACATCTGGGAGGTGCTCACATTCCCCCCCTTCTCCAGTTAAGTTGGCCACTTTTTTTATACAGGTTTTCAAGAGTTCTTTCTGCATTCTAGAGATGAGATTTTTTGATTGAATATATGGTCTGAAAGTATTTATCTCTGATTTCTTCATTTCATTCACTTTCTTTGTACCTTTTGACAAAAAGATTTTCTTAATACCAACCAATTAACTATTTTTCTTTATTATTTCTTAGTATTTGTGCCCTTTTCAATAAATTTTTGTTTCCTCTTGAAAGCTTCATTGCTTTATCTTTCACATTTACTTCTGCAACCCATCCGAAATTGATCATCGTATGGTGTGAAGTGGGGGTTAAGATACATTAGGTGCAGGGTCTCTATTCTAGTGCCTAAGTCTTTGATCCACTCTGAGTTGATTTTTGTGCAGGGTGAGAGATAGAGGTTTAATTTCATCTTGCTACATATGGATTTCCAGTTTTGCCAGCACCATTTTTTGAATAGGCTATCTTTTCTCCAGTGAATGTTTTGGGCGCCTTTGTCTAGTATAAGATAACTGTATCTGTGTGGGTTTGTCTCTGTGTCCTCTGTTCTGTACCATTGGTCTACAGATCTATTTTGGTGCTGTTTTTATTACTATAGCTCTGTAGTATAGTTTAATGTCTGGTATTGTGATGCCTCCTGTTTCACTTTTCTTGCTAAGGATTGTTTTGGCTATTCTGGGTCTCTTATTTTTCCAAATAAATTTCATGATCGCTTTTTCTATTTCTATGAAGAATGTCCAAATCTTCACCATGTTGGCCTAATATCTGACTTCCTTAACAAGACCCCTAAAGCACAAGAAGTAAAATCAAGAAATTTAAATTAAATTAAAAAGCTTCTTCTCAGCAGAGGAAACAAACAATAATGTGAGGAGAGAGCTTAAGATTGGGAGAAAATCTTTACCCCATGCACCTCTGATGAAGCATTAATCTCTGTATAATATATAAAGAACTAAAAAAAATTAACACCAAAAAAATAACCCAATCAATAAATGGGCTAAGCAACTGAACAGACACTTCACAGAAGAAATACAATTGAGCAATAAAATATATGAAAAAATGTTCAACATCTCTAGTAATTACAGAAGTGCAAATAAAAACTACACTAAGATTTCATCTCACTCCAATCAGAATGGCAGTTATCAAGAACACAAGCAACAATAAATGTTCGTGAGGATGTGGGGGAAAAGGTACACTCATATATTTTTGGTGGGATTGCAAATTGGTGCAACCACTATGGAAAGCACTATGGAGATTCCTCAGAAAACCTGGAATGGAACCACCATTTGACC
The DNA here is from genome assembly GCF_964194105.1 of Spermophilus citellus. Taxonomy (NCBI): domain Eukaryota; kingdom Metazoa; phylum Chordata; class Mammalia; order Rodentia; family Sciuridae; genus Spermophilus; species Spermophilus citellus. The sequence continues at coordinate 90,083,294 of NC_138195.1, forward strand.
CAGCTATCCCACTCCTCTATTTATACCCAAATGACTTAAAATCAGCATATTACAATGATGCAGCCACATCAATGTTTATAGCAGCTCAATTCACAATAGCTAAACTATGGAACCAACCTAGGGGTCCCTCAATAGATGAATGGGTAAATAAAATGTGAGATATATATATATATATATATACACACACATACATACATACATACACACACACACACACACATAATGGAATATTACTCAGCTTTAAAGAAAAATGAAATCACAGCATTTGCTAGTAAATGGATGGAGGTGGAGAATATCATACTAAGCAAAATAAGCCAATCTCAAAAAACAAAGGCTGAATGTTTTCTCTAATATGCAGATGCTAATTCACAATGAGGGAGAGGCACTAGAGAAGAATAAAGTTACTTTATTTATGTAGAGGGAAGTAAAGAGAGGGGAGGGGATGTGGGGAGAGGAAGGATACTAGGCTGAAACAGACATTATTACTTTATGTATCTGTATGACCACATGACCATCGTGATTCTACAACATGTGTACTCAGAAAAATGAGAAATTATATCCCATCTATCTACGTATATCAAAGTACATAATGCATTCTGCTGTACATATAACTAATTAAAACAAATTTTAACAAATCTTTTAAAGATACATTGTTTTCCATATGGGCTTCCAATTAATTCAGGAAATTTACATGATGATCTTACTGCTGCTCCTCTGTGGCACTTTTGTTATAAGTCGTATTACTATTCATGTGGAGGTATGTTTCTAGACCCTCTATTCTGTTCCCTTGGTTTATTCCATTCCTTATCCTAAACCTGCCTTAATTTTTACAGATTTATGACATATTTTAATATCTTGCACTATGTTTCCCCACTTTGATTTTGCTTTTCTAATTTATCTATCTTTGGCCCTCTCATAAATTTTAGGATCAGTATGTTAATTGCCAAAACAGAGTCTTCTGGGATTTTAACTGGAATAACATGACATTGAGTATAGAAATGAGTTTTTTATACCTTTGCATCTTTATAATATTAACTCTTCCAATCCATAAACATGGTATACCCACCTATTTATTTACATTGATTGCCAGATTTGCTATATTTATTCTTAAGTAGTTGATTTTTCAATGATTTTAAAGATGATATCACTTTAAACTTTATTTTCAACTTGTTTATTGTAAGGATATATAAATGCTTTTTGTATCCAGCTATTTTGCTAATTCATCAGTTAATTCTAATAATTTGTAGATCTCTTTAGCTATTTTATGGATGTGATTATGTCATCCAAAAGCAATGGCAGTTCTGTTTATTTCCAATCATTAGGTTTATAATTTCTTTTTCTTGCTTTAGTACTTGCTAAGACTTCCAGTTGAATGCTGAAAGCCCATGGTAATAACGAATATTTCTGCCTCCTCGCTGGGACTGAAGGAAAGATTTCAACATTTCACCATTGAACAAGACCACACATGCCCACGTTTAAAACCACTTGGCATTTAGTAAATGTACAATAATAATATGAGCAGAGAAGTGAATTCTAACCATTTTATTAGCTCTAATCCAGTTTTATTCTTTGCTAACTTCATGAACTTAAAAAGCCACCTCTTCTTCTGAAAATAATAGCTACCAGGAGAATGTGTGTTCATTTTTAAATTAAGAGATGTTATAGTGGAAGGTTAAGACTGCTGGTTCTGAGGTCAAGGAGCCAAAAGTTAGATTCTAGTTCTTCCACTTCCTGCCCTGTGACTTCTGAGCTCCGCTGTAAAAAAAGATACCAACTCTACCTTCTTGTTCAGTAAATGAGATGGACCAAAGCAGTAGGGGCTGAGCTCAGAGCCAGATGCACAGCACGTGCCCTCTCTAGAGGGGCTGTTAGTAAGGATTCCCTCCTACTAGGCACATGTCAGACCCCAGGCCGGCCCGGGGATGTCAGGCTGGACTGAAGCACAAGCGGAGGCTTCTCCATGTGCTCTGGGGAGTGGCTCTTCAGGCTTAACCTTCCTGCCCTCGTAATGGGAATGAGCTGTCAGAGCCATAAAGAAATTAAGAAGGAGTTGTTTTAATTAAAATTAATAGGTTGATAATGCAGGGTGAGAGAAGAGCCACCGGCCCGTCATTGAGACGCTGGGACTGACTGTGCCTTCCACAGGAAGAGGCTAAAGCCCTGGGATGGCTAAGTCCTGCTCCCAGCCCTATAGCTACAGCACCCCCGATTCCAGCGCGAGGCAGAGGGAGGTGGCGAGGCGCCCCCAGCAGAGGCCGGGAGGCGGGGCAGGCTGGCCAGCACACCTCACCCTTGTCCACTCCAAGGCTGCATATTGTATTCCTTTGTCAGGGCTCACTCATTGCGTGGAGAGCTAGCCCGGTAGACTGCAGCCACAGTGGCCCTGCTCTTTGGTCTCCTAATCCTTAGGGAAGGCTTGAAATTCATAGCACTTTTGTGGCTTTTCTTCCACTTCCCTCAGAGAGATTATTCTACATCACAAAGCCACCTTGCTATTCAATCCTCAGCACTGAAGGCTGTGACTCAAAGCCCCAGGGTCCAAGCAAAGAAGCCCTGCATCAGAGGCTTCTGGAGAGCAGACAGGGCCGGGGTGACACTCCTCTGGGCCACAGCAGCTCCCTCAGCTTAGAAATGTGAAAACACAACAAAACCCCTCCTGTGCCATTATCACACCGCCTAGTCCAGCCTCCCTTAAAACCAGGGAAACAGAGGAGTGGGCCACAAAGAAGAAGTGGAACTCGGGGAGACAGGACTGCGTGGTGAAGACCTGGTGTCCATACAAACAAAACGCCACAGCAAAGGGTCACGGAGCCTCCACCGTGGCTCAGCCGCGCCCTGGTTACCCTGAATCAACCCTCAGAGGGCAAAGAAGGGATGTCTGCACGAAGGGCCATGCACAGAGGCCAGGTTAGGAGGGGAGGAAAAGAACAGCAAGCAGTGTGCCAAGGAGACACCTGGGCTGCGGGGGAGGTGCCAGCGAAGGGGTTGGGGAGGGCATCCAGACATTAAGCCAGAAAAGCTGGACTTTTCCCAGGACTCTCAAAGGGACAAAAACGGCCTTACAACAGGAGCGCCTACTCGGTTCCCAAGGAGCACCCAGGAGCCTCTCCGAGGTTTCACTGGCTGGGATCTAGAAGAACTGGCAATCTTAAAACATCATTGAACATACAAGAAAACATCCCCTGTGAGAAACAAAACAACTCATTTAGATCCCAAAGAACTTCAGATTTTGAAACTATTGCATACCTATTTTTAATTTTCTTTATCAAAGATGCAAACAGATGCTCCTCCACTCAGGATGCAGTCACATTCCCACAAACCCACGGTGAGTTATAAGTGCCTTACATACAGGTTCTGACCTACTGTGCATCACAGCTTGGTGACTCGGCCCACTAGAGGCCACATGGGCAGGGCCATAGCTCACTGCCACTGCCCAGCATCAGGAGAGAGCTTCCTACCAGCCCAGGAAGAGAGATATCCCCTGCACCTGCACTGCCTTCGCAGCCCTGGCGGGGTCTGGCTCAGTGGCACGGCGGGCTCATGGTGTTGGTTTTATTGTGATGCTTAATGCCTTACAAATAGATTACACTCATCTTTTGTATCCCTCAAATGTTACAGAAGGAGAAAGAGAAAATATTTTTTTGAATGTTGTATAATAGGCTGACATACAAGACAGTACCACAGTTCTCTTGCAAAAAGGGTGTATGTGAAGATGCCACTCATCTCCTAAAGGCAGACTTTAAGAAAAAAAAGATAAATCCTATATAACTTCTTATATGCAATTTTTCTGTCCTTGAAAGAACAATTCTCTTAAGATTTCCTAGTAATAATTCAAATGGCACGTTAGTCTTCAAAATGCCTCTGCCTACTTGGTCTTATTTCATCCTAGAAAAACAAGCAAAGTTCCTCATTAGGCACGTGGTTGCTAACTGGCTTGGTAGGAGGAAAGGGCCATGTCACTTTATTCCTATACATAAATGCTCCAGTCTCTCCTCTGGTCTTCATCAAACTTCTCTTGTCCCTTGGTTCTGGGTACAAGGTTTCAGTACCCAGACCTATCCAGGGCTCTAGGGGTGTGTGAGCAAGCTATCGTAAGCCACATGTAATGAACAGTAGCTGTTCTTCTCAAAGGAACCTATCACCAGCACTTCTCAGTCATTTGCAAATAACCTCCCTTTCTACAAACACAGTCTGGGGCTGATGCACCATCACAAAACAGTTCCCAAATGTAGCAAATGGAACACAGAAAGCACCAGACAAACATGGAGTCTAGATGTTGATGAATTTTCCCAAGGATGGTTCAGTAACACCACTGTCTTCAGTAACCAAACAGAGAACCTCAGATATCTGAAGGTGTGCCGAAAAATGGTAGTAACCTTGCCTATAGAACTGCTTTGATTGTATCTGTATGGGACACCGTGGGGACGTTCAGCCCTGTTGTTTTGAGCTACATTTCCACTTTGACCCTTATGCATGGTCACATTGGAAGCAGCTGTTCCACGGAGCATGACCCTGCACCTTGCCAGGCTGAAGAGCCTGAAGGTGGTCACCTGACAGAAACCAGGACAGTCACAGTCGACTGGCCTAATGGAACACCTGACCCAAACAGAGCCAAGACATTCTTCCCTGGGATTCTGGATCTGAGTGCCAGAGGTGGCTGGAGTCTGAAGCCACAGCCCTCGGAACTGCTAAGGGCAGTTCCATTCTTCATCCTGTGGCCAGAGAGGCAGAGGCCACTCTATAGAAGGAGATATTCAGCCAACTCTGGATGCTGGGACCCAGTTACACCCAAGGAGCTGCCTGAGGCCTGCTGATACCCCAGAGTGTTTCAAGATGGGCCCTGTGACTTTCAGACAAGGAAGGCCTCCTGCTCCTAAACTGTAACCAACGGTTCAGGGGTCCTCATATGTGGACTCTGCTAAGCCTGAGTGAGACGGCTTAGGAGCCCAGGTCAGGAGGCTGGAAGTTCTGGCTGTACAGAGGCAAAGCAGCCAAGCCATTACCAGCTGCATTTCATGACAACACAGCAAAAGCTGGGATACGGAGCAGGCCGGCTACTTCCTGTGGCCTCAGTAAGGAACTCACCATAGGGAGAGGCTCTGGTCTAGGAGGTGCAACTGGAAGCAGGTGAGCAATAGTGAAGCAAGGGCGCTGTGTGTCTGGGCAGCTCCTTGACCCCACCAAGAATCAGAGCCCACTGAGGCACAGATGACCAAATGCCCAGCTGGACAGCAGCGGTCACTTTCCCCCACGTGGGCATTAGCAAACAGAGATTGCTATCACGGTAATGGGGACATCTGAGAAGAGCCAAAAGAACCCCCAAGTCCCTCCCAATATGCCCCTGTCTTTCAGCAAAACTGGGTACAGCATGTAGGTAGATAAATGTGAGCTCCCCACCCCAACCATGGTGGCCGTGCAGCTCAGTGAGATCCGAGGACACTCGCCTCAGCCCTGGGGCTCAGGAACGCGGTGGGTGAGACCTAGTCTCTGTCTTTGTCTTTTCTTATATACATTTTTTTTCTTTCTTAAAATAGTGACTATTACTACTTCCTAATAATTCAAGTGGCATTTCAGTTTACGGGGTGCTTCCACAGCACGACCCTGCTTCAGCTAAGAAGGAGCCACAGTCACCTTGAAGGATCATCCACAGCAGATAGGTTCAGATGGGGTAAACACAGGCCCTCTCTTCACCCAGGGTCCTTTGCTTAATTACACTGGCCAAGTCCCTCTTACCACGTAAGGTCACATATCACAGATTCTGGGGACTGGCATGGGTGAGTTCTGTGGGAGGACATCTTCCACCTTGGGACCCTCACTCTGATTCTGGCTTCCCCCGTAGACCCTCCAGAACCCCTTCTCTCTTGGCGCAGGCCTGAGAGTCCAGGCCTGTCCGGCTAGCCAAGTCACAACAGGACAACACGCTGTTTCCCAAATTCCAGTCAATAAACGGGAATCTTCAGTCTTAGCCAAAAAACCACAGCCAAAGAAAACTGCACCACTCCACCCCAGCCACCACGAGGCTCTCTCCTGAAGAGCCAGAGTCCAGGGAAACAAAGAAAATTCCGTCCCACCTGACAACTCATGATGGACTTCTCAACCCACTGACTGTAATTAAAATTCCCTGGTATTTCTCAAGATATCTGGCTCCTTCTACAGGGTCAAAGCTGTGTTCCTGGAAGAGGCGGTCCACTCCTCACCCAGAGTCAGCCCAACTGGCAGAAGACATAGTGTCAGCCACTGCAGATTCCGGAAACCCCTCCCGTGCCAGCCCAGGCTCCCTCACTCCTCTGGGCACCCAGCAATCAGGCAGGTGTAGCCCATGGCTCTGCAAGTACAGCGAGGGCTCTCCAAGAGGGTATTTCTGCCCCCAGGGGCGTCTGCAGTGTCTGGGGCCATTTCTGATTTTTATGACTGTGGGGCTAGGGTAGGCTGCTACTGCAGGGTGAGGAGCATCTCCTGGGTAGAGGCCAAGGATGCTGCTAAACATCCGAAAATACACAGGAACGATTCCCATAGCAAAGACTTATCCACCCCAGACTGCAACAGTTCTGGGGTGGAGAAGCCCCATTATGAACCATTCAAATAGCAAGATGGGTATTCTCCACTGAGGTTGTTCAAAACTATCCTGAGGGAAGAGTGATGTCACCTGCACAGCATTATCAGGGGCTATGACCCTTTAGAACCAGAGTGGATGTCAGATGGCGCAGGCTTCTTCAACATGCCTGTTGATTTGCCTGAAAGAACGGGAAGGACTCAGAACCAGGTAGGCGGCAGCAAGAGCAGTTTTTCAGAATGTGGCTCAGTTACCTGAAAGACACGTGCAATGAATAGCTGTTCAGTGAACAGAAACTGGTGCTTCCAAAATATTTTCAAATGTTTTGGACGCCCTTGCACCAGGCAACCCTATTCCTCTCTTACCAAAACTTGTCTTTTCAGACAGCCTGGTGTGTAGCCCAGACCTGGCTCATATTACCCTAGAAGCCACAATGTAGACTCATGTTATGGTTTGGATGTGTGGTATTCCCCAAAAGCGCATGGGTGAGACAATGCAAGAAGTTTTGGAGGAGAAATGATTGAGTTATGAGAGCCTTAATTCAATCAGTGAATTAATCACCTAATGGGATTAATTGAATGGTAGCTGAAGGCAGGTGGAGTGTGGCTGGAGGAGGTGAGGTATCAGGAGGCATGACTTTGTATCTGGCAAATGGAGTCTCTTTCTCTCCTTCTGATCATCATGTGAGCCGCTCCCCTCTGCCACACTCTTCTACCATGATATTCAGCCTCACCTTGAGCCCTGAGGAATAAAGACTTCTGTCCATGGACTGAGACTTCTGAGACCATGAGCCCCCCCAAAAAACCTTTCCTCCTCTACAATTGTAATGGTTGCATCTTTTAGTCACAGTGGTGAAAACCCCGAATAAAACAACTCATGACCAATACTTGTCAATACCAAGGACAGGAAGTGGGCCAGCCACTGCTCAGTGACCCTGGGCACAGGGAGTTTACAGTCTAGTGAGGAAGGCAGAGATTGCATAATTAATCATGTAATTAATTATGGAACTGCCATTGCGATATTGTTCAAAGGAGAAATATACAAGGCTTTTAAATGGGGCAGGGGTTGACTTCGTCCAGGGCTGGTTGGGGAACGCATTCCCAGGGAGGCTGTTTTTGAGCTGAGACATGAAGAGCAAACACGAGTAACTAGGTGAGGATCAGATTCATTTTCATCCAGTAAGAAAAAAAGCTGAGGTTTAATAGGTAAATAATAATTCTAAAAAAAGCAGAAGAAAATGGAGCAGAGATTAATAGTAAGAACAATAACATAATATAAATAGAATACCTTAGAGCTAAAAAGTATGAGTTCCTGTATTTCAAGGTCACATCAAGTTTCAGCTATAATAAAGTACAATATTGTGTGGGTTTTAGCACAAGAGATATAAAAATAACCCTAAAAACTTCATAGAGGAAGAATTATTCAAAGGTTCTTAGTAAGTATGATGTCCTCAGACAAATATATCATTAACATTGAAGGTAAAGAAGCAACAGAAAAATTCAGGACTTTGAGAGGTAACATGGTTTCTTTCTGGCATAATGAAAATGTTCTAAAAGATGATTGCACCATCTTGTGAATATATCAAAACACTAAATCATACCTGTAAATAAGTGACTGTACAGTATACGTTATAGTACAGCAGATGACCTGGCTGTAAATAATAACTCAATATGACCATGATATAAGAATTAAGTGCTGATTTCACAAAAGTTTTTTTTTTTAAAGAGAGAGAGAGAGAGAGAGGGAGAGAGAGAATTTTTTTTAAATATTTATTTTTTAGTTTTCAGTGGACACAACATCTTTATTTTTATGTGGTGCTGAGGATCGAACCCAGCGCCCTGTGCATGCCAGGCGAGCACACTACTGCTTGAGCAACATTCCCAGCCCCACAAAAGTTTTAATATAGCTCCTTAGGAAGAATGAAATGAGAGAGAGGGGGGTAGAATATGCTGGACACAGATTATTAAGAGACTTCCATTCTTACTTTTCATAGCAGAATGTCAGCAGATAACTAATTTAAAAGATTAAGAAAGAGCACTGAGAACATTTTATTTAGAAACCTGGGGATTAAGAAAAATAAAACACAAGAACTAGCTGTCCCAGAGACTAGAAGATGGAACTGCTATTTGTAATTGTCATTAGTGATATTTGACTTTTTAAACAGTAAAATAAATTTTAATTAAAGAATAAACCCACATTTTTCTCATTTCCTCTTCACTTCTCTGACACTTTTTTAATTCTTCTCTCATTCAAGGTCTTTTTCTTCCAACACATGCAAGAATTGAGGCCAAGTTATATGTTACAAATTCAAAGCAAGACGAAAAAGCAGATTTCTTTTTTCCTTTTAAGAGTTCACATTTTACTATGGTGTGAACTCGAGAGAAGGTCAGTGGAATTTTATGAGAACAATTGGGAAGCACGTGGCCTTTCGCCCCTGTTGGGCGCCCTGTGTTCTGAAGCACTGCCAATGGACTACTTAGCTGGCGGCACGAATGTTATTTTTTAGATGGACTTTAAAGAAAAACTGGAGAACCGAAGGTTATTTTAAAAGAATAAAAACAAAGTCTTCCGTGAAACTTAGCCAAGAGTTTACTTTCAAAAATGCTGGAAAAACCTTGTACTTGATCGCTCCTTCAACCTGGATGGACAGCTAACATAGTACAAAAATTCTGCAGCAGAAAGAGATCTTAGTAGAAATAGGAAGCTTCCTACCAGGCATGGAAGAGGGGATCAAGTGAGCAAAATGCACACCATGAGAGCTGCCTGCCCCTGAGCCTGCTGGAGAGGGAGCAGGCACGCCTGCTGCGGGGGCTGGTGTGGGGGAGGGCCTCCTACAAGGCAGCAGCATGGGGCTCCAGGATGCCCTCTGACCCATACTGACCATGCCACTCTGGCAGGTACAGCTCTTTGCACCAAGCTGATAAACCTAAATTCCAGAGGCGTTGGGAGGAACGATTACCAGCACTCGCCATGATGGTAGCTCAGGACAGGCTAGCTGTTTTCATCAATACCGTTTCGTGATGAAACATGCCATCTTCCAGCATCTTCTATCCTGCATGACAGGGAGCAAGGACTCAGGCATTAAACTGACAGCCGTTTTTCCAGGACCAGAGAGGAGCCCAGCCAATACAGAACAGGCATTGTTCTGTACTGGTCTTCTCCTAATTGTGTCTCTTTTTCCCTCAAATCAAAATTAGAGGATAATGATTTTAAAATTTCCAAGGTGACAGCTGAACATGTACCAGAAATTCTAAGACCAGAGTTTTGTGGTGTAGAATTAAGAAGGGAAAATTTTCCTCTTCTAGACCTTGATGACCAGTGCCTTGACGACTTGGAGTGGACTTCATGAAATTGGGACTGGCTAGATGTCCTGTAGGTCTCTCACACTTTGGCCCTATCCAGATACACAGCGTGCATATACCCCATAGAGGAAAGAGAGAGAGAGAGAAATAATGCCAGCAAAAATCCAAACCACCATCAACTCGAGCCAGCGTCACTGGCATGTCACTGACACGGCAAATGGGCAAAGCCAGTCGCGCACAGGTGGAGGAAACCTGATCTGGAAATCCAAAATCTGAAACTCTGAGCACCAATGTGACAACACAGTGGAAAACCCCCCACCTCACCTGATGTGATGGGTCACAGTCACAACACAAGCATCTAAAAACGGAGGAAACTGCCTTCAGGCTGTGTGCTGAAGGTGCAGAGGGAATAAACGAATTCTGTGTTAGACTTGGGTCCCCTTACCAATGCACATAATGTATGTGCAAATATTCAAAAATAATAATAAAAAGCCCAAATCCAAAATACTTCTGGTCCCAAGCATTTCGGATAAGGGGTACTAGGCCTGCTGCAGGATCACCACTGGCCCTTGGCCCCTGGTGGTGACCAGTACCAGGTGTCACCCACTTCCACACAGAAGCAGGGCCAGCAGCGCCAAGTTCCTCTTCAGTGAGAAGAGGGAGAGTCCCAGGGCTCAGGCCTTTGTAGGCCAACTCTCTGCTGGAGCGGTGAGGAAGCTGGCAGCTTCCCGTCCGTCACCTCACGAGGCAGCGTTCCAGCAGCCTGGCAGGCTCGAGTCTTGCTGGAGGCCAAGTTGTAACTTTGGGCAGGAATACTGATCCCAAGAGGCCTAGACCGCCTTCAGCAGCTTCTGGAGATAATGTGTAAAAAGCTAAGTCCAAACTCTTGTCTACAATAAGCAGAGGTGTGCACAGCAGCAAGAACACAGTGTCCTCATTCTGCCTGTCTGTCCATCTGTCTGTCTCCCCCCTACTCTTACTCCCCAGCCCTTCTCTGCTGGAACCACTCTCAACAGCTGAATGGTGCTGCCACATCCTCAGAACAGCCAGACGTCGGACACTGTGTGAAACATCAGCCCACTGATTTATTGGATTTCTCACTTTGGGCTAGTTACCATGGCTTTTCGAGACAGCAGGAGGGAACGTTATAAGCTTAGAAATACTATCTATTTTCCATTACCTCCAGTAAAAACGTCTACCGGGAAAACGGGAGGGGAAATGCCACTTTCAGAGCCAGGTTGCAATAAATCTGGATAAATGGTAAAGTGTTAAAACCCACTGTAGAGAACTAATAGTAAAAAAAGGTACGTGACCCCCACCTAGACCTGGAACAGTCACGTGAGGGGCCAGGAGGAAAGGAACAAAAAAGTGAGACCCCTCTGAACGCCACAGGATGGAGCCTCCAGAGGACTGGCCCCCATTCTGCTCCCTGCCTGGCAAGCACTGCCCCCGGCCAGCAAGTGCCAAGGGGCGTGGCCTGCTCAGAGAGCCCTGGGCTCGGCAGAGCTGGATTTGCAATGTCCGTGGGGCTGAGGCGGCACTCTGCATTTGTAGGCACTGTTCATAGTTTAAATAGCACAAACTTATTCTCTCACAATTCTGGGGTCAGAAGCCCTAAAATCAAGGCGTTGGCAGAGCTGTATTCCTTCTGGGGGCCTCAGGGAGAATCTGTTTTTCCTTGTCACTCCATTCCTTGGTCATTGCCCCTTCCAAGCCAGCAGGAGGGAAGGTCTTCTCAAGCCACCATCTCTCTGGCTTTCCCTGCTGCTCCCTCTGCATTTAAAGACCCTGGTGATTCCCTGGGGCCCATCTGTATGGTCCAGGATCACCTCCCATGTTTAGGTCAGCCACTCAGCAGCCTCAATCCCAGGCCGACCTCGTGCCCCTTGACTGTGCAAACTTGTATGTTCACAGGCTCCAGGAGTCAGGTCACTGACACGGTGGAGGAGGGTCTCATCCTGCTGACTACTCCCCCTTCCTCTGTAGACGTCATATCCTACAACTGCACCAGCACAAACACAAATAGATTAACATCATAAGGTGATTTCTTCAACCTAAGAGTTAATTTTTTCTTCTGATTTTAAAAGAAATTAAAAACTTCACGGGCTCCTGAAGGTCTCATGGCCCCAGGTACCGTGACTGCTGCTCCAAGGCCCCAGCCTTGGATGCCCTCAGATGAAGTCCACACGGTCCAGGTGCAGCCTCCACATTCACCCAGCCTGTAGCAGGAGGGCAGACCCTGAGCACTGGCCAGGAGGTGGGCAGGAGAAGGAGCAGAGGACGAGCATGTTCACTGTGGCAGACCAGCTCAGAACACGTTACTTAGGCTCTCTCCCCCTCAGTTTCTTCATAGTCCATAAAATGGGGACAAAAAAGGGCCCTACCTGGCACGTTGCTGGGGTCATTGCAGGAGGTGGCAAGGTGAGGTGCCCAGCAGCCCTGATCTAGAGCCAGCGTACCTTTATTTAAAGAAACTTCCTATCCACCATCGTGTTTCAAAGTAATGCAGATGTGTGGCAGGATATTCTCACATAATGTCAGACTCAAGTTCTTGGTGGCCACATGATCAATTCTGGTCTTTCCTAGGCGTGTCTGAGGAGAGGCGCTGGCCACACTGGCGGTCCCTGCTCAGGACGCTGGGGAGGGGCTCCAGGCTGAGGCTGCTAGGTAAGGAGCAGCACCAGCTTGTGATCTCGGGCCTCCCACTGCAGCCCAAGCTGAGAGTGCAGAAAAGGCAGCGCCTCTCTCAGCACAGGGGGGTGAGATGACCTACTTGGGGCTGGTGACAGCAGCCTTCTGGTTAAAGACACTGAGAACAGAGGATGTGGTCTGAGCACTCCAAGAGGCAAAGCGCACTTCAGATTGGCTGGAGAGGAGAAAGAAGGAGGGCAGGCACCAGTGTGTGAACGGGACTGTCCTGGCGGGGGGGGGTCTTAAGACAATCACAGCAACAGCAGGGCACCCGCCGTGTGCCAAGCTGCTTGATATGAATGCGCTTGCCCAGTCCCCACGACACTAAGCCAACGGCATTATTACTACCCCACGCTACCATTGAGGAAACTGGGGCACAGAAAGGCCAGAAACCTGTCCCAGGACATGCAGCTCGGCAGGTCTGGAATCCTGGTCTCAGTCTGGGCTCCAGCTCCAGGGGAGCCCTGATCAGCCAAGGACCAGAGCTGCCCTGGGGAAAGGCTACTTCCTTCCCCTGTGGGCAGACTCTGGGTGGCTGGCCTCTGGAGGAGGGTGGGTGAGCAGGGGCTGGTTATGCAGTCCTGGCAGGACGCTGACCTAGCACTGGAGATGCAGCGGCAACAGGCTGCCTGCTCCTCAGGAGTGACCAACACAGATGCCAATCGGGGCCAAACCGAGCGGGAGGACTCAGAGCAACAGGGAGTGGGTTTCAGAAGGTGGCCCAAGGAAAGCCCCTGGGTGCAGAGAGAGTCGAGTCTTCAGGCGGAGGGCAAGGCCACGCAAAGACCCCTGGCAGGAGCATGCCTGGTGCATCTAGGGAAGGAAAAGAGGGTCTGGCTCCACACACAGTGAGCAAAGGGAACGAGGCCACACAGGGCTTGTGGGCAAGGGGCAAGATGACCAGGGGCAGCTTCAGGAGGCCCTCTCCACCAAGAAACAGAGAGAGAAAAGCCTCTAGAGGGTCTCCCAGGGAGCCAAAAGGCAGGGGGTGCTCAGAAACCATTCAGAGGCATTTCCAGGGAGCCAGGCTGGGGCGTAAAGCCCCTGAATAAAGCAGGGTGAAGCTTGCCACCCAGGAACGAGCCCTGCAATTGTTTCCACTTCACACGTGGTATCCCCGGAGAGCTCACTCCTCAGTCAACACCCAGAAAACCACCCAGGAGCCTTGGACGCCATCTTGAGAGTACTATTTGATTTCAAGTAGCTATCTCTGCATCGTTGAAATTTCACATAAGATAGAGGAAATGACTTAGTGCCTGACCTCATAATTGAACTTGAAGATGTTTTTGCTAAAATCCATTTCCTGACAAGCTCTGCTGTTCAGAGTGACAGTTCTCAAAGAGGTTAGAAAGGAGTTTGGAAACTTCTCTCTCCCCAGCCCCCCATAGGTGCCAAACTTTTCATTTCACTGTGAAGGGAGGAGACGCAGCGTGACAGCTCTGCAAACACACCCAGGAAGGTACCGTGTGAGTGAGAAGCCTCCGCTGAGCTCTGCTTCCTGAGCTCCCGCCTGGCCCTGGCGCCTCTTCCCTCCGCACCTTGGCTGCTGCAGTGCTGGGACCCAGACCCACCCTGGAGGATTACCCAGCAGCAAAGGCTGGGAGGGGTCCTCAGGGAGCAGAAAACAGATACAGCTGAGCACTGCTGGGTGGGGAAGTGGGACCCCCAGTCAAAGAAGGAGTTTGGCGAGATCCCTGCTGGTCCCCAGCTCCGGGCCCAGGTCCTCCCGCTGCTCATCTGCCGCAGCCTCTGGTCACCCTCTCTTTTCCTTCTGCTACAGCCCTACTGTCCTGAGCAGCCCCCTCTGCTGAGCCCTGTCCAGCCTGCCCTGCAGACCCCCCCACAGGGCAAGCACAGAGCAGCAACCCCGCAGCCTTGGGGTCCCAGATGTCTATCCTCTCTGCCCTTCGGCTCGCTCCATAAACCCCGGGCACCCTGACTCCAAACATCACCTTCACTGCCTCAGGGAGTCCTCAGATTGGCCTCTGCCCTCCGAGACCAAGTCTCCGTCACGTCCTAAGCCCTCTCTCTCCCAGAGATTCCACGAACCCGACTCCTGGCTTTAGCTCCTGCACCCCAGCCTCCCCTAATACAGCTCATATTCTAGAAGCACACAGTGCCTCCTTCCTGCCCTCCTCCATGGCAACTGCCCAACTCTACCGCCCCCGAGGGCATAAACCACCAAGAAAACCCAGTGGGACAAGGACAATTCTGTGTCCCCTCTTTAGGCACACACGGAGCCCTCCCTGCAACTGAAGAATCTCCCTGTGCTTTTTCTCAATGTGGATCTTACACTCTCTGCATTTCCACTCCCTAAACCTGCTACTGTCTGAGAGGACCTGCCGCTGCCTTCTCTAAGACTGTACAGCCCTCCAGGAGCAGGCCCTGAGCCCCTCAGCACCGCTTCCCTGCCTGGACTGCCTCAGGGGACCAGGCCCCTCTTCCTTTCTAGGCCAAGCTCTCCACTGTGGGTGTCCCTGTGCCCCTCCTGCACCCGTGCCATCACAGACTCCCCTCGTGTCAAGGCCCATGTCTCCCTCAACCTGATCGTCCCCTCCAGGGCGTGGACCGCTGTCTGACCAGAAAAGGGCAACTTGCCTTTCCTGACCTTCTTCTTCTGACTTGGGTACCTTGGTCTTCTCAGAGTCTCCACTTTGAATGGCACCAGCTTCCCGGGGCTCTGCCAAGCCTGCCTCCTTGGGCACCAAGCCTGGCTCCTGGCAGGGGCTGTGCTCACCCTCCCTAACCAGCCCAACTACTTTACAAATTCAGCAATTAGCCAGCCTTCCTCAGCCCCCACCTTACAAACCCAATGCTGGCTTGCTGGGAGGCGAGACCACCCTACCTATCAAACAGTTAAAATTTAAAGCCTTTGGCTATTTTAAGTTGCCTGTATTTATTCTAAGTTCTTAGAAGCATCTATTCACCTCAAGAAGATTAATTAACTTTTCAATCATCTCACCGGTTATAATTGTAACTCTCATACATCTAATAAACTTTCTGTCATTGGGGAAATAAAAGATTGGTTTTATTAGTATACTAGCATTTCACTCAAGTGCAATGCAGTGGGAAGGACAATTTATATTGGTAAAAAAATATAAAGCATTCAATGTCATTAAAACAATTGCATTTTATTGCTTTCAAATAGAATTAATTATCTGAAAAATATTAAAACTGGAATTGTAGGCTTGTCAACTTGGCCATGAACTGGCAGTAGGACTGTGGTGGCCGAGACTCAAGACCTCACTGCATCTCTATCTCAACTCAGTGGAACCAACAAGGGGCTGGACTGAAAGCTCGCTGCAAACAAGACCCCTTTTTTGCTCATGCTGTATAGCCCCAATGCTTAGAACAGAGCATTCAGTAGACATCACACGGATTAATTAATAAACACATAAAGAGGATGTCAGGAAGAAACATCCATTGAGCAAACTCCAAAGGATCAGCACCCTCTTTCTCTTCCATGTCTATGAACGTTACCAATCAAAATGCAGCACTCTTGAGAATGGATCTGTTCTACTTGCTTACTTAGAAAAATGAAACTCTAATCCCAGCTCCGGCACGGCTTGTCTTGGCTTGAATCCCACACCTGTCCGAGATCTGCATAACAGGGATGTGGCAATGAGCATCTGGTGGCAGCCCAGGATTATCACCTGCATGGAAGCACCTTGGCTGTCCAGTATGCTTTCACACAGAGCACCTGCATGGATCTGTCTTTCAGGGGTGTCCCGTTCAAGGAGAGATGAGGGCCAGCAGACAGCATCCCTACCACCCAGAGATCCACACAGAGCCGCCTCACCTGTCTATATTTTCTAAATATTTTCAAGAAAGATCTTATTTGAGAAAAAGATCAGTGGCTAAAAATAAAGCTAGAAATCCACTGTTGTACATAAACCCAAAGAGGTGCTGAGGGAAGAATCTACCATCTACTGAGTGTTATGTGCTGGGTAATTTTCACACATTATTAATTCCATCTAACCCTTATCACATCTTGATGAGATAAAGAATAATTATCCCTTTTTAGGGAATTGAAAACTGAGGCTCAGAGAAGGGAAATCTCATAACCAGCAAGAGCCATGACATGATTTCAAATCCGTCAGTTCTGCAAGGCAGCCATCTCTATGTCTCTTTCTGAGTCCCTCCCTTCTTCCCCCTTACATCTGACGCCAGCTGTCATGTATGGTCATGGGTCATCTCGTTACTATTCAGTGTGAGTGAACCTTCGTGAACTTGCTTCATGCTGGTATTTATTCATTAGAGTCATTTACAGAGCACCTAATAGATGCCTGGGACCAGACAGGGTCCCAAGGATGCAGAACATCAAGTCCTGCCTGTATCGTCAAGGGTCTCACTGCCTGGTAGAGAGAGAAACAGAAACCAATGAACTAGTTTAAAACTGATATTATCTGCCAAGAGCAGAGTGGGGACAGGACTTGGGGTGATAGAGGAACAACAGCTCTCTTCTCACTGTCAGTATTTAACAGTGTCTATTATTGACGTGCTTTCTGGTCCCGCTGGGTACCACAATGTACCTGTGTCCACTGCGGCAGTCCTGGGTGGAGGCAGCCATTCCATGAGGTAAGACACACTGGGACACATCAGGTTTCTTCTTTCCATTATCCCTGAATAATAATTCAACTTGACATACATTTAGACACTTTAAAAAATCTAACTCTGAAAAGAAATTCTATGCCTTGCCTTCCCCCTTAGATGTTTCTGTCCTGGCCAAACCAGAGAGATAATGCTCCCTCACCACCTGCCTTGCTCTCCCCAGGCCCTCTGGTGCCTCCAATTGAAATGGAACATGAGCAACGTTCCTACCTTACTCTTATTTCCTAATGCAATAAACCGACTGCTGGATCTCCAATGACAGGGGCCAGACAGGTTAATATCTATGCATGAAGGTAAAAATCTCTGCCTCATCCCCTTGGAGAATCTCAAACCTCTCTTTCCATCTGAATCTTCATTTTCCCTGAGCAATCCAACTTCCGTGCCCCCTCCCCCTTCAAAGACTCCCGTCTTTCAGAATCTAAACAGTAAAGACAAGTATCATGGCAGTAAGCCACCGAGGAGAGCAGAAGGCAAGCTGAAGAACAAAAGCCGGCACCCAGGCACACGCTCAAAGAGCCACTGCAAAGCAGAGCAAAGGAGACGCGTCCGCAAGGCAGCACAGATACGCCACCAAATGCTGTCCAAGGGCACGAATGACTCCCGCTCTGGAAGTTCATTTGAAGGAAATAATTTAAATGAAGAAAAGTGCAATGTGCTATGTGACAGCAGAAAAGGCATGGCTGAGTAAATTACAGGCCATTAACAATGATCATTATGAAGCCACAGTCACAGCACGAGAGCCGTTACCGAGATATTAAGTTAAAAATAACACCACTGGATACGCAATATGACGGCCATATGTAAAAAAATCTGTCTGCATAATGACAGTGGGATCCGGGGTAACGTTTTAAAATGCTGCAAGATGCTACAATATCCTCTGAATAATAAAAAGAAATCGAGCAGAAAACACGTGATGAGTCATGGCCTGACAATTGTCACTGTGTGATACAACGTCCCCTTTGCAGGGACAATGACAGGTGGTTAAATGTGAGTACAGAGACCAGGTTTAGCTCTTTTATCCTGGGTTATTATTAATGTCGACCTCTCCAGAAATTAATCTCACTGGCAAGTTACACACTGATCTCACCTGGTTGCCAACAGGTAATTCATAAATATTGAAGAATGCCAAGAAATGGAACTGGAGAGTGCGGCAGATTTGTGTGAGGGGGAGGGCACTGCAGCCAGGGGGCCTTGGCAGAGGGTCACGACCAGTCACAGTGTCACGGTGTAGGCATCTGTGTCCTTGGTGTCTCATTGCAGGCCCAAGGTTAGGGGAACCAGAAGCATACTCATTTAAATTCAGCAAGTGTGGAAGTCCTTCCCAGGCCAGCATGTCCAGGTCCCCGTATGCCCCTGTCCATGGGGTGGTGCCACAGGAGGTCTCCTGAAGTGTCAGCTGCACTTCCACCTCCACAACTAGCCCAGGGCTGGGCCGAGAGGAAGGTGGATGGTTTCATATGTGTCTGTCGTTTGTTGTCATAAAATATACATGACACAAAATGAATCATCTTAACCCCTTTCAAGTGTGGGGTCTGTGGCACTAAATACGGTCCCAGTGACTTGCAACCGTTGCCATTTCACCCTCCCCACGTGAAACACTGTACACTCAGCTCCCAACCCCACTGCCAGCCCCTGGCAGCCACAGCCCACTTCTGTCTCCATGCATCCCACTACGCTGGGTCCTCATGGAAGAGGAATCGCATAGCTGTTGCTCTTGGTGACCCGCTGATTGAACCTAGCATAAGGGCCCCGAGGTCCATCCACATGCAGCATGTGTCAGCATTCCCCCCTCTCTAAGCTGAACACAGCTCCCCTGGAGGCACATGCCATGGGATGGGGACTCTCAGGGGCTGCTCCTCTAGGAAGTACCATCAGGTCACACTCATACCGCCCCAGCTCGACCCCACACTCAATTCTGAGAAATGGCCTTGCATCTCACTCGGGCCTCAGGCCAGGTCACCCTCACTGGTACTACTTCTCGAGTGTTCCTTCACTTGGGAAGCTGTCAAGACTTCTGGCCCTTCTTCTCAGAGTGTGAACGGTTCATATCCTCCAGCCCAGGACAAGCTCACTGCTTGTCCAGAGTTCCCACTTGGGCCTGTGCTTGTGCACCTGTCTGGATCATGCCATGGATCCAAGATGGCAGCCACTTGCCTTCGGCTTTGTTTGGACTGTACGTTTGCCTACTCTATACTATCTTCCGAGTGGATCCAGCTCTCTGCTCTTGTACGTAGGAAGGTGTCTTTCTAGGAGATGGACCTTTGATCCAGTCCACATTTCAATTTTCCTTTTTTGCATTACCCATTGCCAGATATCTTGCTCCAGCCTCCCATCTGTCCAAACCCTCCAACACTTGACTGAGGACACAGAGCCCCAAAAGCACAGATGCAGGCCACTTACAGCCAGAGTGAGTTCCGTCCCTGCGTGATGACCCCCGTGAACCTGGTCAGGCGCCTGGCGTCCACTTCAATCCACTGATGAAGGTCATTCCTACCTGCGCACCATGCACCGTCGTAAAAATCATTTTCATTAATGCCTGCCTGGAAAGAAAAGAAGGGTGTGTTTCAGAAAGACCTGAACTGAAGAATAGTAAGCAAACATTTTCCTGAGGCTGAGAGGAGGAAGGTGAGATAGGAGAAAATTATCAAGGGGATAAAGAAAAACAGCCGTTGTGCCCTCAAATCCTCGTTCTAAGTCACAAAAGGGAGTAGCTCAGTACAAGAAGTTGGAACTATCTCAATGTGGTATGTCCTCTTCTTGCCCAGTGTGAAAGATGAAATTTAATGAGTTCTCCTATTACTCATTCATCCAACACACAAAAAAATGTCTCCCACACCCCAGCCCACACACGCCAGGTGCTGGGGAATCAAAGGTGAATCATTCCATCTCAGAATTTCACCATCCAGGCAGGAAGGAAGACGTTATGAAAACATAAATCAGAACCCAGCAGGGCAGGTGCTATTCCAGGAATATGGACAAACTCCTATGAATCTCAGGAGACCACACAGAAAGCCCCAAGGTGAGGGAGTACTTGAGCTGGGTGCTGAGCGGGTGCTGAGGTTGTTTACCAAGTGAATATCTGTCTGGTAGTGTCTGACTTATTTGATGTGCTCAGTATCTGTTACTATCATTACCAAAAAATCTTTGGCTCTGAATTTCCAAGGCAGGTGAAGTTTCTGCTCTGAAAATTTCCCAGCAGTATTACCATTTGAAGAGATGAGACCTTGACCAAAATAAATAAATAAGGACATTGAAGCCAAAAGAAGCATCCTGGTTTACCAGACCATTCTGCATTGACTCTGCTTCTCCATGGCTGTTTCTCAAGGACATAGTGAATGAGAGTCTGGACAGAGAATGGCAGGCCAGCTCACGCTCCCTGCCTCCACTCCAGTTCTGCACACGGCCTGACTTTTAATGGGCATCAGGAAGGTGCACTTCACCGTACAGTGACATCACGGCCAAGGGTTCCTGCAATCCAACAGAAGCTTGTATCAGGACCACCCTGCGGCCTGCGCAGTCCCAGGCCACCCTGACACCCACCTGCGTGAACTCTGAGGGCAAATGCTGGAGTACAAACATAGCGCTGACGCCTCACACGAGGGCCAGCGTCAGAAGCTGCTTGTCAGCAGAAACCCGCACTCTCCATAACCAGATGGCCTTGGAGACGTCCGTGAGGACCCCAAGGGGCTGCAGGTTCTGCCTTTGAGAACTGTCAGAGAAAGGCTGCTCTTATCACGTGTGGGTCACAAATGCTCCCGTGTGCTGGTGACATGCTAATTCTTAGGAAGTGGTGGGGCCTCTACTCAGCACAGCATCTCAGCTCCCAGCCCATCATCTAGCAAGGAGGCGCAGAATCCAGCCGGAGGGCTGTAATTATGCCCCTGCTTCCTTTCTGCACTGGAAGGTAATTACCCTGCTAATGACAGAGATTTGCAACACATTAATGACCTACAATATCACAACTCAGCTTCTCTCACGAAGCCCTAACATGCAGTTACTGTTTGTTGTGACTCCCCTTTCCTCATCAACCACAGGCGAGACTGCAGTTTAGAATGGTCCCATTCATTTAGCAAAGCAAACCTTCACTATGTCTCTACCGTATGTCAATGATTGGTCCAGGGAACAGGGACATAAAGGTGAAAACTGTGTGCGGCCCTGTCCTCTGGTTGGCACATGAATTAGTCTACCCATGCTGCCATTTTCAAATTAGCCATCACACAGAGCTCTGGCTCTGAGGGCCCACCACCTGGCCGGCCAGGAATCCTGATTTGGCCACTTAAATGCAGACTCAGGCACTGGGCCCCAACTTGTGCCTTGGTTTCTCCCTCTGTCAGTATAGAAGCAATGATCATTTTTCCCTGAGGATGTTGGTTGTGCCTACAACTGGGTCTGGCACATAGGGTGAACTCAGAGTTTGCACTCCATAAACATTATTTATCAAAATATTTAAAGCAGTGTAATTCAGTTAGCCCTGGCAAAATGTGGAAATGTGGATGGTTTATGAATTTTCTCAAGTTTCACAAAATTCCAGGGAATTATGCAACTAATTCCAGTTAACTTCTGCCATATTTTCTACAACTTCAAACACCCAGAACAGAAGTATACAGAACTTTAAAGTCCTTCACAGGAGTCCAATGCTGCCCCTCTGGGGTGTTTGGAAATGTCTGGGATCATTTATGACTGTCACTACTAGGAGTGGTGGTGTCCCTGCCTCCACTGGGTAGAAGCCAGGGATGCTTGTTGGACATTCTACAGTCACATCCTACAGTGCACAGGAAAATTGCCACTGTGCTGAACAGCCTGGGCTAAATGTCCGGGAGGCCAAGGTTGTATAATCCTGGCCTAAGGCAAAGTCAACTAGCACAGAGCCGCCCTGTGGCTTGAGATGTTTACTTTATGGAATCCCAGAAGCCTGGATGGAAGAGCTATCCTCATGCTATTAAATCAACATCTTCTGAACAGGATTTGCAATTAAATTTTAGGTTCCTGGTTTGCCAGCTAGGAGATTTTGCCTCCGCTGCCAGTCTCAGTTCTTTCTGAAGACAGCAGTCCATTAAATGCAGTTCAGTGTCAGGGGAATGGAGAGCCCTGCCTGAAGATGACTCATTGCAAGATGATAGCCACCTCTGCAAAATCAATTACTGAACTTAAAGGACAAGCACCTGGGAGAATTTAGTGAAGGAGGAGGTACCAGCCTCAGAGATGTCACCAAATTGTGCCACTCTGCAACATGCAATATTTATAAGATGTCTCTGAGGAACCAGGAAGAGAGCACATTCGTCCCTTTCTGGTAAATAATACAGGGAAATACTTGAAAAATTTAGGAGAAATTTTAATTGAGAGTTGTTGAAATAAAAGGTTTGATTCTTAAATGTATGGTTTAACACTGTATGATTCATTCTACTATAGCAGCAAATTAACTGAGGATTAATGTAATTTTCTCAAGGTGATGAAGTTAGGTGCATCATTTCTTTAACTTAAAGAATTAATGCACCTAACAGAGTAAGTTTTATGTAAGGTAAATGTGGCAGTCACTAAGACCATAACAAAGAGAAAACCTGACATTATCTATTTAAGATCAACCAAATAGAATTTCTCCGCTTCAAGAGGATGGAGGAAATATCTTATTTTTTTTTTCCGTGTTCTTTTCTCGAGTTTCCTCCCGAAGAAAAAAAGATATAGAAATAGAACCTCAAACTTTGGTAAAAAATAGAAGGCATTTATAATTCCTAAATTACAGTACATGAATATCTGAGATCAAATGGAAGAATCCTGGATGACTCCAGAAGAGAAGGAATGCAAACCTCTAAGCAGCAAGAGGTTTAGGTGGAGAAGCAAGCCACCTAAACTATAGAAAAGCTCAGAACTTACATCTCAAGGTGTCTTCGAAGGTGACCTGGGACTGAAACAGGGGATTGCTTTCTAATGCATGTAAGAAAACAATTAGAGCCCTACATCCTTACCCTCACTCCACAAAGAATCTAAATTCTTTTTTAATTTTTCTAATAAAAAGCAAACCAAAGAGGCTCTGGATTTGGGTGTACTAGGCACAGAGGAAGGCAGGGAATCTGTGAGGGTCTCAGGGGTTATCAGCAAATTGAGAGTAAAATGCACCAGTTCCCTCCCCCAACTCAGCTAGAAAACTATGCAGTCAAGCTTATAACTAACTAAATAAATATAAATAAACAAACAAAAATGTAACTGAGGATAGAAGAAAATGTCAGATAAACTGTACTTCATGTCTCCAGAAAAAAACATCTTGCCTACATAAAACAAGAACAGAGAAAGAGAAAGCAATAAACAGGAAAGGGTTCTTGGAAATTAGGATTGGAAAGGTTAAAATTTTTAAAAGCTATAAAGAGAAAATTGGAAAACATCTCACAAAAAAAGTAAGCACAGAAATAGACAACAGGATAAAAGAAAGAAAAGCAGTGAGAAAAAAATCAAGAAGAATCTTGGGGGGTGGGGGATGTGCCAGATAAAAAACCATAAGATCATTTCCCATATCTGAAAGGTTTAAGTCTCCAAAATGCTAACAAAAGAGCATGTCATTATGAAACTTCAAAACATCAGAAATAAAGGGAATATACTAAAAGCTACTAATGAAGAAACAAGTAGTAAAGCAAATACATATAAAACTAAAGAGGAATAAAGATGGTACCAGAATTACCAACAGCAGCATCTGAAGCTGCAAGATTAGAGGCCTTCAAAATTCTGAATACTCAAAAAGATTTTTTTTAGAGAGAGAGAGACACAGAGAGAGAATTTTAATATTTATTTTTTAATTTTCGGTGGACACAATATCTTTGTTGTATGTGGTGCTGAGGACGGAACCCGGGCCACACGCCTGCCAGGCGAGCACACTACTGCTTGAGCCACATCCCCAGCCCCTCAAAAAGATTTTTCACCCTATATTTTATGCTCAGGAAAATCAATTAGTTGTGATAGTAAAATAGATTCATGCATCCTTAAAAATTTTCTTTCTCATGCACCACTTCCATGAAGCTACTCAAGGATGCACTCCACAAAAATGAGGCAGAAAACAAGAAAGGGGAATAAATGGGATCCAGAAATTAAGAGCTTCAACATAGGAGAGTTCTCAGAAGGATGGTGAAGGAAGTCCCAAGGCAGTAGCCATCTATGCAGAAGACCCATGAGCAACCTGCTCAGAATGCAGCAGGTAAGGGCTCCTCGGGGGATGTCTACAGAAACATAAAAAATAAAAGCAGAGCTAAAAATTATTCAACAGGTTTGACCTTATAGAAAATTATATTGCCAGGTGTTTTAAAGACCCAGTCATGTTATAAGGTATGGAGAGATTTTTTAAAAATCAAGGTAGTCCTAGGAAAACAAAATGTCTAGAAATATGAAATCATTTTTTTCTAGGCTCAGAAGTATAATACTTCTTGATTAAGTAAAAAAAATTCTTATTTATACCTTTATAATAATAAATACCTTGAATGTGGATCTACCTGAATACTAAGATAGAATTTGATTGGAAGCATTAAAGAGGGGCAAGAGGATGATTAAAAAATGAACTGACAGTCCCATTCTTAATGGTAAGAATCCAAAAGACATAATCAAAAATTCACAAATGATTGCACGTCACTCTGTTCATATTATTTCAAAATAAAGATTAAATTTCCCAAAGAAATAAAAAGTTTAAAGCAGTTGTCCCATCCACAGAGCTTGAGGACTGTCACTGGTGGTGTGGAATGGGGACCGCATTGGACAGGGGCCCAGTTTTTTGTTATGATTATTTCAACACTCGGATTTCTTTAACTACTTTATAACAAAACTGATAAACATACTTTTTTATTTCAAAAAGCAAAATGAAGGGATATATAGCTATTCAGAGTGGCAGGCAGGAAGCCTTTTGTTTTTCTTTGATGTTCCAGGTGTCTACAGAGAACCTACTATGTGCTAGGCATTACGCAAGGTGTTTTGCTGTATTGTCTGTACAGAAAATGTACATTCCCAAATCCTCTGCGACTGCACCGTTCCTGTCTCATTTTCATGAGAAGCAATGCAAAAACATCTGAAAGCAAATTTAAAAGTCATATCCAAGTGAATGTAGCTATTTAGCAATCCTAAGATAATTGACTTACAGCTGCCACTCTGCAGACGTAGCCCAGGGCTATCCAGACAGAGAATGAAATGATCCTTATTTTAAAATATTTTTGAGAAAAAAAAATTTAGAAGCAATGGCTGAAACTTTACAGGTTACTAACAAGCTACCACTTTTGGGGACAGGGTTACTTAAAAATGTTAGATGTGACATCTGATTAGTACAGTTAAGTAACTAATCTGCCATCAAATGGCCATAATGCCATCTGAATGCCTGCCTTCCATAAACCTCTGTGATAAACTTTGTAATAAACCTATAAAACTGACCAGGTACAAATCAGTTGATCCTTCTGCAAATTAGCAAAACACCTTGTCCCAATTCAGACCTCAATCATCAGTCAAGTCAGATAAAAAGAAATACTCGCAGGTTTTATAGATGTTTTTTAAACCCCAAACCAATTATATTAATTATTTCCTTGCATTGGCCCAGAAAACCAGTATAGATTCAGAGCTTGAAATTAAAAATGCTGAAAAACGAAGTCTATTAAATATACCATGTAACCATTTGTTAATTGTTTTATAAAAGGAAACATGAGGACAGAAATATACTAATTGGAAAAAAACTAAAGAATACTTTTACATCAACATTCTAATTCGATTCAGCTAAAATCAGAGAAACACTTTGGCCATTAAAATTGGATATCTGTGGGATAAGTTGAATTCTCAGAACAAACCCTCAATGGTTCACTTACCAGCAATTCACGGAAAGCAAGGCCAGGCTCCCTGCACTCCAGGGAGGCGGCTCCACGTGGAATGCCCCTTGCCGTCCACGCTGTCCCAGTTCAAGTCCTGGTTCAACAGTTCACATCTGAGTGTCTCCCATTGCATTTACCTATCCCTAAACTAGGATCAGCAATGGAATCTACTCGATAGAACCGTTGGGCTGGCGATGCTGTCACAGGTAAAAACTTCCCACAGTACCTGGCACGAATAAGCACCCGAGAAGTGGAAGCCCTTGTGGGTACAGGCACGATTCATCTTTTCTGAGGTCCACTTCTGCTGTGGCCTGGGGGGTCACATTCATTTGATGACAAATCAGTTTCCTTCTATTACTAGGTGAATTTAGTCCATAGACAGATATTCACTAAGTCATCAATTTTTCTTGTCTATTTTTATTGTTGCTTTTAGCTTTTGTTTTTTTAAAATATATATAATTATATATTATGTATAAATAATATATAGATATTTTAGCTTTTATTTTATTTTAGCAATTGACATGTTTACTTTGCTCCATGTGCAAATTGCCTCTGGAAATTTTAAAGGTTTAATCTTTTAGTGGTTGATTTAGTAGCCATGCCTTTTATGTAGCATAGTTATTTCTGTATTTTTTTTTTTAGAAATTATCTTTTAACTTCTTACTACCGACAGTGAAACCGTGATTTCTACTTCCTGTAGCCTCTTCCTTTACCCCCTTCATCATCTCATTTTATTACATTATTCTTACATTCATTTCATATACTTTTTAATTTTAATTGACTGGTTTTAATTTAATCTTAATATATGTATAATGTAGTAATTACACATCTATTTATGGGGTCCAGAGTGACCTGTTAGTACCTATATACAATGTACGAAAATCAGATCATGGTAATTAGCAAATCTAAAATTTCACATACCATTTCTTTGTACCAGGAGCATTAAAATCCTCTCAAGAAGCTATTTTGAAATAATCAATTAATCGTTGAAAACCATAGTCATCTTTCAGTGCTACAGATCATCAGAAATGATTCCCCCATTCGATAGCACACCTGCACCCGTTCACCATCTTCGCTCCATCTCTCTCTTCCCCACTCCCTTCCCAGCCTCTGGTAACCACTATTCTACTCTCTACTTCTTCAACCTCAACTTTTTAGCTTCCAAGATCATGCAGTATTTGTGGAATTTTCTTCGAGTGGTTTCACAGTGCCAGGCCTTACATTTAAGCTTTTGAGCCTTTTCAGTTGATTTTTGTACATGGTGAAAGACAAAGGTCTACTTACTTTCTTCTGTATATGCATATCCCGCTTTCCCAGCACCACTTATTAAAGAGGCTTTCCTTCAGTATTTGTCTATTTGAAATGAATGCCTGATTCATTTCACTTAACACACATCCTCCAGTTCTATCCATGTTTCTGGAAACAACATCATTTTTATGGCTGAATAACATTCCACTGAGTATATACCACACTTCTTTATCCATTCATCTGTAGATGGTCACTCAGGTTGATTCCATCTCCTTGGCTGTGATAAACAGTGCCACAATAAGCAGAAGAGTGCAAGTATCTCTTAGACGTGCTGACTTTGGTGCCTTCAGCATGCACATCCAGCAGTAAGACCACTAGATCATGTGGTTGTTTTTGGAGGAATCCCAATGCTATTTTCCTTAACACCTGCACCAATTTACATTCCCGCCAACAGCGATGAGAACTCCCCTTCTCTGCATGCTCACCAGCATCTGTTAATGCTTACATTTTTGAATAACAGCCCCTCTCACTGAGGTGAGATAGTATCTCTTTGCAGTTTTGATTTGCATTTCCCTGTTGATTAGTGATGCTGAGCATGTTTCATGTATGTGCTGGTCATTTGTGTCTCTTCTTTGGAGAAATATCTGTTGAGGCCATTCACTCCATTTTTTATTGGGTTATTTGTTTGGAGGTTTTTGTTTGTTGTTTTTGTTTTGCTGTTGAGTTACTTGAGATCCTTATATATTCTGGAAATCAATCCTGTTTGGGATGAATAGTTTGCAAATGTTTTCTCCCATTCTGCAGATGATCTCTTCCCTCTTGATGGATCCCTGTGCTGTACAGAAGATTTTTAGTTTGATATAAACCCATTTGTCAATTTTTGCTTTTGTTGCCTATGCTATTGGGGTCATAGCCCAAAACATCTCTGCCCAGACCAATGTCCTTAAGTATTTCCCCTGTATCTTCTTCGAGTGGTTTCACAGTGCCAGGCCTCACATTTAAGCTCTTGAGCCTTTTCAGTTGATTTTTGTACATGGTAAAAGATAAAGGTCTACTTTCTTTCTTCTGTGTATGCATACCCGCTTTCCCAGCACCACTTATTAAAGAGGCTTTCCTTCAATACATACGTTCTTGCTGTTTAAAAAATCAGTTGGTTATAAATATGTGAAGCTAGAGGGACTGCATTCCATCCCAGGGGTCTTGGTGTTGAGTCTCAGCTCTGTGCGTAGTGGCTGTGGGAGAGGGCGGCTCCTCAGCCTCTGACTTGGGCTTCTTCATCTCTAAAGCAGGGCTTTCCCTCTGGGGATATTGAAGGCTACATGAAGTACTAATTTCATGACATTCAGTGACATACTAAAGAAAAACTCCCGTGGTAAGCAGAACAGGGGCTACGCCTGGGCCAGGTACCTGTGGTTCCTTCACAGTCCATGGCCACAGGTCGAGGCTCCGTGCTCTGGGCCCTTGGACCTCCACTGTACTGTCCCAGCAGCTCCTGTGTTCACAATGGAAGTTTCTCGAGAAACCAGAGCAGCACACTGTCATCATTTTGGTAAACACACATTTTTAATTTTCCGGGGCAGTCCAATTTTAAGCATTTGGTCCTGCTATTTTCATAAAAATCCAAATATCAAAAATCCAGGGTTTTGGCACCCAAACTGTCTCCTAAGACTTGAAGCCAGATAAAGAACAAAGGCCCTTTGTCAGAAAAGACACAACATTCCCAGACTCAAAAACGACGACTACTGCTTTGCCTCCGCAGCCCTGCCCCTGCTAGTCCCTCAGAAGGACTTGCTGAGTCACAGAGAGGTCTGTGCAGCCAGAAACCAAAAGGAGGCTGAGCTTAGAGAGTCAGGAAGATTGGGGGTCCGGCAGGCTTTAGGGTCCAGGACTTGGTGCAGGGTCCAGCATCGGCAGGCACAGCACCTGTGGGGCAAAGCTGAGAAAATGAGCTCCAGGTTCTTCCCACCAGGTGAGACGTGGTGGCCACCTTGGCCAGGGGGCCCCAGGCACAGCAGGGCCGAGTGTGGGCTGTGCCCAGGCACATGAACTTCAACCGCAGGATAAAACTCTGTTGGTTCCCTATTCTAAAACCGAATTCCTATCATCAGGAACAGAAGGCACCCAGGAAGCCACAGGCATGGGCTACATTCAAGGCTTACCCTTCATTTCAGGTGAAAGGAGATCAGAGTGCTGGAATTGGCTCCCAACACCAGCATCCAGGTGTTCTGTAGATGTCCCTCAAAGGAAGGACCAGAGAGAAGCCATGCTGATTCCAGGGTGGAGGGGAGAGAGAGGGTTCTATTATATCCAGACAGTTCAGGAAAGAGGAACAACGTGAGGCCAAACTGAGCGTTCTCTAACACTCGAGATGGGGGCCACCAAGTGTCCAACATGGCAGCCAGACCATCACAGAGACAGCGGGAGGTGTGAATGTGGTGCCACCTTCCATCTTGGAACGGTAAGCACAGGCCCCTCCCTCCCAGCTCTGGTCCGAGCACCAGCTTTCTTACATTCTCAGCTGTAGGCAGGAACCTAGGGATACCTGCCCCGGGCACTTGTCAGGGTTCCTTTGCTCATGGGTTGGGCTCTCCCAACCATAATCTTGAAGACTTACAAGGGATATAGAAACCAGCCCTTCAAAACAGCCAAGGCAGGAAGCTCAGAAATCTCCAGCTAAGGAAGCCCCAGCACCCTAGCAGTTGTGAGACACGTCTCTGAGCAGGGGGCGCTACCTCTGAACCCCCTGCCTTAGAGTACAAGCATGGAAAGTCTCACAGGGTCCTCAGAGGATGCTCTGGGAATGGGACAGGTGAAGAGCTGCCATTAGACAACCCATCTAACTACTGGGCTACCTCTGAACAGTGACTGCAAGCAATTCAGAGGTAATTGTCAACATGCTCTCCTGGAAGCTTGGAATGTCAATTTCCAATCTGCGGCTTCCAGAGCAGGAGAGACCACTGATGCTTTCTACGTGAGATCAAGCCTCCTCTCAGGACTGAGTATAGAAGGTCCTGTGCACACTGGAGGAGTAATCAGAGGAAGAGGACAGCCTTCACTTTCCTGCCTGCCTGACTCTCTCCTGAAATTCCTGGAAAATCTATCTTGTCCTGAGCTCAGGACGTTGGTGTCCCCTCTGAGCTTATATTATTAAATTAACACAAGTAAAAGTCTACTTGGAAAAAGGAAGCTGTAAGCTGAGCTAGGAGGATTCTTTCAAAGTCCTCTGCTTAAAATGAGGGCAAAAGAGGGAGGTGCTTCTGCTACACCGTGGCAGATGCTTTCCAGTAAAAGGTCACAGTCTGCAATATCTTGCTCCACAAAAACCAAGTTCGTGGAGAAAACCAGGTAATAGCCAGAACTTCCAAAATTCCATGCAGCTCCATAATCAGAAGACTCAAAAACAATCAATTCTAACAATATTAGCGCAGTTTAGACAGGTTGAATGCAGCAATCATGATAGGATTCGGCTTTAGAGAAGCAAACAATCAGCACAGGCAGGTGAGGGAGAGGCAGAAGGCAGAGTGGAGCTGATGAGCTGCAGGGACAAGGACAATGCTCACAAAGGAATGGAACACAAGGCAGCACATGGCCACTCTGAGTCAGAGGAACAGGAGGTGAGAGGACCCTGCAGGACCTTGTTCCCTGCAGACTCTGCACTCGCCCAGGCTAGTGCACTCCACGGTCAGGGGCTGGGACTTGGTCCCACCAACATTACTGCACACTGGGCCCTCTGGCCGATTCCACCAACCATGAATCAAAACCCTTCCAAATCAGGATTTGTATTTGTGCTGAACACGTACATGTTTCTTATCATTACTCCTTAAACAATGCAGGATAACAACCATGGAGCCTGCATTTATACTGTATTGGGTATTGCAAGTCATCTAGAGAGGATTTAAAATATATGGGAGGATGTGGTGGGTTGCATGCAAACACAGCCATTATTTTACATAAGGGACTTGAGTAGCTATGGATTTTGGAATCCAAGGGGTGGGTGGCTGGAACCAAACCCCCACAACGTCAAAAGATAGCTATAGTAGCAAAAATCACACATGAACCAATGCTACTTGTGTGTGTCATGATGACATCATTCCTGCGTCTGCCAATCACAGAAGAAAGTGTGCCAATGACAGCTGACCCGCCTCCTTCAGGACAGCTCCACTGTCGCTATGGAACCCATATGCACGGCAGCAACTGTCCCGAAGCCCGTGTGAAGCACGTGTGCAGACACTGCATGGACACTATGCAGGAAGACGCAAGAAAGCAGGATGCACATGATTGGCAAGAGGCTCATCACCTGGCCAGGGGACAGATGAGTACATCTACATGCGCTCCCTGTCAGAAAAGAAGAACACAGCCAAGCCACCATTCCAGATGTTGTAGCTGAAACACCCCAGCTGCCACCGTGGGAAGCAGCTTTATGGCACTGTCAGGGCAACAAACGGAGGTTTCAAGCTGCTGGGATTCGTAATCTACCCCCCTGGGAAATCCTAGCTGAGTCACTTGAGAGCCCTGCCTAGTTTACGTAAGTCAGAGGAAATAATAATGACCCTTGTCCCTCCTGTTGAGAAATAAATGAAGCCACATACGCAAGGTACTGAGCACAGTGTGGACACTCTCAGGGTCTCCCTGTCACAATCAAAGCCTCTGGAAGGTGAGCAGTCAGCAGGGGCTTTCTTCCTCGAGCTTTCTGTGCCTGGCCAGAGGAGGCACTCTGCCAGGTCCCCTGAGAGTATGAACAAGGCCTCGGAGGGACAAATCTCCTTCTTTACTCCTCTTTGTCCTCACAATACCAGGACAGAGTCAGAGGTGGGACCTGTGTTTTCCTGATGGTGACACTGAGTCTCCAAGGAAGTGGGCATCTCACTAAAGCCACTCAGCTAACCGGAGCCTCCCAGCCTGTGACTCTGTGTGCTCCAGCCTGGACTGTGGCCACTGCGTGCCCAGAGAGCCCTGGGCCCGTGCAGGGCTGCACTCAACATGCTCACGTCCCACGAGCGCTACAGAATATGTATTTAAAATATGACTTCTAATTCTGACACATTGCTGTTTCTCGCACTTAAAATCCCATTAGCTTGACACGCCTACAAAATACTCATATGTGAGACAAGATGTAGTTATTTTTAAGTTGCATTTGAAACCGTTATGTGTGGGGAGAAGTATTTTTGGATTGACTTTAATTGTGCACCTGCGGCAGCGGAATCACGAAGCTTATGGAGCTGACGGGGAGGTACAAACCCCAGGGGGGCCCGACCTAGTCTACTTGCTGTGGGGGTTGGAATCGGAGCCTGCTGCAGGCCCATCTCCACACTCTGGGGCCAACATCAGGTAGCACAGGTGGTGTCCAGAGGCCTCGCCCTGGCCATTAAAGCAGCACATTCACACTCTAAGAGCAGGTCTCGAGATATTCTTGTGAGGGGACATCAGTGTAAAGAATCTACCACTGGAGAGAAAAATCCCCATAAAGACAAATGTGACTTCCATCCACCCTGACAAAGGGCAGGGGAGTGGGCTCTGCTGACTTGCTCATGGTGGGGAGCCTGGTTGCTCCCTGCGCGCTGTCTCCCATGGGTAAAGGACAAAGGAGGAGGTAAGATGGCCAGGAAGTGAGGAGAGGACACAACCACCAGGGGCCTGCTGCACAGCCCAGTGAGGCAGGCCATGGGCACTCTGTCCACGTCAGCCAGCTCTCGGCCACATTCTCTGTGCTCCCTGTGTGCTGCAGGGACTGTTGTGGG
Organism: Spermophilus citellus; assembly: GCF_964194105.1. Lineage (NCBI taxonomy): Eukaryota > Metazoa > Chordata > Mammalia > Rodentia > Sciuridae > Spermophilus > Spermophilus citellus. The sequence goes on from NC_138195.1 coordinate 90,116,259, forward strand.
GCACCTGGAGAGAGAGGAGCTGAAAACAAGGCCCCTCTCAAGGGGGATGGCTCAGATAACACCATAAAGAAACATTCAGAGAGGGGTACACACGCAGGGAGACCGAGAGGGCTCGGGCACCCAGGGACTGACTGGGGGTTTGTTCAAAGAACAGCTGGGAGCCACCAGGAGTATTCAGCAGAGGAATGAGGTGACCCAGCAAATGCTTCAGAACTGTCGTCACCAGTTTCCCTGCTCAATCAACCCTGTGGACGCTCAGGAGGCTCATTTTTCTGATGAGGCAACTGAGGCTCAGAGACATGAGGTGATCATTCCAAGGGTCTCGAGATGGAGGAGCATACGGGCCAAGCTCAAACATAGCATGTCTGACCCCGGCACCCTTGCTGCCATGCTCTGCCCATCCAGCCTGCTGGTGGACAGTCCTTCCAGGTCAGCACCCCACCTTCTCACTCCAGGCCCTACAAGTTTAGGGTCAACGGGGCCTTGCCATTGATGGCAGATGGCATGGATAAACATAGACCCTTTTATTTAAAGGGTAACTTCATTTGTAGAGAAAGCATGGAAGGCATCAGATGAGCCCCCCTTGTCGATGCACAAAACAGCCCCACACTCCCATGTGGATCTAACCCCTTGGGTCTGACTCTGGTTCCCCTTTGGAGGCACCCCAGGGTGCCTGGGACACTCAGGGATCGACAGCAGGAACTTCTGGTCAAACTCTTTTCAGAGTTCCTGTGTAAAATACAGGAGTTTTTTTGTTGTTGTTGTTGTTGTTGTTTTTATTTTTATTTTTTGTAGTTTCCAGTTGTATATAACCAAATGTTTATTCATAGTTTTTTTAAAAAAAGAGTATTTCTAAACCAATCTGGATGGGCTCAAGTCTGGGGCCTGCAGCGGGACAGCAGAAGCTCAGTTTAGAAAACCCTGAGCCCCTGCACTCCCTGGGAAGGGGCCTCTGGCACAGCACACTTACAATGACCGCAGGGGTCCACACTGCCACTTTGAAGCCACTAGCCTGAGTGTAGCAGGGATGGAAGGACCTGAGCAAGATGGCACTTGTGCATAAGGCTTTGGAACCTGCACACCGTTATGGAGCGGACGGGGAAAGAGAAATGAAATGTGGAACAGGAGAGAGCAACACGGGGCAGGACAGATCAGACGCTACATTGAGAAGAGCTGACCAGCGGGAGCCAGGGTGGGGGAATGGGCACCGGAGAGAGATGGGCAAAATCATGTCCCCCAAGAGGCCCATGTCCCATGCACATGTCAGGCTACGTGGCAAGGAGGAATGGAGACTACAGATGGGATCTGGGTTGCAGAAGGGGAGGGAGAGGGTCCTGAGGCATCTGGGAAGGCCCAGCACAATCGACAGGGTCCTCAAAAGTGAAAAAGAAGAGAGAAGCAGAGAGACAGCAGCACCCAAGGACTCGGACCGCCCGGCAGGCTCCCAAGAAAGAAAGGCCACAAGCCAGGAGCAGGTCAGCCTCAGGGTGCTGGGACAGGGAAGGAAAGACATGCTCCCGAGCCCCCAGAAGGAACCAGCCCACCCACAGCTTGACCTCGCCCAGTGAGACCTCCAACCGCCACACTGGGAGGGAATACATGTGGGTTGACTTAAGAGGCCACAAGAGTTGTTGGAGCAGGGACAGCAGGGATCAGCGGGGATTTCTACAGTGAGAGGCAAAGGGGTTCCAGGCAGAGAAATCCACCTGAGGAAAGGTGTGGAGTCAAGAACCATGTGGTGTGTAGAGTGTGTGGGGCATCACTTGAGAGAAACACTTGACAGTATTGAGGGCCAACGTCACAGTGGCCCTGGAGCCTCAGGGATGAAAGAAAAGCAGGATGCACCCAGCCCCAGGAAGCACTAAGGATTTGACCTCGAGGGACCTTTGAGGTCACTGAACAGCCTGGAGGAGGTGGACACAGTGGAGATGAGAAGAGACTAAGATTGGCAGGGAGCCAAGGAGGAGCAGTGCCACCACCTCCTTGCCCCATGCCTCAGCCACAAGCAGGCCCCTAGGCCTGTCTCGCTTTGCTCCAGCTCCTCCCAGACAGAGGGCCTGTGGAGGGACAAGCTCAAGAGGGAAGCAGACCACCTGGTCTAGGTGCCAGGGACCTTACTTCTACCAAAGGCCATCCTGAAGAAGACACGCGCTCTCTGCATCTCAGCATGCTCTCTGCACAGTGAGATTTACGCAGCGATGCCACATTTGTCGTGAGAGCCCAGACTAACACATTTTAAATGCCATGCATGGTGTCCAACCCGAGCTCAGTGAACCCTGGCCGCATCTGTGACTGGAGCGATTGGAGTTGCAAGCAGAATGCACCAGAAGGGCTGGTACCTGGATGTTGAGTCTCCCTCGATGCGCTCCCAGGCCATAGCGCTTCACCGTGGAGGCATGGAGCTGGAAGTCTGTGATCTTTAAGGTCTCCAGACCAAGAGGCGGGCAACCTGGAAGAACAAGGCGCGTTATAAACAAGGCCAGCTGCTGCAAGAAACCTTCCTGGTTTTCTAAAGGTGGTCATGTGCTTTTCCTTTCCCTCTGAGCCCTCGCTGCCGGCATACTGTGTTTCTAGACAGATAGGGTCACCGCGACTGTCAACACTCTTGCCGCCACCTGCTTTCTGCTGCTTCGGCCCTGGTATTCCTTCTCTGTCGCTGTCCCTGCTGCTATCTGAGCCTGTTCCCAATTAAGGGCCCTTCCACAAGGTGACTCAGTCAGGCAGCAGCATTGGGTAACAATCTCAGAACGATCCCATGGTTGAGCTCTGCAAATCAATCAGAAGTTGTTGATTTTGCTTCAGTAACTCTGGCCTCCGCATTGTGCATGCTAATGAAGAGGACACCAAAATAGAAAGACTCTAGTGTTGTCTGTTCTGACAACTTTGAAAACAGCTACTAGTACCCTTTGCCCCTGGAATAAAACGCCAGTGCTTGGGCAGACCCTGGTGATCGTCCAAGTTCAGCCCATCATCCCTACACATGGGAGTACTAACAGCAGCGGGGGCTGAGCCACGGGCCTCCCCCGTTGGAGCTGTCATTCTTACCTGCAGAGCACTGGGTGGGTGGCTGTCATCTTGCCAGGCTCTCCAGCCCCCTGAGACCAGTAGGTCTTTTCCAATGGGACTCCTCCTGGATGTACAGATGCCCCACATCCCCTGGGGTGCCCTGAGATCCCGGGGCACTTCCTGCCCGGTCGTGACCCACACAACTGCTGGCACCTGGTGTGCTCACCTGTAGACCTGCCACTATGCTGGAATCCAAGTCTCCAGTGGCGCCTCCACCTTAGCACCTGACTTGGCGAAGCCCACAAAACTCCCAAGTAGGAGTGAACCTACCCATCCCTACCAGAAGTTAGACAGCTCCAAACTTAACGGGGTAAATGCAAATATTCATGTGGGTCGCCACTGAGAAGGTGCCCCAGGATCCCAGGGCCCCCAGCAGATGTGGTG